>NC_090930.1:891584049-892209049 GCF_040938575.1 Ambystoma mexicanum
AATCCTCCAGCATTGGATCGTTCATAGATTCACATGCTATGAGCATTCCCTGTTGTCTTGGTGGGAAACCTCGATTCATGTTTTACAATAGTAAATATAGAATAATAGGTGTCTATTATGTAGCCCATTGTCCTCCCTTTGGGTGCTTTTAGTCCTGACCAATAGTAGTTAGAGTATGTTGCTCCTGCCCTGGAGCCCCCTTCAGATTCTAACTGCATATAATGCTGGTTCTCTTCAGAGAAATCTCCACAACTACATTTTCTACTTCAAGCTTTGGAAATACATCTACAGGATCATCTCCTCTACAGATAAGTGAAGGGGATAAAGAATGGAAGGGAGAAAATCCCTATTTAAGGCCTGTGCCATCTGTGGCTTAAAAAACATTTTCGAGGGCGACTAGCATACTGAATGCATTTATTGTATGTACACACACCACTCTACAGAAGAGTGTGTAATCTGTAAGGGCTTCAGCACAAGAACGTTAAGACTGGCGGAGAGGCCTTGTGTGCTGGCTAAATGAGGGCCATCACCCTCCAGCAAAAGCAGAGTCTTCTAGGACCCTGGCTGCCCACAGGCACTCAGAAAAGAGGGAGCCTATCCCAAAAAGGGCAAAGTCAGAAGAAAGGCCTTCTAGAATGCCCAAACTAATAATTAAGTGGAGCGCTATGTGATGAATCCAATGGACTCATCACAGATACACCAGCGGTCATCTCCTCCCATGTGGTCAGGGGACGGCAGCCACTACCTGAACCTGACCCTCTGGGTGGCTTTATGAGGGAGGATCACATGGGAGGAGACAGCCACCGGGGAGATGTCATAGCTTCATTGGATGTGGTGCGGTATCCCCCATTTTCCCATGAGGAAGACCCCTGTTACCCAAACCCTATTGCCATGCATCTGTTCACCCTACCCCCCTTACAAGGAACATAAAGAAACCTTTTCCCAACACCCTTCAGGCCAAACTCCCATCCATAACCTGAGTAAGAGATCCAAGATAACTCTTTTCAGTTCTAGTTTTTATTCATGTAAAAGTGATCTTCCATATGGAATCTTTGAGAAAGACTCTCCAAGTAGTATGCAGAAGAAACCATCAATGGACTTCAATTCCTGAAACCACCTAAGTAATGAGGTAAGGAGGATGAATGAATTGATACAGAGCAAGCAGCAGGAGGGTCAAGCTTTCATTAATGTGGTAGTTGTGGGTGAAAATACCTGTACACAGGACCTTTAAGAAATGGTAACCAAACTATGAGAGAGTGCTCAGGAGAAGATGTGTCATCTCCATTGAAGGCGGATGGAAGTTGGAGGCACGAGCCGGTATGCAGAAGCAGAAGGTGTGAGCTGGTGTGGCGGAGAAAAAGTGCTCGCCAGTAGAGAAGGAAAGTAATATGGTGTGAGTAAGGCATGCTGTGGAGACAGCAGGAACCGCAAGAGGATTCCTGGGCGTCTGGCAGCTGGGTGAAGCAGCGTTTTCCTTAAGAGGAGCCGTAGAGAAGCCGGCGTTCAGGAGCAGAGCTGCGAGAGAAGCTAGAAAGATGTCGGAGCCACGCAGAGGGGGAAGCAAGCAGCAAAGGTATGCTGCGTAAGCGCGAGCAAAACTGAAGGTGCTACCCAGAGCTGGTGAGTCAGCCAGAGCAGAGTGGGGACCCTGGGGCATTTCAGCAACCACAACAAAAAGAACTTGAACTTTGTGACGTGGCAGAGAGTGAAATAATGACATTATTTGTTAATCGAAAGGGCATAGTGCCAACCCGTACTAGAATATATGGCAAGTCCTGGCAAGCATACACCAGGCAGTTGTGAGCACAAGAGAAGTCCTGGCAGGAGAGTACACTAGGCAGTTGTGAGTGCATAAAGAGTCCTGGCTTGGGAGTATACCCACCAAATTGCAAACTTATAAGGAGTATCAAGCAGAAACAGTGTTTGTTAAAGAAGGAACTTTTGTTAAAGAAGAACTCACAATGCTGAACAATTTTTATCTAACAGGATTGTTGTGGGCCAAGAAAGATTCAAAAATGGTTAGACCAAGAGACATTTATGATAGCAGTGAAGAATCCAACCCGAAAGTGAATTACCCTCTGGAACTAAGGTTGTTTCCACTTTGGAGAACATTTGCATTGGAGCTGTTCTATTTTTATTTAAGAACACTTTTTGCAATTTCCCTTTTCACTTTATTATTTTGTTTGTAGTGTGAGGGTCGGGCTAGAAAGTTTGGACACAAGGACGGCTTTTGATTTATGACATCCTGACAAAGACAGATCCTTAGTTTTGGTTTTAGGTAGGGAAACGCCTCTTAGAGCTGGGTCAGAGAGGCATTTTCCCAAGCCGTTTAAGTTTACAAAAGTCATTAACCAATAACATGACAATTTTGTGTCTGGCTTTCATTTCTGACCCCTCACAGCTTCAAAAACCAAAACATTGCTGTCATCAATAAAGGAGGCAGCAGGGGATGCGCCGGTGCCATCGTTGATGGTTCAAACCGAGTCAACGCCCCGCGCTCACACTGTTTGATGAAACAAAAGGAGAAGTCCTCTTCAAAGGCAGGGCTGTTGACACAAGGACTTTCAACGACATAACACTCATTGACTAGCGAGTATCCAACTAAAGGCCCATCCACATCGATGGAGAGTCACTCGTCAACAGGCAAGCACTCCGCGATGGACAAGCACTCGTCCACGAATCAGCGCTCAACGACTGACAGGCACTCATCAACAGGCAGACGTTTGCTGACGGACAAACACTTGAGAGCAAGCAAGCACTCGCCGACTAACAAGTGCTCGTCAAAAACTGAAAAATGCTTGTCGACAACCGGTAACTGTCGACGACAGGTTCAGTCAGTGACTGAAGAAAAATACTTGTCAACAGACTAACAAAGTCAAGAAACGCCACAAGCTTCCACGGCCAACGTTACTGGGCCAATGGTGGACACAATAAGCCCTCCAACACAGTCAAAAGAGGGCACATAGACCCACACTATGGAACCAGTGTACCAGGTGAGTCAGTGGACCATGGTCGGATACAACCCCAGCCAATCATTGTACCAATCTCCCCAATGACATACTCGCAAGTTATGCCTGAACATATCCTGCAGTATGAGGTAGACTCTGAATTTGAAGCACTGCATACAGCATCGCCTGTATTCTCAGATTCCGATGAATTCATAGTAATGGAAAAGGCATTGCAGCTACCACCGCCACTGTTGAGGTCTCTGCGCCTCCCACAACAGCCACGGTATAGGCCTAGGGACATTTGTGGATCTATCCCTCTGGCACAGCCACAAGAGTTTCTGCTAAATCCGCAAACATTGCTCTCAATACAAGTGTTGTCAATGCTACAAAACCTACTTGCCCAGCTGCACACCAGACCGCCAACTGTACCGTAGGCTACTACAACACCATGTGAGCATCCAAAAGTGCAAGGGTTCGCACCTACAATGGGACCCTCGTCACCTGCCAGGTCTTCACTGGATTCATGACGATCAGAATGCCCAACGCGCAATGTCACTAAAACGCATCAGCATAGCGAGAGGTTGCTTTCCCCGCCCGCCCATTCAGCTACCACAACAGTCAAGTCAGGGAAATCTTTATGCCCGGTCGCAACAAAGGCAAAAGCCGCTAATGCTGTGGATCTAAAACTACCACTGGATTTCCAACCCAAGAGGACCAATGCAACACAGATGATGACCAAATGGATGACCTCGCTGACGAGCCCCTAAAGCCATCGCCACCTTATGAGATTGGGGCATTTCACATATTGGTAACAAAGCTATGCCAAGAATTTGGCCTCTTTCCATTCGAAGAGAAAAAAGAAAGTTCTCTTCGATCATATGCACAAAAGAAGGAAGTCGGTTGCAGCAATCCCATTCCTCGACCATGAAGCACCTGTTCACGGAACCCGCTTTCAAGGGCAGACTACAGAAAAAGTTCAATGCGCCAGACACCACGCCTAAGTGTCTCACGTCGAAACCTTCACTGGAGTCTGTGGTCTGCCCGGCCGCTTGCTGGAAAGCTCACACTCAGGCACGTAAGTGTACCATTCCACCGGAAGCTGAAGGCCAATAAATGGATTCGCTAGGGAAAAAGTACTCATCGTAGGGACCACTACAATAAAGGCAGCCAAAGCATTGGTGATTATTGATCGTGAAATGTGGCACCGCTTGGCGCACCCCTTCTAGAGCACTTACCCGAGGAAAAGCATGCTGAAGCTGTCGCCATTATAAAAGACGGAGAGGAAGCCACAAACCATGATATCAGTATTGTAGTTGATCTGGCCGAAAAGGCTTCATGCAGATAAAAAATTGAGTAATACTGCAAAGGAAAAAATTGCTGCGCTACTCCGATTTTAGACCCGATATGCAATATCAAATCTTATACATGCCCTTCAATGGCAACAATCTGTTTGGCCCCAAGATCGATGAGGCTTTGAAAACAATAAAAAACAAACTGGCACCATTTGGTCGCTCGCCACTGTAGACCAAGCATACTTTTCGTACCTTTCGAGAAGCAGCAGGATGGTCCAGCTATTCTGCGAGTGCCAGAAGTTCCAGGGCATTTTGGAAAACCTTGCATTACTTGCTGAGGTACAAAAAGCAGTCCAAAGGCTACCAATGCCCAAGAGAGTACAAATGGCAGCAGCAGCAGCAATGAGGTTGCAGCTCTCAAAGGGGTAGGGCAAAGCTGCATACCTGACTGCGCAACCAAAGCAACACCAGTGGGGCGGAAATTGTCACATAACTTACATCAGTGGCACAGTATAACAACCGACAAATGGTTATTACAATTGATCCAGTACGGCCACCTGCTGGAGTTCAACAAACAACAACCAAATATCCCCCCTTTAAAAATCTCAATTCTGCTCCTAAAGGTGCTGCAAGAAGAAATAAAGCAAATGTTGGCAAAGAATGGCATACAAAAGCTACCAAAACAACAAAGGGGCACAGGAGATAACTCACAGTATTTCGTAGTACGAAAACCAGATGGAAAGTGATGCCCCATACTGGATCTGCGCAAGCTAAACAAGTTCATCAAAAAGCAACGTTTCAGAAGGGTGACTCTGCAAAAGGTCATCGGAACAGTGCAACCACACCATTTCCTAGCGTCCTTAGATCTAAAAGGCGTGTACGTCCATGTCCCAACACACTGGAAACATCGGAAGTAGCTGTGTTTTGCAGTAGGAAAGCAGGACCATCAGTTCAAAGTGCTCCCATTCAGATTCAAATCATCACCTCAGATGTTCACCAAGTGCCTGGCACCATTCACAGCGGCCTTCTTAAAGAAGGGCCATCACGTCTACCCATATTTAAACGATTGGCTTGTACAGGTGCCAAATGTTGCAGCAGCTGTCACATGCATCTCAGAAACAAAAAGCTTGCTGCAGCAGCTAGGATTTGAGATAAAAGACAACAAATTTTTGTACGGCCATCCAAAAACCTTGTTTTTCTGGGGGCTCAATTCTCAATGGCTGAAGCTTTAGTTGCCCCTCCCAAGACAGAGTGCGCACGCTCAAATTGCTAATGCCGCTTTTCAAGCCAGGTAAATAGTTATCAGTCATAAAGTGTATGGAACTAGTAGGGGCAATGTCCTCCTCCATTCCCCTCATAGCAGGGTGAATATGCGTCATCTACAGGGGTTCCTTGTCAGCAACTGGTCCCAAGTCAGAGGATCATGGGAAGGCAGACTAAAGATCACACCCAAAATCGCACGCCACTTGCAGTGGTGGTCGGAAAATGCAAAACATCACCGGCACGTAGGCCCGCTCCACATTAAGGTAATATGGACAGCAGAAGAAGCCAGCCTCCACATAAATGTCTTGGAGTTCAAGGATGTTGGCTAGGCTCTGAAATGTTTCCTGCCAGTGCTCAAGAACTCCACCATCTGGGTCCTCACAGGCAACACCACGACCATGTACTACATCAGAAAGCGAAGGGGAACAAGGTCTCCGACCCTATCCCAGGAGGTGCATAAATGTTGGCACTGGGTTATTGCCAACAAAACGATGCTAAAGGTGTTTCACCTTCCAGGGATAAACAACATGATTGTGGACAGCCTCAGCCGGGCAGCCAGCCAGCCAGTCCCACGAGTGGGAACTTTGCAACAGCCAACTCAAGTACATATTTTCCCAGTGGGGTCACCCAAAAGTCGACCCGTTTGTAATGACGCACAACGCAAAATGCACGCAGATGGCCAGCAGGTTGCACCAGCCGCGATCAATGGGAAATGCATTCTCGTTCCCTTGGATGGGTCTCTTTGGCTGTGCCTTCCCACCATGTAATGATGCCCCGTGTGCAGAGCATCCTCTGGCTACACCCACCATACCAAGTCACATGGCACCCACTTCTGATGGCCCCTTAAGATCTTCTCTACAGAGCCTTTCTCAGCATGACATTAACTTGGGAAGATGTGCAGGTCGCTAGGGAGGTAAGATCCCCTGGCTAGCCACTTCTTCCTGCATGCAGGAGGCTTGGGATCATGAACTCTAGCACCTACCCTTTGTTTACTATGAACAGAACAGTCGTTAACTCCATAGTACAAGGCTCTCACTGACTGCAAAGCTGAGAGGTGCAGGTCTCTCTGATACAGAGCATTCCTGAGCTGGTATTCACAAGGGTTTCCTTTACCTGGGCAGGATGGATGTTCTGAGAAGTAGAAGGGCAGTGCTTGTAGGCTTCTGTGCCACTGTAAAAAGGTGGAGCTTAAGAACTCCAAAATGTGTCAAAGATGGCACACGAAAATAAAAAACGTTGAGTCTCACGAACAGTTCAAGGGGTTTTATTGAACCATTTGTGGGCCCTGCGGCTGCCCTCTCTTACCAGTCTCCCGTGGGTCCCTACCCTAACCCACACATCCATATCTCCCGGTTAGTGCTACTGAACGATAACCCCTACTGTCTTATACCTGTCTTTGTCATGCCCCTGGGTTTCCGTCATGGGTCCCAGCAGCGATGGCACAACAGCTGGAAGCTGCCCTGGTTCCTTTGGCAACGTTGGCCTATCCCGAAGCTGAAAGGTACTACATCTCCCATCACCTGCACGGCTGCCCAATCACGTGGAACGTGAAGCACACGCTTTCCGCATCCCCTGCATGAAGCTATTTCTTGTTGCCAGGCAACGACTGTGGCGCTCCTAAACCGTCACTCACTTTGCTCTGGTTCAGTCGTGTTTCTGATTTGCTACATTTTGACTATTGACCTTTGGATTGCCCTTCAGGATTCTGCCTCTGTTCTTGTCCCTGCCTGTCTTGATGTCCCGGACTACTTCTGCTGCTAACGACTCCTTGGCTACGTGTACGGGCTCCCCTGTTGCTTGTTGCGCCTTGCGTTTCCTTGTCACACTCCTCCCGCGCACTCTCGTAGTGCCGTTGTGGATTGCACTGGGTCCTGTACTGCTCTTCCAACACCAGCCTAGCTATCTGCATCTTTGTTTTCCCCTTCCTTGTTCTCTCCCAGACCTCCCCAACTAGTGGCTCAACTTCCTTCTCACTATCCACACCTCACCGGCTGCCTCCTGGATTCTCTGTTGTGGAACTATTACATTTGTGTACGGACGCTCTACTGTTATTAGGGTTGTGTATGGACGCTCTGCTGTTTCCCAACACCTCTACCCTAGGAATCACCCCCTCTGCCTGCTGGACGCTCTACGGTAACCCTCTGCAGGCCACCTACGGGACACTCTGCTGCCATTCTACTAAGGATTGAATTGGGACGCTCTGCTGTTACATACCCCCTGCATTTCCCTTGCCCGCAGTTACTACCCCTAGATGCATCCTCATGCCGTACGGGTCAGAGTTCCCTGTGACTGTCTTCCTCTTCTTGAGGCCTGGACCCCCTGTCTTCTTGGTGCTACCGTCCTCGCCTCCAGTCATCGGCTGCTTGCTGCTGTGGCAAGTAGGTTTCTGGCATCTCCGTTCAGGACAGCAGGTTAGAGCGGGAAAACTGAGGGTGGTGAGGCTGGAGGTTGTTCTGCTTATGGGCATTAGTGAATTCTCTTGTGTTCTTGCTTCCTTAGCTCTGCTGCTGTTCCTGCCTTTTCACTCAAGCCCCTGGCCCGTCAGGTTCTATACTACCCTGCAAGCCGCGCTCTTGGGAGGAAAGTCTTTCTTTCGTCCGTGTTGTATTACTTGAGTGCCTACAGGAACACAAACCGGCTTCCGCTCCTGGTCTTGTCTGTGGCCACAGTTGTGACAGTCTTAGATTAGAAATGGTTCTCCTAAGTGCAGGTTCACTGAACCCCTCAGGGACTTTCTAACTTTTCCTGCTCTCACCCTAGGTTAGTGTTCTAAAAAGGGTTTGGGGTAGTGCATTGCAATTGCTCTGTAGTCTGCAACTGATTTCACTCATGCCGTTACTCTGCCTGCTTCCTGTCCCCTAACTAGGCATAGGGTATGCATTACATTTTGACATTTTCTTTGAGTCGCCAGGAGTTATCTGGTTTAGGTTCCAGGATGATGGGGGGGACGACCACTCACTATGAGATTTCCCAATTAAACCCATGTCCAGCATTTTCTTTAACTCTTCCGTTATCAGCTGTTTTCTGGCCTCAGGTAGTCAGTTCAGCTTCAGACTTATAATTCTCCCTAGAGGTGTCTGTATTTGATGCACAGCTCCGCTTGCTCTTCCGTTCTTTGCGAAGAGCACCTCTATGTACTTGTCTAGAAGTTAGGTGCGTTCGTGGTGACTGGAAATGGAGAGCCCCACAGGTGATGGTATGCTGTGAACCTGGACTGGTAGGGGGTGTTAGGGAGAATTCTCATTCAATGGCTAATTTCCCTTACCTAGTGAGTCCCTCAGCAGCTTTGCTGGATTTCTGGAGTTATTTTCTTCACTTGGTAATAGTGTGAACTTTTCCCCCACTCTTACCCATGTTTTGCCATGTGTATTTCATCTGTTTTTATGATTGTGGGCTCTGGAGTACACCACTTCGGTAGCCCCCTTCTTCGTGTGTTACACAGCACCTTCAGTGCAGTGACACAGGGTTGTCTTTTAGACTTCCCACCGACTCCATTTCTGGCGTTGACTACTGTCCCCCAGAAAAGGGTAAAGTTGCCATTAACTTTACATAGTCATTTAACCACAGATCCAGTACAACCCATCTTACATGGAGTATTGGAAAGGGTTACTTCTTAGCCCTTTTTATCTGTATCTCATAAAGCCTTGTTTTGCTCTTTTAACATTTAGACTTGGCTGGTGGCAGTGGTATCTGCCCTAACGTTTCTACCGCGTTTATACTATATAAACGTGGTATTGTTTTAGGCTATTATATTAGCCTCGAACATAAACCTGCTTGACCAAATACTTTTTCTTTTGGCTCTGGTCAGGTTTATTCGCCATTTCTTTTTGTTAAAGTCCTTCTTGTGTTTTACTTTGCGCGGCAAACCAGGTTTGCCTTCTTTGTTCACCGTCTTTTGACAGGCTTCTGCTGAATGTGAGAGAGGGGTGTAGTCACCCCCTGCACAGGGTATCCTAGGAAACCCGAGTCGCACTTTGCCATGATTGGCTGAGGCGGTTGTCCGGGCTGGACAACCCCCCCCTGCTGCGTGATTGACAGCTAGGCTGTGTGAATGGGGGATTTTTGCATTAAAAGGCAAGACTCTTGGGCTGGAAGTCAGAGTCGCCACTGGAACTACAAGGAACCGAAGAGAAGCGGAGAAGAAGACGGCTGCTGCAACTATCCCGTCCCGGTGAAGCCCTGCTGCAGTCCTGAACTCTCTACCCTTCTATGACCAGAGAAGATCCAGTCCGGAGTCGTCTTCCCTTGAGCCTGGTAGGGATAACCAGCTCATCTTCCACAGCCAGAGGATCCTCTTCTTGGTCGAAATCGCTGCACACTGCTGTAGTGGTCCGGATAGCCATCTGAAGAGCCTCTCCTGTTTTTAAGGAGCGCACCTTTTATTCACAGTCGCTGCTGCTGGCTTCATCCCTGTGTAGTACAGACCCCTCCAGACGTCCTCCTTCTTGCCGAAGCTCCAGGACCCGTGGGTCTGCAGGAAACTACCAGGAACAACTGCCGTGGCACCAGCTTCTTTCTTGAATAAGGTACTGTGTTCTGCTTTGAGGAGCTAGGGTGAATCCCTTTTCTCCTCCTCCAAGGCGCTTGCCCTTATCTTCCCTCCTTCTTATAACTTTTGCTTCCTCTGTTGACAATATCTAAGTACTCCTGGCAACGTTGAATCTTGAACTGTCTGACTGTGTGATCCTCGACAACAGGGACCCGGTTCCACTTGACACTGGCTACGGCCTATTGACTCTTGAATTCCTGTCAACTGATTTTGTCTGCCCTGACAAAAGTATTGCCTATGATTTTTGCCCCCAACTCTCTCTGGTTAACTCAGGTGCTAACTGTGTTTTTGCCCCGGTAACATTTCTTGTCGCGGATACGCGTATCTTTAGTAAGACCAAACTGTCATGACTGTCAAAAAGTGATCGCATATGTATTCCCGGTAACGTCGTTTGTTTCACAACACCAGTCCATTAAAACATAGGGTACTTACCTTGAGTTATACTGTACCAAGTGAATTGGTTGGTTGTAGTGTATTTTACGTGTGGTTTTGAATTAATAGAAGTGTTGTGTTTATAACAAATGGTTTAAAAATAAATGTACTTATATTTTTTACCTGAAACCTTGAGTCAGTGTTTACTTGAGACACAGTATTTGTGGTCCCTTTATGTAATCTCTGCTACTGCTCATATACTCTTGAGATAAACCTGGCTGCTCCGCTACTGCTACCACTTTAACATAGTAGTACAGGCTTGTACCAAAGTTGAACTTGTATTACCACGTGTAGTCTTAATTGTGTGTAGTGGTCCCTAAGGGCAATGCACAGGATTCTGCCTAACAGGGGGGTCCTGTGGGTATTATTGGTGTAGATAAGCACCAGCTGGGGATTACTGTTCTCCTTCCACTCCTTGAGCGTATTCACATGTTATAACTGGGATGGCTTCCCTCAGTCTGCTTGCTGGACCGTATAAGTGAGGTACAACACGACCTCTCCGATAACATAGTGTCCGTGCCTCTTGGCTAACAGTTTGTTCTGCGTTGTGGGGAGTAAGACCATAACTTTATCCAAGATTTTGAAGGCATGCAGAATACCTTCTCTTGTGAACAAACCGGACTCCTCTCCTGATGCATATATCCCTGGTTTTCTGGACCATTGGACGGCTACTGGTCTGCCGACTGCTTGGTCCCTCCCAGTCTTCCACATGATGTCCAACACATCCTTGGGGTCCCAGCCATATACCAGCTCAAAGGGAGAACAGTCTGTCAGAGATGGTGGTGTCTTTCTGGTTGCAAAGAGGGCCCATGGGATTAGATCATCTCAATGTCTTTGGTCTTCTGCCACCAACCATCTCAGGATATCTTTTAATTTATGTTTGAATCGTTTGATGGACCTGTCAGTCTGAGGATGATAAATTGAAGTTCTAAGGATCTTTTTCAACGGATGCTTCATGTCTCCCAACATTTTCGATGTGAAACTACTACCCTGCCAGATTTTCGGAAGGGAAACCTACACTGGTTAAAATAAGGCAGCAATACCTTGAGGATGGCTTGGCTGGTATTGCTTTGCAATGGGAACACTTCAGGATATCTGGTCATGCAATCCAGGATTACCAATAAATATTTGTTCCCAGACTTGGAGGATTCTAGGGGACTGACCATATCCATCCATGTTGATGCCAAAAGAGGGCACCTCCATGATTGGTAGCAGCTGTAATGTGGTTTGAGGTACAACATCTGGTGAAGTATTTGGGCAATTTGGGCAAGTAGGACAGAACTACTTCACCTCAGCAAAAGCCAGGGCCAGTAGAACCTTTTGCATGTTCTCCAGGCCCAGGGGCCCTGCGGTCGGATTAGAATGTGCCAGCTACATGAATGCTATCCAAAATTGTTTTGGTACCAACAGTTGGTAGCAATCAATATCTTCTCCTTTCGGGTTGACGTCCACTTGGTACAGGAGATCTGCCCTATAAACGAAATACGGGGTCTTCCGAGGTCTACTCTTGGATTTTAGCACCAGAATTTTAGGAGCTTGTTCAAGCAGTGGATCTGTCCTCTGTACTTCAGAGAAGTTTATGTAGGCCAGCCCAAGGAACCCCAATGGGTAGGCCTTCCTTGTCCTCCGTTTCTGGCATCTCTCCAAACCAAGCATCTTCTCGCACACTCTTCCAAGTGCTCAACCTCCTCAATCCCTGGTGTAAAGATATTTTCAGAGATTAGCTGGGTGATTAGCTGTCCAGGATGGATGCAAAAGTGGCATGTCTTAGATTAAAGAGTATTACTTTCAGTGTCCCTTCAAAATCTCCATTTGTGATGATGGCCCCCACGTTGATGGAGTGCTTAGGGGCTACTCCAGATTTTGGGGCCATCTTGCCATATGGCTCTTCTCGTTCCATCCCATCTTCAAACCAGTCCAGACCATCAATTTGCCCTGGGGAAGGTGAAACGATCATCTCCTCACCCCACATATTTCACATCAGGCAGCCTTGTCGGTCAATCTCATGGGGACTTGGACTGCCCTAGTCAATCTTACTACTTTTACCATTCTTTGTGGCTGGGGGCAACCTCTGTATCGGCAATCCCACTTCCAACACCACGTGACAGAACCATTTGTTTGCCTTAGGGACATCCCCCTCTCATCTCACGTGGGACCCCTCCTTAACCATTTTATATCTGTCTTAGATTAGTGATGGATCCCTAAGTGTAATATTACTGACTCCCTCAGGGATTTACTAATTTACCCAAATATCACCACAGGCATGTATTCTAATAAGGATTGGGTAGTGCCTTCTAAATGCTCTGTAGGGTGCAGCTGACTTCACTCATGGCCACAGTCACATTACCCTGCTATGCTACCTGCTTCCTCTCTCTTAACTCCTCCCTACCACCGTTCTGTCCCTCTGATATTTCACTCCTCCTGTCTCTACCCTTTGATTTTTATTCTCTTCCCTCTTCTCCCACTCTACCAACTCCCCTTATATGTCCACTACTAAGCCTCCAACACTACTGCTACTCCCACAGTACTCTACTACTACTTCTCCTCTACTACTACTTCTCCTTCCAAATACTATTCCTCACACTGGTTACCCCTACTCCCACACTACTACTCTTCCTCCCACTCCACCCCTACACCACCCTCCTTTACACTTTGTACTAGCCTTCTCACATTCACTTCTTATACTATCCTTTTAACACACTTCTTGCAACATGCACACACCCACTGTAGAACCACTATCACCCATAAGCTACAGCCTTGCCTGCTCCACAGATCTCCTCCACGTGCTGTTGCTTCCACCTTCCACCCCCATCTCGACTACTGACCTCTCACAGATAACTCTGAGGGTTCAGAAATATGAGGTGTACAACTTAGTAAAGGTTTTTCACAAGAAGACATTTTATTAAATAATAAGGGTTTGATAAATGTGTCACTCCCCCTAACGTAAAGAGGGTTTCCCTACCTACAAATAGTCCCTCAAACTTGTTCATACATCAAACTCATGAAGGCAATGAACGGCAATTCAATTATAACAGAAATAACAGTTACATTTAACGTAAATCTGATAACCATGTATCCTTGTAACCTGGGGAGGATCGCCTTCCCTAGATTCAAAGCAGGAATTTCAATTCAAGGTTCAAAATAAGAAGATTCTGTTTTGTAACAAAGTTCAGATTATAGAGCTTTCCTTGCGTCACAGTTTTCCACTTGGTCTTCAACCAACAGTTCAACTAGACGACGTCTCTATCTCTTCAATATAAACAAAAGTTCACCCATATGGAAAGTCTTAATCGCTTCAGGTATTAATAGTTCAACATGACTTCTTCATAAGAAATAGACAAACACCTTCACAATTTGGACTTGCCAACGCTTCTTCTGCACAACCTTCAACCACACATCTGTACCAACAATGGTTTTCTTCCTGGTCCACTACCCTGCCAGGACTACCACTAGAAAGTCCCTGTTCTGGTATACTCGCCTGCCAGAACTAAAAACTCCTAACACTACTACTAATGTTCTGTGGTGAAGTTTACTTCAAGCTCTTTAAAAAAAAAGACAAACTTCCAGTAACATCACAATACACAACTCCTCCTGGAAAAACAGGATTCACATTGGTGCTATTTGTTCCATTTTATTTGCCCTAGGCAATGCAGGTTCTCTCATTCTGAACTACTTCTGGCAAAAAGGCTTTGCTCCTACCCCCTTGTTTTGCCACTTTCACAACAAATAACTGCGGACAATGTACATTTATCTTATTTCCACCTCTTTGGCTTAGGCAAAGCTTGTAAATGTCTTTCTCAAATATTGCCATCTACCTACTATGACAATAATATTTACGATTAGCCTGCTTCTGTATTGCCCTCTCTTGGCTTTGGCAATGATGTTATGATTAGCTTCCTTAAGTATTGCCCCCTCTTTGTATTGGCATTCTTCTTGCTCTTGATGGCAATAATTATAACCTTTTCTTACTCTTCTTTTCACAAAGTTCCTGCCCTTCCAATTTGACTTCTTAATATCAGTTTGGTATGCAATAATTACTTTCAGTAGCTAGCGGTCGATTACGAAGCATACCAGGGTTACCTCGAGCCGCTGCTTGTTCTGCCTCTGCTGCTGCCTCTGGCATGTCATTTCACGCTGGTCAAAAAAGGAGCGTTCCTCGCTCCCTGTGAACTCCAGTGCTCGGCAGCCATCGGAACACAATATGCTACAAGGAGAGCCTCTCTCTCTCCAGGGGGACAGCTTGCCTAATAAACGTTGCCCGCTTTGCAACCTCTGCAAATAAGGACATCAATGTTGGAGACCCTCTCATGATAAACACCTGCAATAAAGATGACAACGATTTCTGGCATCAGTTTTCTTTCTGCTGCAACTGCGATCCACAGCCTCTGCAACTGCTCCACCTCCTGCTTCTAATGGCCTGTACCTGAGGGCGCTCAATATATTCAAAAGACCCGCTCAGGTGCGGGTCATTAGAGCCAATAGAGTACATCTTGCAGTCCAGTGCTTCTGAGTCCCTCTTCCTTGTCCCAGTATGTAGGGCATTGTGGGACTTGAAGTCCCCAATGTTTTTTTTAAAAATCGTTTTCTTCAGAATTACAAGCGTCAACATAATTGGATTTACTCTGTTAGATTCATCATTTTTTAGAGTAGTCACTGATTCAGAATTAAGGGAGAAATATATTAACCATAAGTAAGTTTTAATGTTCTGATTGCCACTTACATTATTCCTCTGTTGATCACAAGTCTATTCACGACCATCAGGGTGGGTAGTTTTATTTTAAAAAAAAGGTTTACTTTGACAGGCTATTAAATATTCTGTCATCTTGGAGACCTCCTTCTCTGGAGAAGATAAATGCGTCCCTCCCAATGGAATCCTCTTGTTCCCTTGGGGCCCTTCTCCTCCCAGGTGATCCTCCCGGCTAGTACCACCCCCAGGGTTAGGATCAGGTAGTGGCTACCTTCCCCCGGCCACCTGGTGGGAGACTTAAGGTAGGGTCTTTGTGAGGACTCTGTAGGATTCATCACATAGCCCACTCTCCCAATGTCCTGTCCCCTGCTTAGATGTCCCTCCCTTTGTCTGGATTGGCCAGCTTTCCCTAGCCAATCCTGTTCCATCTTCCTCTCCTGGGAGGTGTATGTGCATGGGGGTCTTTAAATGGAGGCTAATCCCCACCCATTTTCTCCTGACAAGTTCACAGTGGAATGACAATGTGAAGTGCTGGAGGTTAAATGGTGCAGTTTGTGTTTCTAGGTCCACTAACGGGACCATCTTGGTAAGTAATGGTAAGTGGCTCTGTTTTCCTCCATAGTCCGCAGTGGTGTAGGGACTCATTATTTTACACTGCAGCATTTCCGTCATCCTACTCTGGCCCTGCATGGTGGGTTCCTACATTTTAGCGTTCTGCGATTGCAGCCGGTGTGTCCCTTGCTGTCACTGGTTGATGCCCTCTGGTCTCTGTGGACCATGACTATGTTTGTTGTTTTGTCATGTGAGTGGAGGGTCTGGATGTCCAGGTTTTCTCTTAGGACTGATGCCGATTCCCTTCCTCACAAGGCCAGTTTACTGGCCTTGAAACAGATGGCAGGTGCAGACCCCGAAGCTACAATCAGGAAAAAGTCAAATACCTACCTATAACAAGCAAACTACAAATTCCAAGTCCCCCATACCATCCTTGCAAACCTAAGTTCCTTTAGGTCAAGTCTGGGGGATGCTGGGAGATGGGCCTTTACAAGAGGGATGGCCTTTGGCAGAGCAGTAGTTTGGGTGGAGGAAGTAATTTTGGATCTGGCTCGAGAGGAGAGTAAATGGTACTTTAGAAGTAGTTTCAGCATGAGACAGAAAGCTAGAACAGAGACCAAAGAAACTGAGGTAAGGTAGACCCAGAAGACTGGGAAGAGAAAGACCAAAGAGCTGAGGTGTAAAGGACCCAGGGAACTAGAGAGGATGGAAGCACCCAGAAAGTTGGGGCTTGGGAGGAGGAGCCATGCAGTTGGTGGGAGAGAATGGCCCAGGAAGTTGGAGTGAAAAAAGGACCCAGGCCGTTGGGGCAGAGAAGGACCTAGGGAGTTGGTTGGAGGGCAAAGAAATAGGGCCGAGGGTTTTGGGGGAAGAAAGAGAGACCCAGGAAATTTGGGGAAGAGAAGGTGGGATATGCTGTTTCTAACTGATACCAACATTTTCCGTATTAGGGAATTGACAAAGTGGAGATTGATTGATTTGTCCAGGATCACAAATAAGACGGAATGTATGCCTTCTGGTTCCATAGTCTCCTATATCATTGTCAAAGTTACCTGCCTTTGCAATGGAGTTGTTATTGTTATTGGTGTCAATTCCTTTGTCTGTTGAATTCTAAAAGCCCTAATATTGCACACATTTACAGTACATTCATATGAAAAGAATGGAGATTTTGCTAAATTTTCTGACTAATAGGGTTATTCTTTTGGGATTTTGTGGTTTAGTGCAGTAAATAAAGTATATTTCAAGTGTTTGTCTCACATTGTGTTGTAGAACCATCACGTAGAAGAATGGCACATTAGAGAAAATGACAACAAAGATGGTCAAGGTCTACTTCTGAACCATCCAGGAAAGACAGATGAGTTCTCAGCCAGGCCATCAACCGATGACTGTGGTTGCGCAAAACAAAATCAACAGAGGTAAATGAGTTCTTACAACAACATGACTTGCTCTGTTTCCCTGGATAGTCGTTTTCTGATCAATGCATAATGTTTGTCAGATTTAAATATTGTTCGGGTTTGGATTAACACAGTGCCAGTGTATCTTGAATTTGCACTTTTTTATTTGTGTTTGAATTTTCTGGATTTGCGTGCCGGTTCAGAGGAAAAGGATTTAGCACATTGAAATGAGAGGCTGGCATTCTTAGACTGTTATAGGCAAGGTGGTGGATATAAAAGCTGGTTTATGGATAAAAAGGCATTCTTCAATCAAATCAACTTTCAATATTCTTAATCCTCCTAGTTTCTAGTGGTGAAACAGAATAAAGAAAAAATGAATTTCATGCAAATTAATGAGGAAGCCTCTGGAAGGAGTAGTGACAAAAGCTCCAGGAGGAGGCAAAACATGCACTGGAAGGATGCTAAATGACTGTCTCAAATATTAAATGGGGATGTAGTAAAATGAGTAAATTTATGGGGAAACAAAGTGGAAGTGTTGTCCCTTCACCTGACGTGGTTGATACAGTAGCACATTGTGTTCCAAAAAGGAAAATTAAAGAATCTCATCTAGTGCGCACACATCATCTAATCAATCCATTATTAACACAAATATTTTAGCAGAACCTTATTACCTATTAATGTCATTTCTCCTAAAGAAGAAATAGATTCTGGCTATTGTAATGAAGTGCCTATTGAACGACCATAATACCCATAAAAAGGGACTTTTTGGTTGCATGAAAATCAAAGCAGAAGAAGAAATACAGCTGTTCTCCTTTGTTAGCTTAGGTGTATAGGGAGCAGCAACCTCTGACTAAACATATCTAGAGAGGAATGGCAATGAAATATAAGATGGTTTCCTGAGGTTTAATCATAACTTTCCTAGATCATGTGACCAGAAGTACAAAAGTGAGATTGCTGGGGAAATAGATCTATGGGATCACAAAGAACGGGTCATGGGATTGCCCACCAATTGGGTGGAGGTCGAAAGGGCATGAGAAGGAGAAGGAATGTAATAGTAGGGAAGAAACAGAAGCCTGAGCAAAATGATACAGAGGTGGTAGCGGAGACCTGGAGCTTCACTTCGCCTCGAAACACATTGTGTATAGGCACATTATAAATACCCAATGAATATATAAATAAGAATGCTTTGAATTGGAGGCACCATGACCTTGCTAGGGGTGGCCCCAAATATCGCTGGGAAGTAAGAACCACAGTTGACCTATTCGTTTTGATGCATGGAGTTTGCGTTGTCAGCAGAGAGGCAGCGGGACAAAAAAGACTTTGGAACCACTAGCATGTGAACTTCGCAGAGGGGTGGGGGGGGGGTAACTGTGTTGCCTGAGGAGCATTGGACACTGCAGACACCACCAGAAGAGACATAAGAAGTCTTATGAGAGTTGGAGTGACCTATCTGGTAATCAGAGGAAGTGACAGTGTGCCACAAGGGAGAAATGCAGAGACTTAGCTGAATTCAGGGTGAGAGATAATGTGCCGGAAGATGCTAGCAAAGTGACCCAGTGCTGTAAAACTGCATATCAAGAAGAGAGAGCAAGAGTATGAATACAATGGAAAAGGGACACTAGAGGCACGGATACTCAATTTGGGCCTCACTCCCTCTGCATGTTGGATGACATTGTTATAGTATCAAAGTGACCGTGGGTGCAGATTGGTAAAAAACAATCCTGTTTGCCTTTACTAGTTAACATGCTAGGTATGTATGTGTAGCTTAAACATTCCCTAAACCACTTTCACTTTACATTTCTTTACATTTCTTCCTGCAAGCACTGTGCAATTCCGATTTCCTACGAACAAATGGAAAACAGTATACTTCGAAGTGTATGTAGGCATAGGTTTAAATGTGTATAAACACCCATAGTATACTGTTTGGAAATTTGGAAGGTGTACAAAAAACAACACAACTTATTAATGTGGTGTTATAAGTTATACATGTAATTAATAAACTGCCACAAAATGATACACATGCACCACCCTGTGATTTGAAAACCTAACAAAAGCACATACATCTCATGCATTAAAACACATATTACACTGTGTGCATTACTCAAAGGTTATAAATTATAAAATAATGTGCTTACCATTTAAATGAGTTTTATATGCAAATAGTGTACTGTGAGAATCCTAGGGGTATTCTCCCATTAAGACCCTGAGAGCCCTCTATTCAGGTGGCCAGGGGAGGGCCATCGCTCTTGGATCCCAACCCTGGGCGTGGGTGAGAGACGATCACCTGGATAGGGGAATCCGGGGTTGCCCTCGTGGAAGTACCCCGGGTGAGACGCAGTATTCTGATGGGGCGACAAAAGAGGAGGAAATCCCGGACGCCTTCATGGGATATGCTGATTCCCATCACCCCAATCCAGGTTGCACTTTCCCTAATTCCAATCCTGTCATCAATGGCCCCCAGGGGGAGGAAGGAAAGAGTCAATTGCCCAAGGTGGTGAAGAAATAAAAAAACAACTAAAAAAAAGCCAGAAGTCTGAAGGTAATATCCATTCATCCTCTACCTTTTTAAATCACAGGGAATTCCATAAAAACTCATGTTTGTGTAATCAGCCATCAGGAATATGGAAGGGGGAAACATCCCCTTGAGAGAAAACCAGGCTACAGGATTTCCCTATGTCCATTGTCGATTCCCTGATAGAAGAGTGGGAAAAAGATCTATCCTCCAAAACCCTTCCATCACCCCTTCCCCATTTCAAACCAATACTGAGACGAGGAAGAGGCAACTGGGAGCAGTAAAGACAACCTATAGAAACAACATGGCGAAAGTAAAAGAAACACAATGTAGTAAGAACTCAAGTTGTCCTACTAATAGAGTCAGGCAGGGTCAGAAATGTACTAATGATCCCTCACACCTGACTCCGCTTGACTGTTTTTTCAACTATAGAAGGTGTGGTTTTTCACAAGGAAGAGAGCGAGCTGGGGATGCTGTCAGGACCCGAGAAGCCAAGGAGCAGAGAGCAGCAGGAGTAAAAGCCTGGAGGAGAACGGCATGCCAAAACACTGGCCCGGTGTTTGTGAGGGGCTGCAGTGTGGCTAGGGAGCCGTGTCTCCCAGGAGCCTGAATTAAGGCAGCCTGCATCCTGCTGGTAGCGTTTGGGAAAATGCTAGTTCCCTTTGGACATCTGTCGGTCCCAAGGGTATCTGAGGGGCAGGTGGTGAGACCCTGAGCTCAACCCCATGCATCCAGAGGAACCACTTGTCAACATGACACTACCCGGTAACAGAGAGAGAGAGAGAGAGAGAGAGAGACACGGGAGCATTCGTTTGACTGAAGCGGAGCTGGACAAAGAGACCGTTTTAAAGCGACACAGAGCAGAAAGGTTTGAAAGTGCGCAACGGAAAGAAAGCATAAGAAATAAACAGACAAAGAGAAATAAAAGGAAGAAAATGAAAGAAAGGCATATGAAGAGTTTGAAGAGAGCAAAGCGTGTACAGCAAAGAG
Organism: Ambystoma mexicanum; assembly: GCF_040938575.1. NCBI lineage: Eukaryota > Metazoa > Chordata > Amphibia > Caudata > Ambystomatidae > Ambystoma > Ambystoma mexicanum. Next base: position 891,604,669 of record NC_090930.1, read on the forward strand.
AAGACTGTGTGTTAAGCGTTCAGGAAGCACGAGATAGAAACAGACAAGTGGAAGCGTGCATGGTGAAATAAAAGGATGTCAGGTGCGCAAGAGGCACAATAAGAAATTAAAGGAAAGTGCAAGAGTGCACTGTGGAGCAAAAGGAACAGCAAAGGGAAGGTACAAGTGTGCACAAGCAAGAAGCCAAGGAAAACAAGAAGGGGTGCAGCAAGCACCTGAAGTTGAAAGGTTTAAAAAGATGAGCATGGAATAAAGCGGGGGGTACAGATTAGAGTGGTCACGCCTAGGAAGAGCAAAGAACCAGGCGGTTTCGAAAGTCTCTGATTGTGCCCCACAAGTGAATTGAGTATGAAAGAAATGTTTTTAAAAAGGAAAGGTGCATTCTGACCAGTTGAACTTGTATTTGAAACCAAAAAGGGGCCTAAGCTTGGGGAAGGGGAGCCTGAGAGCCCTAATGAAGAAAGCAGAGTACATCCTGACAAAACTAAAATTGTGTTGGAAACTGAAAGGGAACGGAGCTTGGGGAAGGTAATCCTGAGAGGTCTAACTTGTTGTTTTGAATGAGGCTTGGGGAAGGGAAACCTGAGAAACTTAAAATGAACTGTTATATTTATGTTGTGGTGTTTCAAAGTTGAATCTTGTGCAAGGGAGCACCAAGGAATCAGAAGACACTGAGGGTATTTGAGAATAGTGCAAGGGCTCTGTGGAGAAGGACTTTACAACAGCTCTTTTTGATTGAACTCCTTTTTGTGACATTGACCAAACTACACCTGGTAAGACCACCTGAAACCAATCTTGGTTTCCTATTTTCTGTTGAACCACTATTTTTCCTTTTTAAAGACTTCCAATCAGATTCTTGTAATGAGTGAGGGTAAGCATAGGTTTAGACACCGACATACTTTTATTTTGGACTATTAGACATTGACGGCCTTTAGAAACATTAGTTAAGGGAAACATCCCTTTAGAGTTAGCTCCAGTCAGGCATTACACCAACCCAGGAACCTTGGTAAATAAAGGTTTTGAAACTAACACTTTTGAGTGTGTCTCTCTATTGATACCATGCCTGTCTCACAGTACTTAAAATTTAAGCATATGCGTGCATGCACACATTTGTTTACAACTGGAAAATCCTGTACTTGTATGTATATGCAAATGCATATAGTAATTCTGTAAACAAGACACATCCCCAACTCCGTTTCTATTAAGCTGTAAAAAAAACCATATTCAAAGTACATTAAAAAAAGTATGAACCTGCCTACTTTATACATAGGTTACAATTACAAAATAATTTACAACCCCCTTTTTATATGTATATAGCGTGCAAAAGATTATTTAAGCTTATTATGTACGTGGTTGGCATGTATGCACATAATCATGCACAACTAAAAATTGCTAATTATATGTTTGAATTATTACAGATTTGCTGTACGTATTTCTTACATAAAAGTACAAATACTACCGGCCAATGATTCGCAAACCCAAATTGGAATTTCTACCCAGTTAATTACATGTTCTCCATGTAAACACACTTTTGCATTATGTACTTTGCTATGCGTTTTATTTGGTTACTTTATTCACTTATTGCTTGTAGGTATTGTATGCAGCAAAAAATAAAAATGCCAAAACTTAAAATGTTAGAAAATTATCTATTAAAGTTAAAGAGAGATGTTTAATAAAATAATTTAAAATAAATACTATTCTATTTACAAATAGTTTTCTTTACGTTTCCACATGTTTCCCCTGGGGCCTATTGACCCATTTGCTCTTTAACCATGCGGTTTTCACCACTTCACCGATTTAATGGGCGGGTTCCCCATCTAACCCACCCCCTCACCCTGACACTCACCACCCTCAAACCCCTACCCCAAACACACAAATATATTTTTTTTGTCAAATGACCATGGTTAAAACTGCATGTTTAAAATGCAAATGTGTAAAGTGGCAAAAACACAGCATACAATCTTTAAATCTAAGTAAACATACAAATGCAGTGCTACATTCATGCTTTTATACAGACACATGTTTAAATATTATAACAACATGTATTTCTTTTAATATACAACACATCTGTTTTTCATGGAGGCCAAGAATCTAGAGAAAGACCAAGTTACGAATTATATGCAGGAAAAGAAAAGGAAAAAGCGTAATAAAAAGCATTACCATAAAACTTGTAAGTGAAAACAGCTTTTATTATAAAAAATTCTTTAAAATGAAAGCATTTTCATAAAACAATACTATAAAACATTTGGCCTTTATTTCCTTTCAGCTGGAAAACATAAGCACGAAAGAAAACCTAAAAAAGAAAAAATACCATATAGAAAAGCACCATAAACATTCAAGCAAAACAGAAAAAAAGACAAAAAGGAAAGCAAAGATATTGTTCCCATTGTAGAAACGGTAAAAGCCAAATTAATGATAATTTTCCCCAAAAAAGTACCATTGTAGAAACATTACTCTCACCACTCCAAATATTGAACCTAACAAGGAAATATTAGAACTGGGTCTCCTCAACAACTGTTCCTGCAAATGTCTGCAACTCCTCAAACCAAACAAATAAAAACAATACATTTGTGGCTAGTTGGAATCATCATTTTAATGAAGTCTGTACCATAGTTCATCAACGTGATTCTTGCTGCAAAATGACATAAAGTGAATTAAAATTACAATGGCAAAAACAAGATCAAAACCAATGGTGCAAACTACACTTGTGCCACATGAATAAAGATACATCTCCAGGTACTCCTACTAGTACTGTTGCAATTGTGGTTAGCACTGGAAATAACAAAATATCTCAAATATACCAACCAGTGGCACTATTCCTTTTGGAAACCTAGGATTTTGTTATTTTTTGGCTGAACCGGATAATGTCAGAAACGTCACAAGTTATTTTTACAATATTGAAAGCTTATCTAAAATGAGAAATACAAAAGTATCATCTAGGAAATTCAGATGTTCTAGCATAAGCTAAACAAGCTTGTGGTCATATATTGTAAAAATATCTCAGAATTTAAGCCAGCTCTGAAAAGTACAGCTATTTTATGTACTAGCAAAAAACACACGGGAAAACAACATGCAGAGAGTAACAATGTTACCACAGTTAATGAATCCATACCTTCAATTATTTGAAAATAAAATAGTATGGTGATTGTGTGGGGCTGCCAACTTTACTGAGTACTGGTGCCGAATATGCAAACTATTTTCTAGGCTGCTTTAAATGTAGGACCAGTATTGTAATAGGAGAAGCAAACACTGCAACACAGCTGCGAAAATAGAATACCACAAATTAAAACCTGGTTTCAAAAAACTGTTTCGCAAAAATATTTGTAAATCTAGTTCACTATACAGTTGCTTAATATATACTTTGGTTTATGCATTCTACCTACTTTAATTATGTGAAATTAACCTAATTTGGCTTCTGATATATATTGACCAGTACTTTATAAAGAAAAGTCTGTTAGAAAAAAACATTTTTTCGAGGGGATTGGGTCCTCCGACGTATTCCATATCTATGACAGGTAATGTCCACAGCTGTGCTGCTTCGGAAAATTTTCGGCTCCTGCGTCGATGACGTTGATGCACCATCCCCGAGGACCTCCTCCGACGGCCGACGTCACCCGATGTGATAAGTAGGACGCACGATGCCCGTAGCCTCAGTTCCTTTTTTTCCGCGAACGTGTTCGCTTCTTGAATCTCGGTACGCCTCGACTCTTTGGAGTTTGTTGTATTCTTCTCGGTTCTTTGAACCTGTTCGGTTTTTGTGAAAAAAGCATGTGCGCGACGATGTCTACCTAGTCTTCCACCCCGCGTCCAGGCTTCAAGAAATGCGGGGACTGTGGGTCCAAGATGTCGGTTACGGACTCGCACGACGCCTGCCTCTGGTGCCTCGGGGAGGCCCACGATACGGACGACTGTGTCGACTGCCAGTCGCTCACGGCCAAAGCCTTGCGGGAGCGCAAGAAGAAGTTGTCGGTAGGTCGGGTTTCTAAGCCCCAGAAGTCGAGGTCTACGGGGTTGTCGTCAGATGACTCGAGAGGCGACTCTCCGCGTCATCGTCGGAAGTCCAGTGGGTCTCCTTCCAGGAGTAGGTCTCGCCACTCCTCTGCCTCTTCGAGGCATTCCCAGAAGCGCCGGCATCGGTCGCCTTCCCCGTCCTCTTCCGAGGACTCTGCCCGTCGGCGGGTCGCTTATCCCACCATGCAAGCGACACCGGAGGAATGGGCTTCCTTCGGGAAGAAAATGGTGGCGATTCTCGAATCGCAGGGCACAGCTCTGTCCGCGCCTCTGAGTGGGGAAGGTCGGCACCGGTCGAGAGACACCGCTCGTACGCCTTTGGGCTCAGGTGGTCAGCACAGCTCGCGGGAGAGATCCCGCTCAGACAAGGGTAGCCGTTCTCGCCATGCCCATTCCAGGTCCCGGTCCTCGACACGCTCAAGACCGCGTGATCCTGTGCTGTCTTCGAGGAAGATGTCGACGCCTGTGGAGCCGAGGTCGTCGATGATCTCTCTCGAGGCTCCGCCTCCGAGGGGGTCGTCGACGCTGACGGCGCCTAGGTCGTCGAGAGACACGCTCGGAGCTCCGGCTTCGAGGCCTTTGTCGACGCCGTCGATGCTGGCGGCTCTGCAGCTGACGTCGACGCCGATTCACTCGATGTCGATGCCGATTCTCTCGACGCCGGCGCCGACTCGTTCGGCGCCCTCGACGCCTTTCGAGGTGGTGGTGTCGGAGGGGCCCCGTGGCACGGGGGTTGCCCCTAGAAAGGCTCTGGCTAAGGTCAGGCATAGCTTTGGTCCCCAGGTGTCTTTCTCTCACCGCCTGGAGTACATTTCAGAGGGTGATGATGTCATGATCTCTGCTTCCAAAAGATCAGGACTTGCCCGACTCCCTTGGAAGCAGACCCATAACCCCGGTTCCGAGTGCCAGCCAGTCCCAATTGGGACCTTTTGGACCCTGTCCTGGCGCCAGTGGCACCAGGCCCATAAAGATGCCCAGTCCCAGCGCTGGAAGCGCCGGGCTCATAATGCTTGGGTGGACTTACCTGCAGCAGACCATGCTGCTTACTTACCTGCCAGTTGAACCCCTGATCCTCTTCTGTTTGGGACTACTTTTCCTGTTGGGTGGGGCAGGAGCCACTCCCTAGGTTCAGAACACTGGAACTCTTCTGGAAAGCAGGAACTCTTTTCTTAGGCGTGGCTGTGGAAGGAGACACCTAAGCACTACAGGAGGCTATTTAAACCACACCCGATGGATGAATCTTGCTTTGCGTTATTCTGCATTCTCTGCAGCAGAACGCTCATCGTGTCTTCTTCTTCTGATCCTGGGCCTAAGGGAACAAAGGCTTACCATCCTGGAATCCAGTCTTCAGCAGCACCTGTAAAGACAAAGAAAGAACAGGTTAGCACTACGGTCTTCAGTGGCAGCGCATCTCTTACCTGGTCCATCGGCTGTCACCAACGCCTCGCGCTGCATTCCGGCATCTGAAAGACAAAGGCTTACCTACTCTTCGCATGCTCCGGAGGCCTTCGGTGCTGCATCCCGCATCTGAAAGACAAAAGAAGGTGCGTTTAAAGACATTGGGCAACTTTATTACTCATGTGCCATTACTCCTTCCCACGCCGAATCCAGTGGGTATTCCAGCACCCTTCAGCTTCTCTAAAGCTCCGAACTTGTACCTGCAAGATAAAAGGGGCAGTTAGTGCGCATCGTGAAGCAGGCTACAAGCGCTTACTTACGTGCTTCCAGGCGCTTCTATTCCTCACGCGGGTTCGATCCTCAACTCTCATCAGCCCGCCATCTGCCATCGCCGGAACCCTGCAAAACAAGAGATATCATTACAAAAGACTTTTAAGACATTTGAAGTGCCCAGAACTTACCGTTCGTGCAGTTAACGACGGACAGCAGTCCTCTGAGGTCAAGAGGCCTGCACCCTTATCCAGTGAAGAAACTGGTTACGGCACCCTGCCCCGAGGCAGATGGAGAGCTCGGCGTTCACTTACCTAAGGTGAGGGTGTTAACCTTTGGGGTTCTACAGGAGAAGAGAAAGGGAAGAGGAGAGAGGCACCCAATAACCCCAGTTCATTAATCCCATATTTTCTATCTGCAGACATCTTACTCTTCGAGTCAGACATACAGTGCACAGAGGTCCAGCCCAAAGAGCCAACCGTGTGTTACACATCACCTTTGAAGATACAGCATTCACCCAGTCAAGACCGGCGCCTCTGCGTGAATCAGGTGAGCGTTACAGATGAAGGCTCTGATGAAGGCTTGGTTCCGGTTACGGTGGCAGATGAGCTTCTCTCGAGCGATAGCCAGTTTGATGACCTGAGGCAGACACTGCATGATGCCAGTGGACTGGACACCTCTCTGGAGGTGGAGTTTTGTAGGCCGGAGCCTGGCACTCATGCCGATTCTTCGTACCGGCACCTTATGTCTCGGGTCACCGAGTACTTGGGATGGTCGGCTCCCCCAGGGGAGTTTGTTCAGGATGATCTCACGGACATCCTTGATCTTGGTCTCCCCACTGACCCGGTCCTGCCGTTTCATATGGCTATGCAGAGAAGGGTGGCGGCGGCTTGGACTGCTCCGGAGAGTCTCCCGGCAGTGGGCAAGTCTTTGTCGCGAAAATACCGTCTAGCCAGTAGCGACCCCTGCTACTTGTCCAGGCACCCCACTCTGGAGAGTTCAGTGGTGCAGGCGGCTACGGCCCTGGCAAAGCAGGCGTCGTATCCTACCATCCCTCCGGATAGGGACGACAAACGTTTTGATGGTTGGGCGAAGAAAGTGTTTTCTTCAGGGGGTATGGCGCTTCAGGCGGCCAACTCCGTATGTGCCTTGTATCGTTTCACACACACTCTGTGGAACTTTGTTGCATTAGCGGCTGAACATATTCCCGAAGGGGACGAACGGGATGGTTTCCTTGCTATGGTTCAGGATGGCAAGGATGCCATGTGTGAGGCCGTTCAGTCGGGTTTGGACATGGCAGATTGTGTCAGCCGGTCCTTGGCGGCGAGCACCGTAATACGCAGGTTTGCGTGGTTGCGGAAGTCTGGGTTCGCTCCTGATGTGCAGTCCCGGCTCAACATGCCCTTTGACAGTGAACATCTTTTTGGCAGCAACGCTGACGAGAGCCTTGAGAGGTTGCAGACTTCCAAAGCTGCAGCGAAGTCGTTGGGCGCTGCAGTTCGACAACCTCTGCCTTTTCGTCCTAGGGGACAACAATGGAGGGGAGGTTCCTTTCGCTATTACTCCTTCAGTAAAGCGAGAGGAGCTGTCTGTCAAAGAGGCCACCGTAAGAGTGTGCCAGAGGTGGAAAACAGGGTACTCGAGGTGCCAAGGCCGCTCGGGCAGTTGCCTCTTTGCCCTCGGGCAACGCCGCAGCTGCTACTACTCAGTCATGAGGCCAGGTCCCATGGTTCGCCGGTTGGGGGAAGGCTGGCGCAGCATCTTGTAGAGTGGCGTGCCATTACTTCAGATGTGTGGGTTCTGGGGATCATAACCCACGGCTACTGTCTTCCTTTTCGGCAGACGCCTCACGACAATCCACCTAGGAACCTCTCTTTGAAGAGTCCAGATCCGCTCCTTGCGCAGGAAATTCAAGCCCTGCTGGAGAAAGGCGCCATAGTGGTGCCTGTAGCGGAGAGGAACAAGGGATGGTATTCCCCTTATTTTTTGATTTCGAAGAAAGACGGGGGATTGAGACCCATCATGGGCTTGCGCGGTTTGAACAAACTCCTCAGGAAGGACAAGTTCAAGATAGTTACTCTCTCTCAAGTCCTCCAGGCCCTTCAACTTCAGGACCGGTTGGTGTCTCTCGACCTCAAGGACACTTACTTCCATGTGCCGATCCATCCCAAGCACAAAAAGTACCTGAGGTTCGCGGTTGGCGACTCGCACTTTCAGTTTCGGGTCCTGCCGTTCGGATTGACCTCCGCCCTGAGGGTTTTCACCAAGCCTCATGGTGGTGGTGGCAGCGCATCTCAGGAAAGGGAGGATTCACGTCTATCCCTACTTGGATGATTGGTTGATCAGGGGGAGCTCTCCCGAGCAAGTCCTGGATCATCTGTCCGTCACCTTCCACTCCCTTCACAAGCTGGGCTTCTCCCTCAATTTAAAGAAGTCCCATTTGACGCCAACACAGCGGCTCCAGTACATCGGAGCAGTGCTCGACACATCCCTGGGGCTGTGTTTTCCTCCCCAGGTGAGGGCTCTTCACATTCAGCAGATGGTGCACAAGTTTCAACTTGCCCAGACTCTCCCAGCATCCTAGTTCTTGAGACTGCTCGGCCTCATGGCATCCTGCATTCTTCTGGTGCCAGAGGCCAGGTTGCGGATGAGATCTTTGCAATGGGCACTCAAGCTCCAGTGGTCTGTCTTCCGGCAGGATGTCGGACCCTGTTCAGGTGCCGCCCTCGGTCGCCCAGGACTTTCTGTGGTGGGCCGTCGAAGGCAATCTGATGAAGGGGGCCCCATTTTGGCTGCCCTGGCCGGAGGTGACGATCGTGACGGACGCATCCCTCACGGGATGGGGAGCTCATGCCAATGAGTTGACAGTCAGTGGTCATTGGTCTCCGTCGGAGTCCAGACTCCATATCAATCTGTTGGAGCTGAGGGACGTCAGGCTAGCCCTGAAGCCTTTTCTGCCGACTGCGAGGAAAGAGTGTCCTGATTCTAACGGACAACACGGTGGCCATGCACTACCTCAACAAAAAGGGGGGGCAGGGTCACTTCCTCTTTGCAGGGAAGCGATGCAGCTCGAGTTCTGGGCCATCCAGCAGGAAGTTTCGATCTCGGCTGTTCATCTGGCCGGAGACGACAACCAGACAGCGGATGCTCTGAGCAGGCAGAGCACGATCTCTCACGAGTGGGAGCTGGCACAGGAGATTCTCGTGGATATCTTTGCCCTTTGGGGGACCCCTCAAGTGGATCTCTTCGCCTCCCGTGTCAACCGGAAGTGCGAAGGTTTCTCTTCCCGGGAATTTCCTCCAAAAGGAGCCTTAGGAGACGCGTTTGTGGTGGAGTGGCCATTCCCACTGCTGTACGCGTTTCGTCCAGTCCCCGTCATCCCGCAAGTACTGCGGAGGGTACGGAGGTTCGGTTCCCGGATGATCCTCATTGCTCCGGCGTGGGCCCGGAGGACGTGGTACCCGGACCTTCTCGACTTGTCCATCTGCCCTCCACGTCGTCTTCCCTACCGAGACGATCTGCTCTCACGGGAGGGGGGTCAGGTTCTCCATCCAGAGGTCAGATCCCTCAACCTTCATGCTTGGCTTCTGAAAGGTTGAGGTATAAGGATTGGGACCTCCCTGAAGGACGTGATGGAGGTGTTGCTCTCGGCCAGGCGGCCGGCAACAAAGTCTCTGTACCGTTGCCGTTGGCGGAAGTTCTGCGACTGGTGCAGAGTTAAGAATGTGGATCCTTTTGAGTGTGACATTCCCATGGTTCTGTCTTTTTTGCTTTCCTTGGCCCACAGGGGCTTGCAAATGGGGACCATTAAAGGTTACCTGGCGGCGCTGTCCATATTTAAACGATTGTCTGAAGAATGTTCCTATTTTAAGATTCCTTTAATTTCTCCGTTTTTGAAAGGGCTCACTAATGTGTTCCCCCCTTCACCTTTTCTGGTGCCCGGTTGGGATTTGAACCTTGTTCTTAAGTTTCTTATAGGGGCTCCATTTGAGCCTTTGCATTCTTGCCCTTTGAGACTGTTAACTCTGAAAACTGTGTTTTTGGTTGTGGTTACTTCCGCTCGCAGAGTGAGTGAGTTACAGGCACTTTCAGTTAAGCCACCATTCACTGTGTTTCATAAGGACAGGGTTGTCCTTTGAGTTTGTCCTTCCTTTCTTCCGAAGGTGGTTTCGGAATTTCATTTGAGCCAGAAGGTTGTTCTTACGGCGTTCTATCCTCCTCCACATCCTGGTAAGGAAGAGGAGAGGCTCCATAGACTTGATCCTAGGAGAGCGTTGAGCTTTTATATTTCGCGCATGTCCCCGGTCAGAGTGGACGATCAACTTTTCATTGGTTACGCTGGAAAGCGTTTGGGGCAAGCTGTGACGAAACAGACTTTGTCTCGTTGGATTATTTTAGCTATCTCCGAGTGTTACCGCTTGGCGGGTAAGGACCCTCCGGCTGGCTTGCGGGCCCATTCTACCAGGGGAGTGGCTGCGTCTACTGCCCTGCAGAGGGGTGTTCCTATTCGTCACATCTGTGATGCAGCCACCTGGGCTTCGGTACATACTTTTGTAGGTCACTACTCCCTCGATTCCATCCGAGGGCAGGATCTGGCCTTTGGCAAGGCAGTCCTTTATTCCGCAATTTGATTGGGCATACTAAATTTGTGTTCTAAATTCTTTTCCCACCTCCTTGCTTGGTACTGCTTTGGGAGTCTGTCATAGATATGGAATACGTCGGAGGACCCAATCCCCTCGAACAACAAGTTACTCTCTTACCTGGTAACGTTCTTTCGATGGGATGGTCCGACGACGTATTCCATATCGCTCCCTCCTTACCTTCCCCGCTGCAGAATTTCTTATGCGATTGCAGCTTGCGATCCGCAAGGCCTTGTGTGTCTGACTGGCAGAAAACTGGTGTCACACATTCTGGGGGAAAAAACTACAACTGAGGCTACGGGCATCGTGCTTCCTACTTATCACATCGGGTGACGTCGGCCGTCGGAGGAGGTCCTCGGGGACGGCGCATCAACGTCATCAACGCAGGACGCAGGCGCCGAAAATTTTCCGAAGCAGCACAGCTGTGGACATTACCTGTCATAGATATGGAATACGTCATCGGACCATCCCATCGAAAGAACGTTACCAGGTAAGAGAGTAACTTGTTCTCCTTTTTGAAAAATTATAACATAAACACTTCACATGTATATGTTCTGAATCTTCATATGAATAAGTTATACTTTTTGATACTTCAATTATTGCATCTAATAAAAAGTTATTTTACTATAGAAAATATACTTGCATGTAGCTTTTCTTAACATAAATGTACATGCATTTTGCTAAAACGATATATATTGAGGTTGATAAAGGTATTTATATCACTTTTCTTTTGCAACAAAATTAAAATGTATATCTGCACCTTTCATTTAAAGTTTACGTATGGAGGTTGGTCTGTATTAAACATGTCTAGTTTCTACTATATACTCACATATATATTTGCAAAATATGTTTTCATTTTTACTACCTTAACTGCATTCAAACTTTGCTTTATATGGCAATTGTTTTAACAAAATGTTTAAACTTACATTTTTAATGAAGTGTGTACCTATTTAACGGTTTACTGTATGCAAAGAAAAAATTGTACATTGGCACACATTTACAAAAATGACACTCAATATGTACAGATGGTGTATCGTGTTAGTCTCAGTATACATGCAATTTATTAGACAACCTTGGATATGTGTATATTCACTGCTATTGTTTATGTATTTTCATTGTATACGGCACTTATACAAAAGTGAGACTATTGACTACCCCACTTATAGTCCAGACAGGCTGGGCTGGGTGATATATTATCAAACTTATTTGTGATGCAAGTCTCATATTATTAGAACAACGTACACAACCATCTCGCTTGTACACCTTCACAAAATCCAAACACTAAAAATCATTAGTCCTGAATGAGTCCATATCAATTTATTATTAAGACACATTTAGAAAAGTTAAAAAAGAGAGAAAGCAGAAACATACAGATATATGTCATCAATCAAAACTGCATAATCGACTTAATCTAATCCTAAAAACATGATAGGGGTTAGTAAATTTGATGAAAACTAGCTGATGTTGATAAAGCAGTGTTCTAGATGTAAGACTTTAGAAATTGATAAGTCTTGTCAAGTGTCGACATGTTTCGGCCTTGCTGGAGATTGAGGCACTATCTCTAGTGTCTCTACACCTGTGATTTTTTGGCCTTCTTCAGGACAGACAATTTCTTTTATTCAAAATGGAAACCTCTTTCATATACCCCAGTCAATTTTGCATAATATCCTGGATGGACGTGAGAAGAACGGCTGCAAATGGCCGTAGTGGGTGATGGTATCTAATTTCTTTGTCACCGGAGATTCGTGGATCACCTATTCATTTGTTCATCCGACCCAACAATTAATTGGGACCTCAATCTGGGTGAGTTATTAATTCTTCTTGCAGTGGGTTCTACTACATAGTGTGCCGCTCAGGCGTTTCTTGCAAGGTAGGTGATCTCGGATTGTGACCATGCGACTACTAGAGGGTCTTCGGGGGGGTGACTTCGGTCAATGGAAATAATACAGATTTAGAGCAGTTTACTTTGAGACCCGATATCTCACTGAAGGGTATAACATCCTCAAGTACTGGGGCTAGGTTATGTTCAGGAGAACGGATGAAAAGGACAGCGTGTCTGCATAGAGGGAAATGATCTCAGGGGCGTGTGTTATTGGTGTATCCTGTCAGCCAGGGGTGCAATGGCAAATATGAACGGTGAGAAGGGGCAGCCCTGTCTCGTGCCTCTGGATATTTGGAATTGGGCCGAGCAACGGTCTTCAGTGCGTACCCTGGTGACGGGAGCAGGGTACAATAGTTTAACCCAAGACCGAAAACGGGGACCAAAGTTCCATTTTTCAAGGACCTGCCATAGGTAACTCCAGGAGTCGAATGCTTTCTGCTTGTGTTTCTGGGTCGACGCTGGCAAGTATGTTGCATAGGCGGCATAGATTAAGAGTGGTGGAGCACCCCGGAATAAACCACGACTGACCTGTGTGAATAATGAATGACATATACAGAGCTAATCTCAGGGCCAACACCTTAGCGTAGATTTTGACGTCACAGTTGACAAGGGAGAGGTGGCGCTATGAGCTGCATTGTGTGGGAGGTTTGTTTGGTTTAAGTAGTTTTCAGATTATTGCCTCCCGGAGAGAGGGGAGAGGGTGCTGGTCATGCATGCCTCCTCCCACAGGGTTGCTAATTGGGGAACCAGGCGGGTCTTATAGCGCTTATAAACCTCGCCAGGGAGTCCGGCGGCTCCAGGGGCCTTTCCCGAAGCCAGGGAGTCAATAGCCTTTGATATTTCCTCAAGTGTTATCAGGGTGTCTAGGGCATCTCTGGTCTCAGAGGAGAGGACAGATAGCAGAAGGCTATCTAAGAACGTCTCTATGTCAGCTGTGGGGACATTGTCCATGTTGGAGTAGAGCGATTCGTAAACAGAGCAAAATTCAGTATTTATATCTTGTGATGACGGGGCCAAAGTGCCATCGGCCCTCTCAATAACTGGGATATGGGGCGCCCCATTCTCTTGACGGTCAATCTGGCTAGCACACGACCAGAGTGCTCACCCTCTCCGTATCTACGAGCGGACCGGGCATCATCGAGGAATTTCCGTTCAGGCCATGCATGGCCGCAGAACGCATCGAGTTCCGTGCCTATATCAGTGAGAATGATGGACAATTGAGAGGAAGCGTATTGGGCTTCAAGCGTGGCGAGACGGGTTTCACTCTGTGATATTCCTTCGGATCACCCTTAGAATCCCTGCCTCTTTGGAGATTGCAATAACCCTGATGTAAATTTTGAATATCCCTCAGGGGGTGGCTTGTGATTCGACAGAACCAGTGTTTAATGCGAAAAAGTTATCAATGGTGGTCCCCAGTTCAGTTTCGAAAGCAATATCCAGTAAAGAGTGCGGTTTCAACCTCCATGAGCGAGCCCCTGGACTGTCCGCACTCCACCTAAGGGAGATCATAACTGGGGAGTGGCCTGAGATTGTTCTGGGGAGGATAGACATATGGGTAATGTGACTGACAAGTATATTGGATATGAGCCATCTGTCAGTGCGTGAGTGTGAATTGTGCACCGTAGAGTAAAAGGAGTAATTTTGGGAATTGGGATGTATCAGCCTCCATGCATCAGTAACTTCTAACTGGGCCTATACCTCCAATATGGGTCTGGCTGCCTTGGAGAATTGGCGGGGTCTGGAGTCCGATCTATCGAGGTCAATGTCTACGATAGTATTAAAATCCCCGCCCAGAGGATAGGGACCAGAGGAAATAGAGCCAGCAGGGAGGATAGGTGTGCATAGAAGTCGGGGTCATTGATGTTGGGACCATATATGTTATGTAGTACGACCTCTCTGCCCAGCAGGTCCCCATATAGTAATACATAGCATCCCAGGGGTCTACTTGAGTCGCCTTATGCTGAAATTTAAGGCTTTTATGGATTATATAAGTCTGCGGTTCTGGGTGGAGTAGTCGGTGTAGTAGATTTATTAAACCTTTCACATCCGCTGGACAGAGCATGCGTTTCTTGTAAGAAAAGTAGTTTAACTTTGTGCCGTTCAATATATAGCTGCATTTTATGCATTTTGGTGTACCTACTAAGCCCCCTGATATTCCAGCTCATGCATACAATACAATCATCAGCCATCAGGACGGGAAAACAGCAAAATTAGGCAATTGCCCATATCAAAGAATGATCTACAGGGTCCGTACCAGCCACGCAGGGGCCCCAATCTGGTAGTAGCAATCTGGATACATTTAGATACTTGGATTCTCAGTCGCGTGCCAAGCATTTTATCAACTTTATACCCCCTCCGACCCACCCCTTCTTCCACCCCTCCCCCAATCAGAGAGGTGACATCCCAAAAAACCTTTAACTGAACCACAATTGGCTGCAGCATCGCCTGGGGGGTGTGCGTCGGCCATGAGCGGCAATACTTCTGAAGTGTGGTGTTAACTAGGCATTATGTGGTGCACAATATTAGACCAATACATAAGAACTAAGGAGCAGAACTTGTGGGTCGGTACTGGATGACAGTCGATCTGATGAGTTTAGTGGTGTGAAAACACAGCAGTCACCCAGGCCTAGATCCGTACTTGGTACTATTAAACGTTCGTCGACGAACAGACTGGAATGAACGCAGAAGTGAAGTCAAATGTGGTTAGCCAGGAAAATGCTTGTCAATGAATTTGGAGCCCTCCTCTGGGATTGTGTAGAAGACATGTTTTGAGTTTTCAATCCTGAGTTTTTAGCAGGGTAAAGCATTGAATATTTGTCACCCAGGTCTCGCAGCCTTTTCTTGGTGTTCTGCTCTTGTTGGACAGCCACAGAGAAGTCTGGGTAAAGGTGAATTCTGGCGAAGCCAAGGAAGAGGTTGCCTTTGGCTCTCGCTGCGCAAAGGAGGGATTCTCTATCGCAGTAATTCAGGACTCTTGCTATGATGGGGTGGGGAGGAGCACCCGGCCTGGGCTTCACCGCCAGGGATCGATGGGCTGTCTGAATTGCAAACTGCAAAGAGAGTTTCGGGGAATCCAGAAGTGAGAGTAGAATGCGCTCGACATAGTCTTCCATGGGGCCTCGATGTTATCCTCCTGGAACCCGATGATATGCAGGTTATTGCGCCTGGAGCGTGATTCCAGGACCTCGTTCTTCTTCCCGACATCTTGAACCTGCCTAGAGAAGGCGTTCACTTCGGCCTGAAGGGAAATTATATCTTCTTCAGCCACCCGACCCTAGTCTCCACCTCCATTACCCGAGCGTCTGTCTTCTCCATATGAGCTTTGATCAATCATGTGGTACCACTCATGTCATCCAGTTTCAAATGTAAAGCTGTGAAACCCTCCTGCATGTATTCTATCATTTTGTGATTCAGTGATTTCGGGGGGTACTGACATGGATGCTTCTGGCTCCGATTGGGGTTCACTCAGTTTCGGCACTGTTTTGGCATACATGTTGATAGAGCTCTGATTTTTGTTGGCTCCCTTGGTCATGTTCCCATCAAACCACGTGGGAAGTAGAGTTGTGCAGCACTCAAGGGATCTGTAGAGCTAGAGCCGGGCCGGGAAACCCTGTCCAGTGAGTAGTGGTGGATGGCAAGGATGCTCGATTTATTCCTTAGCTGAGTGATAGGGTGCAGGGTCCCCCGTCGCAGAGCTCTGCAAAGCTAGGTGAGTCTGATGTAGAGGCACAGCAACTGTGGACCAGCATGCCTATAGGTTGATATGACGGGCACTCAGCACCTCAGGGTAAGAGGGCACGGTCCCAAGCGCTAGCTCCCAAGAGATAGTCCTAGCGGGGGCAAGGCCTGTTTTCCAGAACAGAGCAGGGCCACCCGGATCAACACTACAGACAGTTATGACCAGCAGGATCGTCCCAGTTTATATCTGAGCGTATTGCAGCCTCCCACGTATGACAGGGTGTTAGGTGGTGATGTGGGTAGTCAGGATAATCACCAAGCGGACGGATGTAGGGTTAGCCCATAACTACATGGGCAACCGTGTTCCCGGCTCAGGCGAGTATTTAGCTGCAGGGCGGAGCTGATTCAGTTAATGAGGAGCAGGGTTTATGCGGTGTAAGCTCCCAGACAGGGATGGCGTACAGGGTTCCCTCAATGCCAGCAGGCCAGAGATATCATAGATGTCAGCCGCAGGATCTGATGTACAAAAAAACCATAGCCAGTGAGCCGGCGGGGGCCGCAGTGAAAACGGCGCAGTGGCAATATCCGGGTGATTTGGAAGATTTGCGGTGCAACAGGGGCCAGTCCAGCACTGCCCCGTAATGCTGATTCCATACGTCGCCTTCCACACTCCCCAGATGTCAGCAGCTCAGCAGTAGGGTTAAATTGATAGATGCTTGTGGCGTTAAACGTGAGGGCTCCCTTCCCTTTAATCTCGATTGATGGAATGGCGCCACCCTCTATGTGCCACCCTGCCATGGGCCAGCAGGACCGGAGCGCCAGCTCTCAGGGCGGTAGCAGAGCCGATTGGAAAGGCCACTGCTTGGGCAATGGAGCTCTCTGTAGGTGTTGGTGTAGAGCCTGGAGGGCTGAGGAGGTGCAGACGCACCGTCCGTGGATTGCGGATCGCAGCCCCGGAGTGGAGAGATGCAGGCGGAAGCTCAGTATATGCTGAAGAAAGGAAGAAGTTGCCCCAGAGCGTCTGTACGAATGTCCTCTTTGCAGGGGATAAAGGGGTCAGAGACCGCAGCTATGGCAGTTTGAGCAGCGCAGTCCAGGGCATGCGGCGCCGAGCAGTGGTCGCCCCTCCCCAAGCCGGGCCCGAAGTCCCTGGCACTCGTGTATGAAGAAGGCCGCTCTCTGTGGAAGCAGGAAGCGGGGTGCTGTAGAGAGGTCAGACGGTGTCTCCAAAAGATATATCATCTCTGTGGCAGTACTCCTCCGGAACACACCAGTCGGGCAAAACCAGCAGCAGCAGACCAACATGCTCAAGCGGCCATTCTGATTGAGCGCAACATTGCCCCCTGTGTTCTTTTTTTATAAATCGTATTACAAATAAGTGTTTCTGCTACTATGGGTAAAAACAAGAAATTCTAGAGTAACTCTCATCGTCCTCCCTTGTGCCCCTGAGAAGTGGCACGTAGCTGCACGCCTCATCAAGGTTCGACACAGATGCAACCACATCACCCCAGACCTCATTGACCTTCACTGGTTCCCACTGAATGCAGAAATCACCTTCAAGTCAAGCTGCATCATCTATAAGGCAGCCCCCCTCAAGTCACCCAGGTACCTCGCAGAGAAAGTGAACATCTCCGGCAAACAGTGCACCACAAGAAGCCAGGACACGTGCAGACTTAAATCCGACACTGCACAAAGGAAAGATCCAGAAACCAAGCCTTCCCTGCCTATGTCCCAAGACTATGGAACCTACTCATTGTCAGCATCAGACTCATCCCCAATCTTCTACGATTCAGAAAATAACTCAAGACCCACCTCTTCAAGGAGTCTCTCCTCTTCAACACCTAGGCCATCACGTTGCTCTGTGCCACTTGACTCTCTAGACGCAGTTCGCCCTCTCCTCCCTGCGACCCTGTACAGCTGTACCCCTCCCCCCGTGCCCCTCTGTATCCTACACCCCACTGTATATCTGTTATGTTGTTCCCTCTGAAAAGTGCTCTGTTATTCATCTGTACTGTTGTATATCTCTGTAAAGTGCTCTGTTGCTTCTTGCAGCTATGTCCACACTCAATAAATATCATAATAATAAAAAGTTAAGAAATATCACAAATTAAAAGAAAAATAGATTTTACATAACATAAAATATCCAACACATAAAACTAAAAATGCCCAAACCACAAGTAAAAATGGGTTAAATACTTGGCTTAACAAAAATTACATTATTATAAGCACATGGTTCTTTGAGCACAAAGAACAACAGTGTTCCCTAGATTAATAAAACAAGTTAATACTCACAAAGGCACACAAAGATGCATAGCTAAAGAAATGTACATTCAAAATGTTGTAAACAAAGCATTTGCAATTAAAAGAAGTTATTTAACGACACTATTGATGCTCAAAAGTAGTTGACAATGTTTCTACATGTGTTAACCTGCCTTTGGAAATGTCAGTCATTACATTATTGAAAAATTTAGAGACAATATGTTTGCATCAAGAACCCATTACCTCTTCAGAATGGAAAAGGAATGGGGCAGCAGGTTTCCTTTTCAGGGAGAGTTTTATCCCAAGAGCACAGTCTTCATGATATAGTATTAACATGAAGGCCAGGGGCTTAAGCGATATGGCAGGAGGGAGATCCACTCCCAAGATGTAAAGGGAGAAAAGACAACACAAAGCACAACAAACCAGTATATATGTGGCTCCTTGAGGAATATGTCACCTCCCCCAGGCCCCTTTTCCCGTTCCTTCCTCTCAACAGCGCAGTTGAACCTAATGAAAACAGAAGACCACCTACCAGTGAGAAGACAGTCCATAGGCCACGAAAACTTCCAGCCGATAGTAGCAAATGGATGCAAAAGTAATTGTACACAGGGACCTATACATGGGTGGAACGAGGGTGAAAACTAAGGAAACGAGGAAAGTTCTCATTGAAGAAAAAAGAAAAAACCAGTAGGATCCCAAATTCAATCTCCAGAAACCAGAGCAACACTAAGTGCCAAAGTACATCATCCAAAAGAAGTCCAGCAGCAAACCAGGAAAACAGGCAGAAGTCCAGAAAAAACAAGAAATCCAATCTATCAGGCAACCAAATCAATGAGGGGAAAGCCAAGTAACAATCCAGAGTCCAAATTGCAGCAGGTCACAATATTACAAACAAGATCCAAGGCAAAAGAAGGATACTGTGAGGTTGGCATCATGGAAGGAGACACAGACAACAGATTCAATGTAACGAAAATACCTTTATTAACTTAAATGCCAGAATGGTATAAGTCCATCTTGCCCTATGCTAAGGTGGGATTTCCCTACCTAACTAAAATAAGGACAGCCTGTGTCAGTAAATTCAACATAAGTCTGTCTGTGTCCAAAACCTATGCTTGCCCTCATAACTAACATCAAAACAATGTGTGGGGATGTCAACCATAAATTAAAAAGTGTTCCAAAACTAAAATTCTGAGCTATTTCCAGCTCGTGCTTATTCTTCAGCTTCTCCTCCTGAAATAACAGGTTCACCACACTGTTTAAGTTACCTTCTCTTGGATTAAAGGTTATATAGTTCCACACCTTTTTAAATGTCAGGATACCCTTCCCAATGTTCAATGCAGTTTTTATGGCAGCAAGTCTCAGGGTTCTCTTCCCCAAGTTCAATATCAAAAAGGAAGTATCTTGAAGCTTTGTCTTTAAACCAAGTTCCAACAATTCTTTACATCTCAGGGTTCCCTTCCCCAAGTCTTATGTGCATCAATAGTAGTTTTCCATTCCATTTTACCCAATATGACGTTTCCTTGCTGACAAATAGAGGTCCTCTGGTCTTGGTGCAGTTGTCAGACCACACAATCCTCCCATTACAGGTCACGCAACCAGGAACCTTTAGTTATCCGTGTAGCGGGTTGATTAGAGGTTCTCTGGTATTGACGCAGTTGTCAGACCACACGATCCACCCATTAAAGGTTGCGCAACCAGGAACCTTTAGTGTTCCTTTTAGCAGTTATTCAACAAATAGTTTCTCAGATTTGACTTAAACTCTGCAGCCAGAGTCCTTCATTCAATTTTAGTTTCTTATTTCCTTTCGTTACATGATTCAACATTAGCAAGTTCGCTATTTTCCTTCAAGTCGTTATTCAATATTATCAGGTTTGCGATTTCATTCAGTTCGGTATTTAATATTAGCTTTGCTATTGCCATTCAGTTCATTCAATATTAGCAGTTTTGCTATCTTCATTCAGCTCGGTATTCAATATTAGCAGTTTTGCTATCTTCATGCTTTCCTTCTTTCCTCTGGCTGCTGCTTTGGATTCTGCGAGTCCTGCTCGCGTGGGGACAGGAGCTTGTTCGGCATAGGCGGCCCCAATGCCTCTGTGAGGCCGGGCACAGCGTCCTTGGCGTTTGTGCCACGTCACAGCTCCTTTTCCTCCCACTTCACATGGGAGGCTTCCTTTGGTTTGGGGATGTCGGCTGGCATCTCGTCTTGTCCTCCGGTTCCACCACGGATGCCTCCATATTCCCTGGGTTTTACTGCAATCTCTGTACAAGTTCCCCAGGTCTCTCTCACTCTCGTTCATGGCTTTCTCTTTTATACACCTGTGGTCCTTCAATGGGCGGCAGGTGTATACCATCAGTCAATTTTGCCTGACTCTGATTAAGAGGGCATGCCTGACCTTTATACCTTTCATGCATCTTGTTCGTCCTAGTCCCTAAATGGTGAAAGTGAATGGTGTTCATTACTCTGTTGCTTCTTCCTCGTCTCAGTACTAGAGTGGAGTGGGTGTATGGTGTTCATTAGTCTCAGCTGTCTCTTCCTCGTCTCAGTACTGACAGGTGTCCCAAGAGAAGAAAGAAGGGGAGTTGACCTACAATAAGCTATAAAGGTCAGGGGAGGGCCAGGTTGGTTAAAATTAGCATAAGTGGGATACCATGTCTCGCCAGAAGGTATCCTACTCTCAATCCATAAGGACCCTCAACCCAGGTGATCCTCCCTCGCTTGTCCATCCCCAGGGTCAGGATCCAAAAGCGATGGCCTTTCCTTGGCAACCTGCGTAGAGGACCCCAGGGGAGTAGGAGTGAAAATATCCTCCGGTTTCTCACAATACTCACATGGAAGATCCACAGTTGAGGAGCGCCATGCTGGTTCTCTCTGTCTCCTTTGAATGTTCTGACACAGGAGGACGCCGGTTCCGGCCTGTGTACTGGTCATGATTACACAGCAACGGAATGACGTCATGAAGTCCCTTGTGCGAGCACATGGGCCTCCGGGAACTGTACTTCTGACAGTGGCCCATTGCATGAGGCATTATGGGACCCACCAGTCCCTCGAAGTCTGGGTCCCCAGTGGCCGTTGTTGCCTGCAGGTGGGAATGGGACCTGACAGTTAGGTAAATGGATACATACTTCCTCTTCAGAATGTCACTTTGCAGAAGGAACTTACTCAGGTAACAATAATGTAACATATGCTTTCACTATGGAAGGAAATGCTTTTGTATAAAGGGAATAATTCATGATTTAATGTTGAAAACAGTCCAACACAAAATGCATACCCAAAGGAAACTGCAAAATGTAAACTGGTTAAGAAATGTACGTGTACTCAAACATGTGTGGCACAAGAGTTACACTTTAAATCTTTAAAAAAATATCCAGTTCAATATTGTCTAAGGAAAAAGATAGGCAAAATACACTTTTTGCAGCAAATCAACCCCGTTGACATGAGATATGATTGAGTATACAGTTCTTGTTTTTCTGAAAATCACTGCAATAGTACATTTGATCCTATATGCATGCTTGCTGCACATAACATGGCATTTAGTCATTTAGTATGCAACAACATCCATAAATGATACTTTGGAGTAGAACGTTGTGAAGACACAAATTAAAATATTACCTTACATATTGACTTACAATATTCATGCAATACCCAAACTCGGGACATCATGTCCACCCTCTCCTCCTCTACCTCCTCTTCCTCCTCCTCTAATACTCCTGGCCTGTCTGAGGCTGTCTCTCCTTCTCCTTTCTCCTCCTTTCTACTGTTCAGCCCTGATAATGTTTCTAGACAAGTCCGATCTATGAAAGTCTTGTCAAAGCAGGTTCCCCCCTGCTCATCCAGAACAATAAAGGACCACACCGGCACCCTTGCTTCAGCCCTCCACCGAACCTTCCTCTCCGGCTAATTATCGCCCGATCTACATCAGTCCTTTCCTAGGCAAACTCTTGGAAAAGATGGCCATCTCCAAGCTTAATCTACAGATTGAATCTGTTGGTTGCCTCCATGACCACCAGTTTGGCTTCAGAGCTGCCAAAAGTACAGCAACTTCTCTCCTGAACACCTGTGAAGACTAGCTCCCCAATCTTGACTCTAATCTCCATTCTGTGCTCATTCTCCCCAATCTATCCTCTGTTTTTGACACGGTCAACCAACTTTCTGCATCAATTTTCATTGTTATGCAGATGACACTTAGCTCTCTTTCAGGCTCCCCTCAGCCACCTCTGCTCTTCTCTCATACCAGACTGTCTGGCCGCAATTCAGGAATAGTGTGCCGCCAATAATCTCTGCCTTAATGCCAGTAAGACTCAGATCCTCCTCATTGGGACACCCGCTCCTTCCTTTCGTCTCTCCGGCCGCCCACTCTGGGCTCTTTTCCTGCTCTTTCCTGTGAGACAAAGAATCTTGGTGTCATCTTCAACTCCAACTTCTCCTTCTCTCCTCACATCTCTGACATCTCTAGGAAGTCAAACTATCAGCTGCACTTCCTCAGAGGTATTCTTTCTTTTCTCACTTTCCCCAGAATCTCACGGTCTCCAGAGCTCTGGTCCTCTCTAGGTTGGACTATTGCAACAGCCTGTTTCTAAATCTTCCTGCCTCTGCTCTTCCACCTTTACAACTTATCAGAACAGGAATGCGAGACTTGTCCTCGCCCTCAAGCCCAGGGATTGTATCTCTCCAGCTCCGAAATCTCCTTTCTGTCTCAACGTGGCTGCAAGAATCAAGTTCAAGACCCTCTGCATCGTCCACAAGGTTTTCTGGGGCCTGGGGCCTGGGACCGCTCTAGCTCCAAATTTCTCTTCGAAAACATCTTTCTTCTCAAGCCCTCTGCTCATCCACCTCTCTGAGGGTCAAATGATTCGCCAAGCAGAGATTTGAGGGCAGATCTATCTCCTCGACTGGGGCCTCCCTCTGGAACAGCCTCCCTGCCACTCTCAAACTTGAGCAGAACCACCTCCGGTTCTGCAAGCAATTTATGACCTTCCTTTTTGCTTCCACTTTCTCTCTTCCTCTCCCCTGCTGATGCACCTGATTGCTCTACGCACTGGTCACCCTCTGAACTCTGGCCCATGCTCCTGCATGTCCAGTTGCCCTTGCACTGCCTGCGGGCTCCCCAGCACTTAAGGGTCTGTATTGGCAACCCTACAGTCCCTTTACTCTGCACTTATGAGCCACACGCTGGCTGCACTTGTGCGTTAACTGCAATCCCCCCTTATTCTCTCCCTTGACATTTCTCCCCTTCCGTCTTCCCCACACTTGCACGATGTGATTGACACAAGGCCTAGTAAGATGGTTATTTTGTCCTCCCTTTGTTTCCCACTCCTTGTCTCGTCGCGCCTAGAAACACTTGTGTACAGGCGCGTTATAAATGCCACATCATATCATATCATATTCATCATCCCAAAATGACAAGTGGGTTTAACTTTTTCAGTATCCTTAAAATCTAACATGACAGATACTCCAATTTTTCGGATAATTTCCAGCACATATATATTTTTGAATTCTATGGTGAATCAAAAAATACTAATTTTATTTTGGCCCGTCCTTCCTGGGCAGAGCTACAATTTTTTCACTATTTGCTCCTGGGCCGAAATAGTCACAAACCTGCCCGTTCCTTACTCAAACCTTACTTCCATAACCTATCATCACAACAACTTTCTATTCCCTCAGAATTACGAGAAGGCCGGAATCATAATTTTTCTCAAAACTCAAGTTGTATCCATCACACAAAATCAGTTTTTACATGGTCACACACAATTTTCTTTTACATGGTCTCGACGGGCTTCTGATCCCCTTTAATAAACACAGGATGAGCCCATTGGGACATTCGATGCACTTTTTATTCAAGAAAAGGTATTCAATGTTCTTCAATGGCAATGCACCACAAGTCCCTTAGTTTCACATAGCCCCCACCAATTCCTAGGTTGCATTTCTCTTTTATGACCTGATCAGGACATCTGGCTGGCCCATGTGATCATGCCCTCCCCTCATGGGCTTCAAAGGTTTTTGTTAGAAGCTAATGCAAAGTTAATGGGACGACCTGACCTCAAAGGTCATTTCTGCTGGCTGTGGTATCTGCAAATCCCATGATTTTGATCTACTTCTCTGTATATCTTGGCATTTAAACTGTAAACCAGACCTTCTCATAGAGGTCCTCAGCCAAAGGTCTTGAGGTAAAATGTTCAAAGGCACAAACCTTTCAGTTCAGTGGGGAAAACGCCAGCTGCATCCATACTTTCGAAAATACAGCATTAAATCAACACGATGTGCTTACATGTAACACTTTAGCATTATATCTAGGCCTGCTGTTCATAAATACAATCTTTCTTTTCTACTATATTAGGACTGAGGTAAATACATTATAATCTTATGCACACAGATAGGCCACAGTAAACATAGGAAACCAGTCACTGTTACAAAAACGAAATGGGCCTTTCTCTTTACAGGCCGTCATTTTATATGATGAAAATTAAGTCTCTTTATTCCTGATGAACGCAATCTGTCACTTGACTTTATTTCTTAAATGTCAGGCATCATTGCTCCTTTTTACATTCCAAATACGCAGTGTTTCAAGGGTGTCTTTTCTTTCCACATGCACTGCTGCAGTTTTACATCATTTCTTTCCATTTCACCAAGCCTTATGTTGAAATCAGTGTTTTGTACTGACGTTTATATTTCAATGGAACTCCACATTAGCCAGCTTCACTCTCGCAATAGGTGCCTAGCATGGCCTCTCCATCTCTGTTTCTCTGGGGCTGTCTTTTAACCTGGTGAGGGCGGAATCTAGGTAAACACTCTGAGTTTTTGACAGAGGGAGCTACTGATATATTGTGACCGTCAATGGTGAAGAATTTGTAAGAGTCATCCAGTCTGGACAGGCGGGACGGTAGGTCAGTAATGAGAAGCTCAGTTTTCTGGTTTTTAAGGCAGAGGCTGTGTGCAGCCATCCAGGATTGGATCATTTCATAGATAATGGTGATACGTGAGTCGGAAAGTAGTCACCAGAAAGGGGTATGATAATTTGTGTGTTGTCGGCATAGTTGGTGTATGAAATGCTAAGGACGTCTAAGTGGTCGAAGAGGGGTTTGGTGTATAGTGTGCTGGAAATACAGGATTCTTGGGGAACACCACAAGAGGTAGGGATAGGGGTAGCAGAGGCTTCTCCCGCAAAGAGAAGTGGGCTGAAGTTGATAGTGCCTGGCAAAGGATTGACGAAATCAAAGGCAGCAGAGAGGTCAAGCCGCAGGAGGAGTGATAGTTATCCCTGGTCGTTGGTGATGTCAAGTTGTTTTTTTTAGGTCAAGTAGGGCAGTTTCTGTGCCATGTCTGGGGCGGATGTCTGATTGACGGGTCCTAAAATGTGGTGGCCTTCTAGGAATGCCTGAATTTGCAGATAGGCAACTCTGTCCATGATTTTGGGGATGAAAGGGACTGTTGTAATTAGGTGGTAGTTGGTGAGGATGGTAGGGTCAAGTGTAGGTTTTTTCAGCAGCAGGCTACCTAAGATTCATTAAGCGTGACAGGAACTAGGCCAGAAGCCAAGAAGGTGTTGATGATGGCAGCAATGAGGGATTGTAGGAGTTTGGCGCGGTCTTACACTAGCAAGGCGGAGCAGGAGTCTCCCTTGCAGCGTGATGGCT
Organism: Ambystoma mexicanum; assembly: GCF_040938575.1. Taxonomy (NCBI): domain Eukaryota; kingdom Metazoa; phylum Chordata; class Amphibia; order Caudata; family Ambystomatidae; genus Ambystoma; species Ambystoma mexicanum. Next base: position 891,630,439 of record NC_090930.1, read on the forward strand.
TATGGCCTTTGATGTTCTCTAAGCTGATGGTGTTGATGGGCTTGAACTCGAAAGAGGGGATGGCAGGCATGGATGGCTTGAACTCGAAAGGGGGGATGGCCGGCATGGATGGGGAAGGGGGGAAGCTGCACGGGTGGGGAGGGTGTTTTGTTTGATTTTTCCTTGTAGTTGGGTTATTTTTCTCATGAGTGTCTTGGATGCTGTTGCACCATGTATCGTCTTTGATGATGGAGAAGGGAGATGCAGGTCTCTAACTCCTTAAGGATAAAGAGCTCACAGAACTTGAAGTAGCTTTAGAGATTCTCTCGTTGTCGCTTTGGAAGTAAGGATGTCTTGTTTGTAGTGAAGGGAAATCTTTGTGAGGAGGGTTTTCTTAATGTTGGTGGGTTCTTTCGACTATACGGCTTCCACTGTTCTTTTGGTGGTTGTAATAATGTGGATGCAAGGGGTGAACCATGAGTGGAGGTGTCCATATTTTTTCAACTTTTTTAGATTCGAAGGGAGCTAGTTGGTTGACTGCTGAATGTAACAGGATGTTGTAGTGCTCTACTTTGGTGGTAGGGTCGGACGTTGTGGGGAGTGGTTGGTTGAGAAGGGGGGCCAGACGGTCTGGTGTGAGGTTCTGCAAACCACGGTCCAGGAGGGTGGCATCACTAGGTGCTGGCTGGGAGGGAGCTGTAGGGGCAGGTAGGGTGAAGGTAATGGTATTGTGGGCGGACCATGAGCAGGGGCTGATGGAGAGGATATTGATGTTACTATTTTGGTCTACAATCCAGTCTAAGGTGCGGGCGAGACTGTGCGTAGATTGTGTGATATTTTGGGTGCAGCTTAGGGCTGCTAGTGAGTTAGAGAGGGAGGCAGCTTCTCTGTCTGTGGGGTCGTTAAACCCCAGGTTGAGATTGCTGAGGAGGAGGAGGAGGAGGTGAGTGGATGGTTTGAGGTTGGAAGTAATGATTTGGATGAGGTCATCCTCGAAGGAGTTGTCATTTTGAGAGTGATATGCTCGCAATTATGCAGGGAAGTGGGTGTGGTGGTGTGTAGTGGGAATGTGTCCCTGAAGATGATGGCAAATCCCCCGCCTTTTTTGTGATTGATCACATCGTAGCATAGATGTGGGAAAAGTAAAATGTGTCACCCTAGTGGTTATTCCAGTTATCTTCCAGTGGGATATTCTCTGGGGAAAATCATGCACAAATGAAAGAGGGGCAAACACTGGCCAGTGGGGCACAGTGTTTTATGCTAAAAGATAGAAAGTGGCCAGCAGACAAGGCGGTTGTCCATGGCTTGTGGGTCAGAGTCTTCTTTTAGGCAAACTGGTGCAAAACGGTAGGGGCATGGCCGAAGACCATGGCCAGTGGGACATGGTTAATTAGTACTAAAGGATAAAAGGGAGATTGGTCATAGGGCATGACGACTGAACATGGCCAGTGGTCCATGGTCTACCACCCTAATTAGTGCAAAGTGGCAGGGGCCACTGTCAATGGCTAAATGCAATAGGCAGTGGGATATTGTCAATTTCTACTTAAGAGCGTATAGGCCCCAGCTGTGGGCTAGTGGGGTCAGTCTTTCACCTTAACTGGTGCAAATTGCATGGGCCATGGCCAGCAACCTTAACTGCCTCTGTTGCTCAGCCCATGAGCACATACATGATATTACAGATGGGATCACCAATGAAATAATAAATTACATTAATGGGGGACTCTGAGTTACGATTGTTGTCACTTCCAACACCCTCATTTCATGGGTTTTGTTGTGATACTTTTTCACCTTAACTGTTTCCGAACTAAAGGTTTTTCACTGAATATATGTATTTATATAAATAGTCTGACGGTCATCACCCTATAGTTAAGGTGAAACCTCAGATCCATTGACTTTGAAAGGTGTAAAGTTTGAAAAACATTTTTTTAACCTATTGCATTGGTTTTCCCATTAGGAAAAAAGGAGCATTCACTGAACAGGGGCACAGCCTAAACTGCTGAATGGGTTTGCTTCAAATTCAAAACAAGTTGGGCATAAAGCGGTACAGATTTGCCTTTTTACGGGTTGATGCATTTGATGGAGAACACGGTGCCCACAGTCACCAAAATCGTGTATGCATCTCCTGGGGTGCAAAGCAGAAGTGCGTCTTTTCAGAATTGAAAAAGCTGCCGTTGTTTTCTACTAATGCAGTGCAATGTTCTTGGGGGAATTACATGAAAACGAAAAGAAAATGTTCATAAAAAGATATTGGTAGAGGTAGAAGGAGATGGTTGCCTTCAGGGGATGTGGGGAAGGTGAAACTAAAGCAATTAGTTAGTTTGATAGTTTGAGGGGAGCTATGTACAGGTGTTTCCCTACTTTCATTTTTGTCTTTTCATTCGAAATGTTGTGTTCTTTCAATCTGTTTTCAAGAACAGATGCTCCAGAGAATTCATATGAATACTGGAAGTGCGTCAAGGGAATAACAATGTGGTACAAATGCTATTAGGAGAGGGACTGAGGACGCATTGACTTCAAGGGGAATGTCTGGAGACGAAAAAAGTTCAAAGTGGGCGCATGCTTAGTTTGGGGGTATCATGAGAAAATATTTGAATTTTATTGTGTTATATTCTCGTGGGAATGAATGGCATATTTTCTAGAAGCTGGCACAATGGGGTGACGTTGCACCAATGGTGAATTCTGGTGGGAGATATTCTCGTGAAAAATGGGAATAATCAATTACATTCCCGCCAGATTTTCTAACAGGAAAATCTCATGAGAACATCTTTCAGGAATGCATGAAAGGGTGAAAAAAATGGTTTTAAAAAATGACAAATAACAAGCAGAAAGTGGCCAATGTGGTAATGGGGAAGTGAATACTAGCCATGGTAGCATGAGTGGCTACTCACCCTGACCAAAGGCCAGGGCCACTAGGCTACACTGCTGTAATGGGTAGTGGCCACTCGCCAGAGCCAGTAGGCTATGCTCTTACGAGGTGAACAACTTCCCTGGTTTGTAGCTTAGAAACGTATTGAAAGAATAAAGTTGTCTACCACAGGTGGAATGATATATATATATATATATGATAAGATATCTGAAACGTAAACGCTGACTTTCTTTAATGAAGGGCAAGATATTTGTGACCTTGATAGGAGTGCTCACCATCTTGACCATGCAGTTGATGTGTCCTGTGCGCTCTCTCTCCACTTCAGGTTCTGAAAAATCTGGTCCTTCACCAAAGAGCATACTTCACACTTCCATTAACTCACATGACACAATGACCTACTGCTTAACCTCACATCAATACAGACCAGAAGACATCTTACATGACTACCTCTTTGAACACAATATGCTCTACATCTGCTCCTGTTTTAAAACAACATGTCTTTCCATGACCAATTAACTGCATGTTACTTAATGCCCATTCCACAGACCATGGACACCAAGAAAGTCTACAACCTCCGGATCATCTAACATTTGTCTACCTGACCAAAACGGGGCTCGAGGAATTCAGAGTCTCAAGGTTCGTCAAGATTGACCCACCACATTGGACTATTTTCCTTACATAACAGGCTACAGACAAATGTGCTTGTTTCTCTTTAACTCACAGATAATTGCTTCTCCACTCTGTCTGAAGCCTACTAACCCAGTGTATCCTCTGCAACACCTCTACTGTGTACATTTTCATTATCTATTGCAAACCTGGCTCCTACTCTACTTTCAATGACACCTGCATAGACACTGTAAACCAACTCATCATTTCTTACTTTTAACCCCGCCATCATTGGTGACGTCAATATTTGAGATTACCCGTTCATTCTGTCAATGGATAGCACTTTTTCAAAACATGAAAATCTTAACCTATAAACAACATAATTCAAAGATTTGTAACTTCAACCTCCTGGTCAGGACCTGCTGGCAACAACAGCTGGATCCTCTGGTGTAAAACAATTCCTTGGTCAGGCATCTATGGTATCTCTCTGCCACAATGTCCTTCCCCTTGTCATTGGTACACATTTCCTTCAGGACCTACACCTTTCCTTCAGGACCTGGAGGATAGTCTGCAATCAATCATTTGATGTTTTTCTGAGATACTGACACCCTTCTTCACCACAACCCTTCCTTTAGCTGGTTTTCCCTAAACAAACCTCTCACCACAGCTCTGAATACTTGAATGAACTATGTTTTAACTAAGAATGTTCTTACCATTTGGTTCTGCTAATCAAAGGTACAACTCTCTCACTGCAATGAAAGAGTATAATCCTGCTATACTTGTAAATATCTCTCACCTGACAACATACAAGCGTTGGATCAGGAAGAGCAAATCACAAGTATCAGAGAGGTTCCCAAAACATCACAAGACATTTTTGATATCCTGAAATAATTGAGAAATGTCTGGGATGTTCCATGTGTGATACAGAATGGAAATCGGGCAAGTATCTTTCCCAGAAACATTATTGTGTAATATATATAAGGTCCTCTTTGTCTAAATGGATTTAATTGAATATGCTGAAACAGTTAACAAAAACATGAATTAACAAAACATATGTGATGGGTGGCAGTTTAGTGATTGTACTGTCCAGTGCCTAGACCAGGTCATGCAGGGGGAGGGGTGAAGGATGTGGAGAGTTTTATAAAAACTACATCCAGAATGTCTGCATGCATATTTCAATGTATCTGATCATATCTTAGCAGTACAGTTTTCATCATGCCAATGGAAGTGTATATACACCTTCTGAGCCAAAAGCCAGTGTGTTCCAAAAGGTGTGCCCATCTACAACTTCCAAGTGTCTGAATCAGTGGCATAGTTTAAAGTTGCTGTGATGGCAGTGTTGGGGGCTGCAGCCATGTTTGTGTGTGGCGTTCAATAGACCTATTTCAACTTTTAAAGTGGGCCTCCTTTGCACCTTCAGCTGCACCCTCTACCTTGTGATTTGGATGGCCAAATAATTAATCGAGAAGGAAGCCCAATGGACGGTGATGGATTTTTGAGGCCCTAATAGTTCTCCCCTTGAAAGTGAAATACCCAATCTGCACCAATTTGTTGATTGATTTTAAAGCATGTGACATCCCTATATTTGTGAGGCTTTGCACAGAGGCATGGAACAAATGAGCTGTATTAGACCAACAAGCCCAGGACATCAGCAGCAAACAAATGTACTTGTATTCCATACATCCCTTTTGAATGCCTTGGATCTTGGGTTGCCTCTAATATATGCTGCCAGAATATGGGGGGACAATGGGAACCTATGTGTATTTGCCCATGAAAGCCACACTCTGTCTGATAGGATCCCATTAACTTGGAACCTATCAAATGTAAACTGATAATTTGCCATGGCCCACATAATGGAATTCAGGCCAAATCCATTTTTTTCCAACACCAGATCCAGGAATTCCCAGTTGACCGAATCAAAAGCCTTTTTGGTACCCAATAATAAAGGGATCATTGGGTAATTCCTATGCCCCGCATAATGGTTCAAGTGTAAGATCTGAATGATGTTATATACTGATTGTCTCCCTGAAACAAATCTAGCCAGATCGAAATCAATGAGGGCTGATTGGGGAGGCTGAATCCCCAAGGGCAAAGTTCCAGTAAATATTTTGACATCGAGTTCAGCAAGGCAACGGAACTAGATGAGGAGTAGCAGTATTCTACGTTGTTGCCAAGCTTCAGTAATACTGAGACAGTGGCCTCACACATGGGTGGTATAACCATTCCAGATAGCAAAAAGTTATATACCTCTGTAAATATGTGTCAGGACACCAGAAAATTATCTATAAAAGTCAGTGGCGAAATTGTTGCTACCGGGGGCCTAATGAGTTTTTCAGTTTCTGAATAGTTTGCAAGGCTCACTCCAGCCATATTGGTAGTTCAGGTCTTGCCCTGTCCGAAAGAGCCAGCTTGGGCAATGTTATCCCTTCCAAAAATGACACCTGCTCCGATACCAACGTGCTTTTACACTACAGATGCTAGTAAAACTGTTTAAAGGATTCTAGCATGCTCTTCTCATCACATCAAATGTCCCTCTTCCTCATACCCTTTAGCTGAAAAGTGACCAGTTTGCACGGTTTATCATTGTTTTCATAATACGCTGCTTCGAAAGATGTTCAGTTTACCCCTGGTGGCTGAGAGACGTTTCCAGATTACCCTGTTATGATTGGCTTTGTGTTTGTTTACAATCTCTTTCAATTCCTTCTCCAGCTTTACTCGTTCCAGACTATGTAATCTCTGCAAATTGGGCGACAGGGAAATATAACCCTGATAAATGTCTTCAGAGTATCCTATAGTATCGCTCTCAAAGTACTTGCATGGTCTTGTAACTTTGGAGAAATTAGAAGCACATGATTCAATCTCAGCTCTAAATACTGGATATTGTGGTTTGTATTCAACCAACTTCCACATAAGTGGTCACTACTCTTTAAGTGTTACTGCTACCTCATTTGTAGCAGGTGAATATTACTCACTACAACCAAAGGAGCAACCATTTTGGAGAGGAGCTACCAATCAATGCATATGTTTTCTGAAAATGCAAATAATACGTGTAGTCATTGTCTTTGATGCCATATGAAAGGAAGCCCCATGTCCTCTCATCTTAGTATAGCGGTCCTGCGTAGCAACCCTGTGAAAGTCTAGGAGAATCCAGACATGCCCTGGGGTAGTCTGGAACCATGTATTTTTAAAAGAATATATTATGCATTTTATGGTTAATTATTAGCTTTCATACATATCAATAATAATTCATTCTTAATGCAGCATCAATCAAATAAGGGTGATGGGTGAAAAATCTCATAAAATACAGCAAAGTAGTTAATCTTCAAATTTCTAACATTCATTTAATAAATTCAATATTTGATCAACAATAAGATTTCATAATTCTTAACATCATAGTATAACAGTTGTCACTGTGCTCCTTGCTTCCACCTCCCACTCCGCCTAGGCCCCCTCCCATTGTGGGCCTTAGATATGTGTTCCAACTCTGTGGCGCTTTGTTTCTCACTCCTTCAATTATTTTCTTGTTCTTTTTCTCTACTTCATTCCTTTTTGACACATATTACTTCTATCTACACTTTCCATGCCTCTGCCCATAACACTGACCATCTCACTTGCCCTCCTCTTTCTGATGCGCACCTTTCTGTTAACTTTGGTCTTTGGAATGTACGTTCCATCTGTAATAAAGCATCTCCCGTCCTGGAAACCCATCTTCATCTGAATCTTCATATTCTTTGCATCACTGAAACCTGGCTTACTCCTAAAATTCTTGTCACCTCTGGTATCTTCTACTATTTTCACACATACACTCGTCCAATTGGTTGTGGGGATGGCATTAGTATTCTTTACCACTCTTCCTACTATATTGTACCTCCCCTCTCTAAACGTCCTTGTTCCCTATCTTTTGAATATCAATTCTCTCTTTACTGAACCTCTTTCTCTTCTTTTCTGGTACTCTACCACCCCCCACCCCGGACCGCTTGGCTCATTTTGCAAGGATCTCGATCTTCTCCTATCTTCGCTTCTTTGTCTTTCACCCCCTTTAAATCTTCTAGGCAATTTTAATTTACATTTGTCCTGTACTCGTTCTTTACTTCCTCTTCTTGGAATTCTTGATTCTTATCACTTCTCCAACCTTCCTACTCCTCCTTCCCATCTTTTAAAGTTCTTCTCTTGATTTAATTTGTTCTTCTCTCTTTTCTTTTTCCTCTGTTTCTGCTTTCCCTCTGCAAACCTCGAACCACTCCATTCTTTTGTTTCCCCTTATTCACCCAGCACCCTTTTCACAGCCTTTCCTCTCCCCCACCTACTTTCATCGCAATCTTTGCTCTTTTGACAGTTCTACACTTTTCTCTTAATTTTTCTCCTTTTTTTCTTCCTTTAACAGTCTTCTTTTTCGACTGATTCTTTTGCTTCTCATCCTCTGTGACCATGTATAACACCCTTGACATTCTCTACTCACTTTTTCCCATGTCTCCTTCCTACCAACCACCCAACATTGGCTTACCCCCCTGCCCTCCGTGCTTCATGGTGCATCTTGCGTTGTACTGAACGTAAATGGTGGAAATCCCAATCTCACCTTGACTTTGTCAATCTGTTTGCTCTTCATGCCAATTTTGAATCTGCCCTACTCTTTGCCAAACAGCATTATTTCTCTGATCTTTTTACTACATTTGTTTGCCACTCCCGCTACCTTTTTCAAAATCTGAAACATATTCTTTCTCTTCATCCTGATCCTTCTTTATCCTCTTCTCTCTAAGCTGATGTCTTTCCATCTTATTTCTCTTTGAAAGTTACTCTTTGTTCATCTCTTGTTCCCCCTCCTGCCTCCTCTCTATCTTCCTGCCTGTTCCCCTCCCTCTCTAATGCCCTCCTTTGCCCTCTGACATCTTTTCTCTCTAATGCTCATCCCACCACTTCTCCCTCTGACCCTCATGTCCCCTCTCACTCCAAAGGTCTATCCCTTTATTCTTCCTCACTTGGCCTTCTTATTCAATCTCTCTTCAGTCCTCTTTCTTTACATCCATAGTTAAGCATGCCACTATGCTTCCCATTCTTATGAAGGTTTCTTTGGACCCATCCTCTCCCTCTCACTATAATGCAATCTTGATTCTTCCTTTTCTTTCTAAACATTTGGAACGTGTGGTCTATTCCCAAGACTCTGCTCAGATTAATTCTCTCTCTTCTTTCTTCATGCTTATCTGGTTTTCGCCCTCTGCATTTTACGGAAACTGCTATTCATTCTGTCTACGACTATTGTCCACTCGTTACTTTAAACGCTGTGAGAAATCAAAGGATGTCTCACTATCTAGACCCCAGGGATTTCTTGCTTAGGTGGCCAGGGCATGGCCATCGCCTTTGGATCCAGACACTGGGGGTGGACCTGTGCGGGAGGATCACCTGAGTAAGGGGTCCTCTGGGAGTGGGGGTTGAAACATCTGATAGCAAGACGTGGTCTCCTCCTCTTCACAACAACCCATACCCAACACTCCCTCCACCTTTATAGGTTGTTGTAAGTCTTGTCCTGTTGCCGCCTCACAAATTCCAACACGTACCCTTATCAAAGGGAGCTGTATGAGAACAAACGCAACACCCTATATCTCACAACAACACAATTGTTCCCTTTCCTCTGATGATATTTTTACCACCTATCAAAAAAACAACTCCCACAGTTCCTACCTCCACTCTAGAAATCCCATTTACCAAACCCCTGGGATGAAGAGGAGGTGAGAGGGAGCTATGAAGATTACCCATTGAAACAAATGCACCAGGGATTCCTATGGGCAGTCGCCATATTGTCCCGGTAATGAGGCCAGGCAAGTTCCGGCCTCCCTTTACAATCATTCCCACAAGAAACCTGTTAACTCTCCCAGGAAGTATAATGAGTGGAACACACAGACACGCTTTGAGCGAGCTGGGGATGCTAGATGGTGCACAGAGGCTGAGAGGAGAGAATTCGAGCTGGAGAGACCCTGGAAGTCCTGTAGGAAGAAAGACTGCCTAACTGCTGTGATTGTGAGTACGTACAGGGGAGGCTGCAGTGTGGAGAGGGAGTTCTAACTCCAGGGAGCCAAACCCAAGTGCCCACGCCAGAGCTCCAACCCTGGGCAAAACAGGAAAGCCCATGCCTTTGAGGGGCAGGTGGCAAGACCCTGACCTCAACAAGCTATCCCCTTTACCTACTGCAGCTCCCAAAACCCTGGAAAGCTGTATAGGGGAGCTGACGAAGTGGGAGCGAAATAAGAAAAGTGCATTCTGGGACATGAAGTCCAGAGACTTTAAAACTTTGCAAATAAAAAGGGGTACGAGCCCGACTGAGGGAGACCCCTGAGATGACAGAATGAAAGAGAACAGTGCCTCCAACATTGCATTCAAAAGATACCAGCAGCCCTCCCGGGTGAATGGCTGAGTTGGGGAGGTGAAGCCGCAGCTGTGGTATAGTCCTTGGCTTCCAAATCAAGGATACAAAGAAATCAACACAGTTGGTGAGTTGTAGCGAGCAAGAAACGAATAATAGCGATACGGCATAACAGACTGATGCGGCATAGCGACAGTGCCCAGTCGAAAGTCTCTGTGTGAGACTAAAGGATATGAACTGTGTTTGGTTTCAAGGCAAGAGAAGCCTAAGTGAGAGGTCCGAGCCTGACTGGGGGAGACCTGTGATGAACTGTGAGTGATTGAGAGGTCCAAGTCTGGCAGACGGAGCCTTGTAGCAAACTTTGAGAAAGTCGAAGTGGTCCTGCAGAGGTCTATAGTAAAAGCCTTGCACATTCTAAAGTTTTTGACATCAGTAAAAGGTCCGAGTGCGACTGAGGGAGACTGGAAGTGTGATAAGTTGGGGGAAGGGAACCCCTAACAAATGTGTATTAAGCTTGGGGAAGGGAACCCCTGCAAGTGCTGTGATTGAGAGGTGAGGCCCGGCAGAGGGGGAGACCTATGTGAACTTTTTGTTGAACTGTGAAAGAACTTTTGAACCTGAGCCAGAGTGTGTCATCCTGTCTAAGGGGGCACCTTACTCAGTTCTGTCCAACGTGGGGAAGAAGGCTGACTCAACCATCTTGACATTTTATGTTAAAACACTGATTTTCCTTTTCATACACCCTTTTCCATGCACCGATTTATTGCAATAGCGTAATGACAGGCCATAGGTTTAGTTAGTATAGGCCCTTTTGATTTGACCGACATGACTAGGACTGTTATTTATTATTTGATGATAGAAGGTGCTCCCATCTTTAGATATAGGGCCGGATAGGAGTTTTTCCAAACCTTGTTGTTCAATAAACACCCTTGAACCTTGCATCTCTTGCGTCTGTCTTCACTTGTGATACCATGCCTCCCTTACAACACTGATCTCTTTTGGTTCTCTCGACCTGTTGGCTGTGTTTCACACAGTCAACCATGATCTCCTTCTTTTCTCAATTTCCTCTCTTAGTTTTAGGGATTCTGTCTTGGTGCGGTTTCATTCCTATCTAACCAACCATTCTTATTCTATTTCATGGGCTTCTTCAGTTTTTCTTCTTCAGTATGGTGTCGCCCCAGGGTTCCGTCCTTGGTGCCTTGCTATTTTTTCTCTACAAGATTCCTCTGGTCTCTGTCATCGCTTCCTTTGCTCTCTCACCACCTTTTTTTCGGACAACACACAGCTCCTTTCTTCTTTCATCCTTTTCTCCCGGTATTCACTCTGTCCTCGCCTCCTGTCTGCTTGCTATTCAGTCTTGGATAGCAGATAATTATCTTCACCTTAACCCCTACATGACGGAGGTCCTAGTCTTTCCTGCTTACTCTGGTCCCCCTCCCTATCCCCACCATCTATTTATTTTCCTCCCACCCTTCTTAACATTTCTTTATCTGCTAGAAATCTTGGGGTCAGTAAGAATCCCCTCTTACTTTTTCTTCACACATTTCTATTATTTCCCGTTCCTGTCGCTTTCAGCTATTCAATGTCCGAAAGGATAGGTCCTTCCTTTCATTTAATTCTACCAAAATCCTTATTTCCTCTCTCATATTCTCTCGTCTATTCTATTGTTCCTCTCTTCTTTTTGGCGTTCCTTCTACTCATCTGGCTCCATTACGTTCCATCTATAATTCTTCTATTTGTGTCCTCTTTTCTTTTTCTATCTGTGAATCCATCTCCCATGCTCCTTTCAGTGGCTCTCCTTTGAATCACGCCTCCTTTTAAATTTTTTTTGCCTCATCTTTAAGTGCCTCCATGGTCTGGCTCCGCCTTATCTCTCCTCTCTTATTTCTTTCTATTCTTCCTCATGCTCTTCAATCTCAGTCTCTATTTCTTCTCTCAGTCCCTTGTCCCTTTATTATTATTATTATTATTATTATTATTATTATTATTATTATTATTATTATTATTATTATATTATTATTAGGGTATTTATTAAGTGTGGACCTAGCTTTGGGAAGCAAAGGCACACTTTACAGTCTTAGGGGGAAGAACACAGTGAGGGGAGCACAGAAATAAAGGATAAGGGAGCTAACAGGGGAGGGTGAGCGTGGTCAATTGGCAGCAAGGGTCTCCAAGCAACCGGGGGGGCAGTGGGCAGCAGATGAGTATCAGGTAGGGTGGGGAGTGCAGGGTATGTGGACCTAGGTGTTAAGGAGGAGCCATTCCTTGAAGAGGAAGGTCTTGTGCTCTTTCATGAACTGTAGAAGTGATGGGGCAAGTCTGTTGTTGACGAGGAGGCGGTTCCAGAGGTTTGGAGACTAGACACAGATGGCCTGTCTTCTGTTTTTTTCCTTCCTGCACCATTGTAATTCAAGTCTGCACATTTTCTTACTTCTGGTGGATTGCAGGCCTCTGGAGTTGCTCGGTTTCTTAGTGAAGTAGCTTGTAGATGGTGAGGCTTGCCGTCTAAGCCACTGCAGTTCAATGAGGGTCAGAGTGATGTAGTTACATTTGCAGAATCCTTTAATGAGTCTTGCTCCAGCATGCAGGACACATTTCAGGGGTGCCAGAGTAGTGGCTACAAGGCCTCTCAAAAGGAAATTGCCACCATCTAGGTTGGAGAGGACCAAGGCTTGGATAGTGGATCTGAAGTTGTTTTCTGGGATGAAGGACTTGATCTTCCACAGGAGAGAAGGTTGGTACCGGGCCATTGGTAACAGTCCCTCGCCCCTGTAAGGAACTCATGGTGGCAACAATAAAGACAGACACAAGTGATCACAGTTCAAGAGTGTTTATTAAACTGTTTAAATGAATGAGAAAAACGCCTTATCTAAACCTAAATCTAATATGGGAGCAAGCTACAACCATCAAATAATAATCAGGCAGTCCTAGTGGGGTCTTGGCAAATAAAAAAGGGCCTATACTAAAAAACATATTGCCAATCCTTACGGCTAAGTTACAAAATAGTGTGGGATAATGTTCACCGGAATATAAAGCAGTGTTCACAAAATGCTAAGTCAGGATGGTACAACTGGGGTCTGCGTTCCCCACATTTTTAGCACGGGACAAGGCGGGACTCTCGAGCACAGCACACTCCTGGGCTTCTCCAGCATGAGCTTACAGTTTGCTTCCAGACTGTCAGATCCTTCTGTGGCCAAGTCTCTTTTACACAAATTCTCTACCTCAGAGGCCATGAGGTGCCATAAACAACAAAACAAAAGTTCCATTCTGTAATCTTCCCGTTGGGTGATTTCTCTTCACCCTTGGATCCCCCTCAACCAGGCTCTGATCCTTCTTGCAACTTTGGCCTCCCTCAGTCGGGTTCACTAAGGCCTTTCATTCAAAATATCAGCAACTTGTAACATTCAAGAGTCTCAATGTCGGTTTGAACAACCGTTCACTGTGGACATCCATCAGCCAGGTCGACGCAATGTTCACGGGTGTGTTAAGTTTTGCTCTGATTCGCGGGAATCCGTCAGCCGGGTTCACATTTGCCAGTTTACCACAGTTCACTTAGTTGTAACAACTTGCAGGATTCACTTCCCTTAGCTTTTCGCTTTGCATCCCTCCGTCAGGTTCACATAGCCATTCAAAAACAGTTCGTGATTTTTCGGTTCCCTTCCCCTAGCTTTCTTTCGACATCCCTCTGTCGTGTTCACACTTCGCATAGTTCACAATAAAATCACTCTAGACCCCCTAGGTTCACTTCTTACCTAAGTCCGAATCTCAGCTCCCAGTCAGGCTTTCCTTAAAGCCGCCAGCCAGGCTTTCCTTAAAGGCCATAGTCAGGCTTCACACAGTCCTATTAACACAGTTGTGATGCTGGAAATGCATTGGCGGGACAGAGCCTCCCTGTCCTTGTCCTGTAGTCCTTTTTCATTTGTGTTCTGTATTTTTTTCTGCCCAGGAGTCCATGTGGGACTCCTGGCAATGCAGCTCTTCCTGTTTATGGTTTGGTGTACAGACCCATGGGATACCCTTATGGCACCCATGGGTGGGGGTACAACCCTGTGCCCCTAGTCTATGTTTTTGGGCACCTGTGTGTGGCCCACAGAGCAGGGTATGGGCTGGTGGCAGCTCCATGCTGAATTTGACAGGTGCTCTGAGTATCATCCATTTTGGGATACCCAGGCCCTGCCTTTGGAATCAGTTGATTCCTGATGGGAAACAAGATGACCCCTGTGGCCTCTTGCTTTCTATTGTCCGTTAACTTGTTTTCCCAAAGTCCTGGGAAACCCTGACTCTGTCCCTTCCCCCTGACTGGCTGTTGGGTGGAAGTTCCATATATGGTGGTGTTGTGAAGTCCAGGCCAGGCTGGCTGGAGCCTTCTAAGTGACTGTATGTTGTGGGTGGGACCTGGGTGAATGGAGTTTGTGACCAATATGCACTTCTTGTTGTGGGTGTCTAGTATCTGGTGTTTGACACAATGACTGAGACAGCCTTGCCCGAAACTGGTATGAATGCAGTGTGTAGTGTTGAATGGCTGGGTACTTGTCCCAACACACAGTCCTTGTTGTGAGTGTCTGAGAGCGAGGAGAATGGCCTGAATGCACTGTACGCCTGATTGGCTGACTGACTGTGATTGCCCTTTTGAGTGATTGATTGCCTAAGTGTGACCCAGCAGAATGAATGGGAGATCAACTACTAAATCTGGGGGCCTCTCACTGCTAGAATTCGTTCACAAGCTGGAGTTGAAACTAACATTGAAACTGAAACTGAAGCTGAATCTCGAAGCCGAGCTTGAAGAAGAAGGTTGACTGCTGTCTCCCTTCACCAAAATCCAAAGGCCGTCGAGACTGATCCAACAGAGAACCTGGTTAGGTGCCCTCTTCCCGTGCTCTGAGGGACCATTGAGCACTGCTAACCTTCGCCGAAGCTCCCTGGAAGTCAAACCCTCGACAGGCTGCTGACTGGAGACGGGGACCGCCGAGGAGAACGAAGATAAGCACCGGACATTCCGTCCACCATTGTCGACCAGGGTTCGCAGGTTTGCTATACCCGCTGGAGGCCCGTCGAAGCCAGGTTGCCCAGAAGAGGGGACCGCTTGACGCCGTGCCGCTGACGACCGGAGCTGCACGCTCCTTTGCCTAAGACTTTTGATTCACTGATGCGCTCATCCGCACCGCCGCCCGCCTTATCCCGCCAGAGAAGGCCAGGCCGACGACGCGCCGAGGAGCATCCCCTCTCCTCTGCCATATAGAGAGCAGGAGTACAGACACCCCCTCCAGTCTTTACAACAATGTTCTCAGGGTTGTAACTGGTCACCCTAATTCGTAGGCATCCCTCAGTCGGGGTCACATTTGCCCCAGTAACACAATTCACTTTGTTTCTTCAGCGTGTCAAAGACTTTAGATGTTGTACTCAACCCTTGCATGACCATTTTGACCTCTTACGCCGGCCTCTTCTAGGGCCTATTGGTATTTGTAGTTTCACCAATGGGGGCCATCCAGAGTCCTTCGAATGAGCGCCCACGTGACGCCGGACCACTCTGCTGCTGGTCCTTCACTGGGTTTTCTTAAAGTTCAGGTTCCCTTCTTCCAGCCTCAGACCTTCTCGTTCTCAGTGTCTCTCTCTGCCAGGTGTGGACCTCCAGGTCCCCCTCTTCCAGGCTCAGACCTGCGTCTTGCTTTAAGGGTCTCCCTCTGCCGGTTTCGGACCCTTCAGTTTTCCAAAAAATAAACAGTTTTGTACTTTCAGTCCCATAATGCATTGCAGTGTATTTTGCTCCTATTTCAAAGCTCTCCAAAACGACAGTCCAAAGCCTTGGGAGCTTCAGGAGTCTCAATGGGGATTTGTCCTGAGGTCAGGGCCTCATCACCTGCCCCTCAGATACCTGGGCTTGCCTGCTGGGCCCAGGGGAGGAGCGCTGGTGTGGCACCGCCAGGAGATCCCAGCTGCCCCTGGTTTTGCCTCCTGGAGGTGCAGGTCGCTCCCCTCACTGCAGCCTCTCCTACATTCAAAGGTCCAGTGTGGTGGTTCCCTTCTCCTCAAGGTCTCCCAGGGTCTCTGCAGCTCAACTGATCTTCCTCTGCCATCTCAACACCTTCCAGCATCCCCACTTTGTTCAAAGTGTGCTCTCCTGCTCCGCCTTTTATACTTCCTGGGAGTCTCAAGTGGAGTCAGGTGTGAGTAGTTACAAAAGGAGGCCTGACCTTTCCTGGCCTCATTAGAGGAACAGTCCAGTCTTAGTATGGCATAGTCTTTCTTCGGTCTCTCAGTGATGTTGTGAGATCTTCATTCTTTCAGCTCCCCTCTTCCTCGGCTCAGTGTTTGTAGAGAAAGTCAGTGTGGAGGGATTGTGGCAGTTGTTGTTTTTCTGATTAATTGGGGAAAAACTGTGTAGGGTTTTGTCCAAATAAACAGGGTGTGTAATGGTAAATAGATGTGTTGGTGTGGTTTTACAGAAAGGTATGGCGGCATAATGGAACTGGTTTGACAATATTCTATTTCAACTGAAGCAATGTCGGGTAGGGGCCTATATGAGACAGGGGGATAGTCCTACGGTTGTAATACACAAAATGGTAATTTCCTTCTCCTGGTTCTCCCATGCCTCCTTGAATTGGGGGGGGGGGGTACTGGGACAGGATTTAGAATAATCGATAAAGGTGGAAGAAGTGTTGAAAGGGGAGGGATACTGTGTCTCGCCATCACATGTCTCACCCCCATACCCTGAGGACCCCTCTCCCAAGTGATACCCCCACACTTGTCCACCCCCAGGGTCTGGATCCAAGGGCGATGGGCATGCCCTTGCCACCTGAGAAAGAGATCCCCAGGGTTCAGATAGTGAGACACCTTGGGGTGTCTCACCTATCCTTCCCCTAAAATGCTGGTCTTCTGCCCAAGGAACATTAGTTATGGCTGAATTTTATTTAAAGGGCAATCCCTAGTAAGAGGGTCAACTTTTCTACAAGAGAAACACAGATGGTTAGAGGAAGCCTTCTTTTCATTTTGCCTCGCTAGAGACTCAAGAGGGTTTTAACCCTTCCCCTAAGGATTTTACCCTTTCTTTCTCGTGAGACTCGTTAATTCTTCCACAGGTTTCTCTGGCAGAGCTTTATATTGTGGCACCAATCAATAACAACACTGTTCTAAGGGGCGAGGTTCATCCTCCTCTAGGGAGGTAGTAGATATCTTTTCCAGGTGACTAAAAGAAAATTCTGAGGAGTTGACATTCTCATCCATGCCAATCTCCACAATGTTTGAGATGGGCTTCTTACTCATGAGTCTCAGAGTCTGGTCTATACTCGTAGGGGATTTCCACCTCTGAAGAGTCCTGCTCTTCTATTCTCTAAGTGTTTGCCAGCGTTCTCCCTTAAACCTAGTTGGGGGAAGGTTTCCTGAGGAGTTTCATAAACTAAGAGACCTGCCAGTTTACCTCTGTTAATCTGTATAGGTTTATATGACAGATTTAAGAGGACTACTCATTAACTCTTCTCTGTTTGCCAAAAGGGGGAGCACTCTTAATCCCTTTGTTTGTCTTGTTTCTGCTAGAGGCATAAGATACATTTCAGAATGGAGGGGTACCTCTGCCTCAATTTCTAGGTAGATTATAATCTTATCGAGATGAGGGATGAAAAGATGGTATGTGTTATTCTCTACTGTTTTCCTGAGGGGAAGAAGGGCTTGTGGGGTTAGAGCAAAAAATTGGATTCCTGTTCTCTGGCCGGTGGTAATTTTAAAGATTGATCTTTCTGCAAGAAAATGGGTTCCCAAATTTGTATCAATTGAGTCTCATCCCACTCCTGACACTATATGTAAGGAAATCATGGTGGCAACAGTAAAGACAGACAACAAGTGATTACGGTTTAAGGGTGTTTATTAAACTGTATAAATGGGTGAAAATGTTGCCTAATCTAAACCTAAATCTAAGATGGGAGAAAGCTACGACCATCAAATAATAATAAAGCAGTCCTAGTGCCGTCTTGTCAAATAAAAAATGGCTATACTAACAAACCTATTGCCAATCCTTACCGCTAATTTACAAAATAGTGTGGTATAATTTTTACCGGAAAAGAAAGAAGTGTTCACAAAATGATAAGTCAGGATGGTATAACTGGGGTCTCCCTTCCCCACGTTTTTAGCAAAGGACAAGGCGGGACTCTCGAGCACAGCACACTCCTGGGCTTTTCCAGCATGAGCTTACAATTTGTTTCCAAACTATCAGGGCCTTCTGTGGCAAAGAGTCGTTTACACAAAGTCTCTTGCCTCAGAGGGCCTGACGTGCCATAAACAACAAAACAAAAGTTCCTTTCTGTAATCTCCCCGTCGGGTGATTTCTCTTCACCCTTGGATTCCCCTCAGCAGGGCTGCTCCGATCCTTCTTGCAACCAACATTGGCCTTCTTCAGTTGGGTTTACAACGGCCTTTCATTCAGAATATCAGCAACTTGTAACATTCAAGAGTCTCAATGTCGTTTTAAACAAGCATTCACTGTGGACATCCCTCACCCGGGTTCACACTTGTTGACACAATGTTCACGGGTGTGTTAAATTTTGCTCTCATTCGTAGGCATCCCTCAGCCGGGTTCACATTTGCCAGTTCAACACAGTTCCCTTAGTTGTAACACCTTGCATGATTCACTTCCCTTAGCTTTTCTCTTGGCATTCCTACATCGGGTTCACATAGCCATTCTGACACAGTTCACGATTTTATCATCTCATCAGAAAGCAGGGTTCCCTTGCCCTAGTTTTCTTTCGGCATCTCTCCGTCATGTTCACACTTGCCATAGTTCATGAGAAAATCACTCTAGACCCCCTAGATTCACTTCTTACCTAAATCCGGGTCTCAGTCCCCAGCCAGGCTTTCCTTAAAGCACCAAGCTAGGCTTCACGCAGCCCTATTAACACAATGTAACAAAAGGTAAAGCAATTGTAACATGCCAAATATGGATAACTTTAATGAGGCAGCCCTGATTGTCCTAACCGTCGATCAACTGAAAGACGTGTAAATCCAGGGGTCTGACTCTGAAAGTAAACAAATGTGAATTGATTACAAGGTTGTTAAATCACCAAAGTTTGGGTAGTAGGCCTGTTACCCCTACTCACCCAAGTAATGTGGAAGATAATGATGAGGACGCTAGTGTTACGCTCACCTGGTATCCACAGGGACGCCACCCAGCCCTGGTTGGATGATTTGCACTCTCGAACCCTCTCCCGGGCCCTTGGTAAGGCCTCTGGTTAAAGATGGGTCTGCAATATAGGAGAGCTGGATTCAATACCAGATTCTTTGTTTTCCCACCTCCCTTGGCCTCAACTCCTTCCTCCCCCTTGGCCCTTCTCCTCACCTTAATATTGTAAAAGGTGGATTCTCCATCCTGCTCCTCGTGGCAGGGGCGCCTAGATGTGGGAGGCGAGCAGCGACCAAGTTACTTCACTGGTGCAAGCCCCCCTGTGGGAATCCAGGCCTGCTGCGATTCTGTAGGTTTGCTGCTTTACAGTCTTTATATGCAGTTCTTATGTTCCTCTTAGTTCAAATAATAATATCTTGCTTCTTTCCATTTAGGTATGGAAAGGTATTTTGGTGTTGTCATGCAGTTTGAAGATGAGCATGGGCCAAAAGGCGAAAGCGCGGTGTGCGCGATGCTGTCCGGTGAGTAATGCGTGATGCGCAGCGCGGTTTCGCCTTTTATATTGCTAACCTGTGTCTTTTCTTCCAGCAATGATGCTGACCAGGAGATGACTACCCAGATAAGAATTGTGTGGCTTTCTTCATTTGTGACAAAACGTGAGTAAACGCTTACTAATGCTTTCTTTCTCCTTTTTCCAGGTTATGGTATTCCAGGATGCATGCAGTGCCGGATGATGGAGTTCGTACCTTCAGGTGAGTGGAACTAAAGTCAGCGATGGATTGAAGACAGGATACTGTTCCAGGTAAGTTTCATAGTGTTCTTTCTCTCTCTGCAGGTCCTTGGTTTCAGGTAAGCTGGTATCAAAGAACTGGACACGGTGAGCGTTACGCTGCCCACAGCAGAATAACGCAAAGCATGTTCTGCTGTTTGGGTGTGGTTAAATAGTCTCAGGTAAAGTAGTCCAGGTAAAATAGTCCCAGGCCTGCCACACCCAAAGTAGTCCAGGTAAAGTAGTCCCCGGCCTGCCACACCCATAAGACTAGACCGCATAGCTCAGTTCCTTGTAACTGAGCTATGTGTGTGCCTCTATGTTAGCTGAGCCCCCCCTCAAGTTAAATAGTCCCAAGTAAATAGTCCCATTCTAATGTTGGTCTTCATGATGGTAATGAGCCTGGCGCCAAAGGCGCCAGGACTGACTCCAAGAGAGTCTTGGATGAGGTTTTAAGGCCTTTGACCTGGCCCTAACTGGAAGGCTGACTTGCCAGTGAGGGCCAGGGTCAAGGGTCATGACAGCTAGTTTAGAGTCAAGCTCCAGTCTGCAAGAGGAGTCAGAGAACATAGAGGAATCTCAGGAAGAGAGATCCCCTCTGCCACAGCCTGCACTTGTACCTCAGCCACTTCGCATTGGAACCCCACAAGGTCCACATTTAAGCCCGGAATATATTTCTCTTGAAATACTAACATTGGAGTTGCAATTCAAGAACATAAATGTTCAAGCTGAAGCCAAACATCAAGAGGTGAAACTAAGAGAAAGAGAGATGCAACATGAAATGGATATGAGAAAGATGTCCCTTGTTTCTGCTTCCCTTTCAGGGTTCTCTAGGTCTGCTAGTCCCAAGAGGCCTGACCTGCCTAAAGAAGCAGAGAGTATGTCTGAACCTAAACTTGATGTGTTGGATTGGCTGGTTAGGTTTTAATACACCTATGGTCTTCAAGGAATTAGTGAGAATGATTTAATTCAATGGCTCATGTCTAGGCTCCCCCTGAAAAGCAGTGATGCTGTGATGGAATTGGGTACCAGCGAGAGTAAGGATTATGAATCAGTAAAACTTGCATTAATTGCCAGATTTGGGGAAACTCCTTCCCAGTACCTTAAGAGGATTAGGACTCTTAAAAAAAACTGATGGTACCCCTTGGGCTAACTGGGTATGTGAATGTTTGAAAAACGTAGATGGTTGGGTTAAGGGGTACTGAGTACGCACCTTTTGAAGGAATAAGGAATCTTTTTTTTGCTAGAATATGTTTTTGATGCCTGCTCTCCTGAGCTGAGACAGCACTTGGCTGACTCAAACAAGATTGATCCCAAAAGGCTAGCACAGGCTGCTGACTTGTGGGTAGCCAACAGGGCCACTCAAACGGACTCTGTGGCAACTCACAAAAAGGAAGAAGGGAAACCGTACAAGAAAGAGGGTAAAGAGAATTCTAAATCTCACCATCCAAAAGTGGGCCACAAACATAGCAAGGGTAAATTCTATGGGAAACCTGGTAGGTCTAGTGAACCCTCTGCTGCCAAACCAGAGGGAGGTCAACAGAAACCCCCATTCCAGAGAACATTTGGGCAATGTTTTACATGTGGGTCTGTAGACCATGTGAAAGGGGATTCCAGATGTAAGGGTAAACCTTCAGGGGCACAGACTGCCTCCTTAGCTTTCATCCCTGAGGGAGAAGCCCAAATGGCAAGTGCACGCTTTCAACTACTGGCTGAAGACCCCACTGCAGTTCAAGGCAGTGTTTCTTCAGTGTCCCTGGGTCTGTGGGAACAACAGAATGTGGATGTGTACAACTCCATTCCAGAGAACACAAAAGAATATTATATGGACAGTGTTCTTATAAATGGTCAGGAAACCCCTGCCATCAGAGACACCGGGGCAAGCATTACAGTGGTAGGTGAAGAATTTTTTTCAAGCCAGAGGATGTAGCTAAGGCACCCAAAGGCCCCATTAAACTTGCAGGAGGCCCTATCCACATGGTTCCTTTTCTGCCAGCTCTCCTGCAGTGCAATTATATGACAGTTAGAATTCCTGTCAGTGTACAGAATGAAGTGCCAGGGAGAGTCCTGTTGAGAAATTATTTGAAAGCTCCTGGAGTTGTATCTAGTACCCCTATGCCTCACAGCAAGAAGAAGCAGGAGCAAACAAGAGGCATCAGAGGCAACCTTGAGAGACTCAAAGTTTGAGGTTGAGGAGATTTCCAATACCTCCAGTCCACAGGAAGGCCACCCTCCAATTTTCAGTAAAAGGATAGAGACAAAGGAGAAATCCAAGGTCTCTGGGGAAAAAGAAAGGTTTCAAACCTAAACCTGTTCATAGGACAAGGACATCCCGAGAGGACTGCCCCAGGTCACCCCAGTGACCCCTTCCCCAGCTGAGGCTGAGTGGGAAGACCAACCCAACTCTGTGGAGTCAGCTACTGTTGATACAGAACTGGAAGAAAATGTTCCCTGCGTTGGAGATCCGGATACTAGAGACCATCCTGAGCTGCAGACGTTACTTGCAGAAGGTGGACCCTCTAGGACAGACTTCAGCAGAGGACAAAGAGTGTGTCCCTCTCTAGAAGGTCTGTGCCAGGAGACAGGTTCCAAACTGGAAGTACAAGAGCAAGGAAAGCAAAGGATTTACTGGTAGGATGGCCTCCTCTACAGTGAGCCTACTGAATCTACCCCAGGGGACTACAGGAGACAGGTAGTTCCCCAGGTGGTTAGATAACAGTTCCTATGCTTGGCACATGAGATTCTTTTGTCTGACCACTTGAGTTTAAAGAGGACCAAAGAGAGGTTATCTCTGTACTTCTAATGCCATAATAGGTGCTTTAGAGGAACCCCTTAGAAGAAAGTGGGACCTTCTACTGCCATGCCTTCTCTTTGCTTATAGAGAAGTCCCTCAAGCAGGGGTTGGGTTCAGCCCCTTTGAACTTCTTTATGGTCACCCGGTCAGAGGCCTGTTGGTCCTGATCAAGGGAGGGGTTGGAGGGTGCTACAGCCAGTGGGTGACTATGTACTGATCCTCAGGAAGAGGATGGCACTCATGATGACAGAAGCTTCAGAAAACCTGAAGGCAGGTCAGATTCTGGTCAAACATTGGCATAACCAGAAGGCCAACATGGTGGAGTTTACTGCAGACCAGCTTCTCTTGGTTATTATACCTACAATGCAGAGGGCCTTACAGGACAAATGGATTGGACCCTTCAAGATTGTGGGTAAACTTGGAGAGGTCTATTGTTTAGTGGACTTGGGCAACCCAAGGAGGCCCATAGGGTATATCACACTACCCGTCTGAAGGCTTATGTTTCTAAACCAGAACTACAGGCTTTGCTTCAAGCATCTGATCAAGAGGAGGAGGAGGAGGAGGAGGAGGAGGAGGAGAGTGAGCCTTTCCCCAATCTCCTCAGGGGACAACACTCAGATGAGACAGTTGAAGTAAAACTCTCTTCAGGTTTGACTCTGCAACAACAGGAGGAGTGCAAGGCTCTGTTGAATCAGTTTGCCTCCATGTACTCACTGACACCAGGCTTGACTCCTTGGGGCCAGCATGATATTCTCACTGGTGAGAGTCTTCCTGTTGAAAGCAGGGGTTACAGAATGTCAGATCATGTAAGAACCCACGTAAAGGAAGAGGCCAAGAAGATGCTTGATCTTGGGGTTATTGAGACATCTTCAAGTCCATGGGCTAGTACAGTTGTACTAGTACCAAAAGCAGGAACCAAAGAGTTGATATTCTGTGTGAACTATAGAGCTCTTAATGCAGTCACCATGACTGATGCCTATCCTTTACCCAGGACAGATGAGCTTGTGGGCAAACTTGGTTCAGCCAAGTTCCTCCGTACATTTGACCTGACCTCAGGCTATTGGCAAATAGCTCTGACAGACCATGCCAGGGAGAAAACTGCATTTTCCACCCCAGGAGGCATCTACCAGTTTAAGGTTATGCCCTTCAGACTCGAAAACGCACCTGCTACATCTCAGAGGATGGTGAATCAAGTTCTGAATGGGTCAGAGGACTTCTGCATGGCATACTTGGATGACATTGCAGTATCCGGCCCCACTTGGGAAGAGCATCTTCACCAGCTAGGATATTTTGTGCAGGCTCTGTAACAGGATCATTTGACCATAAAGGCTAGTAAATGTCAAATTGGTCAGAGTAAAGTGGTCTACCTTGGGCATGAGGTAGGAGGAGGTGAAATAGGGCCATTGTCTAGCAAAGTACAATCTGTACAAGACTGGGCCACCCCTACTACTGAGACCCTAGTGAGAGCCTTCCCAGGTCTCACTGAGTATTACAGGAACTTCATAGAGAACTATGGGACCATAGCTTCTCCCATGAAAGTGATCTCCTCACCCAAATTCCCCAAGAAGGTCGGGTGGAATGAGGAGTGCACTAAGGCTTTTGAAGGACTGAAGAAAGCCCTTTGTCAAACTCCAGTCTTGAAAGCTCCTGACTACAACCACTCCTTCATTGTACAAATAGATGCTTCTAACACAGGGATAAGTGCAGTTTTGAGTCAACTGGATGAGAAAGGCAGGGAACACCCTATCTGCTTCATCAGTAGGAAAATGAAGGACCGTGAGTCAAGGTGGGCAACTATAGAACGTGAATGTTTTGCCATTGTGTGCTCTCTGAAGAAGTTTAGGCCATACTTGTATGATTCTACTTTCATTATTCAGAGAGACCACCAACCCTTGAGATGGTTAATGCAGATGAAGGGGGAGAATCCAAAATTGTTGAGGTGGTCACTCAACCTGCAAGGGTTTGATTTTACCATAGAACACAGGTCAGGGTGTAATCACCAAAATGCTGATGGTCTCTCCAGAAAGTATGACCGACTGGATTAGGAGGTTCTTCCAGGAGTGGATTAAATCCTCCTGTCCCTCAGTCTTGGTGACACACGGGGGGGGGGGCAAGTGTTAGGGAGAATTCTCATTTCTGTGCTAATTGCCTTCAACCTTAGAGACACCCAGCTCTTTTGCTGGACTTTAGGACTTTTTAATTTTAACTCCGGAGTGAGAGAGTCCTTTTTCTCATTCATGTGTTTTGATCTGATTTTGATTATGCGTTTACTTTATTTTTGGTGTCTGACAAACTCCATAGGCATCTACCTTTTGTATGGTGACACACAGCACCTTCAGGGCAGTGTCACAGAGAAGTACTTTTTAGATTTCTCATAAGGTTTAAATACCCTTTCTTGTGTGAACTACTATTCCCAAGAATAGTAAAGTGAAATTGACTATACTTACCTTTTCTCTTTGTAGGTCCAGCACACACCATCTTATGTGGAGTGCTGGGGGGTTACCCAGTAGCCCCTTATCCTAAATTCTCATGTAACATTTTTATGTTACCCTCACTAATTTAAATGGCTAGTAGCAGTGGTTTAATTTTCCTACCATTGTGCTTTTCTACCGCAGGCTGAATCCTCAGCTGCTGTACAGCACCCATGGGTGACAATTTTTTCAAAATGGCCCTGGTCATCTTTTGTTGACATTTTCTGTTTGAGGTCTTTCTTGGGTTTTACTCTGCCCCCCAAGCCAGAGTATGATCCCTTTGTTCATTTTCCTTTGGCGGGCTTCAGCCCCGAATCCCGCCTCTGGCCCCATTTGTGAGATGCATTTAAGGCCCATTTCAGAAATCCCCTTCAAACCAAAAACCGCATTGAAATAATGCCACAAAAATGGCTGTGCTTTTCTTTGCACGGCGCATGTATGACAAGCACTGAACACGGCCACCCAAGAATGGTTCTGCATTTGTTTACCTTTCAAATTAAATCATCAGAAAATGACCTACATTCGGAATGGCTCCACATTTGCTGTTCTGTCCTCTGAATGCTAAAGCTGCACACGACATCCAAGACAGCTTTGCAATTATTCTTGATTTTATTTTAAAACATCACAAAGTTATGCGTATCATGAAAACACACCCCTGTGTGCTTTATTTCTTCTAATTGACAAGAAGTGAGGCAATACATTTCAAGAACAGCCTTGCTGTACTGATAAAGTACTTAAAGAACAAAGAATTCTGTTTTTCTCTCAACACGGCTTTTTTTTCCTCATGCTCAAATTGCAGTAAATGAAAGAAATTATGTGGCATTTCTTTTTCTTTTTCCCATGTCAAATATCAAAAAATCCTGTTCAGCATCCCTTTGTGTCCATAAACCAACCATATATGTAAAAGTCCCAGAAGATTGCTTGAAGTGAAACTGTGGTCTGCAGAAACCACATTTGTAAACTTAAAATGAAAGGAAATGAACACACGTGTAAATCTGCTCTTTTGCAAATCAGGAAAATGCTGTTTAAAAGTGAAATGTCAAATGACAGCCTGTGCGCGCACAGAAATGTGATTTAATCTGTGGGTGGGAGTTTTGCTATATAAATGTATATTATATTTATCCCCACAAGACTTGGTTTCCTTTGAAAAAACTCGGAAACCAGCAGAATTGGTTTTGGCCCAGACACTGACTTCAAGGATGCCCTGCCTCCCACGGAAAAAGTTGCATCCCTACAGGAACCGGCCCACAAGGACACCTGAAAAGCCCAAGAGTGTGAAAATTCACTGCCCCGCCATACTGGCTGGTATCCCTGCAGTAAGGAACAAAGAAACCCAGTAGGGCTGGCGCATGACCGATAGGTGCGATTTCCTCCAGCATCCCCTCTGCAGGGGGAACTGTAAGAACTTCAAAGGGGCATCAGAGAAGCCCTTTGTTGCAAGCCAAGCCTGGCAGAAACATTTGGCTGTGGGGGTTTGTAGTACCGCCCAGACACGTTACCAATTCACCCCATTGACTTTAAAGAACTCCTGTACATTAAGACATTTCTCCCAGTACCCTAAACAAGCAGAAATGTTATATTATGCTGGTATTTCATGTGATTTTTAGACAAACATAAAGAGACCAAGTGCAGGTTTCTGGCACTTGGTGAATTGAAATGGCATAAATAACGCATTTTGAAGTGAATTATAAATGGCACAGATATGAAACTTGGTGAAAAGATGCAAAATGTTAGTGGGCATATGTGTAGCCACCGGCAGAATTTTAGATGATAAGCTTTTCATAAAAATAGCAAAATTGTGCCAAAGGTCGATGCGACCACGCACAGTCGGCGGTCGCACTGTCCAATTGCCTGTGACATATGGAATCCACATATCTGCTTTTTATGATGGTGACTAGTCTAAATTTGAAGTTTTGCTCCAGAACTCATTTTTGGTTAAAAGTAGGTTTGTGGAACAAAGAAAGGTCATACATGCTCACACATAAATTGTCATTTCCCTTGAACCAATCGACCCAGGGGGAGGAGGAAGGACCAGTAGGCTGGCCTAGCCCAGGATAGAAAGCATTCCAGAGTACTCCCTGCCCCCCCCACCCCCAGATTGTAAACCAATGCCATTTTGGCTATATAATGGGGAGACAGAGAAACACAAGGAACAATCCATTCAAAAAGTATTCAGACTTCATGATCCAGGAAAGCAGATCCATCCATCCAGATCCAGCACAAGAATCCAGGAAGCATGGAAGGGAGGCAGCGGATCACATCCAGGAGAGCCCAATGACCAAATCCCTTGCCTAGCTGTCCAGCATCCCATCCAACTGTCCAGCATTCCATCCCGCAGGTATGCATGGAGTTGAGGGGAACGGTGGTCAATGGAGGTTCCGAGGTGGCCTGGATGATGTGATCAAGGGGGAAGGGGGCGGGGCACAGCAACGAGTATGGGCACATCAATTTCACAACTGTTGCACTACAGTCTTGGCATTGAGAGTTGCAAAATCATTGTGATCGAAAGAATCATAAAGTACACATTATATAATGTCAATAAGCGTGCCCCAAGTCAATTAGTCAATCACAGAGGGAGATGTGCATAACATTGTACATGTCGGTTGGCAGGGCGAGAAGATAAAGCTGTCACCATTTTATATTGCAAGGAGCAGGAGGAGCAATCTTTCTCCATTATATCCATAGAAGCATTATGCCCCATCTGACCAGTATCCCCTTGTGCTATCTGAATCACACACCCATGACTCTTGCAAACGCAGACCTGCAGTATCTGTCACCTGTCTAGGTTATAGAAAGTGCCCACAGTTAATTCAATAACCCTCTCTTCTCCCTCCAAACCCCCATTTTGCATGTCTCTCAGTGAGTTTTTGCATTGACTCCTTCAGCACCGTTTGCTCATGTAATCCCTGCTACCATTCACTCGCAAATTCTGCTTTGTCTCACATCATCATCATTCCGCTGGGACGCCGTGCAAGCCAGAGCTCTCAAGCGTTTTGATATGTAACTGATGGAAGCGGGCCGGCATATGCTCCATTGACACTTGGCCGCAGTGACAGACCCTAGAGATTTACGCAAATGTAGGGGGCACCGGATATGATTCTGTGGGTTGTGCTTTTTCCTAATAGCAAGTGATGCATTTATAATGACAGCAAGGGGGAGAAATATTTCAAGTACCACAATATTTTGGAAATTGGAGTACCATTCTCTCTGCTTCTCCGTTGTCAAGTTGATTCTATTGCCCTGTGGCTCTGAAGAAGGCTGGGCCACTGATATAGTTGATGACCTCATACCAGCCGAAACACGAGTACGCAATTGCTTTTGAAGATATGACATGAATTGAAAGATTGTTTCGAGTGGATTGTGTCCTCCAACGTATTCCTCATCTTAGATGTATTCCATCCAGCTTTAGCTGCTTCGTAAAAAATTTCTTGGCAGAGGGCGCCGTGCGTTGATGTCGAGTCGATGGTCCCTCGAAGGCCTCCATCGAGGGTGAGGTCATCGGGTGTGTAAGTAGCTCGCGTGGCGCCCGTTGGCCTCAGTTCCGTTTTTCTGCAGTATACGTTGCTTCGGAGATTCGGCGCGCCTCGAGTTCTGTGAAGAAATAGTAAATAACGAATATGTCCTCGTCATCGACGCTGACCACGACCCCGAGATCAGGTTTCCAAAAGTGCAAGTCGTGCGGTTCAAAAATGTTGATTACAGACCCGCACCAAGAGTGTTTGTGGTGCCTCGGAGAAGGCCGTGACATGGAGGCCTGTACAAAGTGTCAGGCGATGACGGGGAAGGCCTTGCGAGAGAGGAGGGGAAAACTACAGGTAGGTCGTAAATCCGACCTTAAAGCCTCGAGCGTCGAGTTGAGGTCCCGTGAGGAGAAATCTCCTTGATGCGAAAGGCATCGATCTAGATCCTGAAGCGATTCCCATCGCTCGTCGTCTTTGACAAAAAAATCAAAACAACAATGCCACAGGTCCCCCTCCACCTCGTCCTCGGACGAATCCCCAAAAAGGATGAAATGTCCTACTAAACATTCATCATCCGAAGAATGAGAAGCATTCAGGGTCAAAATGATGGAGGTGTTCGAGAAGGCGAAGCCTCGGTCCGTGCCTTCCTCGGAAGCTGGCCGAGAGCATCGTTGCTCTGACACTTGCACGCCCTCGAGCCCGGGTGATCGAAAGAGGAAGGATAGAGAACCTTCCAGGACGCCGAGCGAGAAAAGTCGCTCGAGTCGAGCCGACCACTCTAGGTCACAGACACCGTCCGAGACTGAACACACCTCGAAGAGCAAGTCTTCGAAGAGCGCCTCGACCCCCTCAAAGCCGGTGCCGTCGAAGACAGGTATTACGCTGACGCCTCTGTCGACGTCGGCCCCGAAGCCCTCGACACCGAAACCTCCAGTTCGGCAAAATCAGCCAGAAAAAGGGAAAGAGAAGGCTACAAGACCTGTAATGCCTTCAGGACCTATTAATACTCCTCCTCCACCTCTCCCAGAAAAGGTTTTTAAACCTCTTCCTAGGAAGGAGTTTTTCAAGTCCCTGACCTCAATTTTTGAGGAACAGGAGAAATCTGATGAGGAGAATGTACGTTTTGGGCTAGAATATGGCACTCCAAATGTCCCAGTATGCCTGATTTCAGAAGAAAGCAGGATGATGGATTTGGTTGAATCACTGCACAATGTGAGTGGTATTGATACATCTTGTGAAAATGGCTTTGGTAGACCGGAACCAGGAGTACATGCCAGTCCGTCATACCGTCAGCTAATGACAAAGGTAATAGATTATTTAGGATGGGCCAGACCTCCAAACCAATTCATCCAAGATGATCTAACAGACATATTGGATCATGGTCCTACTGAAGACCCAATACTACCTTTTCACGGAGACTTGCAAAATAGGGTGGCCAAAAATTGGGAGACTCGGGATTCTATTCCGCCAGTGAATAAATCCCTTACTTCAAAATACCGCCCTGCCAGTAGCGACCCCGGCTATCTGTCTAAACATCCCACTCCCGATAGTTTGGTCATACAGGCAGCCACAGCTTCTAACAAACTGGCGTACCCTTCTATCTCTCCGGACAGGGACGATAATAGTGTGGTTGGCTGGGCACGGAATGTAATTTCAGCTGGGAGTGTGGCGTTAAAATCAGCCAACTCCACATGTGCCTTGGCAAAGTTTTCGTACACTCTGTGGGAGTGCATTGCGATGGGGGCAGAGCACATACCAGAAGGGGACGAAAGGGAAGGATTCCTAGCCATCGTTAGAGATGGAAAGGAGGCTATGCAGGAATCCCTTGAATCTGGGTTGGACACTGTAGATAGTGTGAGCAGGTCCATGGGCACTAGCACAGTAATGCGCAGATTTGCATGGTTACGGAAGTCTGGTTTCGCACCAGACGTGCAGAACTGTCTCCTGAACATGTCCTTTGACGGGTCTCACCTTTTTGGCAGCAAGGCTGACGAGAGCCTCGAGAGGTTGCAGACCTCAAAAGCAGCTGCCAAATCTTTGGGAGCTGCCATTAGGCAACATCGGCCTTTTCGTGCACCAGGTCAATCTTAGAGGGGACGATCTATTGTTACTACTCTTCATATGGAAAGGCGAGAGGAATGGCCAGAGAAAGGCCACTCGCGGTAGACGAGGAAAACGTGCAAAGCCAGCTCCAGCTACAGCCTCTCTGCCATCAGCAGCTGCAGCAACCGCCTCAAAACCACTTTGAGGACTTGCATCACAAGACACCTGTAGGAGGCAGGCTGTCACAGCATCTGCAAGAATGGCGAGCCATTACTTCAGATGTTCGGGCTCTAGAAATAATAGCCCAAGGTTACTGCCTTCATTTTCTAATGCAACCTCAAAGCAATCCACCAAGGAGACACCCTTTGAAGTTTTCAGACCCGCTCCTACAGCAGGAAGTTTTAGCCCTGCTGCAGAAAGGTGCTATAGAACCGGTACCTGCAGCGGAGAGGAACAAGGGATGGTACTCCGTGTATTTTTTGATCCCCAAAACGGATGGAGGACTGAGACCCATCCTGGACTTAAGAAACTTGAACAAGTTCCTCAGGAAGGACAAGTTCAAGATGGTTATCCTTTCTCAGATCCTTCAGGCCCTTCAACTCCAGGATTGGTTGGTGTCATTGGACCTCCAGGATGCTTATTTTCATGTGCCGATTCATCTCAAGCACAGAAAATACCTGAGGTTCATAGTTGGCGACTCACACTATCAGTTTCGAGTCCTGCCATTCGGATTGATCTCTGCCCCAAGGGTCTTCACCAAACTGATGGTAGTGGTGGCAGCGCACCTCAGGAGAGGGGGGATTCACGTCTACCCCTACCTGAATGATTGGCTGATCAGAGCACGTTCTGTCGAACAGGCACTAGATCACCTGAAAGTCACCTGCCACTTCCTCCACAGACTGGGCTTCTCACTGAATTTCAAGAAGTCACAAATGACACCTTCTCAACGGCTCCAATATATAGGAGCAGTATTAGACACATCCCCGGTAAAGAGCTCGCCTCCCAGGTCGAGGGCTCAAGACATTCTTCAGATGGTTTCCAAATTCCAAAATGCCCAAAATCTTCAGGCCTACGACTTCCTAAGGTTACTCGGCCTCATGACATCCTGCATCTTTCTGGTGCCAGAGGCATGTCTGAGAATGAGATCCCTTCAATGGGCTCTAAAGACTCAGTGGTCCCAGTTCTCCGGTCGAATGATGGATCTTCTCCAAATTCCGAACAAGGTTCGTCAAGATCTTTTATGGTGGACTTGTTCAGAGAATATCCTGAAGGGAGAACTTTTTTGGCAACCATGGCCGGAGATCACTGTAGTGACGGACGCCTCACTTAAGGCGAGGGGAGCTAATGCCAACGATCTGACAATCAGCGGTCGTTGGTCTCCATCGGAGTCCAAACTACACATCAACCTTCTGGAGCTGAGAGCAATCAGACTAGCGCTGAAAGCTTTCCTGCCATCTGTCAGGGGAAAAAATTTCCTGATAATGACGGACAACACAGTGGCCATGCATTATCTAAACAAAAGAGGTGGTGTAGGGTCACTACCTCTGTGCAGAGAGGCAACGCTGCTCTGGTATTGGGAAATTTAAGAAGGAATCTCTTTAACGGCAGTCCACCTAGCCGGGGAAGAGAATATGATGGCAGACGCTCTGAGAAGGCAGAGCACGGTGTCCCATGAATGGGAACTGGCTCAGGAAGTTATTCAAGAGATGTTCGCCCTTTGGGGAACCCCTCAAGTGGACCTACTTGCGACCGTAATCAACCGGAAGTGCGAAAGGTATTGCTCAAGGGAATTTCCCCCGAGAGGAGCCCTGGGGGATGCGTTCGTGGTGGAGTGGAATTTCCCACTATTGTACACGTTCCCTCCGATTCCCATCATTCCTCAGGTCATCAGGAGACTGAGACGCTTCGGAAACCACATGATCCTAATTGCCCCGGATTGGGCCAGGAGAACGTGGTACCCAGACCTTCTAGACATGTCCATCTGTCCTCCAGTACGTATTCCTCAGAGAGAGAATCTTCTCTGTCAAATGGAGGGTTGGGTTCTCCATCCAGAGGTCAAAACGCTCAACCTTCACGCTTGGTATCTGAAAGGCTGAGATACAAGAATTGGAACCTTCCAGATGACGTCATGGAGGTGTTGCTTTTGGCAAGAAGGCCAGCAACAAAGCCTCTATACCGTTGCCGTTGTAAAATGTTTTGCAACTGGTGTAGAGAAAAGAATATCGATCATTTTCTATGTTCTATTCCGGAAGTACTGTCCTTCCTCCTGACACTAGCACATAGAGGTCTAAATGTTGGAATCAAAGGTTATCTTGCAGCGCTTTCCACCTTCAAGCGCTCATCGGAAGAATGCTCCTATTTCAAAATTCATTTGATAGTGCAATTCTTAAAAGGACTCACTAATGTGTTTCCTCCTTATCCATTTCAAGTGCCAATTTGGGATCTCAATCTGGTACTAAAATTCTTAATGTGTGCTCCTTTTGAGCCTTTGCACACTTGTCCATTAGGATTACTGACATGGAAAACTGCTTTCGTAGTTGCTTTAACATCTGCAAGAAGAGTGAGCGAATTGCATGCACTGTCTTCTGGGCCACCCTATACTGTGTTCCATAAGGACAGAGTTGTGTTGAAGGTTAAACCCTCATTTTTACCAAAAGTGGTATCTGATTTTCCTTAAAGTCAGCGAATTATTTTACCTGCATTCTATCCTCCACCTCTTCCTAGTAAGGAGGAAGAAAGGTTACACAGGTTGGATCCAAGAAGAGCTTTAAGCTTTTACATCTCTAGTTTTTCTAAGCTTAGAGTGGACAATAAACTTTTTATTGGGTACACAGGAAAAAGACTGGGTCAGTCAGTGACAAAACAAACAATATCACGCTGGATTGTGCTTTGTATTTCAGAATGCTACAGATTAGCACAAAAAGGCCCACCAGAAGGTTTAAGGGCTCATTCCACCAGAGGCATCGCCTCTTCGACGGCCCTACAAAGAGGTGTCCCTATACATTTTGGTAAAGCAGTACTATATTCAGCCATCTAAGTGTATCAAAAAATCTAACTCCTCCTCCAGAGAAATTGTCCATACTGCTTTGGGAGTCCATCTAAAATGAGGAATAAGTTGGAGGACACAATCCACTCGAAGAACAAGTTGGTAACCAACTGGTAACGTTCTTTTGATTGGTTGTTCCTCCAACGTATTCCTCATCGCTCTCCCAACCTACCCCTCTGTAGATTTTTCCGGGTTATTGCCACTGTAACTCTCGCAAGGCAAATACCTGTCTGCCGGCACAGTCTACACAATGAGAAATCAATAAGGAAGGTGGGAAAAACAGAACTGAGGCCAACGGGTGCCGCGCGTGCTACTTATATACCCGATGACGTCACCCTCGACGGAGGCCTTCGGGGGACCATCGACTCGACGACATAGACGCACGGCGCCCTCTGCCGAGAACATTTTTCCGAAGCAGCTAAAGCTGGTTGGAATACATCTAAGATGAGGAATACGCTGGAGGAACATCCAATCGAAAGAACGTTAACAGTTGGTAAGTAACTTGTTCTTCTGGCCTTTTGTGTATAACTTGATAACAACGTTGAAGCATTTGTTGCTTAATTTCTTATAAACAAGGATGATAGTCAATTGCATTGAACACCTTTGATTTTTTTATGGGTGCACAAATTGATACACAAGTATGACTCAAGGTGTCGAGGATTTTTGATTGTTTTAAAGAGTTGGGGTGTTTTTTTGATTTTGTTATTTTTAGGCCTTTCTTTGGGTTTTCCTTATAGGATAGTAGGATGTGGTTTTTCTGCAACAGTGAAAGTTGTGATTTTTTTCAAAAAAGAGAGTTTTCAATTTTTCATTATTTTTGTTTTCCATTTATGTTATGTATGTGAATATGTGTGTACATGATTTTTGTGT
Organism: Ambystoma mexicanum; assembly: GCF_040938575.1. Taxonomy (NCBI): domain Eukaryota; kingdom Metazoa; phylum Chordata; class Amphibia; order Caudata; family Ambystomatidae; genus Ambystoma; species Ambystoma mexicanum. The sequence continues at coordinate 891,664,805 of NC_090930.1, forward strand.
GTGTGTGTAAATTAAATTCGAAATTGTTCAATGACTTTTGAAATATTGTCATATTGATCCTTGTAGTATAACAAGATAGGTGCAATTGCAGGACAAACCTCCACGTTTTTCTCCTGATCTTGCATGATCAGGTCTCCCGGGAGGACCAGTGACTGCCAGCATGAGCCAATTCACCTCACCATCAGCCATATGTCCTAGCCATACTTCCTTGGGGATAACTGCGCAGAAACAAAAGTGTCTGCTGCACTTCCTGCCAGATGACAGTACCGCAGCCCAGACCCGCAACAGTAAACTGGTAGCTTTGGTTTCTCCCAAGGGTAAGGAGGCATAGATGTTGCTGTCTCTGCTGCTACATCCAGTTCAGCGGTCGCTGTACCAGACTCCAGGGGCTGAGCTTCAAGAGCATCTGGACAGTAGATTTTACATGGCATTCACTGCCCACACTGTACGGAGGGTCTCTAGAAATGCGTTCAGGCATCCCCAATGTTTCCTATTAGACATAGGAGCCAGAGTTGAGAAAAGGCCACGCTGTGTCCCCATCCTTCACTATCACTGGCAAACTCCTAACGTCAATGTACCAGGTCCAGCTAGGATTAGGGGCACTACATTTCATCTGTGCATCTACGGATATCTGCGAGGTTGGCTGCTTTGGAAGCTCTGGGTCTATGCAGCTTTATTGGAGCCACTCAAGAGCACACCCCATTATTATTGTTTTCAAAATCAAGCCCCAATATATTTCAAGTATTAATAACTTTCAGAGATGCTTATAAGGTTTAGGTCTTATTGGACAAAAGAAGAGTCAATGTGACATGCAACAAGTCAATTATAGCTACTTTGTGCACTACAGAGCAACTGATTGACACCGGTATCAGGTAATATTATCCCGTCCAATAATCCCGCCATAGATATGGTTGTGGGGTAAGGCCATAGGCGATATTATTCGTGGGGATTATTTATGGGGTAAATACAGGGGTGTCCCCTGCTTCCTTAAAAAAACATAGGGGTTGCGGGGGTGTCCTCCGCAGGTTCCATGGGTTAATATTGCCGCAAAAATATGGTGATATTCTTGTATGGCTATATTTTTGCAGCGATATTAACACATGGGTCCTTGACACCAGGGTTTCTATAAGATCTACCTCAGAGAGCTCTGAAAGTTAAACCTCTGTTAGCTAGATCTAGCGCATGATTCAACTAAGCACTGCTTTTTCTGCCTAATCACTGTGAAAGCAGGGCTCTTAAAATATACCTCGACCAGTCGGCAAATAAATTAAATAGAATGTACCTTTTTTCAACCTGTGTACTGATCCATTGTGTTTTTGTATTTTGATGAGGTCATGGGAGAGGTCGAATGTGCACTATTTCAGCATGGGCCTTTCCAAGATTTAAATCTGTGAACTCCAAATCATCCTTATAGCTCTAATTGTGCGGTCTGGTTCAGTATTGCCCTAATGTATGAGTCCATTCGATCCACATTGCTGGTTCTGCCTTGTGTGTATAGCTCTTGCTGCCAATGTGTTGTAGTGTTTAGCACTGGAGAACATGTGTTCTTATTAACTGATTATTGGGTAGTTTTTATTTTATACTCCGAAGGGTAACAGTCTGGGCCAATTTACAAGGTTCGGTGCTGCTCCTCACTTTTGCAAGTTTTTAAGCCACTGTGATCACATTTTATCATTTCATGTGATGGATTGAAAAAATGGTAAAGGAAATGCATCTTTGTTAATGTACAGTAACTGTAGAAAGTTCATATCTGGCTTTCGGCTTTATTTGTAAATAGCAATGCTAAGCACACAGTGGCTTCAAAACGTGTTTTCATGCGCATGGCCAGGAGATGGTAATGATAGAATAACACAAATGTGTACACACTGTTAAAACGCACATTGCTTCTCTGCTAGCAACTCAGAAAATCAAAGTGAAAGAGTTAACATGATTTATTGTACATTTCTGACTGGCACGGTCTATTTCTAGGTCTTATCTGGAATGTGAATTGAAGGAGCGGCATCACCCGAAGTGTGAAAGCCTTCACCTGAGTGCAGCACAGAAACACTTATCGAGCCAGTCACGGTGCACTGATTCCTCCTTCGACCCGAACAGCACCATATCCCGGAGCAGCGAACAATTACTTCCGGGTGAACTTTTCTCTGAAGCACCTGCAGTAAATACATGCCAGAGCTGCATGTCTGGTAGTGGCAGCTTGTCCCAGCAGGTTCAGTCACCAAGCCAAGAGAGCGTGAGCCCTGCACAGGTGGGCCCGGTAGATGCTTCGCCGGCTGGGAATCCGTGTGTTGACAGCCATGCTTGCCAGTCACAGAGGTTAGAAAGCGGGCTGAGCAGCCAGCCCCGCTGCGCTTCCGCCAGTACCTCGGCCAAGAGCCAAAAAACCCTCAAGCGCTCCCCGACCACCGTCATTGAGCCACTGGATGTGAGCAGTGCCGGGCAGTGCACCACACACGACCCTGGTCTCCATGCTCGAGGGAGCCTGGAAGCTGATAATGGGCCCAAACGTCAACGCTTGACGAAGCCAGCTCTGGTGTTAACATTTACACAATATAATAGCAACCAAGAGAACACAAGTAAAGGGAAAACTAGCCGAGCAACAGGGGGCGAAGAACTGCCAATAGGTAGTAAACGCATTGCAGTCAAGACATTGCAGAATGCCATAAAGGTCGCCACAAACCTCAATGTGACGGTTCCCGATGCACCGGACACTAACGGACAAGAGCTTCGTGGGTTCATCCGGCAATGTTGGTAATGGGCTATCAGATGGCCAACTACAAGACTGCACAAAAACAGTTTGCGTGTGCGTTATATAGCGGTGGGTATGCGGCAGCAATAGGACGTGTGGCATTCCTTTGGAGGATTCCTTCCACAGGATACTCGTCTGTGAAATCCTCCAACCGCACCGCACTCCTGTGTGTACCTTGGTGTGATATATATTCACTGTTTTGCAAAGTATAGGTTGCCATGCACGACACATTTACCAGTGTGACATATATGTACAACGCACTATGTTCAGCGAGTGGTCAGAATTGGATTGTGTGAAAGCATTTACAGCAGACTCCCCGATCAAAAACGTGTGGACTAATCGGCATTGTTTAAAAGCTGTTTAGATGAATGCCATACCCAATTTTCACTTGGTATTATCTGTCGGCTGCTGATCGGTTTGATATTACGATATTGCTAGAGTCTCAAGTCGTATGCTCTGATGATATGAAGTTATTTAAAACCAAAAGCACGCTTTGCTTAGTCACGAGTGTTTGTGAATGTGCGTGATGTGAACAACCAACACATCCTTTTAATGTTAATCATGTTGTTTCATTGTTTTTAATACACGTTTTACATTCCTAATGGCTTGTTTCGTTTCCAAGTGGCGGTTGGGGAGATTTTTCATGTATCCTGTAATAAGGCCTCCGATGAAAAACACATCTGTGCTGTTAGGCAGTGTTTTCACAATGATAGTGATACATTTTTTGGAGCGATGATTGGGGTGCTAAGATACAGCTATTCACGCAAGCACCCAATAAAGATAAGTTCACACCTTAGGTTTGCTGATAAATATACTCTTAATAACAAAGCAGAGTGTTAATACAGCTTCACAGAAAGGCAATTACTCAATAGATCAAATATAGGAAAAACAGTTAAGTGTTTAAAAGAGACACGACCACATTTAAAATCAGTAGCATGCACTGTTACCAGTATAGAAACATGCATCCGTTATTTAAGTGTTTTTAAATGTTTTCAGCCAGTTCAGAAATATAAACAATGTCCTTTAAAAGTCAAAAGGTTAGTGGTCAAAATCCAAAGAGTGTTTCTAAAATGGCAAACCTCTACCCCAACAGATGCTCAGCGCGTTTTACCAGGTAAGTAAAGTTGTTTGTACATTTTATCCACCGAGTTCAATTGCAAAATGTCTGTAGGTGAGTTTGGGTTTATTGTGAAAATGTATTAAGTATGACTTTTGTGTCAAGAGATGGGAAGTTCGGTCTGCAGACTCTTGGAGACATCAGAAGAGATATAATCCCAGGTTCCATGACCAGAGGTCCGGCAAAGGTTGCAGAGGAGCAGAGGCTCTTTCAAGAAACTCTGGGGAGCTTAGAAGGACTGCATACAAATCCTGAAGCAGACCAGCGACAAATTGGAGGCCATAAAACCCGGGGAAGGTGACCCAGGTTGATACATGCTGTCCAGGAATCCCAGGAGTTGTGGATACCAAGTTACATTCAGTGTCTGGATTTGGGTTTTGTTTGCAGAGTCTGCATGCAGCGGCCTGGGTGGTGGCTGCATGTAGAAATGCTGTTAGCAACTTGAGGACTCGCTTCAGTTCACCCACAAAGTGGAGGATATAGCAGCAACCGCAAGGAGGTGCAAAGCTGAACCTTTGCGGCACATCACAGGCCACTCTGGTTCAGACAAGGGGGTGGGGACAAGGGAGTAGGACAGTCCCATGAGAAGGCGCAGCTGCAGCCTGCAGGGGTCAAAGCCTGAATGATGTCCCACGATAGAGCAGAGCAACTCTACACTCTGCAAGAGCTTGAAACAAGATCCCATAGCATGGAGAGGCATTGTTCCACCATCGGGAGGATCAGGAACAAGGCAGAACAGTCAGCCTCGTGGATCCTTGGGAACATCACATCTTTCCCGCAGCTTCAAGGTAAGATTCCAAGTTCTAGGATTCAAATCTGCTGGAAGGTTGGAGTCTCCCTGGATATATATAAGCTCAACTTCTGCGGGTACACTCTCAGATGTGGACTGATGTGCCTGAAAAACCTTCACCCAGGCTAAACCAGATACTAGTCATACAAGGATGACTTTGTCAGCTCTGTGAGGTATTCACCTAAATGGAATTGTCCTTTTGGGTATTCCTTTTGGCCCATAGTTACGCAGGAAAAATAAAGCGGGCAAGTGTAGGATTTTTAAAATCCATTGGTGGTCACTTTACTTCTGTTCAGTGAGTGTCAGGGATTCAGTGAGCCACTGGAGGCCCTGCCCGTGATTCCCTGCCTGTTCCAAGCTCCCTGTTCCTGTTTGTCCTCCACTTCCACCTTCCTTTGTTCCTCCATCTGCCTCGCTCTGTTTTGGCCCTCCTTCTCTGCCTACCTGAATTCCTGCTGTCTTGCCTTTTTCCGTTCTCTGTTGCCTGCAGCCCTCATATGGGCTCCTGCTGGAACCAGATTACGCTTTTCCTCACATTCTTCCTGGTTTTCCTTGAAGTTACCTGGATTGTAGTGTTTCCATCATACCAGCAGGCTGGCTATTCGAAAGGACAGGCCTTACCTCTCTACCTGACAACGCCAGCAACCAGAAACTGTAGCTTAGAGGGGAGGTACCACCATGAGAAAAAGGCGACAGAGTGATTTAGCCAAAAGTAAAACTTACAGCTGCTCCAAACCTCTGTAGATGTCTCCCGGGCAGCAAATAGAAAGTATAGAGACTGAAGTACTAGCGCAAAGTCTAAGTGACTACTCCAGTTAGCAAAATGGACCCCAAAATTGAATTTTGATTAAATCGTTACTTTTTACGTATCTAAGTGACTGCATTTTAAATGTTAAATAGAGATGTTATTTTTAAGAGCCCTTGGCCAAATGTTTGCTCAGCCGACGGCTCAAGTATATGGCTGTTCTAATGCCATTGACCCTATGTCCGTCTTCCTCGTCACAATACTCTCATGAGTGATCCAAAGGCAAACAAAGGCTGGTTTGAAAGCTCCTTTATCATTACAAATCCTATCACTGTACTTGTTTTTTTAATTATAACGTGCAAATATCCTAAAGTGCATCTCTATAAATTGCATAAATAGAAAGTCAACAGAAAAGACAACCAGTAAAAGGCAAAATTGATTGAAAGAGTAGTGCTCTGCCAGCTGCTAGACTGGTGAAGCCATTAACATCCTTTCATTACATTTATTTTGGATGACCTTAGTCTGCCGACAGACCACAGGGGCACCAATGCTTTGGCGGTCCTGGATCTTTCTGCAGATTTTGATACAGCCTCCCATAGTGATGTTAGCTGCACTAGGGGGGGCATGGCTTTGGGTGATTAGTACTGAAGCAGCTTGAGCCTTTTCAGCATCGGAGAAGGCAGATGGTCCCTCTTCCACTTTTTACTTCTAAAAGTTGGTTACTTGAATACTGAGCCTCACAGAGCTCAGTGCTGTTCCCCCTGATTTTTAATCTATATGTTAGTCAGCTACTAAAGCTCAATGGGTACTTTGGGTCATAGAGTATAATTAAGCATACAACACCCAATTGATTGTTTTATTCTCTCCGGAGACAGGCTCTACTACCTGTTGAGATTGCCTGCTAGTAGTCCAGAATTGGATGCAACAAAACATTTTAAAGAGGAATTCATCGAAATGATCGACTTTGGTCATGGATAATTCAACCGGATAAAAGCCCTCAAATCTTTGGACCCTGCTTCTTAGGCACCTTCCCAAAATTGTCTTCAGTACTAAAGAACTTGGGAATCACTGTGCACACTGTTCTTTCCTTGGAACCACAAATCAGTGTCGTTATGAAAAAAAAATTGCCCTAAAAACTCTACAAAGTGTTCTAATTTCTTGGCTTCGTTGACAAAGGGGAAGCCAACATTTCTGTCTATCTTGGACTATTGAAAAGGCACCTGTTTGGGACTACTTCAATTCCTGTCGAAATGGCTTCCGAGTATACAGTGCCCTGGGGAAAGTCTGCTAAGACTTGCAGTACTCATAGTAATCCTGTAGTTTATCTGCACTGGTTTCCACTGGAGCTCTGAATAAAATGACAGTTGTATTTATATACACACATTCATCCCATTGCAGCATTTTGGTGCTGATTGCAGATATTTGTTTCCCAACTCAAAGGTGCTTGCTCAAGTTCACAGCATTGTGTAGGACACACATGTCCTGCAATGGTACTGGCCCTTTGATTCTGCAAAACACATCTCAGAAAGGTGTCCTCTTGTCTTCTGAGATAGAGGTCTGCCTTTCTTTCCATAATTCCCAAAATATGCTACAAGTGTCTTGGCGATCACACCTTATACATATGTGCAGCTGCCTTATGGAATACACTGCTCGTTTCTTTGGGAAATCTGATGGACCATACTTAGAACTTTTGGATATAAAGATTTCTCTTTCCTGTCTTTCCTTTTACCATTTTTACAACTCTTGGTTCTGTGTACTGAAGCACCAGGAAGCTACATGGGTGGTGTTGGTGTACTTTACCAAATTACAACCTAACCTAACCGATATTATAGTATCAAAAATAAGTCCAACTTATAAATGGAGTATAATACTTCTACCTCACCATTGTTGAGATTGATTTGGCATTAAAATATATTAACTTCTATTATTTACATGATCACACATGCAGTGGAAGGAACAGCTAGCAGAAAATAAAAACAAAAACAATAAAATCATGACAAACAACAAATATAAAATGACGAAGTGCATAGCTGTGTCATGATGCCTACCCCCGGGGATCCGGATCGAGTCCATCAGCCCCGGAGCAGGCATCCAGACACTTATTAAAACCCCAGCAGCCCTGGCTGGGGGCTGTTTGGGTTCAGTCCTGGCGCCTCAGGCACCAGGCTCATCGTAGAAATCAGTCCTGGCGCCATAGGCGCCAGGCTCATAGACATTACTTACCTCATGCAGACCATGCTGCAAATGAATCCAAGCCAACGTGATGCCTGGATGGGACTATTTTATTACAGGGACTATTTTTTACTCGGGTGTGGTTCGGGAGAACTTCTTACCTGGAACTACTTTGGAGGCTATTTAAACCACGCCCGAACAGCAGCACACACTTCGCGTTATTCTGCATTCTGCAGCGTAACACTCACCGTGCCTGCAAGTCAGCACCCAGTCTTCTGCCACGCCCACCTCGAATCCGGAGCTCCTAGAAAAATGGGAAAGAAGGAGAAAAGGTTAGATCACGGACATTATTTTAATTCCTTACCTGATTCCGGATCCAGCACATCTCCGAGCCTGGAAAGGACATTATTTCAGCACGCGTTGCATCGCCAGCAGCAGCGCCGCGTCATACTCACCAGTCCACAGCATCTTTCGACTCGGCACTGCCTCCATCTTTTTCTTCATCGAACTCCAGCACCTGGAGGAAAACAAAAGAAATAACAAGGTGAGCCGAGAGAGCCAACAAATACAATCTCTTTTACCACCATAGGCTTACCTGATTTACCACCGGAGGCATTGCCCTTTAATACGCCACATCTTCCTATGCCACACCTATAAAGGGAGAGAAAACAACAAGTTAAACTCATGCAACTTTTACCAGACAGTGTTGGGTAATACAGACTCTTACCTGAATGCCATCAGCAGCCTCCAGGCAATATCTTTTGGACCCAGCGTCAATTCAACAAGGGAATGGAACAAGAGTGAACATCGGACATATTGAACTCTTTGAACTTTATAAACCACGGAGTCAATATTCCTCCGGAACTCCTCCAGTACCTTCAAACCAGTGAAGTAACTGGTATCTACATGCTCCTGCATGCTACGCAGGATGGAGAGCTCATCATTTAAAAACATACGATGAGGTTACTAAAAGGGGATATCAGAGATGACTAGTGGGGAGAACGAGAACAGTGGGGAGGGGGGCATCACTAAAATCCACGGGTGGCTAAATCCCTTTCTCCACTTGCAGGAGAATACTTCTACGGGTCCAGCAGACGAGATTAGCCAGGCCAGTCCAGACAGTCATCTCTGCACTACGCATCACGTTGGTGGAGACCGCAGCTGTCCAGGTTCGATCGACGCCCCTGTGGGAACCAGGTGAGCGTGACAAGCTGGATGAGAAAGAAATGTATCTAAGAACCAGTTTAAATGCATGTACACGTCAAGGCTATATCAAATGTTTAACTTCGATTATTTTAGATAATGACAACCTTAAATTGATCAAATATTAAAATAACTAATAAAGAAATCTAGACATTTCCCACCCAACATATACATCCATTGATAGAACATAGTCAAAGACAACACAACAGGACATGGCAGCTTAGAAATCATAAAAATAACTAATATTGGGTAGGTTTATTAAAATAATTTACAATGTGTGTAACCTGTTAAGCCATTTGCTTTCTTGCTTAAACAGTTTTAAATGCAGGTTACCGCACCAAAGAAGAGGGAGCTGATTTTCAAAGCCAAAGAAATTCAAAAGTGTTCTTTCAGAATTACAGGCATACCTGAAATGTATAGCAACGGGATAAGGAACATCTAATTTAGGAATCCTTACATACACTCCAAATTGCCTAATTTTCAGGCATTGTATGCTTAACCAATAGAACAATGACAACTTGGGCAGGTGAGCATATAGATGACATACATTGACAAACAGATGATCATCTGATTGAATTGTAGTTGCTATAACTAGGTTTACGATACACTGATGTGAGTTTTTCATCTTGGATATATATTGAGGGATCCAAAATCACTCTGCAAGAATCTCTATATGAATGGCTTAGCGTTGCATTTCAGGTAACCATCCCATAAAAGGAGCAGGTTGTCAATTAATACAATCCAGAGAATGACATGATGATGTAAACGTAATAACACATTGGACAAGGCATGCACCCTCTCCCACCAATCTATAAATTGTTTGGCATACAGAGTTCAAACCTAGTTCCCATTACCATTCCCTGAAGTCAAAGAACAATATATTACTTTGTAAAATGAACAAAGTAATCCCAATTAGCATCTTATTATGCACATAAAAACTTGAGATAAAGCATTAAGGAACTTTTCCATGAGTTTAAGACCTGCTCCAACCCTATGCCTAATTTACATACAAGCGGTGACAAAGTCCCTGTCTGGCCCTAAGGATAGAAGGTAGGGTGGACAATGTAACTAGTTAAAACTGCCATCTATATGATGTTGGACCTAGGGGCAGTGTGGGGAGGATTACCTGAACCCACCCCACTGTTTGCAGGGTGTTTGACAGGAGATTGTCACACTGAGACACCATATTCTCCCAGTTCACTCTAGAAAGATGTTGAACCTAGTAAGCTTACCGATCCACTTGAGGTTCTGTGACCACGTTGCCGTTTGAGTACACCCAAGGGAATGTGAATCACACATTCCTTGGGACAGGCTAGCAGTAGAGGTTTTTTTTTTATGGAGGGTGGAGTGTCTGGGCCACAAAGACCGTTGCTTGTAACACTTTCAGGTTGCAAAAGGTGTAACTGAAATTCTAGAGCAAGAAAATCATCTGATGTGAATCAAAAACCTACTTCCCACACTCCAGTGGTAGAGGATGAAAGCTTATTAGGGAACTTACACAGCAGGTTACCGCAGAGTCCTGCCGGCTGCAGAGCTTAACAGTGGAAATCAATAGAAGACAATGAAATAATGTGCATCCAACATAGTGACCTGCATGGCATTAAATGCTTGGGCTGCGTGTCCAGGGGCTGAGGCAGAAGCAGAGAGGCCATGATCTGAGCTTGTTCAACCAGTTTGATTCTCAGTACAATTAAATACCACACCTGAGTACAGTTAGGCAGAAGTGGTCCCCAAGAGTGATGGGGAAATGGTGAGAGTGATTTGGGAAGGCATGTTTGGGGGAGTGGCTGGAGGAACGAGGAGGAGGAGGTGGACCAAGATGGCAGAGACTGGAGAGAGGCGGATTGGAAAACGGGTAGAAGTTTGAGGTAGAGAATAAGGAAGAGATTGTCAAATTGGAACAGGAGGAGAAAGGCAGTAGCAGTAGCAGAATGAGGAATTAAGAGAAGAAGGAAGGAGCTGTTCATTGGCGGATTGGAATATCTAAGGGAGGTGGTTGGAGAGATCAGGTGGAAGGAGACCATTGAATCAACCTCACAGCATTAACAACCCTTGGACCCCAGCTGCCACACTGTCCTTCCGGACCAAATTCTCTCCTCATTCCCCCGGATCTCCTACAAATGATTGCCTCCCTCAAACCTAGTTCTTACTCTGACAATATAATTCCGGCAATCATCATTAAACAATTGACAGGCCCAGCGCTCAGTGCACTCCTCAGCATTGTCAATCCCTCCCTCGCAGAAGGATCATTCACATATACCCTCGAGGCTGGTCTCGTATGACCTCTCTTGAAATAATTGGTTAAAGGTTTTGCAAACACACTGCGCACAGACACTGATTAAGACCATGTTGGTGAAGTAGTTTTAATTAACACTAGGGTAGCCTGATACGTGTTTCAAGCACTTGCTCTTCCACTGAGGCTACAAGATTTTTGTACATGCAAGGTAATGTGGTACAGAAAAAATAAAGCAATATCCATATGGGGGACCCAAGGTTGCAAGGCAAACAAAGAGGTGAGCAACAAAACAAATACATTGGTCATTCATGGCACAAATTAGACAGACTTGCAAATTGTTCAGTTCATAGTGCCAAGAGCCGGAATTTTTAAACAATTAGGAGACAAGACAAAATAATAAATCATCCATAAGCAGCGTAAATTCAGTAAAGTCCATTCCATGTGTATATTAGGAAACCATCAGATCAGGGAGAGAAGAGAGAAAGGGGAAAATAAACAAAGGTTTCATTAGCTTAGAAGTTCTAAGTGGGACATACAATTCGAATTGGCTATTCAAAAGGCTTAGAAATTTTACCTGCAGTGAGGTGTGAATCAATTACGAACTAAGGGAAGAATAGAATCCGAATGAGACAAGTCCATTTAAAGGCCATTAATAATATACGTGCTAATGCTACGGTTCATTACGTGGAGTAAATTGGCTATGCACTTACCCATACGTATGGTAAGTGATTGAAGAGTAATTCTCACGGGCTCCACTGTAAATTTAAAATCATGTGAGGTATTAGACATTGCACTAATGCATAAGTAGAGCAATTAGTCATTGTGTTGTAGGGAGACAAATGACATAAAGGTACATGTCACTTGCAGTTGCACCAACAATTATTAAAGCGTTTCTGCGTTGAAGCTTAGGAAGGCAATGTGGGTTGAAAAGACAAGCGTTCATCGCGAGCCCAGCAATGAGGGAAAAAATAGGAAAGAACAAAACAGACAGCCCAATTAGTCAAAGCTGCGCGTCTGGCTGAGTAATTAATACACGCGTAGACCCTCAAGGCTCTAGGGGTCGGCGCGCAAGTGTGGTGCTTACCAGCGTCTCCGCTGAAAATCCGAACTGGAGCCTGCCGTCCGCGACTCCTGCTGCCAAAGTTATTGAGAGTAACGTATGCACAGCAACGTGCGCGGCCGTTCGTGTGGCGAGGAACGGCCGCCATCTTGTGTGTGTATGAAAAACAGGAGAGCCAATTCAAGGCGACGGCTGGTTTAGGCTTGAGTTTAAACGCCTGGAATAGGTTGGAAGCCCTGGAGGGTACTTTATTAGGGTTAGAAATAGTACAGCACTGTTCTATAGCAATTCATAACCGTGATTGATATGCAAAGAGAGCAAGGATATGCTTTAATCTTTGCAGTTAATTCTGTTATAATATCTGTCGCTTGCATTGATGTGATAATGAGGTAACCGCAGCTAAGAGATGGGGGGGGCAAGTAGCAGGTCGCCCGGCATCAGGATAGAGGAGAAGTATATAAAAAGCGGTCAGAGGAGGGGGCAGGTTGTGCCCCAAGGAGCAACCTCTCCTATTACACCTCATGTGGGCAATTGGACATTAAAAGTTTAGTTTGAGAGAGAACTGATTGTATGGCAAACGAAGAACCACAAGCATGGAGGAAGGAGTTGAAAGAGTGTAGATGAAGTCAGTTAGACAGTACATTTATAGATTGCACATTGCTCATAAGAATACAGAAAATTCATGGTCCGTATTGAGGCCCTGTGTGACAGTGCGGTATTGGCAGATGAGCCGCGCTTCTAATTGTCTAAGTTTGAGAACCAAATTCCCACCTCGTTGTGGTAGCGTAACCTTGGCCATCCCAGTGAATCTAATTCCCGCTTTGTTATCCATTTGATGGGCTTGTTGCCAATGTACTGATAATGGATACTTAGAATCTGTCTGGGAAATTGAAGCCAAGTGCTCTCTGATTCTGATTTTTAATGGCCCGATTGTGCTGCCAATGTAGCACTGTCCACATACACAAGGAATACAGTATACACAAAATTTGGTATTGCAATTTATAAAAGAGGTGATTGTATGTGTGCCCAAATGGCCAAATTCGAGCTTGCTTGTTTCATATGCAAAAGCGCACATGGAACATCCCCCACACTTATGAAATCCACTGATACTTGCTAACTGTAACCAAGTGGGTTTGTGTTGTAGGTTAGACATAAATGAGGGTGAGAGGATGTCCCTCAGAGTACTCACAGTAATAAACTTAGATTTATTACCAAATACAATACAGAAAGTTCCAGCCTGTATAGTATAGTCAAGAGACATTGGCATATACTCCAACTGGACAGAGACATTACCCCTTGGGTAGATGATTCGCCAAATTTCATCTACACTAAGGCGAGTAATCTAAAGAACATCCTCTCGCCCTCATTTATCTCTAACCTACAACACAAACCCACTTGGTTACAGTTAGCAAGTATCAGTGGATTTCGTAAGTGTGGTGGATGTTCCATGTGCGCTTTTGCATATGAAACAAGCAAGCTCGAATTTGGCCATTTGGGCACACATACAATCACCTCTTTTATAAATTGCAATACCACATTTTGTGTATACTGTATTCTTTGTGTATGTGGACAGTGCTACATTGGCAGCACAATCGGGCCATTAAAAATCAGAATCAGAGAGCACTTGGCTTCAATTTCCCAGACAGATTCTAAGTATCCATTATCAGTACATTGGCAACAAGCCCATCAAATGGATAACAAAGCGGAAATTAGATTCACTGGGATGGCCAAGGTTACGCTACCACAACAAGGTGGGAATTTGGTTCTCAAACTGAGACAATTAGAAGCGCGGCTCATCTGCCAATACCGCACTGTCACACAGGGTCTCAATACGGACCATGAATTTTCTGTATTCTTATGAGCAATGTGCAATCTATAAATGTACTGTCTAACTGACTTCATGTACACTCTTTCAACTCCTTCCTCCATGCTTGTGGTTCTTCGTTTGCCATACAATCAGTTCTCTCTCAAACTAAACTTTTAATGTCCAATTGCCCACATGAGGTGTAATAGGAGAGGTTGCTCCTTGGGGTACAACCTGCCCCCTCCTCTGACCGCTTTTTATATACTTCTCCTCTATCCTGATGCCGGGCGACCTGCTACTTGTCCCCCCCCCCATCTCTTAGCTGCGGTTACCTCATTATCACATCAATGCAAGCGACAGATATTATAACAGAATTAACTGCAAAGATGCAAAGATTAAAGCATATCCTTGCTCTCTTTGCATATCATTCACGGTTATGAATTGCTATAGAACAGTGTTGTACTATTTCTAACCCTAATAAAGTACCCTCCATGGCTTCCAACCTATTCCAGGCGTTTAAACTCAAGCCTAAACCAGCCATCGCCTTGAATTGGCTCTCCTGTTTTTCATACCCACACAAGATGGCGGCCGTTCCACGCCACACGAAGGGCCGCGCACGTTGCTGTTCATACGTTACTCTCAATAACTTTGACAGCAGGAGTCGCGGACGGCAGGCTCCAGTTCGGATTTGCAGCGGAGACGCTGGTAAGCACCACACTTGCGCGCCGACCCCTAGAGCCTTGAGGGTCTACGCGTGTATTAATTACTCAGCCAGATGCGCAGCTTTGACTAATTGGGCTGTCTATTTTGTTCTTTCCTATTTATTCCCTCACTGCTGGGCTCGCGATGAACGCTTGTCTTTTTAACCCACATTGCCTTCATATGCTTCAACGCGGAAACGCTTTAATAATTGTTGGTGCAACTGCAAGTGACAGGTACCTTTACGTCATTTGTCTCCCTACAACACAATGACTAATTGCTCTGCTTATGCATTAGTGCAATGTCCAATACCTCACATGATCTAAAATTTACAGTGGAGCCCGTGAGAATTACTCTTCAATCACTTACCATATGTATGGGTAAGGGCATAGCCAATTTACTCCACGTAATGAACCGTAGCATTAGCACGTATATTATTAATGGCCTTTAAATGGACTTGTCTCATTCAGATCCTATTCTTTCCTTAGTTCGTAATTGATTCACACCTCACTGCAGGTAAAATTTCTAAGCCTTTTGAATAGCCAATTCGAACTGTATGGCCCACTTAGAACTTCTAAGCTAATGAAACCTTTGTTTATTTTCCCCTTTCTCTTTTCTCTCCCTGATCTGATGGTTTCCTAATATACACATGGTATGGACTTTACTGAATTTACGCTGCTTATGGATGATTTATTATTTTATCTTGTCTCCTAATTGTTTAAAAATTCCGTCTCTTGGCACTATGAACTGAACAATTTGCAATTCTGTCTAATTTGTGCCATGAATGACCAATGTATTTGTTTTGTTGCTCACCTCTTTGTTTGCTTTGCTACCTTGGGTCCCCCATATGGATATTGCCTTATTTTTTCTGTACCACATTACCTTGCATGTACAAAAATCGTGTAGCCTTAGTGGAAGCGCAAGTGCTTGAAACACGTGTCAGGCTACCCTAGTGTTAATTAAAACTACTTCACCAACGTGGTCTTAATCAGTGTCTGTGCGCAGTGTGTTTGCAAAACCTTTAACCAATTCTACTTACCTGGCGTAAGACTTGGCAAGTCCCGCCCCTGCACTCACCTGCAGCGCTTTTTCACTATACTCAAGCCCTACAGGTCTTTGCGCTGAACCTCGCCATTCCCCCCTTTGCCAAACCAGTTTTTTCTCTCTTGAAATAACCAACCCTAGATCCAGATGAACTGGCCAACTACAGGCCTATTAATTATTATTATAACCTCCAGTTTATTGGCAAAATCCTGGGAAAAGTAGTTGCTATGCAACTACTCGCCAGAATCAAACAACTCCACCTCCTAAATAACTATCAGTCAGGGTTTCGCCCAAAGTGTAACATCAAGACAGCCACCATCCAGGTGGTGGATGATGCTCTCCAAATCATTGATAATGGCGATTCATGCCTCCTCCTCGTCCTTGACCTCTATGCTGCATTTGACACCGTTGACCACTGCATCCCATCTCTCCCTGCTTGCTGACTGGATGGGATTCTCTGGCACTGTACTGAATTTCAGTCAGAAACCAGGCTGTCCAATGAACTTTTTGCATTCTAACTAACTCCAGGTTGCCTGCAGAGTCCACCAAGGCTCTATCCTCTCACCAATCATTGTTAACCTTTACATGGAACCTCGGGGCACTCTCCTCTAAGATCCCAATTTAGCCATCCACCAATACGCAGACGATACTCAGTTGTACATGAGAGTAAATAGCACAAAGTACATCATTCGTCTCTGCGATTACCTAGCCATCATCCAGTCCTGGATGTCGATTGCCTACCACAAACAAAACGCATCGAAGACTGAATTCGTCCTCATCGTTCCACCTGCTAAAAAACAACTTGCCCAACAATGGCTCAATGATATGCGCCTAGAAGGATTTGATTCACAACTCTCAAACTCAGCAACATCCTTAGGCTTCACCATTGACAGCAATCTGTCCTTCCAGAAACACATAGCCAAGAAGGCCCAAACATGCGGGTTCATATTCTCTACCCTTTGAAAAAAATGAAATCCCGTCCCAGGACTTCCGGACCATAGTATAGGCCCTTGTAGTCTCGCACCTCGATGGGGGAAATGCTCTCCTGACAGGGCTCCCAGGTGCTCACTTGGCTCCCCTGAAAGCAGTCCACCGCGCTGCAGCACGTCTTACTACGGGAGCACAGACATTTTACCGCATTACTCCCATCCTACGTGAACTACATTGGCTTCCCCCCCAAGCCTGGATACTATTCAAGACTGCATGTATCATCTACAAAGCAGTCACAGGTAGCACACCAGTGTACCTGGTGGCTAAGCTCCACATATCTGGTGGAACATGCTCCTTGTGCAGCAAATCGACCAACTGACTTGAATCAAAGAGAGGACTCACAAACAATTCTCCTTTTGTCATGCACCCACCCTCTGGAACTCAATCCCGGTGTCAGCTCGGTATTCCCCCACAATTCCCCAATGTTGCAAATCTCCTAAAACAAGGCTCTTTCAAAAACATCTGATGAAGGACATATTCCAATGGACGCACACACTGTTGCACAGACCTGACAGTACTGCGCTACTCTTAAAAGATGCCAGCCCAAATGCCAGCTACCCACACTTTGTACAGAGCTCCACTGCGCTTGAGCTAGGGCCACACTTTAAACAATAACATAAAATAAAAAGGAGGAGAAAACTGGAGACGAAGATGCTCAAGATGAAGCTGAAGACAAAGCTGATGCAGAGAAGGGAAAAGAGAAAGAGAGCAGAAAGGTTGAGAAGCAGAGATGAGCATAGTAATAGGTACAGCATGATGTCAGCCAGTGGGGGTTGAAAAGTGGTGGAGATTCCTGTATGTTACAAAGAGATAGAGTTAAAGGAGGCAGAGGAGGAGAGAAGTAGTGAAGAGGAGAGAGCTTGAAATGCTTCGACATGAGATCATTGGGAATCAGCAAGGAGGAGGTAGAAGAGGGTGGGGTATTGAGGATTCGAACTAGGCCCCTGAGCATCAAGGAAGAGGCACATTCTAATCTTAGCATAGCTGCTGAAAATACTAGCTGGCCAGCTGCTTGGTGGAAGTTTTGAGGGTCATCTTGTTACCACTCAACCTGACTTCTGCCATCATCTCGCCTAGCATCCGGATGCAAATATAGTCCTGAGTCACAGTGTAGTGGGTATCCTGAGTTGGCAATGATGAGGAGCGGAGAACACGAGTCACCCAAAGGAAGAGTTGAGAAGGAAGTCGGAGAACACTTTAAACCCAAGGGCTGAAAGTACTCGAAAAACTTTGTGGAAGTGACTTTTTATTAAGAATGAAGATTACCTATGCTCATAGCACAGGGAGTCTTGATTCTATTAAAGACACGGAGGAAAGCATTATGCTTAAACTTCATTTAATTCCACTCTGAGCCGATTTAAATCTTATTCTTTTTTCCAAACTGTAAATTTATATATCTTTTTTTGTTTTTTTTAAACACAAAAAACGAAAATGAACTACATATCCCATCAACACTTGAGCCTCCAGTAGTCCATCAGTCCACATCCTGTCCCTTTGCTCTGTATGTCGCTTCCTGACCAGGTTCTCTCCTCTTCCTGTGATGCCCTCAAACTGATTTCTGGTAAACAAGCAGAAGACACATTACGCTGCTAACATGCTGCAAACCAAGTTGAACACCTTCGCTCCTCCTCACTCCGCAGATGCAATTATCAACTTCCCCCCCCCCCAACAGTACTCGCCTGGGTTCACCCAGTCTTCTAGTCATCTCCTGGCAATCAAAAAGAAATTGAATCCATTAGTGAGGGGAACAGAGCGCAAAGTCAAGCACAGCTGCACACCAATCCCACAGAATGTGCGCACTTGGGCAGGATAATGCTCGCCTTTGTGTCTTTAATAGAATCAAGACTCCCTGCGCTATAAGCATAGGTAATCTTCATTCTATATCAAGAGCGGATGCAAGCATTATGCTAGTTCAAAGCTCTGTACTACCTGCACAGCTACATTGGACATCAGTTTAAAATAAAAACTCTTAAAGGTGACATCGACAAACCAGACAGCCGCCTTCAAAATATCCTGTAGGCTAGTGCCGACATTGAACACTTTAGATGCCATGGCTCCCCTAACTGATTGAGCCCTGAAATGTGATACGTCAATGCCCAGCAGGTTCATGATCGCTCATACCCATCTGGTGATGGTAGCTGCTGCCACTGTTTTAAATGGCTTCCTGCACATGATGGGTAATTGCGAGACACCACGTGGCCTCACCTCGCTCGTTCTAGCATCATACTCCTTGATGCAAGCTGCTACACACTGCTTAGGTTGGTCAAGGAAATAAGGGTAGGAGATATTCGAAGAATGACTCTTCTTCCTCTTCGCTATAGAGGATGTCACTCCCTCTGGGCAAAAAATCACAGTTGCTGGCCTTACAAGTCGCTATTCCGTGGCCAGGTGCTCAAAAGCCAAAAGACTGCATTGACGTCCCAAGGATGACTGTACTTAGACAAAGGAGGGGTACAGAACTTAACGCCCTTAAGGAGATGTGCAACCGCTGAATGTACCCCACCGGGACTCCCTCTACTAACTCGTGGCCTGCCAAAATGGCTGATCTGTGTACTCCTACGGTGCAGAAGGCTTTGCCCTGCTTTGCGATGGGAGCTAAAAAATGTATCACCTGCGCCACATGGGCAGAAACAGGATGAACACTTTGCTGACGGCGCTATAGGCTCCATCGCTTCTAGGTTGCTTGATATCTCTTCAGGGTAGAGGGAGTCCAAGACTGCTTGATAAACTCAGCATCCACCTCTGAAATGCCTGACATGCTCCATCTGCCCTCGAACCTCTCCACGCTAGAAGAGGCAAT
The DNA here is from genome assembly GCF_040938575.1 of Ambystoma mexicanum. NCBI lineage: Eukaryota > Metazoa > Chordata > Amphibia > Caudata > Ambystomatidae > Ambystoma > Ambystoma mexicanum. The sequence continues at coordinate 891,684,211 of NC_090930.1, forward strand.
AGACCCCCTCTCATTGGAGGATGTTGGTTGCCCGAAGGATCTGCAAGGAGATCCTGCCTGGAAGGAATCACTCGCGGGAAATCCGTAGAATGTTCCATCATAATGGAAACCATGCTTGCAACTTCCAGTTCGGCACTACTATGACCACTTCCGCCTTTTACCATCTTACTTTTGCCAGAGTCATGGCTAACATCAAGAAGGGTTGAAAGGCATAGTGACACGTGCCTAACCAGGACTGCAGAAACCTGTCCACCCCTACGTCCTCTGGGTCCAGTCAACAACTGAAGAACCTGGTCAACTGTTTGTTCAGCCTGGACACAGAGGTCCATGTCCAGCGGACCCCAAAGGGTTGGTATTTGGGCGAAGACGCTCTTGTGTAGCATCCAATGGCTGGAGTCCTGCCAGCAGTGGGAGTTCCAGTCTGACACTAGGTTCTGGACCGCCGGAAGGTACTGTGCTGTCACTGAGATCTTCTGGCTGAAGCATTAGTGCCAGAACGCCTTCATCAGCTCTACCAACGTCTTTGACTTGATTCCCCCCAGGTGGTTGATTTACCGTACTGCAGATATATTGTCCATCCGGAGGAGGATGCAGCACTCTGCTTTGTCTCTTGCGAACGCCTTCACGGCGAAGGACCCTGCCGGTTACTCCCAGCAGTTGATGTGGAGGGCCAGCTCCTCCTGAGACCATGTCCCTCCTGTCTCCAGCTTGCCGCACCTTGTGCCCCAGCCGGCCCTGTTGGCGTCCGACTGTTACTAACTCTGTAACGTCTCTGAAGATAGTTTGTCCGTTCCTGGCCTCCATGTTCTGGAGCCACCACTCCAGTTCCGATTTTGCCTCCTGATCCAGGGGGACCATCTGGTGGTATCTCAACCCCTCTGAAGGTGCCGGATCTTCAGTCTCTGGAGTGCTGTGTAATGTAGAGGACCCGGAAAGATAGATTGTATCGAGGCTGCCAGGAGGCCGACAATCCTCACTACAACCTGAAGCGAAATCTCCTTCTTCGCTACCACTGCTTGCAGTTCCTTTATTGCCCTCATCTTGGGTCCCAGCAGCTTTCGCGGTGTCTACCAGGAATCCCAGGAACTCCATACGCTGCTGGGTAATCAGTTTGGGCTTCTCCCGGTTTATAAGAAATCCCAAGGAGGTGAGGATTTGGGAGGCCCATGGATCTGCTTCAGCATTGCAAGCTTGCAGTCTGCTAGCGTGAGGCTGTCCTATAGGTATACAATGATCCTCATACCCCTCTCTCTCTCATAGCTGCTGCTACCGTACCAACCTCATAATATTTGTAAATGCCCAGGGATCCCAGGCGAGTCCGAATGGGAGGTTCTTGAATTGCCACACTTCCCTGTTCCATAAGAAGCTCAGATATTTGCGGTGGTCTCTGGCTACCGGAGCTGCTAAATAGACGTCCTTCAAATCCAGCTGCACTAACCAGTCCCCCATCCGGAGAATGTCTCTGACGAGGTGGATCCCTTCCATCTTGAAGTGCCTGTAGATTAACCACCCATTCAGTTCTTTTAGGTTGATGACGGGGCTCACTTTCTCCTTCCTGTGTACTAGAAACATTGCTCTCATAAAGGGCGTTGCTGCACTCTATCGTGCCCTTATTGACTACTTGCCTCTGCTCTCTTTTAGGAGAGCACTCTCCTCTAGTTGCCTGGGTCTGGCTGCCTACATGGGCTCTGTGGTAAACTCTAGCCTGAACCCTGCTACTGTCTGCAGGAGCCATGTATCGCTGGAAAGCTCTTGCCAATGCCTCAAGTACACAGAAGTCCTGCCACCTACTGGAGGGTAATGTATCGATTGCCTCACCTGCTAGGGCTCCCTGCTGCCGGTAGTAACCTTGACCTCTCGCTGGGAAGAAGGCATCTTGTAGACGGGACTACCAGTACTGGGACCGGGGATTGTGAGGTCGTCTTTGTGTTTGGAAGTGACCGGCTGCATGACCTCTACTGTGGCCTGTCCCTGCAAAAACTCTCCCTTGGGGAAGATCTTTTTGATGGAGGATTGTGCTTTTTACAGGGCCTTGTACGTATCCACAAGCCTCCCCATCTCCTTAGCAAAAGCATTGTCAATTAGTAGGCCTTGAGCGGCTTTGCCTGATTCATATGAAGTAAGCAAAAGAAGAGTCAGCAGCTACCCCTTTTCAACCGTGTAGGGGTGGTAGGCTTAGAAAAGGCAGGTGGCTAGTTTCTACAAATACTAGCTATGGGAGGTCACAAGATAATTTCGAGAGAATTTTATGGTAAATCAATTCATTCATGAATTCAAACACACCTCTAAGAACTGTAGGTTCTTCCACAGTTAGATGCTCCGTGCCCAGCCAATATACCACACTCCATCACAGCCCTCATTTAATGACCTGTCTAGGCACATTCACGACGCTCTGCCACCACCAGCAACCCTCTTAACCTGGACTATTCATTACCCCATTCAGTGACAATAACCTCAGTCACTGCTACCACAGCATTCTATCCGTGCACCCCCAGCCTCAACACTGGACTTGGACATACCCTCAACCTAAGGTATGCCCCTGCCCCTGCTACTTAATTTTGTTTTATGAACCACCTATTATCAAGATAACTGATTGATACCCCTTCCCTGTAGACTCTAGCTAGGGACGCCCTGCCAGACAACAGCACAGGCTCTCAATAACTTCAAGTTCAACCGCTGATACCACCCAGGTAGGCTTTCAACACGCAGTTCCAATACAGAAACATTTCTGTGAGGTCACTCCCTTCTCTAACACACCTTTTAAAACGTGTCGTCTGTCCCTCGAGGCGTTCACCTTCTTGAATTACATCTGATGACAGTTCGGACCCTTCACCTGCGAACAGTTTATTCCCAGTGAAGGTTGACTCCATCCCGAACCAGAAACATAATCATGTGTCAACAACAAATACTACTAGTTCACAAGTAGTATTGAAATTCGCACTATATGTTACTAACCCTCACTCACTTCACTGTGATGTACAAAACAGTCTACAAATTCTGTTTCAAGCTCAATTGGGCTCAAATGTATTTTTAAAGGTTCGATTGTTTTTTTCGTGAACCTACAGTTCTTAGATGTGTGTTTGAATTCATGAATAAATTGATTTACCATAAAATGTTCTCAATTATCTTGGGACCTCCCATAGCTAGTATTTGTAGAAACTAGCCACCTGCCTTTTCTAAGCCTACCACCCCTACATGGTTGAAAAGGGGTAGCTGCTGACTCTTCTTTTCCTTACTACGTAATAGTGCCTTTTTTAGTCAAGCCCCCCCCTCTAACAATAAAGAAGGTTTCTCTTTGCCCCCCCTCTCTTCTTTCTGCTTCATTTGAAGCCAGACCCCGCAGCCTCAAATCTATCTTCAGCAATACATTTAATCTCCTCTCGAACGACAGGGCACAGTTAACGTTTCCTAGGAGGCATACCACTCTGTGTGGAGCTTGCTAATGTATCTGGGTCCACAGGCTCTCCTGTCTCCCTGGATGGCTCTGCTAGGTCCATTATTTTGGCAATCGTGCCTCTGAGGTCCAACACCTTCTCCTGGCACACTTCCATGTACGGTCCATGCCCTGCCTGAGATCCCTGGATTACTTGGATATAAAAGTGATAATTTTGGATTGGTTATAGCACGTGCTATGATCTGCAATTATGTCTTTGTCTTTAAGGCCATCTCCGATTAAGCACTCTAGTGCTTCCATTCTTTCCTGGAGAGGATGAACTCATTAAGCCACTGCGTCAATTAGGTAGTCTCCCAATAACCTCTTAAAACTGAGGGTTAAATCAGTGTCTTTGTCCAACAGCATTTGGTCTGGGCTGCCCTCGTTGTCGCTGTTGAGCCGGTAGTATTTCAATCCAAGTGCCTGAACAATGCAGGCTGAGTGGCACATCCTCTGCAGCAGCGTGCGGGAGCCAGAGGGCCCAGTGGAGATGTTAATGTGGTGGCGAAGGATCTGGCAGAAAATGGTGCACCTTTACTGTAGGAGGCTGTCTGGCTTGGAACACCTTAGTGGGGACAGCTGTTTTCAGCGTTATCATCCATGGTGGTGAATTACGTGATCTGCATTCTCTTTCTCGTGTTTCCCAGAGTTGGAAACATATATAATGTAATCCTGCGGGACCGCTGCTTGCTGCTTTTCCCTCATAATTGTGACCGCGAGCTCTGCGCTATCTTTAAAGGTGTGTGTGCCTAAAATTCTATGAGAATATATATATCTATGTGCTGACTGAGGTCTGTGCTGCTCCCCGCAGGTGATCAGCTTTTCCTCGTTCTGTAAGGCAATCATTGCTGAGTGTGCTTGCACAGCAGCAGGACATCGCATGACCGTTTTGAGCTTTACACTGCGTGCGTGTGGCTGAGGGGAGTCAGGCACACTCGTTTCGTTAAGACACACTGAGCCTTGATACAATCCAAGAGCTCTGTTGATTCATGCAACGAACTCCGAGAATACGAACACTGCTCAATCTAGGGGTATATGTCTAGCATGTGTCACAGTTAATTAATCTTTACAACGTGCTAAATATGAATCGCACATAATTATAATGGCCCTCATTACGACCCTGGCGGAAAGCAACTGACCTGACCGCCATAGCGTAAATAGCGTTTCCGCCATGGCACGACAGAGTAAAGTGCGGCTAATTCTGACCCATCGGGCACGAGCACTACGCCTTGGCGGAAGTGCAAAGTGCGCGATGGCGGAAATGTCCCCAAAACGCCCCTCACCGCCGTCGTACGGCGACCTAGGTGCAATACCGCCACCGGACATAGCGGTCACCGCAAAGAGCGGCAATCGGAAAATACGGTGACCGTAAATATACGGAAACGGAAGCAAAAACATGGTCCCGGAACGGGAAACAGCACGCCGTACACCTATAAAATCAGAACATTCACACAACCATTAAAAATACTACCCTGAGAGACATCCCAACCCGACATCCACCCTAGTGAAACCAAAACAATGGGAAAAGTAGCGAAAAAAGCGTGCGACCGCAAGCGGCAGGTCCACTTCTCACGTGAGGAACTCACGGTGCTCACAGAGACCCTCCAGGAGAATGCTGCCGTCGTCTTCTCGACGCAAATGACCAGGACGGCACTTGCGAACAAGAAGGCCATATGGGCCCTGGTGGCACAGCGGGTAAGTGCGGTGGGGACCGCACCCCGCAACCCACAGCAATGCAGAAAGCGATGGGACGACCTGCGGATCCGCGTCCGTAGCATACTTTCTGCCAACCGAAACATTGCCACAGCTACCGGGGGAGGATCGGAATCACCCATCAAGCTGACCCCCTGGGAAGAAATCTGTGCCTCCACCATTGGAATGGAGACCATAGAGGGAGTCGGAGGGATGGAGAAAGGAGTGCAGACATCCGAAGAATCAGGTAGGTGGCCCAAATAAAACTATGCTAAAACCACAATGTCCAATCATGTGAAGTACCATGTGTCCACATAGTGCAACAGAAACACATGTCCAGGAGAACGTCCACTTACATTGGCCTGATAGCGGACATTAAAAGTCAAATTAAATAAATAAATAATTAAAATTCCTAAAAACACCCTCTATACGTGCAGCAGGCACCCCCTAACTGCAGGCTGCAATACAACTGCACCCTCAATCCACACAAAAATGAAACTACCTCCAAGGCCCTGACCCAAATCACCCTCAGGTACCACCCCAATGCATGTGATACATTGCCATTCCAATTTCCACAGACCCATTAATAACGCTCGCCCTCCTTTACTCCACCACAGGGTCCGATTCAAACGACGAGCTCCAGGACACCCCTACCAGCACACCTGCAAAGAGGGCCAAGACCAACGGCCAAAGACCCTCCACCTCAGCTGCATGCATCAAGACACGGCTGCAGCACAAATCAAGTGGCAGCACACAGGAGGGGACTTCAACAGGCACCCAAGCAGCCAGCATGGCCACAACACCACCACCACCACAGGCCCCCCCAATGGATGCCACAGAAGGCACTGCTTCTGGTGGCAGCAGCACCATAGGTGACACTGCATTAATGGCAGCATGCTCCGACACAGAAAACGGTGATGTCGATGTACGATCCATCCATGACCTGTCTCAATCCCCCTGTTTGTTTCATCCCGTACAACATGAGGATACCACGCAGGGGCACTCACAAGACGACGACTGGCCATCCCCCACAAGGCCTGTGTCAAGGCAACATGAGGTGATCAGCCCCTCTGTGACACCACCGCAAATGGCCATGGCCCAGCAGAGGCAACAGTCCCTCGACCAGGTGATCGAGCAACAGCAGCAACTGGCCACGCTCCTCAAGGAGCATGCTGATGATTGTGGGGGTACTAAGGCAGCCATAGAAACATGTACAGAGACACTAAGGGCAGAAATGGAGAGAAGCACCGAGAGCCTGAGATTACAAATGGAGAGAAGCACCGAGAGCCTGAGAGTACAAATGGAGAGAAGCACCGAGAGCCTGAGGGGGGAACTGCATGCGACGTCCAAAGACGTATGTGCTGAACTTGCCGCTGTGCGCCGTGTGCTCACTGAGCTCTCACAAACCCTCAGGGACATGCATGGACGTGAGCAGGCAGAGACATCATCCGTTGCAAGTTCCGTCCAGGGCAGCCCCCAACGTAGATCTGGGAGGAACCTGCGCTCCACAGGCAGGGGTGCCCCTGATACCCGGAGAGGGGGCTTGCAATAGCGACTGCCCACTGACAATGAGCATCTTTGGACACTGGTGTTCGGGGGGGAGGTAGGAGGGTGGAGGGGGTGTGTTGGGCTTACTTGGGTGGCGGGTCGATGGGGTGTGTAAGACAATTTCACATATGCTATAAACATTTCACAATCATCCAATGAGATGTGTGGACATTGATCTTTGTGTACGAGGCCATCATAGGCGTACAGTCCATATTGTGCATGTTCCAGACACACACAGTGCCACAACTCCCGTGTCCATGTATCAACCACCAGGCGTGAGTGCTAGAAGCATGAATCTATGATAATCTGACGAATTTCACGGCCCTCCTGTGCCTCGCGGACTCCTTCAGGTTCTGCCACATCCCCACCCACATCATGACCATATTCTGGTGCTTGCAGTTCTGCGTCAGGGGGCATGGGCACATTTCTACGTATGCACATGTTGTGTAGCATGACACATGCCATGACCATTTTAGCAACCTTCTCATGGCGGTACAGGAGTGCCCCGCCAGACCTGCTGAGGCAGCGGAAACGAGCCTTCAGTAGGCCGAATGCCTGTTCTATGACTACACGGGTACGTGAGTGGGCGTGGTTGTAGTCCTCCTCATGCTGGTCCTGTGGGTTCCGGAGTGGTGTAAGGAGCCATCTCTTCAGTGGATACCCGGCATCACCTGTATGTGGACAATAAAGGATGTTTGAGGAATGACATTGCTACGTAAGCACCCCCCCCCCTTCCTGGCAGGTCATTGCCGCATCACATACCCCACATTATCATGCATGAAATGAGCCTCACCGAGTAGCCAGGATCTGTTCCCTGCATGTCGCTCCATGTAGCGTGGTATTGTAGAGTTCCGTAAGACCATGGAATCATGGGTTGATCCAGGAAATCGGGCACAACAATGTGTAATGATCCCGTTTGAGTCACACACCATTTGTACATTAAGAGAATGATATTGTTTTCGGTTGCGGTACTGGGCCTCCATGGCATGTGGGACAACCAATTCCACATGGGTGCAGTCGATGGCACCAATGCAACCCGGTATGCCGGCAAGTGCATGGAATCCCACTTTTGTGTTGGTAATTTCCTGCTCCGAGCGTGGTAGAGAGATGTAGTCGTCTGCGTGCTTCAGGAGGGCATCGAGCACTTGCAATAGTGTCCGTGAGAACAGTGGCTGTGATATGCCATGCAACTGTCCGACTGTGTGCTGGTAGGTGCCTGTGGCCAGGAAGTGGAGTACAGACACCACCTTCAGTAGGGGTGGGATGGCGGTTGGGCTATCTATCATGCTGACAAGGTCAGCGTGTGTCATGTCCACAATGGCGGTTGTGGTGTCCCGGTCCAAACGGTAGAGGGTGTGGATCTGCTCATCAGTGAGGTTGAACGGATGTGCTCGGAGGCGTGGGATTGCGGGCTGCCTGCGTGGTGGTAGTGGCTGTGCTGGTGGGCCTTGCTGGCCCTGCCTTGCCCTCCTCCTCCTCCTGCGTCTCCTCTGTGCGGCCGGTTGTTGTAGTAGTTGGTGTTCGTCTTCTTCTTGAAGTTGGAGTACTTGCAGTGCTATCAGGTCCCCCAGGGCCAACATCGCAAGTCCTGCCGGCAGCATTTTGGAGTGGGTGTGGTTGTGGGAGGGGGTTGAGTGTGCAATTTATGTGTTTCCAAGCTGTATAGCCTCCACCTGTGGAAGCTGCAATCCCCTTTGGGCGAGCACGTCCCGCACACAACGCTGCAAATCGACGCATGGCATCTTGCTATTACAATCATGTATTTCATCCCGATGGCAGTGAGATATCGCTTCATATGTTAATTCTGCTATGCTCCCATTGTTTCACATACTATATTCGCAGTCGGGAACAAACTTGTGAAGGGTCAGTGGAATGTAGTACTCGATTAACGGTGGACCCTCATGCAGCTCTGTACCGCGGTTCACCGACGGGCGGGGCGTCCCATTTGTGAGTGTAGCCAGTTGCCATTTTCACACACTGCCGCACTAAATGGATGGATTTGTGATTTCAAGCGGTCACAGATGCCTTTTCGACGTGATGTTGCAAATGAGGAATTCGAAGGACAGCGCTTTCGGTTTCCAGCTAGCGGCGAGGAGACGCCCACAGGTCTGACTGCAGATAGAAAGTTCTATTGTTTAATGTCCTTGGGACAGGGGCCATGCCGAGAATGCAATGATTGATATGAATAGTATGGGATGCGCAATAGCGTAGTGGAGGATGAGGCAGGACGTTCCCAAATACATGTTACTTCACAACACTAGAATTCCGGCCTGGAGCACAGTGGATTTTGCAGACTGCATTAGGCACAGATTCAATGGAAATTTCTAATGTGATGTGAGTAAATAATCAGGCGTTTTTATACCGGGATGAGGGAATGATGTATGGATGCATGGACAGATGATTTAATAGAGAGTCTGCCATGTACATGGCTTTTTGGAATCTATCAACCTCCTCTGCGCTATGTGATGCAGGGCTGCCATAGTGGGACCATCGTCTATCTGCCCTTGTCGAACCCTCCCTGTCTCGACGCGCCTTCAAACACTTGTGTCTATGCACGTTACTAATCCCATCTAATGGATTCAGTTTTAACAGACGCATGCACACAAACACTCGTTTGTAATAGTGTTTTCACCTCGATTTATATAGTTATGATTCGCAAGTGATTATTGGGTGCGAAAAATCCTTTTGAGTGGGCTAGCATGCATATGGCTGTGGATTTAGTGTGATCTTTGAAGTGAGTGATTCAAATGGAGTTCTGATGCCCATACTATTCTTTTTCGTTTCATTTGGGTGACAGGTATCTCCTCCCCTTTTGCCGCTGCCATCTGTATGCCACTCCTGCAGATGGCTTTTACTCCCGACACCTGCTGCTTCGTGTTAATCAGTGGAGCACCATTACGATCTTATGGGACAATCGCCAATGGCCCACATGCCCTTACGCAGTACTAGTGGCTAGGAGCAACATTTCGAGCTTTCAGCTGGACTAGTGCCTACCTAATGGGACGGCCCTGCGGTTCTAGGCGCTTCCATGTTGCCTTTTTGAACGTGGATGTAGCCCCTGTGTACCATGGAGGAACAGGGCGTCACACAAGAAGAAGCTGGTCATTTATTGCGGATGCAGCCCACAATTATGAGATATGATTTGGTGTTCATGACCTAATAGCTGTATGGCCCGGGTGATTTTGTTGTGCATTAAATTTTGATTATGATATTGACCTTGTAGCGTTATTCTTTGCAAGTAATGTAGCATATTCCTATTTGTGGAGCGATGTATTGTGAGGAGATCCGCTTTGGGTTCGGCCTTCTGGGCATAGTTGCGTGGTACTGTACTGGGCGCGTTTGCCTACGAAGGCCAGTAAGGTCAGGGATAGGGGCTGCCATTATGACTGTTTTAATGGTGTCATGCTCATGGGAGGGGGATTGGCTTTTGTGTAACAGATGCCGGTCGGCCAGGTGGATTGGTGGAATGATGTGATTTTCAGAATATGGCTGGTCACAGGTGCCTGTGTTTGCGTGCGTTTCTTGGAGGGTGACTGAGGTCATGTCCATTGGAATGGCTTCTGTATTCGTGCCATCTGTGCCCTGCTGCTCCCATTGGCCCCTCTTGAGATGTGCCTGGCTGCTCAGTCACTCTGCCAACTTGTGTGGTACATGCTTATGCTGCTGGTTGGTTTGTTTACTGGCTGGAGTACAGGGCTGGTGCAGTCTCACTCAGGATACTGCTTTGTATGTTGCCTTGCACTGGTGTCAAGCGATGGGGGGCCTGTTTTTGTTTGTCTCAGTTTTCAGTTCATGTTGCTGTACTTGGAGCTTCACATGCCTGTGCTGCATCAGTACGGCAATGGTGCCATGGCTAATATGGATGGCCACTCACAAGGCACTTGGAGCCCCTACATTCATTTGTTCGTTGGCATGCATGGGTGACTTGTACATTTGACTGGTTGCATTGTTTGACTTCATAGCACCTACGAGGAGTTGTGCAATGTGGCCAGGGAGTGGTGTACAGGCACTCAGTAGGGCCTTTTACGGTTGGTTTGCGATGCCGTACTTATCACCATGGCGGAATGGTAATTTCCGCCATGCTTGATGGCGTTGGGTACATGTCCGCTAGGGTCAGAATTCCCGTACCGTTGCGCCATGGTGGTAATTACGGTTTCGCAGTGCGCGCGTGCGCGTACTTGGTGCAGTTAGCGTTGGCGTTCACTACGGTGTCGCTAATGGCATCGTACTTTACGGTGACGGGTCATAATCGCAACGGGCGGTATTCGATGGCGGTATTGCATTTCCGCCATCATTTTTCGATTTCCGCCAGGGTCGTAATGAGGGCCAATGTGTCTAACGCACTGTCTCGTGACATTTGTGAAGCATGCAATTACAAAATCAGTACATCACTTTTCTCCTAAGCACAAAATATACATAAATCGGGCTCCTCGAGGAGGAGCTATCAGAAAGGGTACTTATCTTTGCTGAGAGCAGAAAAGAACGAGGAAACGACCTGGGCAGGAAGTGACATACGGAGCCCAGGGACAGGCTGTGGACTGATGGACTACTGGAGGTTAAAGTGCTGATGGGATATGTAATTCATTTGCGTTTTGTTGTATTTAAAAACATATATATCATTCTACAGTTCGGAAAAGAAAATAAGATTTACATCTGCTGAGAGTGGACTTAAAGGAGGTTTAAACCTAATACTCTCCTCCGGTCTTGACAGAATTGGAAACCCAGAGGTTTTTTGTTGTGCTTTAAGGAATGGTAAGTTCTACTTTTGCCAATCTCTGCGTTACTCTTCTATTGACTGTACTTGGCTTCTTGACTGAGGGTCAAGTGCTAACCAGAAGCTGTAGAAATATTGTACATACTCTGAAAAATGGTCTGTGAGATTCTGTATTCCTGCAGTAATAGATCTCCCTCTGAATGTCCTATCATCCTTATGAAGATGTTTCCATCTCATTCAAAAATAATGCTGGAAAAGTTCACTGAATGCATCACCACAGGATGTAGACGGTAAGTCACCTCTCCCTTCTGTAGTTGGGCTCAGAAAGTGAGGAGGGGCCTTGTTCTTCATTGTAAAACACTCCACAACAGGTTATCTGGTGCTACTTGGTTTGATCCCTTGCAAGACAATATTGATGGCTGCCTGGAGGCTCCACATAAGACTCTAGGGGTAGGGAAGTCATCAGCGCCACGACTGTGTACATTCTTTGTTAAATAGGTTGGAATCAAACGTTACGTGGTGTGCAATAATTGGTCTTTTGGGAATCTTTGGGCCAATGTTGTGCATTTGGTATAACCATGCGTAGGAACTGTGGTGAGGCAGAGGGACATACGAGAACCACCCGGATAACTTACTGGAAATTCTCATTACTTTTTGTCCTGTGCTTCCTCATCACAGTACATATGCCCAAATCAACCACCCACACATGCCCCTAACACTGTGGATAAGCTTGAGTTATTATACACACTCTTCCTAGGAGGGCAAACCTACAAATATATATATATATATATAAAATTGTTCTCACATGGGTTGCCAGACCACTCATGAGTAATTATGAATTGTAACTATGTAAAATGCCACTTATAGCCAGCACATGCAAAGACAACAAGTCAAAAAGTAATAGAAATAAGTGTTGCCATAGAGCAAAAAATAAGGTACCAAAACTAATAACCACCAGGAAAAGAAGAAACAAAAATGACAGGTTAAAAGAGAATGATGTACAAGGCCTCTCCGATGGGGGGCTACATGTATGCTAAGGAGTGTTTATAGAGGCTGCAGTGTTGATGGAACCAATGGCTGATATCTATTATCCCTATTGACAAGCCAACAGGTGTGTACATGTATGTATGAGATTTATAAAGCTCATACCAACCTTGGAAGCAACAGAGCACTGTACATAAGTGGCACACACCAGGGGTTACACGTCAGGAGCAGGGGTATCAGGACAAGATGGAATAGGTAGGCGAAAGGGGGGGGAGATGAAGAGGCGGGGGAAATAGAGCTCAGTGGAGTGATCAGTGATTAACAAGATGTTCCTTGAATGGTAGGGTCTTCAGGTCCTTCTTGAAGCATAGGATGAAGGGAGCCACTTTCTTACTATCCACCCTGTTCCAGGGACTGTTTGTACAGTGAGAAAATTGCTGTTTTCTAGTTTCTTCCTTCTTTCAGTTCTTTGTTTCCAGTCTGGTGATGTCATTGCTTCTGGTGTGAGATGTGTTTTGAAGGTGACATCCTTGTAGGTGATGCTGGTTGTTTTAAATGTGATTTGTGCTTGAAGGAGTAGCCAGTGCATGTGTAGTCCACACAATGAAGGGTCATTCATGCGTCAGCAATTCATGTGTACTGAAAGGCTTTTTTTTTTAATGTTTCCAAAGTTCACAAATGTTATGTAATGTTATTGGATTATATACCACACTCTGGCCAATTGCATGGTCTCTTTTCTCTCTGGCAAATGTGACGAAGTCTAATGTTTTGGATTGGGTTGTTGCAATAAGTAACACCCCACCCCCACAACCCCTGCTCCATGGCTTTTTGCCCAGATGACGTTTATGAAGGATACAATAGGCTTCCCAGTCTATCACCAGCAAGGTTCCCAACTACATATGTATGGCTCCCAGGGTCAAAACTCCTTATTCTAAAGAGCCTTTCTTCTTTCCACATCCTAAGAATTCTACCCTGAAACCCTATGCATGGGTGTTGTAATGTTACCTCATTCGGTATCCGTTGCACGCATTTGGAACTCTGCTTACAGGACTCCATGGTGCCAGCTTTCCTAGAGAAATACAAGACCATGATATCCCCGTAGTCCAGGGTTTAGAATCCTCAAAATCAAAGACACTGGCACCTGAAAACTGTGCTTCTCCTGTTGATGTGGGAAATTGTGCAATTAGGAGAAACTGGTGAGGAATGGTTCTATGAGAAGGACCAGGGTTAGTTGACAAGTGAGGGAGTCAGGAGTTGGAGTGCACTGGAGAGCAATAGTGCATTACAGTGCTGCTAGGAGGAAGAAAGAATGAAGTATAACATGCTGAACCTGCAAGGAGGAGGGGAGAGTGATGAGAACAATGGGTTACACAAAGGAGGTGTGCTAGAGGAGAAAAGACTTAGAGAAAAGGAGGAGGCGTAGGGGGAAATAAAAAAAGTACATACCAACAGTGGAGTAAAGAAGAGTGGGATGATCACAACGGAGAACAGGAGAGGCGGAGGATGAGGAAAGGAGGAGTGTTGGAGAAGACTCGGTAGACAGGACACCGGAACAAGTTGGGGGACTGGAGGGAGAAAAGCAAGCTGGGAAATGAGGTCAAAGGAAACAAGAAGAACAATCAAATTAAAGTGTAAACAGGACGGAGGTGGAAAAGCCGCAATAGGGGGAGCATGAAAGTGTAAAGATTGAGTAAGTGGAAAATGCCCCAAAGGGGTGAATGAAGAGAATAAGCCTAAAGTACGGGATGTATATCAATTAAGACCCTCCACGGGAAGCAGGGACGTCTTTATGGGAGGTCAAAGGGGGCACTTGCCCCGGGCCCCCACCTTGGAAGTGGGCCCCACAAGGCTGCCTGAGCTAAAGAAGGCAGGTTCCATTCTTCACCAAACATGAACGGCACACACCAGGATATGTTATGGCATGCTGCTGAGGCTAAACCTATTCCCTGCTCGTTGTTGACACATTTGTATCGCTGGTAGGCACCATATCAAGCTATGCGTATGTTTATTGATCGAGATGAGGTGAGTGCGACCAGTTATTTGGATCTTTTAATACCTTTGGTTTGGTGGAGGTGGGGCCCCCAAAGTTGTCTGTGCCCCAGGCCTGAGATGTGTTTAAGATGACCATGAGGGGAAGGGCAGATAATGGCAAAACCAAGAGGTCAGAGGAGGAAGAGGACAGACGTACCCTAAAAGAAAAAAAGAAAGAGAGGAAAAAAAAAACACCTTGCTTAAAAAGTACTGCAAGGGATTGGGAAAAAGGCGTGAGGCGAAAAGTGTGCAAAGCAGAAGCAAAGAAGAAGACTGATAGTCAAAGGGTGAATAAAGAGAACGTAGTGGACAATAGGAAAGATTAGAAAATCTCAGTTTATGACATGACGAGGCATTGGGGAGGCCAGGGAGAGTGTAGTAAAGGAGAGTGGGAATCGGAAAACCCCAGCAGGAAGAAGCATTTGTGCTGACAGAGCCTGCCAGAGAGGACTGGCTGGGTGGTCAGAAGAGAAAAGGCCTAGACTGTCCTAAAATGGGTTGAGTCCGGAATTCCCTTGGCATCAAAAGTGGCAGGCATCAAGTCAGATGCCTGATATCCAGGATGAGAAGCAGACATAAGTTATCCAAAGCACACACAATCCAAGAAAGATGTGTGGGACACTTAAAACCCCAAAGACTATCCATTACTCTTTTGATCAACTCCAAAGAAAGGCAAACTCTGGAAGAGAGGGGGAAGGACTGATGGATTACAGTCTTACAAAAAAGCTTGCCATGTTCTCCAGTTGTTAAAACTACCCCAATGCGGATTTAGTTTGCGGGCAAAGAGGGAAAATGCAAGATATCTTTGCTGGTGTGTTGATACTTGCAGTTTGAAACCTGGCTACTGTTTGTGGGTCTTTCTTTGGGTGGTTCATGTTGGGAACACTTGAGGTATCCATGTTCAGAGGGTAAACCCATATGCCTGTAGTGTGAGGGTGAAGTGGTTGGGACTGTGATCTAAAAGTTGCTTTGAGCAGTGTAGAATGTTAATGTTTGATGGATCTATTGTTCATTTGATATAAGTGGATGGCTTAGTTGGTATGCATATATAGTGTTGGAACCCATTACTTGAACATGTTGCAGCAGGGAGCAGACTTTGGAGATCATGTTAGGCCTTCAAAGCGTCTATCTGGTTTGATCGTGCCATCATCCTGGTAGTAATGCAATTCAGGAAGGGTAATTGTGGGAAGTCTAGAGGCACAGCAGAATGGGCTGGTGTACCTAGCAGTGGACAGCTTGCAGTGCCAGTTTCTAAATAATATTGTGGAAGTACAGGGAAGATGTTTGAGCATGCAGAAGAAATGGATACTGAGTCAAGAATGGAGGGAAATCGCTCCATGGCAATGTCTCTGTAGGGACACTCGGGATCAGAATTGGAGTTGGACATCCGGAAGCAAAATCATAGCTGAGAAAAATTACAGTGTGGTGATAGAGAGTCAAAATTTAAATTACAGATGGGTCAAATCTGAGCAGGCAGACTCAAAGTGGGATCTCTAGAATCAAACTGCAGGTGAATACAGAGGCAAAAAATCAGTGGGACCCTTACCAGACAAGGATACTTGTAAAAATAGAATAAGGTAGAAAGTAGAATGGTTTATTTATTGAAATTAAATTACAGTGTACTGTGTTGTGGGCAGGTTTAGCTGTGCAATATGCCCTGCTCGGGGCTTATTTTGAATTGACAAACAGAAGCCTCATCTGTGTCTCCTTAGAATCAATGTGCACCTTTCAATTGGGCCAGTATCTGTCTTTAATACAGGCAGGCTAATTCAAACCCTGCACCTTGTAAAGCAATCTCTTCCAGACTTCCTTCTGCCTCAGTGTTTTATTTGATAAACATTGCAAGTATTAACGATTATACCAATGGCTCACCTTCTGTGAATGGCATCATTTGGAATGAAAAATAATCAAAACATAGAATTCATCAAATGAATGTCCCACCTTGAGTTTTCTAGTTTCTTTGCTGGGCTGGAAGATCAAAATCATTACAAATGGTCCATTTACAAGGGAGCTATTTTCAAATATTGTTCAACTCCCAGACATCCCAAGAAGCCTGCAAGGCAACCTATAATTAAATGTGTGCAAAGGATCATTCTCCTGGGGAGTTTGCTCAAGACCTCAAGCGTGCATTTGCCCAGATTTCCTGACATGTCAATACTGTAAGGAAAGCATTGTATCACAAGTATGACACTGACACAAGAGTTACAAGTTTCAAAACCTTTATCAAATTATTGGGGTTTGGAAAAGCTCCTACTTTGCCCTACGGCTATGATGGGAGTAGTCTCTACCATCAAATAATAAACAAAACACCGTCCTGGTCAGCCTATGGCAAATCAAAATGACCTATACTAAAAAACCTAATGCCTGACCTATCTCTTATTCAAAAAGTGTGTAAAGGGGAATGTGTATGCAAAGGAAAATCAGTGTTATAGGATCGAGATGGCTGAGTCAGCTGTCCTCCCCACGTTGGACAACACAGAGTAAGGCTGCCCCTGTAGACAGGATGACACACGCTAGCTCAGGTTATCAAAAAAGGCAGTTCAAAACGTGGGTCGAGGCCCGCTTGGCCTTCCACGTTCAAGTCACTTGAATTCACCCAAAAGTTCTTTCACAGTTCAAATAAATTCACGTAGGTCTCCCTCTGTTGGGCTTGGACCTCTCAAGGCATCAATAGTTCACGTAGGTCTCCCTCAGTTGGGCTCGGACCTCTCAAGGGATCAATAGTTCACGTAGGTCTCCCTCAGTTGGGCTCGGACCTCTCAAGGAATCAATAGTTCACGCAGGTCTCCCTCAGCCAGGATCGGACCTCGTAATCATGGCACTTGTAGGGGTTCCGTTCCCCACCCTTATTTCATGTTCTAGGTCTCCCACAGTTGGGCTCGGACCTATCACTGATGTCGAAGACTTTCGAATGTGCGTGACTTTTCCACAAACATCTGCAAGACCACTTTGACTTTCAATTCAGCTCTTCTTTGTAGTATTTTCTGCAGTGTCCCTTGGTCTGGGTAGTCCCACAACACAATTGGTAAAGTTCAAAGAAGTCTTTCCCTTAAAACAATCACCTTTTAACTTCCCCTTTCGGTGGGGTTAATCATGACTGTTGCATATTTCAAAGTTTGTTCGATTTGTTGCTTTATAACAAACAGGTGATCCTCCCACAATGGTCCACCCCCAGGGTCTAGACCCAAAGGCGATGGCCATGCCCTGGCTACCTGAGAGAGAGATCCCGGGGCACTAGCAAGTGAGGCATCCTTTGGTTTCTCACAATACTGAAGGTCAAGATTTAAAACTACATTCTTCCATGCCCAACCAAAATATGTAGTGACTCAGTTAGCTTTTGATTTTGATGAGTCAATCAGTCTGGAGTGGATCATGATACAGGCTACAACCAACTATGAAGTAAAGAACCCAACAAATTCCAAAAACAAAGAAAAGAACCCCAAACAAATGTCTGCTCCAGCGGCCAGTAATGTAGCCGAGTTGAAGAGTACTCCTGAGTGAGACTTGGATCTTGGATACAGGGGGGGGCAAAGACTTATTCCTCTGTTGTTAAGAATCCGAACAGACTGAAAAGACCCTCTGTTCAGGGCCAGTCCACTAGTCCATCAGGCGTACAAAATACTGATTGTACAAAACCAGAGACCTGCATTAGTCTGCAGTATTTGGGCTCAAGGCCTATCCTGGGCTACGAGAATGTTCCTCCTGCTGAGAGAAATGCTCAGAACCCAGGATTATCATCCCAGGGAAATCCAAGTCAGACTTTTCCCAGGGAGAGAAGCCAATCACCACCTCCTAGTAGTAATTTCCAAGAAAACGATTCCCCTCCTAGGTTCCAGGATAACAGATCCCAGTACTGGGGCAAGTGGAAATCCAACAATGTATACCACAGTCATTTTCTGAACTATCAGATCTACTGCCGTAGAAGAGACAGTTACCCTTCCAGGGAAGTACAGCAATATGACCAGAGACCACCCCGTGGTCTGGTGAGTGAGGAATGATTGTCACAAATGTAGCCACAAGTTAAACAAATGACTGAGAGCATTGCCCAATTCATGAGATCCCAACAGAGGAAAATCCTGAATCTAATGGATTGTGTCCTCCCACAGATTCCTCATCTTAGATATCGATTCCTGCTTTAGCAGATCTCTGAAAACTTTTTCAACAGCAGATGGTGCCATGCAACTTCGGAATCGAGGTCCCTCAATGCACTTCATTCCCACGTCCAGATGTGACGTTGATGGTGATATAAATAGCTCGCACTGCGCCCTTTGCCTCAGTTCCATTTTTCAACGACACCCTCAGAACATTTTGACTCCCCTGACATTTTTCATCGACACGCATCGAAAAAATTGCTTGACTTTTCCTGTCTACCCCGAAACCAACAGGTTTCAAAATATGAGAGGACTGTGAAATCGAAGATGTAGATCATAGATCCTCACAGCATTTGCCTGTGGTGCCTTGGCACAGACCATCATGTTTTTTTTCGAGTGCAGCTCCTGTCAATTGATAACTCCTAAGGCTTTGAAAGTGAGGAAATCGATGCTCGTGCTAGGTCCCTGTGCTTCAAAATCTCCCAGTACTATACGTGTTGTAGTTCCGCAGGTGGGAAATTCACCTAGAGACCTAAGAAGTCATCCAATAACACTCCAAAAAGATTTGTCTGGAAGAGCTTCACATCACTCCTCTTCATCCTCAAAAAAGAAACCACTCTTCTTCGACAGATTCCTTACCCGACAGGTGGCAGGTACGTTTCCACTCAGAATCTGCTTCTGCAGAGAAATGTGAATAGTTTAGGATGAAAATGTTGGATTTTTTTCTCAAATGCAGCACCTCCTGCTCCTTTGAAAGAAACTGTTAAATAATCCGGTCCCCCTGCGCCTTCCAAAACGGACAGGGACTCCAAGAAGTGCTCGACCTGATCGCCGAAGAGCTGGAGTTGAAAGGCTTCAGATAAAGCTACCTGCGCAGCATCAACTTCGTCAGCCACCGGAGCTTCATTGGTGCCCAAACCCGCATCAACCTCCTCCTTGAAGAAGGCTTCGATGACAAAGGAACCTTTGATGTTGACTTCAACGTTGATGGATGCACCTCTATTGCGTGAAGATGTTTTAGATTCTTTTAGATCCATTCATGAGGATGATGATGATGCTCCCTTTGGTTTTAAACGCGATAGAGCATCGAAAGTTCCCAAAGAATTAATCTCGGATGAGACTTGAATAGAAGAAAGTATTTCAAACCTTCGGCATGCCAGTGGACTCGACACCTCCCCGAGGTTGAGTTTGAGCAACCCGGTGTCCATTCCTATCCAAAGTCTGAATAAAGAAAGGTGATTAATAATGTTATTGATTGCCTAGGGTGGGGTCACCCTTCGAAGGATATCAATCAATATGATCTGACTGATATTCTAGACAAGGGCCATCCAAAGGAATCTGTCTTACCTTTTCTCGCAGCCCTCATGGATCCCCTAATGGAGTTGTGGAGAAAGCTGGGATCTGCATCCATAGCCCACAATGACCAAATTAATAAATATTGGCCATCCACAGTGCATCCAGACTTTTGTCAATGCATCCTACTACAGAAAGTCTTGTGGTTCATGCAGCCACTTTGACATCAAAGACCTCCGCTTACCCTTCCATACTACCGGATAGGGATGATAAAAAAATATGATGCCCTAGCAAAAAAGATATTTTCAGTGGCAAGTATGACACTGAAGGCAATAAATGAAATCAGTAGAGGCAGCAGAAAACATCCCTGAGGGGGAGATGACGGATGGTTTATGTAAACAGATTAATGGTGGTAAAGAAGCTCCAATCAAGTGTGGATGCAGAGGACTTTGTTGGAAGGTCTATGTGTTCCAATGCAGAGGCTAGGCAGTTTGCATGGCTACGGAAGCAAGGTGTTTTGTGTCTGATGTTGAGACCAGGTTGCTAGACATGCTGTTTGATGGATCAAATCTATTTGGTCCCAATGCGGATGATAGCTTGGAAAAACGACAAGCTTCCAAAGCCACAGCTGAATCCTTTGGGGCCGCAAATCATCAACAACAGCAGCAAGCGCTCCCACAGAGTTGGAAAGGAATACCCCTTTGTTATTTTTCCTCCCTCAAAGAGGTAGAGGTCAGGCCACCCAAAGGCAGAAGCAAAGGAGATTATCCCTCATAGCTCAAGGCCGGAGTGAATAAAATGCCCAAGCATCTGTTTGATCCCTGCTCTGCCCCCCGTTGCACATGCAGTCCAAAAACCACTTCATGCTTTTTCCATCAAACTCAAGTGGGTGGAAGGTTGACCCTGCATTTAGAAGAATGGTATACTATTACTTCAGATGCATAGGTACTACAAATAGTATGACAGGGCTACTGCCTTCCTTTCCTAAAAAGGTCTCCAGATTTTCCCCCGAGTCTACATCCTTGTTGGACTCCAGATCCGCTTCTTGAGCACGAGACACTCTCCCTGCTGGAGAAAGGTGAAATAGAAAATGTGCTTATAGCGTAGCTGAACCAGGGCTAGTATTCTCTTTGCTTCCTTTTACCCAGAATGGATGGGGGACTGTGACCAATCTTGGACCTGAGGTGCTTGAACAAGTTCCTCTGGAAGGACACATTGAAGATGGTCCCTCTTTTGCAGACCCTTCAGGCTTTTCAACTCCAGGACTGGTTGGTGCCACTCAACCTTCAGGACACTTACTTTCATGTACCTATCCATCCCAAGCACACAAAGTACCTGAGATTCGACATTGGCAATATTCACTATCAGTTTTGAAAACTACCTGTTCGAACTCACCTCTGCCCGAGTGTCACCAGGTTAATCACAGTAGAGGGAGCAGGACTAAGGGGAGGGGTGATTTCACATCTTCCCTTACCTATGCAATTGGCAGATCGCAGCATGTTACCCAGGACAGGTTCTGGAACATCTCAGCTGAACCTGCCACTTCTTACCCAAGAAGTCTCAGGTGCCTCCTTCTCAAATGCCCCAGTTCATATGAGTGATCCTGTACTCATTCTTAGGGAAGGCTTTTCCTCCCGGGTTAAGGGCTCCACATATC
Organism: Ambystoma mexicanum; assembly: GCF_040938575.1. Taxonomy (NCBI): domain Eukaryota; kingdom Metazoa; phylum Chordata; class Amphibia; order Caudata; family Ambystomatidae; genus Ambystoma; species Ambystoma mexicanum. The sequence continues at coordinate 891,705,654 of NC_090930.1, forward strand.
CTTCAGATGGTCATGATATTAAAGACTGTCCAATATCTGACGTTCTACTTTCTAAAGTTGCTGGGTATCATGCATTTTCCTGGTGTCGGAGGCTGGTCTAAGAATGAGGTCACTTTGGATTCTCAGGTCTCAATGGTCACATTTCTCAGGCAAGAGGACAAATCTGGCTCAAGTGCCATGCAGGGTAGCACAGGACCTTCAGTGGTGGACCAGCAAAGAGAACTAGATGGTCGGGGAAACGTTTTGGTAGCAATGGCTGGAAATTACTGCAGTCACAAACACCTCCCTCAGCGGCTGGGGTGTTCATCTGAACAATCTGACTGATTGGACTATGGTCTGCAGCTGAAACAAGACTACACATAAACCGGTTAGAGATGATGGCGATCAGACTAGTGGTGATGACTTTGGCTTTTTTGCCTTCCATCTGGGGGAAGAAATGGCTTGATAATAGACAGCACAATGGCCATGCATTACCTCAACAACAGAGGAGGTGTAGGGTCACTGTCAATGTGCAAGGAGACAATGCAGTTCACTTGGCTGGAAGAGAGACTACAACGGCGGACGCTCTGAGCAGGGAGAACTCATTTTTCCATGAATGGGAGCTATCTCAGGAAGTCCTTTAATTTCTGGGGCACACCCCTGGTGGATCTGTTTGCATCCAGTTCCAACAGGATGTTCAATCTGTTCTGCTCCAGGGAATGTCCCCAGAGACGAGTATTGGGGACACGTTCATGGTGGATTGGAATTTGCCACTGCTATACGCATTCCCATCAGTCGCCGTCATCTCTCAAGTTCTTATGAGGTTGAGGAAGTTCGGAAAACCATGATCCTAATCGGTCCAGGTTGGGCCAGGAAGACATGGTACCCGGACCTTCTGGAAATGTCCATCTGCCCTCTAATTAGTCGTATCCAGAGAGTGAACCTACTCTTGCAGCAGGGAGGCATACATCTCTACCCAGGTATCGGGACTCGGAACCTCCACGCCTGGTTTATGAAAGACTTACCTTCTGGGAGACGTTATTGGGGTGTCGCATTCGACCAAGAGACCAGCAATGAAAGCCCTATGCCGCTGCCTTTGGAAGATGTTTTACAGCTGGTTTTTGGGCTAAGGGTATAGATCCCTTCTCATGTATTACACCTATGGTAGGTTCTTTACTGCTTCACCTGGCCCAGCATGGTTTTCAGGTGGCTACTGCCAAAGGTTATTTGACTACACTTTCTATTTTCAAAAGCACGCCAGATCAAGGATTTTATTTCAAAATACCCTTTGTAATTCGGTTTCTGAAGGGATTAAAACACACCTTTCCACCAGTTCCTTGTCTAGTACCAGCGTGGGACATAAATCTAGTTCTGACCTTCCTAATGGTGGTTCACTTCAAGCCACTTCATTCCTGCCCTCTCAGACTTCTTACATGGAAGACAATATTTTTAGTGGCTATTACTTCCGCACACAGGAGTGGCTATTTCTTCCGCACACAGGCTAAGCAAGTTGCAAGCCCTATCGTGCAAACCACCATTTACAGTTTTGACGAAGGAGAAGGTAGTACTTAGGGTTCGCCCTCCTTCCTTCCAAGGTTGTTTCAGAATTCCATCTATCCTAAAAAATGATTTCACCTTCATGCTATCCTCCACTTCATCTCATCCTTCGAAGGAAGAAGGAAAGTTACATAGACTAGACCCAAGAGGGCTTCTAGTTTTTATATTGGCAGTACAAGCAATATCAAACCAAGAGGACCAGTTACTCATCGTTTACACCGGCCACAAACTCGGTACAGCTGTGACCAAACAAACATTATCGAGGTGGATTATTGTATGCATTTCAGAATGCTATACAGTGGCAGTGACGGAAGTCCCTGAAAGAATGAGAGCTTACTCTACATCGAGGAGTGACACTACATCAGCATTACAAAGCAGAATACCTATGCAGGACATCTGTCGGGCCGCAACTTGGTCGTCCCTTCATACATTTTCAAAGCACTACTGCTTGGACACCAGGTCAGTTCAGGACACCCGCTTTTTAGGAGCGGTCCTTCATAACATTTTAAGATAACACCCATGTGAGGTTGCTCTCCGGCCGCCTTCACAATCACTTATGGGAGTCTATTTAAGATGAGGAATCCGTGGGATGACACAATCCATTAAAAGAACAAATTACTTACCTCTGGTAATGTTCTTTCTTGTGGCTGTTCCTCCCACAGATTCCTCATCGCCCTCCCACACTACCCCTTTGACAAAGAGCAACCTCTCATTTCTTCTCTTTCAACATCTGCACTGTATCCATACTGTTTGCCCCAAGGCAGCTGAGCACAACAAAAAAGAAAATCATGGAACTGAGGCAACAGGGTGTGGTGTGAGATTTTTATATCGCCATTGACGTTGCATTTGGACGTGTGAAGAGTGTCGAGGGACCTCAAAGCCAAAGTCGGACAACACCCCCTGCTGTCGAATTTCTTTTCTGAGATCTGCTGAAGTAGTAATCAAAATCTAAGATGAGGAATCCGTGGGAGTAACATCCATCAGAAAGAAAACTACCAGGTGTAAGTAATTTTTTCTTCAAATGCTCACATAAACTTTGGCCAGAATGAGTCCACAGGTCAGGGTGTACAATGTGAATAGGAAATCATCCCAGTTCAATATATACAAGGAGAAGAGGAAAGAGGGCCGGTGACAGAAAAGATATGCCAAGCCTTAGAAGAAGCTTTTATTATCTCATGTTAAAATACCCCTACGTACGCAAAAAATTTGGAAAGATCAATGCAGAAACCCATTTTTTCCTTATAATAAAACCAGAAGAAAATCATTTTTATTGAAGAGACTGTGACAATTACATTTGAAAAAGGGGAGAACTCTGTAGAGAGAGAACCCAGCATTTCTTCCTTCACAAATGTAATGTTTCTTCCAAAAGAGCAGAGAATCAGAGTTGAAAGACGTATGGCAAAGAACCTGAATGAAAAAAAGAGTAGCAAATAAACCCCTAAAACAAGAGACCCAAGACAACATCAAACAATTTCAACAGAAATCCCAAAACATAAGAATGTTCCATCCTCTTCAGGTTTTTCTAGTGTGACCAATCCTCGGATGTCGTCCCTTCTCCCATAGGAGGAGCCTTTTCCCATGAGGCCAGGGGGTGAGGCCGCCACCCGATAGTTCCCCTGGGGGTGGTACTCAGTGGGAAGAACTCCTGGGGAGGGATCTGCCCTATGGGACTAGGGGCGACTATTTGAGGACAACGTGGTATAACACACCTAACCCTCCATTACCCCATCTCCCCATGCCCATGTCTCACACCGATAGTATTAACAGTAATGGGACTATGAAGAGTACAACTGACCCAAGGGAGATCAAGTGTAGAAGTACTGAGACGAAGAAGAACTCCATTGACTCCATTGAACATGCAGATTAAAAGTACTGAGATGAGGGTGTGCGGATTCATGAAGAGTACTCCTAGGAACCATAATGAACAGTCTAGTTGTTGCCAGCTACTCATTGGTCAATGTAGAGTAGAAAAGGATGAGAGTCTCATGAAGCAGTTGTCTAATCCTCCCTGGAGGAGCTGCAGGAAGGTGGAGGGAGCAGACCAGGACACCAAGAGGGGAGCTAGAAGGACCCGGGCCCATCCAGAGTGGAAGAACCAGAAGGTGAGCTGGCAGAGAGAAGCTCCCGGTGTTCCTCAAGCCTGGGAAGCTCATGAAGGGAAGACCGTGCCGCCCAGAGGAAGATTGAGGCTGCAGTGTTCCCGGGCAGACCAGAGCCCACTGCAAGACTCCCTAGAGGTAGCAGTCGGGCTGGCTGGTGGGAAACTAAGAAGGTGCAGTCAGCATCTTCATAGTCGCAGTACCTGGCATGCAAGTGAACCAAGTCTGTCCTGCAACAAGAGAACCTTAAGAGTCTGGAACCCACCAAACAGAAGCAACACAAGTCATCTTCCTTGTAGCAGTCCTTGAAAGAAAAAGGGCCCCAGATATCCAAAGGGAAAGAAGAGCGGTTTGGAACCCACCACAATGTGAGAACAACACGTCCTATTCCTTGTGGCGGTACTTGGGAGAAGAGGGCTCCAAATACCCGCATGCAAAGACCCCCTCATGCGAGTGGGTCTTTGACCCACTCCCATGAGAAGGAGGGAAACCAGACATCAATTTACTAAGGACCATACTTGGCAGGGGAAGTGTGAACCAGGTTGCCCAAAGTAGGAAGAGAGAGAAGCAGAGGTCTGGGACCTACAAGAGACTTTTTCTAAGGATCATACTTGGCAGGAAAGTTTTTACAATTGGGAAGGAAATCCCAGGGGAAGGGAATCATTCCCTGGGGCATTGTGAACGGTGTTGAGTCATAACATCCCTGAGAAAGGCCAGGGGAAGGGAGACATTCCCGCTGGCAAAGAGGACTTTGTGTTATGCCATACAAGCCCGGGAAAGCCCAGGGAAAGGGAGCCATTGCCCCTGATGAAGGGAACTTTTGTGTTTTGTTTTGGGAGAACCTTAGAAAGGTTAGGGTAAGAGAGTTATCCCCTAATGCAGTGGAACTTTATATAGTCAACTTGCTTTGCCTTGAGTGGAACTTTGCTTTGTTGACCTCTTGAGGGAAAGGATTGCCGTCTGCGAAAAGGGAGTCATTCTCTCAGGTGGAACTACCCATGGGGAATCTGGATGCGAACCTGCTGTTCAGAAGAAGGGAGTAATTCTTCTGTATCGCCAACCTTTTTGTGTTTGTTAGAGTCAGATTAGAGTGTACGGCGAAAAGTGAGGTTTTTGAACACAGGGCATTTTACCTTGTTGGTTTTGGACATTCTGACAGGACCCTTCGTATTTACGTTGAGGCAGGGAAACCCATCTTTGAGTTCGGGATAGGCAGGGTTTTCTTTTCCATTTAAACCAAAAATAAACCTTGATTTGTGAATCACGCCATAAGTGTGTTAGTCTCCTCATGCCACATCCTTACACTAGTCACCACAGTCCAAACAGTAGTGGTGAACTGGAACCCACAGAAAGAGAGCGGAATGGGTCCATGTCGAAAATGTTCATTTGAAAATGTATTTTCATTCCTTGTGTCCTTTACCTACGCACATGTACTTGGCCCCTGGGAAAATCCCTTTTAGGTGACTGCTCTAGTTCAAGCATATGAAATTGTAAATATCCACCAAATGCAGTCCGAATTATCAAATAACGAACGCTTTCTCTGGAAGCTGGAGATAAAATATTATTTTTTTTGTTTTACTCATATCCAATTTTAAGGACAGTGTGGCTTATTGGCTCTCATACAGGGTCTCATTCGACCTTGATATCTCAAAATATTTGAAGCTCGGAACCAAGGGGATAGGTCACTGTATTACCCTCAAGCCGCTCCTTGGAGTACTGCACAATTTGGTTAAAAAATAGATCCCAATAGTTGGGGTAACTGAAATAGAAATGGAAATGGGGTGAGTTAGACTCACTTACGTGCTGATAGTCCTGTCACCCCAGGGCACACCTATTTTACTGGGAAAGAAATTATTTTCTTTGGAGACTTTCACCTCTGATTGTGTAAACAAGATCCCATGGACCCAGACTCGCTGCCCGATCAAACTAAAGTGCCAATTATGTTGGACTGAATGGCACCTGTTGTTTGATTGAAAAACATCCTGACTGAGTGGAGATTCTTTTGCTGAACACAGAAATTCCAGATATCGCAATCATCGCTTTGAAAGAACAGGGGGATAGTGAACAGACATCTACAGAATGTTTGAGAATAAATCTTCCTCCAATTTACTTGTGGTTCTTCCCTTTGGAGGGCAATACCCTGAAATGTTCTTCGCTGCAGACCTCTGCGGATGATGAAGAGCAACTGGAGGATAATTCAGGCGACAAAATCAGCAGTTTAACTCCACTACAAAGGAAAGGAAACATATATTTTCTTTCCTATGCAACTTAATGAAGGTTCTCTCCATATTTTAACTCAAGAATGAAACTTCATCAGCGAAAGCGTACTAAGGAAATTCCAGTAGGATAAGACAATTCCCACATTTAATCTAATAGATAAATGGGAACTTGGACTTCATGCAATAGATCCAAAACATTGATTAATGGCAGGTAAATGCCAGAAATCAAAATAGGAAACAAAAAAGTAAATCATAATTCGAATGGATTGTGTCCTCCAACGTATTCCTCATCTTTGACATGTAGTGTCCAGCTTCGGCTGCTTCTGATTTTTTTTTTTCTCAGCAGAGGCCGCCCTGCGTCGATGGGGTCGAGTCGATGTCCCTAGAAGGCCTCAATCGGGTGACGTCATTGGATGTTATAAGTAGCAGGCACGGCAGCTGCTGCATCAGTTCAATTTTTCAAAACGTGTTTGCTTCATGAAACTCGGCACGCCTCGTACTTCTAAAGTATTTTCTGTTAAAATGTTTGTTATGTCTTTGTCTTCTACACGGACAACTCCTCGATCTGGATTGAAGAAATTCCGGGACTACGGCTCCAAGATGTCTATCACGGACCCGCATCCAGTCTGCCTGTGGTGCCTCAGCGAGGGCCATGACACGTATACCCGCTCCAAGTGTCAGTCTATGACCGGGAAGGCCTTGAGGGAAAGAAAGGGGGGAAGCTCAAGGTAAGCAAGGTGTCCAAGCCAGATGAGTCCCGACCTGCTGGGTCTTCGACCGATGAGACGAGAGGCAACTCTCCTCGGAGGAAGAATGCCAAGCGCTCAAGGTCCAGGAGTAGTTCTCGCCACTCCTCTTCGTTGAAGCGTTCAAGGAGAAGGCACCGCCAGTCACCTTCCTTGTTGTCTTCCTCAGGCGGCACCCTCGAGAGGGTGAGATGCCCGTCCAAGAAATCAACGCCAGCAGAATGGGAAGCATTTGGTGTGGAGATGCTTAAGAATTTTGAAAAACAGGGCAAAGCTCTGTCCGCGCCTTCTGTGGAAGCCGGCAGGGAGCGGTTTAGGCCGGATACTTGCATGCCCTCAACCCCAGGTAAATGGCATGATTCACATCGGGAACCCTTACTGTCCCGTTCGGACAAGGTTTCTAAGGATCTGTCGAGACATGGAGAGAGGTCAAGGTCTTCGACACCATCGAAACCTTCCAAACCTTCAAAGCCGACAACCCCATCAACGACATCAGCGCCACGCCAGTCGGTGGTGCCTATCAGGCCCCCACCCCGGTCAGACCGTCGATGCCTTTGACGCCGTTGTCAACGTCAACACCATCAGTGCCGTCTGTGCCAATTTTACTGGCACAGATACCTGTGATTGTTGAACCTCTGAAAAAGGCGGTTACTAAGTCTAAGTCAATGACTTTGAATCCTTTGGGTTCTACAACTGAGAAAAGGTGTACCTCTCTACCGAAAAAGGATTCTTTTAAGACCCTCACTTCCTTTTTTCAGGAGGAAACACCTTCGGATGAGGATGATGCCCCTTTTGGTCTCTAGTTTGGGACCCCTAATGTACCTGAATGCCTCATTTCGGAGGAGAGTAGGATGCAGGATCTCTGAGAGTCTTTGCATAATGCTAGTGAAATAGACACTTCTTCTGAGTTGGAGTTCGTCAAACCTGACCCAGGGGAACATGCCGACTCCTCTTACAGGCAATTTATGTCGAGAGTTGTGGAATATCTGGGCTGGTCTAGACCTCCTGTACATTATGATCAGGATGATCTTACGGACCTTTTGGACAAGGGTCCACCTACAGATCCTGTTTTACCGTTCCATGTGACTCTGCAAAAAAGGGTTGCCAGGTATTGGGAAACCCCAAAGACTTATCCGCCGGTGAACAAGTCTCTTACAAGGCAATACCACCCCCCTAGTAGCAACCCCGGCTACCTGTCAACTCACCCCACTCCCGAGAGTCTGGTGGTCCAGGCAGCCACGGCTACCTCGAAACAGGCAACGTAGCCTACCATCCCTCTTGATAGGGAAGATAAGCATGTGGATGGATGGGCACGTAAGGTATTTTTGTCTGGGAGTATGGTGTTGAAGTCAGATAGCTCCACTTGTGCCTTGGCTAAATTTTCATACACACTGTGGGAGTGCATATCTATGGCAGCAGAGCATAGTCCCGAAGGGGAAGAAAGGGATGACTTCCTAGCTATGGTTAAGGAGGGCAAGGAAGTCATGTGTGAGTCCCTTCAGTCTGGGTTGGATTCTGGAGATAGTGTAAGCAGATCCATGGCTTCGAACACCGTGATACGCAGATTTGCGTGGTTGCGGAAGTCGTGGTTTACACCTGATGTGCAGGCTAGGCTTCTGAACATGCCATTTGATGGGTCTCATCTTTTTGGCAGCAAGGCTGACGAGAGCCTAGAGAAGTTGCAGACCTCTAAAGCAGCCAACAAGGCTTTAGGCGTAGCTGTTCGGCAACCTCAGCCTTTTCGTTCTAGCGGACTGCAGTGGAGGGGTAGATCTTTTGGCTACTACTCCTCATTTGGAAACGTGAGAGGAATGGCCAGTCAAAGAGGCGAACATAAGTTTCCTTGTGGTGGACGAGGGAGAGGTGCCAAGCCAGCTCAAGCAGCAGCCTCTTTACCATCGGCCTCTGCAGCATCCGCTTCAAAACCGCTCTGAGGCCTTGTGTCACAGCTCACCAGTGGGGGGGCAGACCGTCTCAGCATCTAGAAGAATCGCAAGACATTACTTCAGATGCTTGGGCTCTGGAAACAATAGCCCACGGTTACTGCCTTCCTTTTATAAAGGAGCCTCAGACCAATCCACTGGGGAATCACTCTTTGAGGATTCTGGAGCCGCTCCTTGTGAAGAAAATATTGACCCTGCTAGAGAAAGGCACTATAAAACCAGTGCCTGTAGCAGAGAAGAACAAGGGTTGGTATTCCCCATATTTTGGATTCCCAAAAAGGACAGGAGACTGAGACCTATCTTGGACTTGAGATACTGTAACAAGTTCCTCAGGAAGGACAAATTCAAGATGGTGGATCATCTCAACGTTACCTGTCGCACCCTTCACAGACTAGGCTTCTCCCTCAGTTTCAATAAGTCCCATATTACACATTCCCAACAGCTCCAGTACATCATTGCTGTATTAGACACATCCTTTAAAAAGTGCTCGCCACCCAGGTTGAGAACTCAAGACAAGACATTTTACTGATGGTGACCAAATTCCATAATTCCCAGAGTCTTCCGGCCTTCAAATTCTTGAGGTTGCTCGCCCTCATGGCATCCTGCATTTTTGTAATGCCAGAGGCACACCTGAGAATGAGATCCCTTCAATGGGCTCTCAGAACACAATGGTCCCAATTCTCAGGGAAGATGTCAGATCGCATTCAGATTCCAGTCAGAGTCTCACAGGATCTTCTGTGGTGGACCTGCGAGGAAAATCTAATGAAGGGAGAACACTTTTGGCAACCATGGCCACTGATAACTGTAGTGACGGACGCCTCACTCACAGGATGGGGAGCTGTCATGGTTACGGGCCAGGGGCATACCTGCAGGCCCTCTTTCTGTTTGGTTCATAGGGATAGGTGGGAAGGCAGACAGGAGCGGAATTGGTTAAGGCCTTGAGAACCATGAGCGTGTCATCAGGAAAACCGCATCATCCAATCATATTCAAGAGAACTTCCTGCTTCCTCCAATATTGGACCATGGTTTCCAGCTCGAAGCAAGCAGCGCGGTTTAGTGGCTGGGCGTGGCTGCCTATATAAGCCACGCCCAGAGACCAAAACTTGCTTCGTGTGAATTTTGTATCACATGCTTACCTGGACTCCTCTGCTTACCTGTTATCTCCATGTGGATTCCACGACCGTCAGCTTTGAGACAGAAAGAATTCCTTCTCTGGAGTCGATAGTCTGCGTCCCGGAGCTCCCACAGCATACCAGCACCTGAAAAGGAAGGCAAGAACAGGTGATTACCAACGGGCTTGCATCAGGGCTTTCTTCTCTCCCTGCCGCTCGCTAAGGTACCGCTCTGATACCGCCTACAGCTACTCACCTCCGGTGCGCGGTCTTCATCTGGAACTGCTTCTGGTCCTTCCTCTTACTCCTTCTGCCGTCCAGTACCTTAGTGACTCCCGGATCAGTCCTGTATAAGAGAAAGACAAAGGTTAGAATCAGAAACTTTCACTCAGCACGCTCTCTGCATTCAGACTTTAAATCACGCAATTCAAGCAACCCAGTGAGGCAACCCGGATATTGAACTTACCTGGTACCACAACGTACCTAACTCTGAATCCACTGAGTGAAATGGTTTCCTGAACTTTCCCTTGGCACAAGAAAACTGACCAGTGAGGCAACTGGTCCCAGACTTTATCAGAACTAAAAACGTACCTGAACATTAACCGTTATTAGCGGCCATCTCCAACAACGCCCACCGGGCCCCAGACACTGCGCCCCTGCAAGAGCAGGATGGAGGGCTCACCAAGTAAAACAGAAAGGTGAGTCATACCCTATTTAGGGGGGAACTAAACATTCTAGACTTGGAAGGGATAGGGAAGAGGGGTGGGGTTTGTTGTATTCACCTCTCCTTCTAAACCGTCACTTTTTTTGGCAGATAGTCCTTCCAGCAGTATTGGGCAAGTGGGAAGTGAGAGAAGAGCCAGAGGACTCCATTGCTCCCGCGGAGGCTCGGGTAAGCATGACAGGAGCTCACACCAACGATCTGGCTGTCGGCGGTCGTTGGTCGCCATCGGAGTCCAAACTACACATCAATCTTTTGGAGCTGCGAGCAATCAGGCTAGCACTGAAGGCTTTTCAAAAAATCTGTACGGGGAAAACATATCCTGATAATGACAGACAACACAGTGGCCATGCATTACCCCAACAAGAGAGGAGGCATAGGGTCACTACCACTGTGAAGAGAGGCAATGCAGCTCTGGTACTGGGCAATTCAAGAAGGAATCTCCGTAGCAGCATTTCACATGGTTGGAGAGGAGAACACAGCGGCGGACTCTCTGAGCAGGCATAGTGCAGTCTCCCACGAGTGGGAACTAGCTCAGGAAGTCCTTCAAGAGATCTTCACCCTTTGGGGAACCCCTCAAGTGGATTTGTTTGTGACCGGTGCCAACCGGAAGTGCGGGTGGTACTGCTCAAGGGAATTTCCCCCTAGAGGACCTCTAGGAGACGCGTTTGTGGTGGATTGGGAATTTCCACTACTGTATGCGTTTTGTCCAGTACCTGTCATTCCTCAAGTTCTCGGGAGGTTAAGACGGTTCGGGACCCACATGATCCTCGTGCACGAGATTGGGCCAGGAGACCATGGTACCCGAACCTTCTGGACATGTCCATCTGCCCTCCGATAAGTCTTCAACAAAGAAAGGATCTTCTCTTGCGAGAGGAAGGTCGGGTTCTCCATCCAGAGGTCAAAACTCTCACCCTTCACGCATGGTTTCTGAAAGGTTGAGATATAAGGACTGGGACCTTTCAGATGACATGATGGAGGTGTTTCTTTCGGCCAGGCGGCCAGCAACTAAGTCTCTGTACCGTTGCCGTTGGAGTATGTTTTGGGACTGGTGCAGAGAAAAGAATGATGATCCTTTTCAGTGTTCGACTCCGGATGTTTTATCCTTTTTGCTTTCATTAGCACACAAGGGTCTTCAGGTGGGAACCATTAAAGGTTACCTAGCAGCTCTCTCAATCTTTAAGCGCTCATCCGAGGAATGCTCTTATTTCAAGATTCCACTGGTTACTCCGTTTCTAAAAGGGCTCACAAATGTGTTCCTGCCATCACCTTTTCAGGTTCTGGTTTGGGACCTTAACTTGGTCTTAAAGTTTCTAATGGTTGCTCAATTTGAACCTTTGCACTCATGTCCGTTGAGGTTGGTTGCGATAACATCTGCATGTAGAATGAGCGAGTTGCAGGCACTTTCTTCCAAGACACCCTTTACTATATTCCACAAGGACAGGGTTGTGTTGAGGGTAAGACCCTCCTTCCTACCTAAGGTAGTTCCGGACTTTCACTTAAGTCAGAAAATTGTGCTACCAGCCTTCTATCCTCCTCCGCATCCTAGTAAGGAAGAGGAAAGGATCCATAGGTTGGACCCTAAGAGAGCATTAAGCCTTTATATTTCCAGAATGTCCAAAGTGAGAGTGGATGACCAGCTCTTTGTGGGGTATACAGGACACAAGCTAGGCCAGGCTGTTTCTAAACAGACCTTGTCTAGGTGGATCATCCTCACTATTTCTGAATGCTCTAGATTGGCCGGCAAGGACCCTCCTGAGGGCTTGCGTGCTCATTCCACCAGAGGCCTGGCCACTTCGACAGCCCTGCAAAGGGCTGTCCCTATTAAAAACATTGTGATGCTACTACGTGGTCATGAATACACTTGTTTACTAAGTATTATTCCCTGGATACTTCCCAGGCTCAGGATGTTGCTTTTGGTAAGGCTGTGGTTTACACTGCCCTTTAAAAAAATCTTCACCCCCCTCCAATCGTGGATACTGCTTTGGGAGTCAGTCAAAAATGAGGAATACGTTGGAGGACACAATCCATTCGAAGAACACGTTACCCCTGGTAACGTTCTTTCGACTGGATGTTCTTCCAACATATTCCTCATGACCCTCCCAACCTACCCCTCTGTAGAATTTCCCATGCTATTACAGCTTTCGTTCCAACAAGGCTGAGTACGGTCTGGCCCGCTTTATGGGTATTTCTGCTACACGAGAAGGGAAAAACAGAACTGAGGCAATGGGCGCTGCGCGTACTACTTATAACATCCGATGACCTCACCCTCGACGGAGGCCTTCGCGAGTATACGGCCTAGACCGCTCTTTGCCGGCTTCCACAGAAGGCACGGACAGAGCTTTGCCCTGTTTTTCAAAAATCTTAAACATCTCCATACCGAATGCTTCCCATTCTGCCGGCATCGATTGCCTGGGCGGGCATCTCACTGTCTCGGGGTGCCGCCTGAGGAAGACGACGAGGAAGGCGACCAGCAGTGCCTTTTCCTGATACTCTTCGATGAGGGCGATGAATGGCGGGTACCACTCATGGGTCGAAGGCCCAGCAGGTCAGGACTAATGGGGCTTGGACACCTTGCCTTCCTTGAGCTTCCCCTTTCGTTCCCTGAAGGCCATCCCAGTCATAGACTGACACTTGGAGCAGGTATCCGTGTCATGGCCCTTGCCGAGGTACCACAGGCAGACTCGATATGGGTCCGTGACAGACATCTTGGAGCTCCAGTCCCAGCATTTCTTCAATCCGGGCTGAGGAGTCGTCGGTGTAGAAGACGAAGACATAACGAAAACTTTACCAGCAAATGGTACAAAGCGTGCCGAGTTTCACGAAGCAAACACGTTTGCGGAAAAACGGAACTGAGGCAATGGGTGCCGTGCGTGCTACTTGTAACCTCCAATGACGTCACCCTCGACGGAGGCCTTCGAGGGACATCAACTCGACGCAGGGCGCCCTCTGCTGAATAATTTCTGAAGCAGCGGAAGCTGGACACTATATGTCAAAGATGAGGAATACGTTGGAGGAACATCCAGTCGAAAGAACGTTACCAGGGCTAAGTAACTTGTTCTTTTTGGGTCATGAGAGTTGTAATTCTTGATTTTTAGATCGGTATTGATATATTTCGCCAATTTGCAATTTGGATCTTGTTAATACAAAAATGTGATCCAGAATCAGGGGAATCCTGATGGGTGGCAATGATCTAGATAGAAAAAGCATTTAGGTTGGCTCAATGACTGCCTTATGCTGCTGAAGTTCAAACCAAAGAAGAAGTCATTATTCCAGGAAAAACTCTTCAATAGATATGGCCAGTAAAGCTCAAGAAGTGGCAGACCTTTTTTAATGAAGAAGCTGTTATTCATTTCAAAAATATTCTTCAGCAACAGAGCCTGTCTCTACATCCAACTCCATTGGTAGACCTCAAAGATGACACCATCCGAATATTGGTTGATAATAGTGAGTGTATATTTACTATATATTTAATATTGGTTGATAATTGTGATAGTGTATATTTACTGTATTGCCACTGTTATTTACTCCCCTTGTTCCCTCCCCACTTTCTCTTGTGGCACCTGGAAACACCACTTGGTTGTATAGGCGCCTAACAAATGCTCAATAAATAAATACATTCCAAAGTGTCACTTTAAACCATAGATACCTCCATTGTAATGGCTGTTGGTTTCAAGCATTTACCCCAACCTGTCATCGGTCACAAACCTGAAGATTGTTATCGCAATACTAATGGCAAAAGACCGGAAAGGGAAATAAGCACAGATTTTATCATTTTGTACTCTCTGTGCTCCTATGGAGGGGAGGATGTTACCTGTGAGATGCTGGAAGATGTCGTATAATTCAAAGTCACTCATAACTACCTCGACACTAAAAACATAATCACAATCGCCCAGGTAGATATCATGAGTATAGAGCGCTCTACTCAATTAGAAGATACTTAGGCATCCCAGAAGGATTTCCAGGCTTCCGCCAGATGCTAGAAGAACAGATAAAACAGAATGGAAAAGGGGGTAGGAAAGCTGAATAGGAGCACAGAAAGGCATACATTTCTGAAAAGTAGGTACAATTTCAGGTTCCAGAAGGGGTCCTTTGCAGACATCAGGCAAGAGCTATTTGGCCTTAATTCCTGTAAATTGCCAGAAAAGTGCAAAAATGACTGAAAAAAAGTATGTGCCGGACATGTTTGCGCTCGTATGGTAATGCCTTCCATGAATATTCAGAAAATCAATGCACCACTACATTCCCCCAACTCTTCTAGTTAGTCAATCACACATTCTTTGTAATGTTTCACAAAACAATAAATACCATGTGCCAAAAACCAATCCATGGTACACAGTATTTTAATGCTGACGCCCTAAAGTGACCTACTTAGCATTTGAAAAATAATAACGAAAACCAATATGGTGAAGAATGGTGAGCATAAATTCTTTGAAAGAACACCGGCTGACCTTTTGAAGCATAGGTGACTTGCATAGATCACAAAAGCATGTAGTGCCTAAAGCAGCGAATGAATTTAGAGCACATTTGGGAAATTAAAGGTTTGTGTAACAAAGCGCAGTAGTGTAACGCTTACCTTGGGCCCTGCGGGAACACCACTCCTGATAAACTATGACTCTTCTCTGAGAACGTTGCTCTCTCATCACCCACTGTTCCTCTATGGAAAACTGGAATCTATGGAATTTACAAGGGGTGTCAGTGATCACTTTTATGCTAATTGCCTTAGAGTTTAACTTTTACTTTAACTAGGGATGCCCTCCTCACCTCAGTTAGTGTTATGATGAACTCTCCATCCTGCTTCAGCGCAGGGGCGCATGTCCTGAAGAGAGGAACGGTTTGACTGGGAAGGGTAAAGAATTGCCTACTGTGAATGGAGCCCAATACGTAATAACTAAACCATCCCCTTAACCACAGACTATTGCATTGTAAATAGAATTAAGAAAATTGGGATGGATGAACCTGCAGTGTATAGTGTTTCAATGTGCTCTCTCCCAAAATGGAGATAATACCACAACTGCAGCTAACTAAACTAAATACCTAAGTGCAACCTAAAACAATGTACGTGTATTCTTTCTCACACAATATGCTACTGAAAAGACACTGTAAACAAGTACCAATGCGCTGTCGTTCTCAAAGCTTAAACTCTGCAATACCATGGCTTAATTCGAAGGCTAACTATGCAGACCCTCCAGAAAATTGCGGCATCAAATGGAAAATATTGCAGCACAAAAAAGAAAAAAATTGCGGCACCCAACTGCGATTTTTTCCGGCATTTTCTAACGTTGAAAAATATATCATTTAACATCTTTTTTAGCCTAAAACCAAGTAATTGCAAGGCTTTTGTTAGTGAGGAACAAAATGTGTTCTGTCTGGCAGCCAGGTCGAGTCACCACAGCCTAACATTTTGGATTGTGGTGGGGGAAGGGGGATACAGCCTGATGAGCTCCAAGGAAATGGTGCTGTGCCGCTACTTCCAGCAGACAAGTGGAAAGCAAATAAACAGATAGGCTTGAATTCAAAAGTGTAACCCTGGTTGAAGCCCATAGGTTTGCTTTTCGCTTGTCCTATGACCCCGGGAGAGAGGGGGAACAACTCTACACTTCTCCATGGAAGGAATCCATGAGGCCAAGACACAGGGGCAATGCAGTGGCAGTAACTGCAAGCCCATAATACCTAGCCAAACAATGAACTCTCTTGGGTGGTCATAATTCCTTGGTTATGCCACCCACACATGGTGACTAAACACACCCACAAACAGAAATGAAACATCACAACACTACCAGGGGTCAAGTCCTACAAGTTAAAGTGGGGGAGGGAACTCATTAACAAATGCAATGGCATGTGATGTCATCAGAAATTAGCATATCAAGGTGAAATATGCATATATCATTAAATTGGCTTTGCATAACCACCAAAATTGCACAGGACGAATGGCATTTGCCTTTCATAAATTTTAACACCCAATTTTGTGCGTAATTGGCATCATGCAGCCCAGCCTTGATTCAAGGCTGGGCTGCATGATACAAACGCTCGTAGCTGTATTCGTTTTCAAATTGCTTTACAATTGGTATCATGCAGCCCATGATACCAATTGTAAAGCAATTTGAAATTAATACAGCTACGAGAGTCTTCAATTGGTATCATGCAGCCCAGCCTTGAGGCTGGGCTGCATGATACCAATTGTAGACGAGCGTCAGGAAGCATTAAGTTTATGCTTTCTTTTCCGGCGCTTGACAGGAAAGGGAATGAAAACAGTCAAGTGGCCTCTTTGGGTGCTCTGAGTTGGGGGCAGATGAGTGGACAGGCCAGTGCTTACCTGGCTAGCTTCACCAACTGTCAGCTCGGGCACTCAATGAGCCTTGGAGGTGCCTGGGGTCACAGCCAAATGCTGTGCATCTCCCAGGCCTGCGTGACCCTCCCCCAATCCTGGGCCTGCAACGCAGAGCCGAGGTGTTAACCCTCAAGCTGCTGCAATCAGCAGCCAGCTGTGTTCGCTCTAAATCATTAAATGAGCGCGAAAAAAGACACACTAAGCTAACGTGTCTTTTTTGCGCTCATTTAATGATTTATAACGGCAATTGCGGGAAATGGCAAATGTTGCGATTTTTTTTTTTTTTTTTTTGCAAATCGCAAAATCGCCATAAGGTGGATGGTCTGACTATGGTTAATGAAGATTGGGGTGCCTCCCTTTACTGCTAATGGAAACTCCCTCACACACACGAATTTCGGAACCCGCGTGCAAGCAGTTTATCCAAAAATAGCAAGCGCACGTGAGGAGAATCAATACTGTGATTTCCTAACACGCGCAAACTTCAAAAAACGCTCTTGCGAAGCAATGAATTCAAACACACGAGCGCATGTGAGGGGAATCAAAACTGTAATTCCCTCGCACGCATGAACATTAAGAAACACTAACAAGGCGTGTTTACTGGAAACGGAGTGGAGCACATGAGGAAGCTCGAAGCGCTCACTCGCAGAGGGTTATTCAAAACATTCACAACACTTTCAATGAATACAGGTACTTGCGGTATGATGCGTGCGGAGGAGATGGCTTCTCTCAGCTGCTCGCTAACTGAAAACACCAGAATTCCTAACTGGCGAAAGGTGACTGGAATGACAGTAATAGCACTACGAAAACTAGGCTACAGGGATACATTGAATGAACACAAGAAACGGAGCAAAGAACACTAAGGGGAATATTTCTGTGAAACGGACTGCGGTAAGCGTACACTGCTATCTTCGGAGACGACGTGAAGCGCAGCACAACAAGGGGGAGGGGCTTAAGTACTCCAGAGCTACCAACTACTAGACCATACTGTAGCATTCAGGGAAGGTAACCTGGCGGCCATATTGAATGATGAGGAAGTGCTTAACATTTAACAGCCTACACTGCTTTTCCTACTCTTTGACTAGGAATGGTATGCTGCCAACCAAGACTTCTTGAGGGCACATCTAAGGGGAAACCCTGTGGTCATGACAGTATTCCCCCCCAAAATCCCTCCTAAGCTTGAACTTCCCCTTCCCGGTTTGCATGGGTTATTGCGATGAAAGGCCTTCAACAATCTGGGGGCATGAATGTTTTCTATGGGTTCCCATGTTCTATCCTGAGTATCGTACCCCTTCCAATCCACCAAATAGAATAGTTTATTGCGCACAATCTTAGAGTCCAAGATTGCCTTGACTTCATACTCAAGTTGGTCATTCTCTACTTCCACAGGAGCTGGAGCATCTTGGATTCGAGTGTTTGGATGAACTGGTTTCAAAAGTGAGACATGAAATACCGAGTGAATTTTCATGGTTCTTGGGAGAGCTAGTTTCATGGCCACTGGATTGATTACTTTTTCAATGGCAAAGGGCCCCAGAAATCGTGGAAGGAATTTTCGATACCCTTTTAAGGCCAGATTCTTTGTGGCCAACCATACTAAACTCCCCACCTTGTAATTTGGAGCATCGCATCTTTTGCTATCCGCAAACTTCTTTTGAGACACTTTTGCCAAAGACAATTGCTCCCGCGCTTGATCAACTGCTGTAGCAATATTTTCATGCAGGGATTTCACAGCTGGCATCTCCAATGGTTCAGGTGGGTCAAAGGCCGATGTGCGTGGGTGTCGGCCATGCAAGGTCTAAAAAGGACTCAATCCAGTGGAGGCATGGACAGAATTATTATATGCATATTCAGAAATCCACAACACATTTAGCCAGGTGTCTTCAAGTTGATGTAGCATACATCTGAGATACTGTTCCAGGGTTTGATTAGTTCTCTCCGTTTGGCCATCAGTCTGGGGATGATGGCTGGTGAACAGGCGCACATCTATCTTTGCCAACTCACAGCATTTCCTCCAAAATTTATAGACAAATTGGCTACCACGATCTGAGATTACTACTGAAGGAAAGCCATGTATCTTATCTATGTTTTTCAAAAAGGTTTTTGCCAAGATTGATGCTGTAGGTAATCCTTTCAAGGCTACAAAATGTGCCATCTTTGAAAATAAATCCACCACCACCAGAAAGGTGTCAAACCCTGCACAATTAGGTAAGTCCGTAATGAAGTCCATGGAAATAGTATGCCAAGGAGCAGGTGGCACACTCAATGGTAGGAGAAGGCCAGCAGGTTTTCTTTTTTGAGTTTCATTTTGGGCGCAATTACCACATCTTTTCAGGAATTGAATGACATCTTTACGCCAAGTAGGCCACCAGTAGGATCTCTTCACCCTTTCCAAGGTTTTAGTGATTCCCGGATGACCTTCCAATAGGGCTCCATGATAGTTAGCAACCACTTGTGCTTGTAGGGTGGGCGTGGGCAGGTACAAACGTTCCTGATAAAAGGGTAAACCATCCTGTACTGAAAAACATTCTCCTTTTGACTCCCATTTCATCTATTCCTCCTTATAGATGCTGGTTCTAATCTCATTTCTCAGTTCTTCAAAGGTCGAATCTGTAGGATCTATCACGCCGAGTACCTTCTCCCCGGAAATTATTTCCACAGGATTCACAAGCACATAAGCTTCTTTCCCTATTCCAATACAGGATCGGGCATCTGCCTTTCCATTCTGCACCCCTGGTCTGAAAGTAATGACAAAGTCATATTCTGCAAAAAAGAGGGCCCATCGTAGCTGTCTAGAGGATTGAGCCTTTGCAGAGCGCAGATATTGCAAGTTTCGATGGTCGGTGAAGATGGTTACAGTGTGTCTTGCTCCGAGCAGGTGATGTCTCCATTCTTTAAGCACACATTTGATTGCCAATAACTCTTTATCAGTATTTGTGTAGTTCAATTCTGCAGGGGAGAATTTTTTAGACCAAAAGGCCACTGGGTGCAGTTCTTGGGAGTCGGGGTTGCGCTGGGACAAAACCGCTCCCATGGCTACATTGGATGCATCCGCCTCCACCACAAAAGGTAGATCAGGTCGCGGATGTTGGAGAACGGGTGCAGCTGTAAATCGCTCTTTTAATTTCTGGAAGGCCTGGTCTGCCTCTTTAATCCAATCAAATTTTCTGTTTTTTCTAAGCAACGATGTGATGGGATGAACCAAACGTGAAAAATCAGAGATGAATCGCCGGTAAAAATTTGCGAATCCAAGAAAACGTTGAATTCCCTTGACAGAAGTGGGTGCCGGCCAGGTAAGAATGGCATCGACCTTCCGGTTATCCATCTTGATTCCATGTGCAGACAGAATGAATCCCAAAAACTCCACTTCAGGAACATGAAAATGACATTTCTCTAGCTTGACATAGAGAGAGTTATCCTTGAGTGTTTGAAGTACAGAAGTCACGTGCTTTACATGATCCGAAGAATTTGCAGAGAAGATTAGAATGTCGTCTACATAGACGACCGCACAGATATCCAACAATTCTCTGAAGATGTCATTCATGAAGGACTGAAAGGCTGCTGGAGCATTGCAAAGCCCAAAGGGCATAGCTTGGTATTCAAAAAGCACAAACCGTGTTCAAAAAGCGGTTTTCCTCTCGTCTCCTTTCTTCATTCGAATAAGATGATGGGCCCCTCGGAGGTCGAGCTTAGTAAATATCTGTGCCTGTTTCACCTGATCCAGCAAGGTTGAGATGAGGGGAAGTGGATAACGATTCTTCACTGTGATTTGATTCAGTGCTCGGTAATCTATGCAGGTCCTCAATTCACCTTCTTTCTTTGGCACAAAAAAGAGTGGAGAGGCTGCCGGTGACTTGGATGGCCTGATAAACCCATTAGCCAGATACTGATCCAGATAGGACCTTAAATGGACATTTTCTTTTTCAGTGAGCGCATACATTTTACTACACGGAGGTTGAGCTCCTGAGGTGATATCAATTTGACAATCATAAGGTCTGTGTGGGGGAAAAACTTCTGCCTGTTTTTCTTCTTGAAAGATTTCCTGGCATTTTCGATACTCTCCTGGTAGCGAGCCTACAAGACCTAAGGTGACTGCCGCAATGGAATTAGGCTGTCTCATTATCGCTGATTCATCTGTTGACACACAAACACTCTGGCAACTTGATGCAAATGTTAAAGTTCGGGAACACCAATCAATTAAGGGGTTATGCTTCTCCAACCAAGGCATTCCCAAAATGATCTGGAATTGCGGGGCTTGAATCAGGTCAAAAGAGATCCTCTCCCTGTGTCCTTCCTGGCAAAGCATATGAGAGGGTTGGTGCACTGTGTTACGGGACCTGACACCAATAGAGTGCCATCCACCCCGGAGACATTCTCGGCTTCTAACTTTTCCCTGAAAGAGAGACCCAATCTGCTTGCCAGATGTACATCCATGTAATTGCCAATTGCCCCACAGTCAATGTATGCAGTCAATGCATGCCTTTTAGTGGGAGTCTCTTGACTAAAAAGGACTATAGGAAACACGAAGTGTGAGGTCACTGCAACCTTTTCCATGCTCGACAAGCTGACCTCTAAACTTGTCGGGCACTGGAGTTTTCCGCCTTCTGATCCTTCTTGTCCTGGTTAACTCCTCCCAAAGGTTTCCTAGCAGGTTTAACTGGGCAATCTTTCAAAAAGTGGCCGGCCTTGCCACAGTATAGACACAACTGTAGTTGACTTCTTTTCTCTCTCTCTGCTTGGGAGATAGGACCTCGAATTCCACCTAATTGCATTGGTTCTGGATGAGGGTCTGTTCCTGATTTCAACAGTGTTTCCCTTGAACGAACCACAAAGGCTCGGTTGTCCTGACGAGCTCGATCAGTTCTTCGGTCCTGTAAACGATGATCCAATTGTATAGTGAGGTCAATGAATTCCGTGATACCTTCAGGCGGATTCACAACTTGAGCCAAAAGGTCTTTCAACTCACTGCGCAAACCACGATAGAATAATGTTGTTCTCTTTTCCGAGGGCCAATTAGTTTCTGCTACCAGTGTATTAAATGTAGCCACATACGCAAGCAACTCCTGATTTCCCTGCTTAAGTGACAGCAACTCATTGTCCAACGCCTGTCCTTGAGTGTGACGAGCAAATAGTTTTTCTAACTCTCGTTGAAATTCTGAAAAGTTCTGCAACACAGGATCATCCCTATTAACCAGAGGAATGGACCAATTTGCCGCACATCCACCCAGGGAAGACAATACAAATGCAACTTTTGATTGGTCAATGGGAAACACTCCAGGTCTGCACAAAAAATGCAGCCTGCATTGATTTAAGAACACTGCAAACCTTTTTGGGTCCCCTGTAAAAAGCTCTGGAGGTGCTAAAGGAATATTCCCTGGAATGACCACTTGGACCGGAACCGGGGGCAAGGTAAAGGAGGAAGCCTGGGAATTACCTTGGGGTAAGGGCACCTGTCCCGCTTGATTCTGTAACAGTTGACGAGCCAGTTCATCTGTCCGCTCTCTATTCACCCCTAATTCCCTTCTAAGGGCACTAGAAGTTGGGTCAACTGGTCCATCTCAGGAGTTCCCATGATGTCCAGGCAGAGCACTTTTCTGCACGGCTTCGCGTTCTGTAACCCTTACCTTGGGCCCTGCGGGAACACCACTCCTGGTAAACTATGACTCTTCTCCTGGAATGTTGCTCTCTCACCACCCACTGTTCCTCTATGGAAAACTGGAATCTATGGAATATACAAGGGGGTGTCAGTGATCACTTTTATGCTAATTGCCTTAGAGCTTAACTTTTTCTTTAACTAGGGATGCCATCCTCGCCTCAGTTAGTGTTATGATGAACTCTCCATCCTGCTTCAGTGCAGGGGCGCATGTCCTGAAGAGAGGAACGGTTTGACTGGGAAGGGTAAAGAATTGCCTACTGTGAATGGAGCCCAATACGTAATAACTAAACCCTCCCCTTAACCACAGACTATTGCACTGTAAATAGAATTAAGGAAATTGGGATGGATGAACCTGCAGTGTATAGTGTTTCAATGTGCTCTCTCCCAAAATGGAGATACCACAACTGCAGCTAACTAAACTAAATACCTAAGTGCAACCTAACACAATGTAAGTATATTCTTTCTCACACAATATGCTACTGAAAAGACACTGTAAACAAGTACCAATGCGCTGTCTTTCTCAAAGCTTAAACTCTACAATACCATGGCTTAATTCGAAGGCTAACTATGGTTAATGAAAATTGGGGTGCCTCCCTTTACTGCTAATGGAAACTCCCTCACACACACGAATTTCAGAACCCGCGTGCAAGCAGTTTATCCAAAAATAGCAAGCACACGGGAGGAGAATCAATACTGTGATTGTCATGATGCCTACCCCCGGGGAACCAGACCAGGTCCAGCAGCCCCGGGAGCAGGCATCACGTTCCCGGGGAAAGGCCCAGCGACCCCCGTTAGGGGCCATCTGGACACAGACCTGGCGCCTTTGGCGCCAGGCTCATATGAGACTTCAGTCCTGGCGCCATAGGCGCCAGGCTCATAAGGGGAAAACTTACCTGGACTTACCTGATGCAGACCATGCTGCAAGGGATCCAAGCCCTCAAGAGGCCTAGAAGGGACTACTTTACCTAGGAACTCTTTTGCCACTTGGGTGTGGCGGTGGAGGAATACTTACCTGGAACTACTTTGGAGGCTAATTAAACCACGCCCGAAGAGCAGCACACGCTTCGCGTTATTCTGCATCCAGCAGCGTAACACTCACCGTGCCTGCAGCAGCATCCAGACTTCAGCCACGCCCGCCTCGAACCCGGATCACCTAGAAACAAGGGAAAGAAGGAGAAAGGTTAGAACCAGAACATTTACCAGCTTCTTACCTGATTCCAGAGCCATCGCATCGTCGAACCAAAGGAAAGACTTTATTTTAAAACACGTTGCATCGCCACCAGCAGCGCCGTGCTGCACTCACCGTTCCTCGCAGCATTTTCACGTTTCACTGCAGCCTCCTGCATGTTCCCGCTGCATTCCGGCACCTGGGGGAGATAAAGACAATAAGGGGAGCCAAGAGAACATATAGAGGAATACTGGTTACCACCCTAAGACCTACCTGATTTACCACTGGGGAAACCATTCCTCTCTTCGGGGTCGGCGCACCTCTCACTGCACCATCGCCGTACCCCGGCCCCTAAGGGGAAACAAAAGTAGAACAGGGTGACTCAAAAGGACAATCAAGGGAAGCCACCTCCCGCCATAGACTTACCTAATTTTACCGCCGGAGGTATAACTCCTCGACTCTGGTTTTCTCTCAGCACCTGAATAAAGGAGAAGACCACAGATTACGGATTGGATAGGAGTGATGGTCAGGCATTTCAACTCTTACGAACTGCATACTTACGGCGTCTTGCCGGGAGAGTCAAAATAGCCCTGGAACTCATCAATTCCTTCGACCAGTGGAGCAACTGGTCCATCACACGCCCCTGCGCTCGAAGCAGGATGGAGAGCTCACCCTTTCAAACCATAAGGTGAGACTTTAGAGGGGGCATCGGAGGTGGTCTGTGGGGAGAACACTGGGGGAGTGGGGAGAATTTACGCTCAACTCCACGGGTGGTTAATTCCCCTTTCTCCAGTATGGGGTCTGGCATGGATTCACATGCTCATGAATATTCCCCGTCGTCAGGCTGGGAATCCTCGGTAAAGAAAAATCAGTATCAGTCTCGTTTCTGATCTGTCTTTCGTAGTAGTAACCAATCACTGATCTCTGCGTCATACTGACCACAGCCAATGACTGCCATCTCCCTAAGCCCCGCCTCTGGCAGCCATCTTCAGATTTTTACCGCACGTTCAAGTGTTGGGATTCTCGTGCTATTGCTCTCGAGCTTTAGTGCGTTTTCGCGCTTTTTCATAGGAAAATTCTCTCTCTTTTCGGTCAAAAGTGCCTCAAGCTCCACCGTTTCTTTATCCGATCAACGGGGACCCGTGTCGGATTCTTCTATGCCCCTCAAGGCCACGCTTTTGGAGGACTCCAGAAGTTTCTCAGGCCCATCTCGGACATGGCGGAGGAGAAGGGAAGGTCGAGGCCCGGAAAGCTGTTCAGGTTCTGCCCTGGATGCCAGCTTCAGAATGTCTTTAAGGAGGACGAACACTCCCTTTGCCTCTACTACCTGCATGAGGACAAGACGCACGTGGAGAAGGACTGTGCGTTTTGCGGCAATATGTCGGAGCCAACTGGCTGGAAGGGAAGAGCCCGTCAGGCGAGAAAAAGAAGAAGTCCGAGCGGTCTTCTAAGACCTTTGAGGGCGCCCCGGCGACAGGGGCCCAACAGAAGGCCAAGCACTGTGAGTCCGCTGGCACCGGGAGCACCGAACGGTCGGGGTCTACGGTTGCCAGGCAGGGCGCATCCTCCTCGGCGCCATCAACCACGTGCCAACGCTCTGGCTCGGGTAAGAGGAAAGCCGAGCACCCAGCAAAGCTCCTGGAGGGACCCCGGTCGAGCTCGAAGGCCCCACCGGAGGGGGAGCGAGGCAGTGACCCTCCCCCCAAGGAGAAGGCGGTGTGCCCACCTAAGGTGGTGAAAACCTTGATCCATCCTGCCAAGGCCTCTATCTAGACAGTCACGGTGGCCCTGGCTCAGCCTGTGGAGGCTACACCAGTGGAGGCGACCTCGGGGCCCAGAGTCTCCCTGCCACCGCGGAGGGAGTCCTCTTTCAAGCCCATCAACAGGGCCCCCCAAACCTCTGACGGAGAAGAAAAAGGGGGGGCAGGAGGTCGTCGTGGATTCGGCCTCAACCTCTGCAGAGGAGCTGATCGAAGTCTTAAGCCACGGCATTGGCGTGGAAGAAGACCAGCCCGTCGGGAGGGACCCCGACGTAGGAGACGACGAGAATGTCGAGGGTGCCGACGAGGCTCCTGACCGCCCGTCGGAATCCCCTCAACCAGTGCCGCAAGACAACTAGGCGGCCATTTTGTTGGCTATACAGTCCTTATGCTGGGAGATGAGGACGAGATTGCCGTTACCACCAACGGAGGACCCGCTCCCGACGGGGGACCCGGAGCCAGGCCCTTCTGGGAGCCCTCCTCCTAAGAGAAGAAGGATTCATCCTCCACCTCCTTTTCAACCATCGCGCCCTGCTCAGCCCTCCTTCCCGTCCACGACCCGTGGGGATGATACTGGAACGTACACGGCCGCGACGGGTACAGACGACGAGGTTTAGGACGAGGATCTTCCCTCGTCACCTCCTCCCCGGGCTTCCCCACCCGACGAGATTGGATCGTTTCATGCCATAATCGCCAGGGCATCCGAGCTTTTCCAGCTCTGCCCGGAAGAGAAGAAGGAAGGAAGGTTTCCTTTATCCTCGCTGTACCTCTACTGGACGATATCTGGGATGAGGGTCTCGCCCTCCTCAAGAACCCATCCACAACGTTTGCGAGAAGGGATCGGTACGAGAAGAAGTACCGGGTCCCGGACGCGGCCCCCTTGTTCCTTCGGGCACAGCTGACCCCGGACTCGGTCGTCTCCGCGGCGGCCAGGAAGAAAGCGGGGGGGGCTTTGGCCTCTATGTCAACCTCCCCCCCCGGACGGCGAGGGAAAGAAATTGGACTCTGGGACGCAGAGTCATCTCATCACAGCGACGACGATTAAGGCTGCCAACGCCTTGGCTATCGTAGCCCACTACGACAGGGAGTTGTGGTACAAGATCGCCCCCCTGCTGGACTTCCTACCGGATGACAAGAGGGCGGAGGCCCTAGAGATCTTGCAGGAAGGAGAAGTGGCGTCGGACCACGCCATTACGATAGTGACGGACATCGCTGACACTGGGTTTCGCCAGTTGGGCAACGGCGTGTGCTTTAGACGGCGTGGATGGCTCAAGGCAACAGACTTCCGGCAGGACGTGCAGACCAGAGTTTTGGACATGCCGTTTGACGGGAGCAACCGGTTTGGGAAAACAGTGGACGATTCCCTACAAGCCATCAAGACGGACACAGAGATGGCCCAGGCTCTTGGTGTTCTCCAGCAACGACGGCCGCCCTTTCGGAGCGCCGGAGGCAAGCAGGGTACCTCCAAAGGTTCCGGCGGCGGATATTCCACCTACCGTCAAGCGGCCCGTTCGTCGTCACAGGAAGCCTACAGAGGACGAGGCAAGTCGGGCGGACCCCGCCGTCGTCGCCAGGGAGGACAAGGCGGCAAAGCCTCGTCGAAGCAGGACTGAACCGGGTGTGGGGTCGGGCCCCCACCGAAGTGTCCGGTGGGAGGCCGGCTGACGAACTTCGTCAGCGTGTGGGAGTCCATCTCCACCGACCGTTGGGTGCTGGACGCCCTGGCCCAGGGTCACGCACTTGAGTTTCTAAAGAAGTGCCCGCGCGTCCCCCCCGTGGCCAGGAAGGAACATCACGTCCCTTAACTTCTCTTGGAGGTAAAGGCGATGCTCAAGAAAGGTGCCATCAAGCTGTCCCAAAGAGGCTTCGGGGCTCCGGAGTTTACTCAAGATACTTCCTCGTGAAGAAGACGACAGGAGGATGGCGTCCCATCCTGGACCTACGACGACTGAACAAATTCATCAAGGCACAGAAGTTCTGGATGGTCACCCTCCAGCACGTCCTGGGTCAGCTGGAGGAGGTCGATTTCCTGTCGTCGTTGGATTTGGAGGATGCTTACTTCCATATCCCCATCCTAAAGGGACACCAAAAGTTTCTCAGATTCGTGGTCCAAGGGCGTCACTACCAGTTCAGAGCCCTTCCCTTCGGATTGAGGTCGGCACCCAGGGTGTTCACCAAGTGCCTCGCACCGGTGGCGGCGCGGCTGCACCTGGAGGGGATTCACGTCTACCCCTACCTGGACGACTGGCTCATCCGAGCAAAGACAAGGGAGCTCACCGCGGAGCACACGGCGAGGACCGTCCAACTATTCACGGACCTGGGATTCTCCATAAACTACGCCAAGTCCCACCTGGTGCCCGCGCAAGACCCACTGTTTCTGGGAGCGAAACTCGACACAGTGGTGCTTCTGGCCTCTCCGTTGGAGGAAAGAACGAGGGTCATCTTGGGCAAGGTGCAGCGGATGCTGGTTGCGGCCGCGGCCAGGGTGAGGTCCATCAAATCCCTCCTCGGAATGATGTCTTCCTGCATTTATCTCATCCACCTGTGCAGGCTTCGGATGCGCCCGTTACAGGAGTTCCTGGACGCTCGCTGGATCCAGACGACAGTCAGCTTCGAGGACAGGATCACACTCGACGAGAGCTTCCGACGAGCATGGACTTCCAGACCCGGGGCCACCAGAAGACAGTGACCTCGGATGCCTCCCTGGAAGGGTGGGGAGCGCACACCGAAAATTTGCACGCAAGAGGCCTTTGGCTTCGGACGGAGAAGTCCCTCCATATCAACGTCCTGGAGCTCCGTGCAGTGTTTTGGGCCCTCAGATCCTTTCTTCCGTCCCTCAAGGGCAAGGTGGTGAGGATCTTCACCGACAACACCACCACCATGTTCTACATCAAGAAGCAGGGCGGTACCAGATCCCCCAGCCCTGTCCAAGGAGGCGCAGGATCTGTGGCATTGGGCCGTCGCCCAAGGGATGTTTCTGGTGCTGTTTCATCTGGCAGGAATAAAAAACACCATCGCCGACTCGCTCAGCAGAGAGCTGCGCTTGTGCCACGAGTGGGAACTACGACAGGATCTAGTGGACCGCCTCTTCCGACGGTGGGGCACACCCCAGATCGATCTGTTCGCGATGGCGACGAACTCCAAGTGCCGGAGGTTCGCCAGCAGGTATTTAGCCGAGGAGCCTGGGCGATGCTTTCTCGTTCCCCTGGGAGGGCCTGTTTCTATACGCGTTCCCTCCATTGCATTGCCGTTGCTGATCCGGCTCATCAACCAGCTCAAGAGGTCACGGTGCAGGATGATCCTCGTCGCACCTGCGTGGCCGAGGCAGATATGGTTCCCGGACCTTCTGGACTTGTCAGCGTCCCCGTCAATCAAGCTGCCAGTGGACGCGGATCTTCTCTCCAGGGAAGGAGGCACCATCCTCCATCACGACCCAAAGTCGCTGAACTTGCAGGCCTGGCTCCTGCAGCGTTAGAGTTTGGAGGTTACGACATACCGGCCGACTGCAGAGAGGTTCTTGCAAAGGCCAAGGCGTCCTCAACTCTTAAATGCTACGGACACAAATGGAAGAGGTTCTCTGTCTGGTGCCACGTACAGAAGATTAACCCTCTACGGATTACGGCTCCTCAAGTACTGCTGTACCTACTGATGCTGGCCAAGGCTGGACTGGCGCACGCTTCCATCAAGATTCATCTTGCTGCGATCTCCCGATACACCAGAACCATGGGAATGACGTCTTTGTGGTCTCATCGTCTGGTGAAAGAATTCATGAAGGGACTGTTCAGATCGTTCCCGCCGGTGAAGGCTCCGGCCCCGGCGTGGGAGCTCAACGTGGTGCTGACCAAGCTCATGGGACCTCCGTTCGAGCCTCTGCACTCAGCTCCGTTGAAGTTCTTGTCGTGGAAAACAGTGTTTCTTGTGGCCATCACCTCCGCACGACGGGTGGGAGAGATCCAGGCCCTTTCCTGCAAGCCCCCGTACTTGACTTTTCACGACACGAGGGTAGTGCTCAGGACGCACCCCTCCTTCATGCCCAAGGTGCCGTCGGACTTCCACCTCAACGAACCCTTGGTGTTGCCTGTTTTCTTCCCGTCGCCTTCGTCGCCGGCTGAAAGGTCTTTGCACTCGCTGGATGTGGCTAGAGCGCTGAAGTTCTACGTGGACCGCACAAAGAGTTTTCGGAAGACGTCACAACTTTTTGTGAACTTTGGACCTGTCAATCAGGGGAAGGCTCTCTCAAAGGCTTCCATTTCCAGATGGCTCTCCGGCTGTATCATGTACTGTCATCGGTTGGCAAACCGACCGCTGCCCGGCCGTCCGAGAGCCCATTCCACCAGAGCGATCGCAGCTACCACGGCGTTCCTATCTGGTGTGCCCCTGCTGGACATCTGCAGGGCTGCTACGTGGAGGTCGACGCACACCTTCACGAAATTCTGCTGTGTCGACCGGGATTCCAGAGAGGAGTCCAGGGTCGGCCAAGCAGTGCTGCGCAACCTGTTCGCCTAATGTGAGCCTGGTGAGAAGGTAAGAGATGCTTAATGTTGAGTTGTTGTATTGCTTAATGTTGAGCCTGTTGCCACCTCCCGTGGTTGTGCATGTGTGTACTGCTATGTATTCTTTTATTCATGAGCATGTGAATCCATGCCAGACCCCATGCTGGAGAAGGAACAAGTTACTTACCTGTAACTGTTGTTCTCCAGCATGGGTCTGGCATGGATTCACATGCGAACCCTCCCGCCTACCCCTCTGCGGCTCTTCACTTGGTCATACTGCCACTTCACGTGCTACCAAATCTGAAGATGGCTGCCAAAGGCGGGGCTTAGGGAGATGGCAGTCATTGGCTGTGGTCAGTATGACGCAGAGATCAGTGATTGGCTACTACTACGAAAGACAGATCAGAAATGAAACTGATACTGATTTTTCTTTACCGAGGATTCCCAGCCTGATGGGGAATATTCATGAGCATGTGAATCCATGCCAGACCCATGCTGGAGAACAACAGTTACAGGTAAGTAACTTGTTCCTTCTCCATTCACAGAAGAGCACTCCTACCGGCCAGACAAACGACACATCTCGGCCCTACGCATTACGCTGGAGGAGGCCGCAGCAGCCCAGATCAGACTGGCGCCTCTGTGGGAGTCAGGTGAGCGTAACAGTGATTTCCTAACACGCGCTAACTTCAAAAAACGCTCTTGCGAAGCAATTAATTCAAACACACGAGCGCATGTGAGGGGAATCAAAACTGTAATTCCCTCACACGCGTGAACATTAAGAAACACTCTAACAAGGCGTGTTTACTGGAAACGGAGCGGAACACATGAGGAAGCTCGAGGCGCTCACTCGCAGAGGGTTATTCAAAACATTCACAACACTTTCAATGAATACAGGTACTTGCGGTATGATGCGTGCGGAGGAGATGGCTTCTCTCAGCTGCTCGCTAACTGAAAACACCAGAATTCCTAACTGGCGAAAGGTGACTGGAATGACAGGAATAGCACTACGAAAACAACGCTACAGGGATACAGTGAATGAACACAAGAAACGGAGCAGGGAACACTAAGGGGAATATTTCTGTGAAAATAGTGTCAGTGGAAATTCTAGTCAGAAACGGACCGCGGTAAGCGTACACTGCTATCTGCAGAGACGACGCGAAGCGCAGCACAACAAGGGGGAGGGGCTTAAGTACTCCAGAGCTACCAACTACTAGACCATACTGTAGCATTCAGGGAAGGTAACCTGGTGGCCATATTGAATGATGAGGAAGTGCTTAACATTTAACAGCCTACACTGCCTTTCCTACTCTTTGACCAGGAATGGTAGGCTGCCAACCAAGACTTCTTGAGGGCACATCTAAGGGGAAACCCTGTGGTCATGACAAGTAGCAAATGTATGAAAACGTTACCACAATCAAGAGAAAACAATGAATCTCCTACATTCCCACAGATGTCCCCATAAAAATGGTATCTCACATGTGTGGGCGCACTGTCCCTGGCCTAAAAGGAATTGGCTAAACCATGGGTCTGGCAAACGCTCTGGGAAGAGTGTATTGGGCCTTGTGGGCAGCCCACAGATTTAGGACTGAAGCATCGTTCCCACAAATGAAAACACGGAACCACACACTTCAATTCAAATACACCCAGCGTCCAATGATGGCGCAATAATTTCCTATACAAAATACACAGCAAATGCAAAAAAGTGGAAAAATACAGTATTTTGAGAGATTTGCTACTGGGAAAACACTGCAGTGCTCAGCAAACAGTGCATAACCTACCTTCTCACATTGCCACAGGTGACCCGATAAAAATGGTACATCACGTGTGTCGGTCCATTGGCCTGGGCCAAAGGGAAATGGCTAAACTGCCAGCATCAAAATGCTTAGTGAAAAGCATATTTGGTCTTGCAGCAAGCACATACATTGAGGGCTCTGGCATCACAACCACCAAGTAAAGGTGGAAACGCCATTCAGTTTTGAAAAGGAGACACAGGGGAATCGAAATACATTTTGCTTTTGTTGATCACAGAAGAATTGTTTACCCCGAATGCACAGATAATAGGAAAAGTTGGAAAAATACAATATTTTGATGCATTTTCCATTGGGAGACCACAGAAACGGACAAGGGACAACAATTTTACCCGCCCACGTTCCCACAGGTGTTCTGTTAAAAACGGTATCTCACATATGGGGGTGCACTGGCCGAGTCTGAAAGGGGAAGGGCTTAAGTTACAGGTAAGTCAGGTACTCTGCAAAAAAAAGATCAACACTGTATTTAGCCTTGCAGGCAGGCCAGACATTTAGGACTGGGGTTTCACAACCACCAAGGAAAACAGACACCTGTGGGAATCCAATGAGGCATCACTTGCGTGAATTGAGGTACATTTCCCACTGAGAAATTACAGAAACACTCGCAAAACACCACATGTCCTACCATCCCACGTTCACACACATGTCCTGATGAAATCCAGACCTCGCAGGTACGGGTGCGCTCACCTGGGTGGAAAAGAAAAAGGGAAAACCTTTGGTATGTTAACTGTTCTGAAAAGGCAAGATTCAGCCTGCCTTTTGGCTTGTGGGCACTACACAGATTTGGGCCTGTGGTGTTACAGCCACCAAGGAAACCAGGGAACTCCATGCGTTTCTGAAAAGACACCCGTGGGAATTGTGAGGGGTCAGAAATGCGAGACAGAGCAGTAGAAAGGCTTTTCTCACAAGTAGCCTAGCCATTTTATTAAACATTATGGTGAGATAAACACATTGCTTTCCCTAACTTAACGCGGATTTCCCTATCTGTCAAACTAAGACTAAAGGAAAACACTCTAAAAAAGTATCTGTCCCTCACACTTGTACATAGAACAAAATCATATAGGTATCATATGGATGTTCAATCTCAACAAAACTACAGTTACATTCAAACATAAACTTTGTAACCATCTATCCATGTAACCAGGATCGGGTCCCCTTCCCCAGGATTAATTCAGGATTTCCCAAAATTCTTTCCGCTTTGTAAGTTCTTCACTTGGCACTTGGATTGTTTTATTGCTTAATAGCATTTATCACTCTTCAAAATGATTGTCAAAGTTTCCACAAGCTCTTGCTTGATAAACCAAAAAGACAGTGGGCCTGATTCACAGAAGCATTTTATAATGGTGCAATCCCATGGGAAAACGTTTTGTGAATCAGGCCTTTTGTCTTCACACTTCCAGTCAGTATTCAATATAACTTCTCTTCTTTGAAGAACAACCACTTACACATTTCTTCTTCATAAACAATAAAGGTGTGTCAGGATGCTTTGAGCACAGTTCATTATAACAGATTAGTGGACTTGCCACGTTCTTTTCACTACAACCTTGCAGTACATTAATGATTTTCTTTCTGGTCCACTAACCTGCAAGGACTAACCACTAATAGTCCCATTCCTGGTATAATCTCCTGCCAGAATAAAACTCCTACCACTACTACAAGTACTTTGTGGTGAGGCTTTATAAGATCATTGATGTGGAAAGTTAATCAACGAAAACCGCTTCTTAGAAAAGTCTTTGACTTTCAACAACAACATTGAAATTCACAACTTCTTCCATGAGGGTACAATACACATTGACACTGCTTGTTCCACT
The DNA here is from genome assembly GCF_040938575.1 of Ambystoma mexicanum. Lineage (NCBI taxonomy): Eukaryota > Metazoa > Chordata > Amphibia > Caudata > Ambystomatidae > Ambystoma > Ambystoma mexicanum. The sequence goes on from NC_090930.1 coordinate 891,739,051, forward strand.
GATTATTTTGCCACATGCAATGCATGGTATATTCCTCTCCCAGGTAAAGCTTTCTACAAGAAGGGTTTCTCTCCTGTCACCTTTGGATTCCTTCTACAATACCAGTTAGCTGTTGGTAAGGTTTCTTTTTCAAGTTTCCACTTTAGGAAAACTGTATCGCTTTTTCTTTCTTTTTCTTTATAATTGCCTTTCTTTGGCTAAGGCAATGCTGGGCATACACTTCCCTTTTAAGAAATTTCCCTCTGTGTAGATTTAATTTGTTTTGTCCAAATATTGTTGCCTCTTTATGGTCCCTCTCTATGTAAGCGTTATGCCAAAAATGCTTTAATTCATTAGTTTGTTATTCAAAAAGGTTGCTTGAAGCCAGCGGTCTATTACGGAGCACGCCAGGGCTACCTAGCAAAGGCCAATTTACCGGTCTTTCCTTGCAATTCCGTTCCTCCCACTGCCACTTTATCTTCTCTCGTCGGGACCTGGGTGCCTGACCACTCCAGTCGCACTCCCGCTGCTTGCGCCTTTTGCAGAGGGAGACTGCTTACTCCTGGCATACTCCAGTGAATGCCAACCACTAGAGTAATACACCGAATTAGGAGAGCTCCTCTATCCCACGGGACAGCCAGTCTCAGCACTGCTTCCCGCTGTGAAATCTCTGCATTTCGTAATCCTGACTGTCTCAGCACTGCGTCTTGCTGGGGAAACTGCGGGGGTTCCAGCATCGTCTTCCTTCTGATTCTGCTGCTCCCACTGCTGCGGTCTAATGGCCTGCACCTGAAGGGGCTTTAAATATTGAAAAGTCCTGCTCAGGTGTGGATCATTAGAAACCACTAGACTGCACACTACAGTTCTGTACCTCTGAGCTCCTCTTTCTCGTCTTAGTACCTAGAGCATTATGGTACTTAATTTCCCTAATGTTCTGATTCTTTGTAACCTTATCTAATTCACTCTGTTTTAAGGATTTATAGAATGTACCTTTAGGGGAGATTTTCAAAGGAATCAATGGTTGGTTCTTGGTTTTATGAAACACTTGTGTATAGGTGGGTTATAATACCATATGATAACTTAAGGTGGAATTATAACTATCAGAAGTAGTGATAATAATTCTCTGATCCTTACATAGATAATTCCCAGGTTAATCATCAGGGTTTTCACCACTAACAATTTGGGTAATTCTGGGAAGCCAAGCCCTTACTATGACAACGAGTCATTAGGTATTCCAGGGCGTGGGAAACCTTACCCTCCGAAGAAGATGAATACTGTGTCTCTCTTAACCGAGTTATCCTATTCCCTTGGTGGCCTTCTCCTACCAGGTGATCCATCCAGCTAACACCACCTTCAGGGTTAGGATCAGGCAGCGGCTGCCTTCCCCTGACCACCTGGGAGGAGACTTTAGGCTGGGATTCTGTGAGGACTCCATAGGATACTTCACAGAATCCAAACGTGCATCACTTATGTGAATCGCGCTAGAAGTTCTTACCCAGAATACACTGCAAAGTTGCAAATTTGACCATAAATACACTATTCACCCACATTTGCAACTGTAAAACCACCGAAACACGTGGGCAACAACGCGTGTCCTACCATCACAGGTTGCCACAGGTGTCCCAATGAAGAAATGTACCTCGTGTGTGGGTTCACTGACCTGGGCGCAACAGGGAAAGACTAAAAAATGGGTACACCAAACTCCCTTGGAAGACCAAATCTGTACTCATTTTGGCCTTGTGGACAACCCACAGATTCAGGCTTGTGGCGTCACAGCCACCGGGGAGAACAGGGAACCTCATACATTTCAGAAAAGAAGACACCTTTGGGAATACAAAGAGCCTTTACTTGCGTTGATTGTTGTAGCATTTCTTACCCAGAATGCATTGCAAATGTGTAAGTGTGGCAAAAGATACACTACTTTCAAATATTTCACACTGGGAAATAACCAAAATGCTTCCAAAACACCACATGTCCTACCTTCCCTCGTTCTCACAGATGTCCTGATGAAAACCAAACCTCACATGCGTGGGTGCGCTTACCCGTGTGGAAAAGGTAAATCATCGGTATACCAACTGCTCGGTGAAGACAAGAATTGATATGAATTGCAAGATCCATTGATCATCGACTCTACAAATGCACCTTATGGCTCTGGGTTCCTCCCGCGGCTATGCCTATCTGACGGTCGCTTGAATGTCAATTGCACTGGGGGACCTGCCGTGGCTGCGGCCGAGTCCTTTGCTGGGACCCTGCTCCCTTAGTCCCCCTAAGGTCAGACGCCAATCAGCACCATTGCAGGAATCATGGGCCTGCCTTGGAGACTTGTTGCTGTCGTGTCCTGGCCTCCCCATTTCCCCAACTCGTGGGGTTCCGGAGGGCCAGGTGCCGGTCGTGCCCCAGTGGTGGTGGTGGTAATGGCAGCTGTGGTGGTATGAATACTTAATAAAACCTTCACCCTACCCTGGGGTAGCTGCCTGTGCTGCCTTTGGTGTCCCACGGCTACCTGCACGGGACGGCCCTGAAGCACAGGCCTCTCAACCACTTCAACGAGCAACCACTCTCCAGGTTGGATTTGGTGCAGATCAGGACAACGCACACTTAGGTGTCTGTGGTTGCTACCCCAGCCTTGGGTGCCTGTCTCCCATGTGGGTCAACCATCCCAAAATCCAGCAGAGACCCGGGGAGCCCTGGTGGGGTCCCAATCACTCCCCGGAGGGAAAAGCTCTAAGGCCCATTCTATTAGACCCTACACCTTCTGATCTCCCTTGAGTGCTTGCAGTAAGGGCCTCATTGAACTAGAGTAGTCAAAGATCCATGATGTGCAATAGTTACAGAGTCCCAGGAACTGCTGCACTTGTTTCACCGTGACTGACGTATTCTGAACTGCAGTGGCTCTCTCAGGCATTACCTTTTGTCCTCTGGGCAATATTACTTGCCCCAAATATACTGCCTCTGTCTGGCAGTATTTCAATATTCCTTTGTCCACCTTATAACCCTTCTCTGCAAGCAGGGTGAGGAGTGTTATTGAATCTCCTCAACAGTGTTCTTTTGAAGTGCTACAGACTAGTAAATTGTCCAAATCCATCTGAACCATCCTGTTGAAAACACCCAGAGATTCACAGTACCCCTGGGAAAACCTCATGTGTTTGAATTTCTAACCACGATATGTAAACGCTGTAAGGTACAGCGAATTGGGGCGTAAGGGGACTGAGAAAACTGCATTTCTTAAATCAATCACAGTAAAGTGGGCCGGCCCAGTAGGAATGTTATAGAGAATGGTAGTGGGATTTGCCATCGCTGGAAACTCCACCTCAACAATGTTATTCAAAGGGCGCAAATCCTGAACCATCCTCCAAATGGACTCCTTTGCTTTCTTTATAGGATAGATGGCCGTATTGCATGGGGAAACGGAAGGTTGTAATATGCCTTGCTTCAACAATGGCATAATGGTCTCATAAATACCTTTTGTTAGCCTCTCTAGATATTGTCTCACACGTGGCAGTATTGCACCAGGTTTCAATTTTATGTGCATTGCTCCAACACGCTTTAACAACCCCATATCATGAGGATTGCTGGTCCACAAGTGGTCCGGCACCTTCTCCAAAGCCTCCTTCCAGTGTTATTATAATAATAGTTCTTTTGTAACGTGCTTATTACCGGAGAGGTTTTTAAGCACGAAAGCGGGATTCAAACCTGTGTTGCTATGCATTGTCTTGCTTCCAAGACAAATGCGTTACCCCTGGGCTATCCTCCCACCCTTTCGTGATGTAGTTCTAACGATGAACATGGTCTGTGGTACTTCCCTTTGTTCTATAGTTATCTGTCAAGGCACCATATTCTCAAAAACCTTCTTGCCTGTGTCTTTGGCATCCTCGAACGTTCGTCGCACACGTCCCTTAGTGATAAGGTTGGATCGATGCGCAAGACTGTGCGCCACTATCCACATTCCTCCTCAGTGCCTGAGAGAACCACCCTGTCATTTTGAATGACCACTGCTTCCAGGAGGATTGTGACAGTGATGCCTGGCGTTACCTCCTGTGACTCATCAGGCTGAAATAGGAATTCAATTGGTATCCGCCATGTCCGATCTCTGTTTTCTGGGGCCCAACTCAACACAACCATTACTCCATAACGGAACAAAGCTGAATGTACAGGTACCCCACTTGTCGCGCTGTCATTGTAATATGCATGCAAGAGCACTACTTCTCTCACTGGATACAAACTTGGGAGTCAAGCATACTATACCTTCTTGCATGAAGGCAATTGTCATAAAGGCCATCGTCATGTTTAGTTTACTTAGGAGATCTCTGCCCAAGAGATTCACTGAGGTATATGTACAATACAACAAGGGAGCAATACAACAATGGAGCAGATACATTTTGTGTACCTACCTTAATGTGTAGAACCTCGGTGTAAGGAACCAACAGGATAGCCCCAGAGAATCCCTGTATGTACATAGTTTTGCCTGAAAAGGAGAACTCGCCTTCCTTAATCCAAGATTTTTTAGACTGTTTATCGATCATAACTGAAAAGGTTTGATCACCTACCTTTACACCTATACAGGATTACCCTTCTGGATGGGTAGTAACAGACAGGACTGGACAGTTGACAGATCCCTATGGGCTGTCCTAATCCGGAACATTTTAGCATCTGAGAGTGGGAAAGGATTCACTCAAAAAACACTTGCTCCAGTATAGTGAGTGACCATTCCTTGGGGTAAAGGATTTTCCTTCCATGCCTGTACTGGTGCATGCACTGGTGCGGTCAGCTGGAACGCATAGGCCTGTGCAGCCCCTGGCACCGGGTTCTGTTCAACCCGTGCCTGCTGTGATTGCACAGAACCTAGGGCATATGGCATGGCTGAGGGTTGCATTTGCTGGGCACATATGTTCAAATACTGTGGCCCGCTCTGACAATCTCATGCCACATATCCCATTCTCCCACATGACCAACACTGAATCCCATACAATCCTCCATAGTTACCTGTTACCTCCCATTGGCCGCTGTGCCGCGCTTCATTCCGCCGAACCCACCAAATGACCCTCCTCCTTGCAGAAATCCTCCCTTACCCCTTGGAAAATTTGTCTTTGATCAGGAGCGCACCCGTCCATCCAACCTTGTGCCTTACCTGGTTCAATATGTCGTTGCTGTCCCGATTTTCCATGCTGTCCCTCTGCAGAGCTGGTAGTCACTGCTCCTTCTAAACAGATCTTGGCTCGTTTTTTTCTGAACAAGCTTGGCCTTAGCCTTTTGTGCCTGCTCTCTTTACCCATTTCTTGCCTATTGTTACAAAAATGCAAAATTTGTGCCTGAATGTCCAGCAAACCCTCAGCCTCCATTCTCACTACCTTATCCAGATCATGCTTTACTTCTTTAGGGAGTCCCTTTGACAGCATGTGATAAAATAAATAGCCACATTTATATCCCACACTTCTCCAGTCTCTCCCCTCCAAATCTCCTGAATAAACTGGATATGTGTAGCAGGATCGTCATCCAATTTTATTGTCTAGGCCTGAATAAAATTGATATCCTGCATATCAGCATACATGACCCGCAGAACCCCACACCCCCAATACCTGTGCCCTGTAATTATTAAAGGTTGCTCCATCATGGATGTTCGTATTCAACTGAACTCACAGATACCCTGATCCCCACCAAAGCTTGTCTGACAGTTCCCCGATCAGAGCCGAGAATAAGCTTTTCATGTCCCCCTATGGCCAACATGACACTGGCAGTTTGCTTTTATAATACATAAATCCAGTTGCTCACCCCTGCAGTGAGCGAAGGGAGTGTCTTCAAATTATTCCGGTCCATGTGCAACCACAGGACATAATACGCCTTTCGCTATCCCTTCTGGAGAAGCGGAAATTGAGTCACACTCGCCTTTACTGGGGCTTTCCCTGTTTTCCCCTTACTGCTCACTACCGCCATACGACCACTACAGCGTGTCCTACGACTCCATGGTGTGATCTCCATCGCTGCTGCTGGAGAGGAAGGTGGTGCTGCTACACCCTGTTCACCCCCTGCTCAACATCAGATTCCCATTTATTCTCACCTTCTGCCCCTGTTACCACATCGCCTGGCCGTTGTATGGGCACAGAAGCATACTCAACACTACTGTAGTGTGTCAGTTCCTGTTCTCCTTGCTCAAGTCCTGTACCCGTAACAGTACTTCACTCTTCAAGGTTTATGTTGACCTTCTTCATGCCTGACCTATCTGGCCTGACAAGGATTTGGCCATGCCTCCAACTTCCTTCTTCTACATCCTTTACCTCCTTATTCACCTCGTCCCGCTCTTCACTTTGTAACAGCTCAACCTCTTCCTCTGCTAGCCTCAGTTCTTCTTCCATTTTTTATGCTCCTTCTTTTCCACATTCTGGGCCTCATTACAAGGTTGCTGGTAAAAAAAGAAAATTGCCAGTGGTACCGTGTTGTTGTAGCACTGCTGCCGGAATCTACGGTAGATTCGGAGTCAGCGTGCACGAACATTCTGGCATGCCGCAAATGGTAGTACCGGCATGCTGGTAACGGCCTCTAAACCCCCGATAGCGGCATCCTCGGTAATACCAGCACCGGAAGCAACATCCTCACGCCGGAACGGGAAATCCACTGGCAGCCATCTTTAAAATCAGAATCCATTGCAATCCCCATCCTACAGGAGTGCTACTGAAATTCAAAGTGCACAGCCAGACTGAGGATTATGTCAGCAACACGAGGAACCGTCCGTCGGTGTAAACCCCGTTTTAGTGAGCCTGAGCTCAATATGCTTGTGGACACACTTGTAGAGCATGCAGATGTTGTGTTTGGAGGAGATTTGCACCGCCCAGCACAGATTAGGAAGAAGGGGATATGGGTGGAAGTGGCCACCAAAGTGTCTGCGGTGGGGACAACACCCCGGACTGTGAAAGACTGCCGTAAGAGGTGGGACGACTTACGTCTCTGTGTCCGAAACCACCTTGCAGCCAAGCACAGCCCGGGGCAGGCCACAGGAGGCGGTGCGCCATCCCCAATAAAACTCCAGCCACGGGAGGAAACCTGTAGCACCATCATACAAATGGAGAGTATTGAAGGGTTAAGAGATGCGTAGACGGGAGCAGTGTCATCGGGAGATGCCGGTGAGTGCCCATAATTTTAATCCCAAATCACACAAATGTAACCCCAATGCCAATGGTGAAGTCCTAATGACAAGTCAGTGCCACCAGGTCCCTGCTGCCTTGCCACACATCAACAGCCTCATTGCACGCATGTACCTGCCAGGAAGACAGGCAACAAACCCCAGTGACACACCCCACATGTCCCCTGTGATGCACACACAAGTGCCATCAGCATGTCCAACAGCTGCCGTCAGCGCTGTGCCACCACATGGCCCAATCCACCTCATGGCAAGATGCACACATCATTGACACCAGTCGCCCACCTGTCACTCCCACCATGTCCCTTCCCACAGACTCAAGATCAATGCAGCAACGTACACAAGTTGACCACATCCTTATCACAATCGAATTGTACGTGTCACAGAGCCACTGCCACATGGCCACAACACCCAAGCCACAGTATCCCAGCCAACAGACACTGTGCCATCCATGTCCACACTGCAAATATGTCCCCAACTGCTTCCCCCACACAATCATGTGTGCACCATGCCATGTCCTACATCATGACAATGCACATGACTTTGAATGTATTAGCTTTGATGTATGTCACATGGAATCACACACATCAATAATGCCCTGCTTCACTGTCCCCCACATGCACATCATCTGAACGTGAGGGTGAGCTAGCCACAGAACCCACCTCCACTGCAGCACGTGGCCAGGGCACAAAATCAACCACCACTAGCTAGGTGCCAGGCACCAGCGCCTCAAGACCAGAATGTGCCTCTACATCTATCGCTCATCCCCTCGCCACCACCATACACCTGCTGCCCAGCAGCCCCACAAGTCTGCAACACCCACGGCCAAGCATCCCTACAAAACACCACCACCAGTGGCCAAGCCGGCACAACAGCCGAAAACACCTGTTTCAAAGGCGGCACATCTCCATTAGGATCTGTATTCCCCAGACCTGAGGCTGCCAGAAGACCCACAATCCCCTGTCCAGAGCCTGCCAGAAGACCCACAATCCCCTGTACGGAGCCTGCCCGAACATCTGGATTCCTCCCCACCTAGCCAGGCACCCCACCCAGAAAGTCCAATGGATGACATAGGAGCATGCAACACCATTGAGGCCACTGGGGCAGGCACACACAGCGATGTAGCACAGGATAAAGAAGCTGTGTTCACTCCCCCAGGCTCCCGCAGCCCACCTCCCTTGCCACTCCCCGGACTGCGCACACATTAGGGACATTGAGGGCTGCCTCAGTTGATCAGTGGAGTGTCAAGAGGCTCTGCATGCCCTGGTCAGCAGATACCTCACTGTGACTGTGTTGACACGCCAGACAATGCAGGACACCTCCCGCAACACTGCGCGTCTGCTCGGCAGGGCAACCAAGGCCTTATACCAACTGGCAAGGCGTGTGCGTGAGGGGAATGAAGTGATGTCATCAATGGCAGAGTCCATAACCAGGGTCGTGACCCCAATTGCCGAGCAACGGTACATCATAACACCACTAGCGTGCCACCAAGCAGCTCCATCCAAGGAAGCCCTGTGCGTCGCTCGCAGAGACTGAATCAGCCACAGGGGCCTCACCCCCATCCTCAATTAGGCCATGTAACCAGTGCATGTGTGGATGTAGTCGTTGGGAAGGGGATAAGTGGATTATGGGGGAGGGGGCAGCGGGCATGTGGGTGGTGGGGGTGGGAGTGGTGGAATAGGGGTTAGTGGGGGAGGGTGTGTTGGGGGATTGGGTGTGGGGCTAGTGGGGGAGGGAGTGTTGGGGCATTGGGTGTGGGGCTAGTGGGGGAGGGAGTGTTTGGGCTTTGGGTGTGGGGCTAGTGGGGGAGGGAGTGTTTGGGCTTTGGGTGTGGGGCTAGTGGGGGAGGGAGTGTGGCCTAAATGCAGGGGGTTAGAAGTGTAAGGTTCAACAAATATAATCTGTACATAGTTCTTCATCTTTAAATACACCTGGTGTAGCAAAAAATCATATGCCTGGACATTGATTCTTGAGTGTGTATCAATTTTATTATGCACAGTGTCCAGCTCCCAGTGTGACCCACGCCCTGTTCCATGTCTTCCACATTCCATCAGAAGTAATTGTCAATTAATGCTTGCTGTGTGGCATGCCCATCACGGCCATGGTGGTGCTGAGGAATCCCAGCATCTTCATCATCCTCATCCTCGGTGGCATCATGTCCATGTCAGAGGGCAGGGGGATGTTGCGCCGGATGCACATGTTGTGCAGCATCGCACATACCAGCACAATTTTGCCCACCTCCTTGGGACCATAGATGAGTGCTCCCCCCGACCTGCTGAGGCAGCGGAACCGGGCCTTCAACAGGTCAAAGTTCTGTTCAATGGTCATGCGAGTGCGTGCGTGTGTGCGGTTGCAGGCCTCCTCATGTCTGTTGTGTGGTTGCCTGATGGGGGTCAAGAGCCAGCCCATCAGGGGATACCCGGCATCACCTGCATGTGAGCAAGAGAAAGGGTACTTGTGATAATTTTGGTCATTCCATGTCACCACAGGCTGTACAGTGTTGTTCACAGAAAAACACAGACACAGGATGACATGACAGTACATGGCAATTCTCATTCTCTGTTGCCCAGAAAGTGTGCGTAGGGATGATCCTTGTGGGGGTGGGGGTGGAGTAGGTGCAGTTGCGGCCATATGGCCCATTGAATGGGAATCTGCACATGCACAAATCATGTCCTACATACCACTGTGGTCTCACTTTTCAGGATTGTGTTACCAATTGAAAAGGAGTGTGCATAAACAGTGTACTCACACATTTGCCTGCTCTCATCATCGTGATACAGGGCTTTCCCCATTATGCATCATACATACACAGGTATCCATGTACATATGCATCAACACATACCCCCATGTGACTAGGTCAGATGTCCATAGGTAGCATGTGGTACAGGTGAAGGGTGGTGGTACTGTAATACGTCTGGGTGGGTGCTAGCATGGTGGAATGATGCTACATTGGATGTGTCCCGCACCTCACTGCCATATTTGGGTGTAGTGAAGAATAGAGCGTTTCGAGGGGATTGGGTTCTCCGACGTATTACATATCTATGACATGTAATGTCCACAGCTGTGCACATTACCTGTCATAGATATGGAATACGTCGGACCATCCCATCAAAAGAACGTTACCAGGTAAGAAAGTAACTTGTTCTTCTGTGTTTCTATATTAAAACCATTGTACTTGTGGGTGTCCCTTAAGGTAACAGGACTGGCATACTGATCTTCGCTATACCAGTGAACTGAGTGCAGCCCCTGATTTTGTGTGTGACAGATGGTTTTCTTCCTGGCGGAGCATTCTGATTTCAGTTCTAGACTTCCCATTTCATGCATTGTCAGTACAGGGTGGTGCATCATGGTACATGTGGTAAAGCTTTTCAAGTGTGCCTGATACATGTGCTGGTGTGAGCTCCAGGTCTGTTTTTCGATTGTATACACGGCTGTGCAGGCATTGCATATCTGCATGCATCAGCTGTGCTTTAGAATCTTGGAATTTACAGATATGCTTCAGGGAACGTGACTGTGTGGTCTTCAACTGATCAATGTGTGAGGGTTCATGGTGTGTATGTTGGTAATGCTGAGGTTGCTTGGTATATTTCCACATCTGACTGAGCATTCTATTGGCCTATCCACTCTCTCTACACTTCATTGCATTCCTGGTTATGTTAATGGGTTTTGCCAGGAGTCATGATGCATTCATGCATGCAGTGTGCACTTGTGCTCCTCATTGATGCAATAGTATGCTATGTTCCCACGCCGCTCATGGCCCACCCAGCAGACAGGTTACCTATGCTGTTAACTGCCCCCCCAGTCAACACCCCTCATGCCCCTGTGGTTACACTCACCCAACAGCCATGTACGAGGTACAGCATGTCGTGCCATGTAGAGGGGCAGCGTCGAGTTCCGCAGCACCATGGCGTCATGTGTGGAGCCAGGGAATCTTGGACAGCAATGCGTTATTATTTTGTGTGCATCACACACCATCTGTACATTCAGGGAATGGTAGAGCTTCCTGTTGCAGTACACTACCTACACACCATGCCGGACCACCAGCTCAATATGTGTGCAGTCGAGCGCACCTATGAGGTTGGGCATGCCTGCAATAACATGGTATGCAACTTTGGTGGCAGTCACCTCCTCTGCAGTCCGTGACAGGCTTATGTGGTCACGTACATGGTTCAGGAGTGCACCTAGAACCTGGGTGAGCACACAGGAGAAGCAGAGTTCTGAAGTTCCATGCAGGTGCCCCACTGTGTGCTGGTAAGTGCCTGTGGCCAGGAAGTGCAGCACACACACTACCTTCAGCAGGGGCGGGGGGTGGCTGTCTGGATGTTGATTACGCTCACCAGGTCATCGTTTATGAGGTCCACTACTGTGGTGATGGTGTCCCTATCCAGCCGGTACAGGGTGTGGATCTGGGCAGTGGTCAGATTGAATGGGCTGGCCCTTAGGCGGGGGATTGGTGGCTGCCTTCTGGGTACAACTGCCTGCACTTTGAGTATGTGCTGGCCCATTCTCGCCCTCCTTCTCCTTCTGTGCATATGCTGCATGCTCTGGCTCACTGCCTCCTCGTAGAGTAGCTGTTCATGCATATACTCCAGCTCCAGTAAAGCTAGTGCTAATGGTAGCATTTTGCCTTTCGGAGGAGTGTGGTGGGTGGGTGTGCTCCTTTTGTGCTGTGCCCGACTCCATTGCCTCCACCTGTGCTGATTGTGGCCACCTGTGGCAGGTTTCTGCACACCAGATTCCTGTTAACGCCTGCACCGCGATGCTGGTGTTAACGGCATCATTGTATCCGTTATTCCCAGCATGTCCATGCCGTTAAGAGCATGTCCGTGCACCTCTTGATGTGCACTAATCTGCGGCATGCCGGTGTCACTTGCATGGCTGCCTCGTGTGAACGCTGATACAAGCAAGAGCGAGGCCGGTCACGGCAGGTCCCTGCCAATGCCGGTGAAACCGGCATCTTGGGTCGTAATGCTCCGGTCCGGTGAACGATGCCGGTACGGTAACACCGCCAACCTTGTAATGAGGCCCTCTTTCCTCTTTTATGGTGGTAAAAGGCACCGCTTCCCCCTTTTTTTTGCCCATCCTCAGCCCTTCATCTAACCTTCCAGATGCTGGTCTCGCTCGCTCTCTCTCGCTCCTCCATTCTTAATCTCTCTGCTAACCTAGCAGTCGGGGGAGTTTTTCCCTTTTCACCTACCGTTCTCAATCTTTCTGCAGCCGTGACCATTGAAGGAGTTACCCTTCCACTTTCCTCGGTATCCCATCTTTCAGAAATAGTAGCTGACCGAGACATTACCTGTGTCCGTCTTGTAACCACTGGAGAAAATATAGGTTCAAACTAGTGGTTCGTATACCCTTCTTTGGGTGATAAAGGATAGCACCCACATGTGGGCGGTGCAGAATGAATTCTCGTACCCACCTTTTTTGGCCTTTCCTCTGCAACTTGAACATTTTGTGCCTTCCCTCCCTCCTCATACATCCTCCATAACGCTAAGATATTTGAATAATTCTCTAGCTTTGATCCCTTGTGCCTAGTGACTAAGAAGGTATACAGGTTTTCCAACATTCCCTTATCATAGGTCTACTAAGTAGGCCAAGAATTGAGCATTTTATCCTTAATTTCCCACACCAATTTTCAATGGTATTTTAAAGTCTTTACCTTATACCCATGAAGTACCGGACAAAAGTGATTAAATGGAGTCTCCATACTTCAACTCCAATTGTATTCCTGAAAATCAATGATCTAATCACTGAAGCCTAACCCGCAGCACAAAATTGCAAACCCCAAGAACCCTTTTTCCTCATTCTCAAATTCTTAAGCTTCCCAACAATCACTCACCTCATTCATTTTCACTACAATCACCTCACTTAGCTGTTCCCACTCTTACACAAAAGACAGCATATGATCAATAAGTACAATGCCAGCCTAAATCCTCTTTGTTTCTTCATCTCTTTTACAATTTCTTTTACTACAATGTTGTCTTTTTCCGATTACGGAAAGATACCCTTCACTACTTCAACTAACCAAGAAAAGAAAATAACAAACTAGGTAAAAATATCACTTCAGTGGGGTTACACAAGCAAAGTGAAGGGTGCAAAGGTACACTCCAAAAAAGTGTATACAGGAGGATTTACTATTAAGATGCTATCTCGACACGCTTTTTAAAATAACAATCTAGGTAAAAAGAAATGGGGGAAAAAAGGACTTGAAACACAGAACAGTTCATCCACTCCTCCAAAAGCACTCACACCTTCCAATCAACCTACCTTATCTGACACCATACATACACGCTTTATTACCCTCCCCGAAAAATGCAAGTCTACAATCCTGTTTTCCCCTATCACCCTCTTGGTTTTCTCACAAAGATGCACTCACCTAAAGTAGATGTCCTCAAACTATCTTAAGCGGTGCTCCTTCAAACTCTATGCACAGCTGGGCCACGGCACCACACCTATAGAGAGCAAGAGGCTTCTAATCAATATGGCGCCTGTATACCTCTCTTTTTTTAATCATGCATGAATAAACTGGTCCCTGCAGAGACGCGCAGCAGCAGATTTGTGCGGACAGGAAACTCCCTGCATCTTGGAAAGCCTGGAGTCCCTTTCTGGTCAAAAAATGTAGGTGTGTACCCTCTGATTTCACTCTCTAATTAAGGCCACCGCTCAATAAGTGAGTGCACGCTTTGTCAGCAAAGCAAGTTTATTATACAAATGGCTGGGAGGGGCTAGACGATTCCTTAGAGTCAAAATTACCATACAAAGGTTCCACATTATATACATTGTTGCAACCTTTAACACACTTCCACATATTTCCTGACAGTCATCCCTCCAGACATGATTGGTTAACCCTGTACAAGGAAATCTTATCCCCTCAAGTTACCACGCTCTCATTGGATGGATCCATCTAAACACTCATTTACTTTACCTATTTGGGTTCTTTCCATAATTGATCATGACATTAGCACCTAGTTACTTATTCATCTACAACAATCCTAATTTATTACAAGCCCCATTTGGTCGGGGACCTCTAACCCTGCACATGGCTTTTACAACACTTCATCAATATGAGGAGGGAGAGAAGTAAACAAGTTTCCTTTCAACCAGCAGTAAAAACCTGATCTACCCAGACTTACTGGCATCCCTGGTATTTCTCTCATTACACGCTAATCTATTGTGACTGCCATTGCAGCCCCCACAGCCCCTTCCTGAGAACTTAAATTGAAACTCATTAACAATTTGCCACCTCTATCCTTAAGCACCTCTTGCACCTGGTTTCTTAACTGCACCCCAGGTCGACCCTGCCATGTGGGCGGATTTCCCTGGTCACTGAATAAAAAAGCTTCCAGGTTCTCAGGACCATTATATCTCTTATCCACAACAGTATCAAGTTGTAAACATATGCCCCACTAGATCTTCATTTTATCCTGAATGAGAATGACCATTTGATATTATCATAGCTGGTTGAATGCAGTTAGCTACCTTCCTCCTACCTCTGACCCCAGTCAGCCAACTCTCCAGGGCACACAGATTCATCTCACTCACCCAGGCTTCTGTAGCCTATGTAAACCTCAGCTATGAAGGATATGCGGTGCCCAATCTACCCATGTATTCACCATCCACCCCCTCTTCCCCAAATGTCCCAAACACATCTCCCCTGAAAACCCCATGTATGTTGTGTGTTCAGGACCACTGCATCCCCTCACAGTGGGTTCCCCATACATGGATCTCTTCTCTCGTGTTTGCATATGAAGCTCCTTGCCTCCCATCTTTAAGGTGCTACACTGCACATTACCCAACTACATTATGTCCGCATAATTGACATTTTGTTGTTAGAAGTATGACATTTTAAAATGCATCAACTACACACAAAATAACACTAATAGTAACACTTATCCCATTCCAATTAACTATACTAGATGCATATCAAATCGCAACCTTGTGCCAACATCGCATCTACCCCAGCCGTCAATATGGCGCGCACAACACAAACCTTTTTTCTACACTTGGAGCAAATTCAACCACCTCAGGAATGCCTCATACCCTTTCTCTGCCAATGCGGTTAACCAAACCTTGGTGTCTTCTTTACAAGCCTCATATGAGGAAGAGGCAATTAACCAATCCTCGACATATTGTATCAATACTGTCCTCTCTGGTAATTATATCATCTAAATCCTTCTTGAGGTGTTGTGAGAAGAGGGTTGGGGGCTCTGCATACGCCTGGGGCAAATGGGTCCATGTGTACTGGCCCCCTATGTGTGAATGCAAACAGGTACTGTCTTTTGTGAAGTCATCATGAAGCAAGACACAGACAACAGATTTCAGATTCAAACAAAAAGGTGTTATTAACTCAAATGTCAGGATGGTGGAAGGCCTAACTTGCCCTATCCTAAGGTGGGATTTCCCTGCCTAAAGAAACTGAGTGTCTGGGTCAGAAAGTTCAACTTAAAAGTCTGTCTGTGTCTAAAACCCATACTTGCCCTCACAACCAAAGCTAACAAATATGGAGGGGTGTCAGTAATGAATGAAATACTGTTCAAAATAATGTTCTGTGCTCTTTCCAGAACGTTCTATCAAAGTGTCGCGATTTCAAGCAGTTCCACAAAAACCTCTGGATTCCCTTCCCCAAGTTCAAAACAGTTCCACGACACCTTGGAGTTTCCTTCTCCAAGTTCAGACAGGTACTTTGTATTTGTACTCAATCTCTCAACATTCAAGATTAGTTCCAGATCAACCTTATACTGCCTTGGTTTTCTTACCAGTTATCCGGTTGCTTGCCCTTGGTTTGTTTCAGCAACCTCCTTGGCTTTTCACAGTTGGGGCTGCCTGGTCCAGATGGAGTTGTCGGACTGCACGGTCCACCCACTACAGGTTGCACAACCAGGAGCCCTAGGCTCTCCTGCCCACACAGGTTCTTCTGTGTTTGTATCTGTATCAGGATTCACACTTAACCTTCTTATGTTCTCACAGTTGGGGCTCCCTCGTCTAGGTGCTGTTGTCGGACCGCACGGTCCATCCACTCCAGGTCACGCAACCTGGAAACCTAGGTTCTCCTTGTTAACCTCTTAGCTTTGCCACAATGTATCACAACTCCTTTGCCAGTGTTTGACCTTTATACCGATTTTGTTTCTTTTGCACTTTGTTCCTGTGTTCACTTTCAATTTCCCATCTCTGCTTTCTTTCGTGATTCATAGTTTTATGTTTGGCTTTCAAATGGGCAGTATCTGTAGTTTATGCACCTTTTTCATAGGTTCATAGCTCTGCCCAAAAGCTTTCATTTAGTTCGGATTCAATCTGCACATTGTTTCATCCTGCCACTTGCAGGTTGAATGACTTTTAATATTTTCTCCAGTTCTGTTTCTTATGTGCATACATTTCATTCATTCAGCTTCCATTTTGGTTTTCCCTTAAAGCCCCAGGAGTGCCCTGGCTCAAGCGGCTTCCCTTGGCACCCATTGGTCCTCGGTAACACTACAGGGCAGCTGTGCACCTTGCTTCCGCTTTCACCTGCACCTCTTGTATAGTTCGCGAGCCCCGCTCGCACTTTGGTTTCGTTCTGCACACGACCGGCAGCACTGCTTCTCTTCTTTGGATGCTGTTGGTTTATTCCTTTGTTCGCGAGCCCTTCTCGCACTTTGGATTTGTTCTGCACACAGCAGGAAGCTCTGCTTTTCTTCATCGGACGCTCTCTCACTGTGCTCGCCACTCCGGCGGCGCACCTTGCACCATTGCGGCCTCCCCAATTGGGGTTCCCTTGCAGCCCATCAACCCCTGGGCTCCCCAGTCCATTGGGGTCTCCTTCTGCCAGTGTCCTGTCTCTCCTAAAGATCCCACCTCACCGGCCTCCACACAAATAGGTTTCTCTGCTGGTTTGGTTTCTCCTATTGCTGGTCTTGTCCCTTCTTATACAGCTGCAACCACTTTACAGGTTTCAGGTGTCAATTCCAAATTGTAATTGCCTGGTTGCAATTAGAGGAGATCTTGGGATGTGCCTGACCCTTACAACACTCTGCAGGCTTCTTCCTCATCTCAGTACTGGAGTGGAGCCATGATACAACCTACTCTCTCTCGCAGGCATACACTTATTTCCATGATTGTGGCCTAGGCCTGCAGTTCCAGCGGCACTGCAATGCTAGACCTCGATTTCAATATGTCTACTACTACCTAAGATGCCATCTGATTCCCAGTGTGTTCTAAAGGCACAACATGCACTACCCTCCCCGCACGATAGCCCCTGCTGCCACCCCTCTACCACCTGTACCCTCCCTAAGCCCCTATCATATACTTCCAGGCCTTTGCCTCATCTGATCACGCTTGGGGGGGGGGGTCTGGGGCGATTGTCCCCCCTTTCCAACAGTAAGCAGAAAAGAAGGGAAGCAGCAAAACGTTCCATCCACAGGCCCAAACAAGAGAATTTGTATGCAACCTCCTTAATCTAACTTCATATTACACCAACCAATAAGCTGAACTAAAACGCACCCTCCTGCATAAAGAACAGCCCACACTCCACCAGCACGCCAATGCTCATTAGACATGGTGGATGAACAGGCATCAAAAGCAATGGCCCAAGCAACACCGTCGTCCTGGGCTGTTTTCCTCTGAAGGCCACAGCCTTTTCAACTACAGCCGCACAAGACATGGGCCCAACGTGGGAGAAATGGCTTGAAGAGTTCACTGACTTCATTAAGGCAGTAGATATGATATTTTATTTATATAGCGCCTATACACAATGTGTTTCAAAGCGCTTCAAGGCAAGGGAGGGAACAAGGGAAAATACAATGACATTCTTACAGGCCATGAACAGTAAGGATGTGAAATTAACTATCATACTTGGCCTGACGACATTTCAGATAGTGCAAGAGCTAAAACATAGATAAGGAAGGGAGGGGGAGAGTGGGAAGGAAATGGAAACAGACAGGCAACTATTTCTGATAGAGCCGGAGAAAACAAAAGGTGAGGGAGAAGGGTGCAGAAAGGGAGGGGAGGAACAAAACAAGTGACTATCATGCTAGGCCTGACGACATTTCAGATAGTGCTGGAGGGTGGGAGGGGGACAAGTAAAGGAAGGGGGAGGAGGCAGACGAGGTTGCTAGCATACTAGGCATACTAAGATGAAAATGGGAACAGCATGATTCAGAGCCACCATGAGAAAGGGTGACACACCGTGAATCAATGAAGTCAATAAAAGTCAAATCCTGTATTGGCCACAAGACGGTGAAACCAGAATGCATCAGGACAGACACCTACAGAAGTAGGCTGGAGGGGGGATGGGGAGCAGGATAGAAGAATCAAACAAAACAGGCAAACACCTGTGTGCGAGAATGGGGGGGCACAAGGGAACCTCATGGGGGACCAGAGGGGTGGGGATGGGCTGTGGGGACAGAGCGAGTAAACACATGTTGGTGCATGCTTACCTGCTGCCTGAGCAGGGATTTGGGCCCTGGATCCTCCTGGTCCGAACAGGTGCCCTTTTTTTTGTCTGCCCTTCGGACACCTGGGCGAGAGACGCCCTTTATCTAAGAGTTAAGAGCAGGAAGGAAGAGGCCGTTCTAAGACGGTGGGTGGTGCTTAGGCCAGGTGACCAAGATCCACTTGCACCTGCTCCCCATCTACAAAGGAAAAGAGGCTGAAGGGCTCATTAAGTAGGGAAAAAGAGCGGCAACCAAGAAGGCACCAGGTGGGCAGGGCTTGCTAAGTGGGGGAAAAAGAGCGGCAACCAGGAAAGCACCAGGTGGGCGGGGCTTAGGCCAGGTGACCAAGATCCACTTGCCTAACAATGCTTGACATATTTATCAATTTAGCCAGAAAAGAAGTGAAAGGTATCCATAAAAGGATCCCACCACAAGAGAGGACCACATATGACGTGATCATTACTGCCTTCAACAGAAAACTTATAGTACAGCCCAATAAGGACTATGAACATTACGCCTTTAAACAGTGCCATCAATTGCCACACTAAAAGATAGATACATATGCCATTCGAATACAGAAGAAAATAACATATTGTGAATTTGCAAAGACGATGAAGCAATATGATTGAGGATAATAGAAGGATGCACCTCATCCTCCGCAAACACCTTCTGAAGAAACCTATCCTGCTGCCTGAAATTATATATCTGGCACACATATATGAGAGAGTAGACATCGAAGCGGCCACAATGAACAAGCCTAAGACGAAATAAACGATTGCTGCTGTGCAGATGACTCGCACTC
Source organism: Ambystoma mexicanum (assembly GCF_040938575.1). Classification (NCBI taxonomy): domain Eukaryota; kingdom Metazoa; phylum Chordata; class Amphibia; order Caudata; family Ambystomatidae; genus Ambystoma; species Ambystoma mexicanum. The sequence goes on from NC_090930.1 coordinate 891,758,372, forward strand.
TTGCACCTCAAGGGTAATATGGCATGATGAGAGCAATGTACCAACCTACTCCTCAGGGAGGTCAAGGAAAGAGAACATGCTACAGATGTGGACAAACATTTCCCCATAGAGGGCCATGTCCAGCGATAGAGTAACTATGCGCCAAATTGCGGGAGGGAAAATCATTTCCAATCGGTGTGCAGGGAAGGAGTGCCATTCCCATCAATGAACAACCCTCTCGCTCAACAGGCTGCTCCCATGCAACATGACCCACACAGAACAATACAGACTCGGAGAAATCCCCTACCTCTGCCTTCCCAAAGGAGGATCAGATATCTGGAAGAGGTCCAAGTACAGGATCAACGGGAGCAACGAGTTTCGATGGACAGATACTCGGAGAGTACCAACATGAGCAGAGTGACCAGATGGAAAGACAGTCTGGACAATACGTATGTCTAATAAGTGAAGAGGTGAATGACACTGCACCACGTGTGACTCTACGCATTGGGGGTCGGAACCACCAATTTATTATTAACACTGGGGCAACTTGTGAATGTTATCCGTGAATGTTATGAGTGCAGACAACTATGAATGAATAAGAGAGTTGTTTCCGCTCATACAGTCTGGAGCCAGGATCTATGAATGGGGGGGGGCACCCAACCATTAGTCTGCAGGCCAGTTCACCTACCAACTGCAGCACAAGGAGTTGATTGTGTCTTCTATGATGCACTTCATCCAAAGTCCAATAGCTCGCAGGTGCCTACTTAGCTACAAACAGCACAGGCACTAGCGCTCATTGATATACACTATGAAAAATCGGAAATAGTTCAGTGCAACCTGCTCACACGAGGAACAATAAATGCAATGGAGGACAGGCAAATATCCATGATGCACACCAGAGAGAAATGTCCTGACCATTTCAATGGGCTGGGAAAACTGAAAGACAAAGTCATCACGCTTCACGTAGATAGCTCTGTACGGCCCGTCCCACAACATCCTTGGAGGGTGTGATTTCACCTGCAGGCACAAGTGTCCAAAGAGCTGCAAATCCTTCTTCGGGATGACATCGAAAGAGCAATAGGTCCGACACCCTGGGTGTCGCCACTGGTTGTAGTACCAATGGACAACAGACGTCTCTGACTATGCATTGACATGTTCATCCCCAATACAGCAATCCAACGGGAAAAATACCCAGACCCCAACATAGAGGACATGATTGTCAAATTAAATCAGGCGGTCCGTTTCTCCAAACTTGACCTGAACCAGGGGTACTATCATCTCATCATGCACCCTGACTCAAGATCGATCACCACATTCGCCACCCATGATGGCTTATTCCGCTATAAGAGGTTGAACTTTGGTATATTGTTTGCAGCAGAAATCTTCCAAGAGACTATCAGACGGCTCATTTCACCAATACCATCCGCATTTAGCTACAAAGATGATATTTTAGTGTTTGGGAAGTCTCAATTGGAACACAACAAAACGCTGGAGGAAGTGTGCAAGATTTTACAATCAGCAGATTTGACACTGAATGGAGAAAAATGCGGCATAAACAAAACGCAACTGAAATTCTACGAACGCGTCTTCTCTGACCAGGGGATGACGGCAGATCCAGACAAAGTACAAACAATAGCAACCTTGGCACCTCCCACTCCGGTCATTCCTAAGGATGGCAGGAAACTGTGCCCACTGCCTCCCAAACTATGCCACCATGACGGAACAACTGTGAAAACTGTTTAAGAAGCATTCCATTGGGATGCTGATTGCATAAAAGTGTTCCAAGAAATACAATCTGAACTCACAAACCAGTCGCCGCTTGGCATATTTCAACCCGGCTTGGCACAACAAAATAATGGTAGTTGTCAGCCCAGTGGGAATCTAAGCCATTCTAGCCCAAAACGGTAATGGCTGCGAAGATTCCTACAGATCACTCAGTAAACCCCTGCCTAGATTCTCCTCCCAGGTGGCCAGAAAAAGGCACACACTTCCTGATCCTGACCTTGGGGGTGGTGTACTGCGGGAGGATCACCTCAGAGGAGACAAGGCTCAGGGAAGTGAGGAGATCTAGTGGGATTAGAAACAGTATTTATCCTTGAAAGGAAAGGACCTTTCAAGAGTACCAAAACACGTAATGGTCGTTGTGATGTATTAGAACCACCTATTAATCCCGTGAATGTGTATAAAGACAGTGTGACATCTTCATATTCACCCACACAAGAAAGATCATTTGGGAATTCTAAAACCAAAAATCCCCCTTACTCCTGAAGGTACAGTGCAAGGAAACCTATAAATATTGATTTATATCAACTGCCTACCTCTTCAAGTAAACTCTAATTCTTCATCTTTAAATGCATGTAAGAAAAAAAACTATGCATTTAAAAATAAGAAAAGTTGGCAAGAAAACATAATTTTGTTGTTTGAGACTACAAGTCCCATAATCCCATGAGTACTGAAGAGCAATGTTGCAGCGCAGGTCAGCCTGTTAAGCTTAATGACCCACGCCTGAGGGAAGCAGGGAGGCTTAAAAGTCCCCCTCAGGTGCAGACCATCAGGAGTTGCAGTTGCAGAGGACGATGGAGATGTGGCTGATGTGTGTGCAGCAGTAGTCGTAGTTGGCAATCTAGGCAGAAGTGGGAAAACCGAAGGGACGCCAGGACTTTCATCAAGCAGATTACAACCGTTTGTCCTAAGAAAGTCCTGTTCTCCCAAACTCTGAATTGCAGAGGTTGTGCAGCGGAAGCCGTGAAGGAAGACTGCTTTTCCCCATGTGTACCTAATGGCAGAGATTGCGCAGCAGGAAGCGCGCAAGAGACTGTGGCCAGAAGGTGTTTTGAAGCTGTGGGTCTCAGGAGCAAAAAGGGCTCTCAAATTACATGGCAAGACTAGAGAAGCCCTCAAGAAGGAAGGCTGTGGGTCCATATAGAAGCCAGAAGTCCTACAACATGCGAAGAAAAGAAATATAGTAGTGGGTGAATCTAACTGAGCGTTCGTATGCCTTGTGCGAACCCTGACAGCAACAGTATCCTTAAAAACAATCACTCGCGTGTGTGAACAGCAATGTGAAGTTGACCATTGTTTACCGAGCAATGGGGCACTTTAAATATAATTGTTTTGCCAGTCAATCAACTCTATTCGCCCATGAGGCCATGAAAGTTCATACTACATAAACAAAACCAAAATCGAGACAAATAACAAAACATAACAGGGAAAAAAAATGTTAGAGTCAATACATTCTCCAGTCTTCATTAAATTGCCTTAGCGGTTACCCTAACAACCCACCAATGGCCATCGTCCTTCAGTCTCGTTCAATTCAAATGCCCCTATCATATTGCAATTCCCCAGGGGTACCGCGTTGCCCCAGATGGCACAAAATTGTCTGGCCTTATTGCAACCAGGGAGATAATGTTGCGGTCAAGGTAGGGACTAATTACAATTGTACTCACAGGTAATAGGGAGCTTCTCTTGTTTATTTATTTATTTATTGGATATTTTATAAGACGCCTATACAAGTGAACAGTGTTTCAATGTGCCACAAGGCAAAAGGGTAGGGAAATGGGAGAAAATAAAACAATCACAATGAATAAATAATAAAACTATCAACGGACCTACTAGGCTTTCTTACATTTGGAACATGCAAGTGCAGTGGAAACAAAGGGGGGTGGGATAAGTGCTAGAAGGAGAACCAGGGGAGCGAAGTTCAAGAGGTGACTGTGGGGGAGGCAACATGTAAGTGCAAGTGCGGAAGGCTGATCCGAGGTGGCAGATGTTTACTACCCAGTCAGGAGTGGGCCCAGCGTGCAGTGCAAGAGATGGTGCTGAGTGGGCAGATTGCATGGCCCCTGTCGGATGCAGGAAGGGAGCAGGCTGCCTATCTCAGCGACTTTGAGGGGGATTAGCTAGGGAGGGAAGGAGGTGGAGAAAAGAAAGGCCTTGATCTGTTTGCGGAACTTGAGGTGGTGCGGTTCAAGATGGAGAGAGGGAGGGAGACTGTTCCATAGGAGGGAGCCAGCCGAGGAGATAGATCTGCCCCCAGCTCTCTGCTTGGAGAAACGTTTGATCACCAGAGAGTTGAAGATAGAAGATCGAAGGGATCTGGAAGGAGAATATTTAGCGAGAGAAAGCTGCAAATATCGTGGACCCAAGCCCCAGAAAGCCTTGGGGATGATGCAGAGGGTCTTAGATTTGATCCTTGCAACCACCGGGAGCCAGTGGAGAGATCTTAAAACTGGAGAGATACAGTCCCTGGGCTTGGGGCCAATGATAAGTCTTGAAGCCCTATTCTGGATCAGTTGAAGCGAGCGAAAAAGAGGAAAGGGGCAGGTTGAGGAAGAGGCTGTTGCAGTAATCCAGCCTGAAGAGGACTAGAGCTCGAGAGACATTGAGCTTCTGGGGGAAGGTGAGGAAAAGTAGAATGCCTCTGAGGAGGTGAAGTTGAAAGTGGGCCTTTTTGGCAAGGTCCAGAATGTGAGGAGTAAAGAAGAGAGAGGAGTCGAAGATGACTCAAAGGTTTCGGGCCGCAGTGGAAGGTGAAGGGGCAGAGCCCGCAGAGAGAGGCCGGAGTGCTGGATAGAAACGAGCAGCAGGTGTCCCACAAGGAAGAATCTCTGTCAAACCTGCATTACGACAGATATAGTTAGAGGCACACCAGGACTGAATAGCAGACAGGCAGGTGGGAATAATGGAGGGGGAAGAGGAAGAGGGGAGCTTGAAGAAGAGTTGTGTGCCATCTGCATAACTCTGGAAATGAGGAGAAAAGGCAGAGATAACGTTGAGTGTGAGGTGCAAGATAGATGTTGAAAAGCCAAGGCGTATAGATCCCTGGGGAGCACCAGATGTAGAGAGAGTGGTGGGGGAGGAGAAAAAACCCAGGTGCACCTGTGAAGGACAGTCAGTGAGGAAGGAGGTTAGTCAAATCCGTGCCCGGTCTGAGATGCCAAGGGTTTCTTCGAGCCCTTTTATGAGGATAGAGTGGTTGACTGTGTCAAAGGCAGAAGAGAGGTTAAGGAGAATGAGAACAGCAGGAGCGTTGGAATCAAGATTTGCAAGAAGGTTTTCACAGGTGTTCAGGAGAGCAGTGTTTGTGCCTCTGGATGCTCGAAGACCAGATTGATGGTCATGAAGACAATCAGCGAGCTCAGTGTAATGGGTCAGTTGGGAGAATTCTCCAGGAGTTTCCCAAGAAAGGAGGTAGCAGAGATAGGGTGGTAGTTGGCCAGACAGGAGGGGTAGGCTGAAGGTTTTTTTGGGAGGGTGTGCACAAAGGTGAGCCTGAGAGAAGGTGGGAAAGAGCCAGAGGCTAAGAAGTGGTTACAGAAGTCAGCTAGGCCAGAGCGAGAGATGAGATATTGTCCTTAATGGTTCTGGAAGAACAGGCATGAGAACTACCTGGAGCAAACTACTCTAGATACCTCATCCATTGTGTTAGGTGAAAAGGGAGGAGAGTGGGTGGGGTGGAGGGGAAGCCAGGGGGGGCAGAAAGAGGAGTAGAGAAGGGGTGAGAGGAGAGAGAGGTCAAAATGGCCTGAGTTTTAGAGGTGAAATGGGTGGCCAGTGCAGTGCAAAGGGCCTGAGAAGGGAGAGGCAAGGTAGAGACTGCGGATGCGTTGGCTGTTAATGCCCAGGATACCCTTAGCTGTTCTCTGGTCTTGAAATTCTACCCAAATGGAATTGTGGACGATCTCCCGCAACAATACAATTTAGTACAATTTGAGATGGTATCCCTGGGTACAAAAAGGCACCCCTGTACAATACGAAGCAAATATAAGCTTTTGGTTATCAGGGCCTGTCTAGGTTCTCGCATGTTTGAGGATAATTTGGGGACTTGATGCAGATATACCATGCCTCTCTTTGGACCCTGCCCAAGCTGCGCTTTGCCGTCTGTAGGGCAAACAGGATATGTGACATGATTTTGAGCTATATACCTGGCCCCACAAACTGACTTGTTTGGGGTCAGGGTTATATGGTCAGTTGGGGCCAAGTGCACCAGAGTATTTGTGTTCCCATCAGAGCCATTGATGTCTCTGCTTGCACAAGTAGATCCGGTCCTCATTATTCACGAAGTTAGGATATTTATGGGGTTATCTGAATTACAGGGAACTGGCTCCTCAGATAGTTGGTTGATCTCAGTAGTGCCCACCAGTCCCAATGGGAGTCCCGCAATACTCCCCTTTTCCCCTGGGCCTCAATAAGGTATAAAAGTGTCCTGGGCACCAATGAAAAAGTAGCCCACAGTTTCAAATCAAAGTCATTCCTTTTGTGACAGACTGTTTGAGTAGTACCCAAGGGAGAGGCTTTTGATCAAATGTGATGCAAATTGTGTATTTTAAAGAATATTTATTCCGTAACACTGGTCAAGACTACTAGCTGCATGGTGAAGTAACTTGGGCAACAAGAGCCAAAAAAACGGACCCACTTTAACCAATAAACCTGGCCCACTCTAGCATTTTGTGTTTTTGGCAATGCCCTATAGGCCACCCCGAGCCTGTTGAGTAATGCTCGCAACTGGTTAATTTCAGCGGTTTTTAGATTTTGCATTGTAACATAACTGCCCTTTAATGTCTTGCTTCTCTTAAAAGATAGAAATCTAGCCATCCTTGGAACGTGTTTGGGTCGCGGTTTTAACAATATTAGCCTTTCTCCTCCTTTATTGACTCGCACTGAAAACAAAGTGATCCTGTTCCCGGAGGGCATTGCCTGATTTTGAAAAGCCTGCCTTTGAAGGGTGATTTATTATGACTTTCTCGCTTATGTTCAGAAGAATGCCCCCGCCGCCAACCGCTGCCTGTCCCCACCAAAACAAAGCACAGTCGAATCCCCTTTGATCGGCATTTAACAAGAGATATAGGATGTACTATGACTAATGCCTGGGCTTTCCCTCCTGACCTAGACAGGTTTTTCTCGAGGAAAAATAAATGGCGCCTCGTTTCACTGGAGCGCATGTCACATACTGCGATCAATGTGTTTTGGGAAGAATAAGTACCTCGTGGGACAAGAGGTTCCATCGTTACGTCTGCGGTTGAGGAGGGCTAGAGGGCGCTAAACTACAGCGTCCTCGCAGTGTCTTAAATTGGCGAAACAGTTTGTGCTAATCCCTGACGTTTGCTTGTTTTTTAACCTCTCTGACCTATTTAGAGATCTTACAACAACATAAAATGCAACAGTTAGGCCTTGCCTTAGTCATACAGCGCCCTGTTGCCAGAGAGCTACACCTTTCATGACCGCTGCAGCCCGGCTCGCTGTGTGGTGCACCCCAAGGGGCAGGGGAGCAGATTTATGAATTTCCCGGTGGGTGCCCAAATATAGGAAGTGACATCACCAGCAGTTATATGACCGCATTTGCATGTAGTCGCCAACTTGGTGCAATGGAGGTGGGGGGGCGCAGAACAGTGGAAACATTGGCTAGCATGTATACTGCCTATACTAAAGTCAAGTAAGAAGGAGGTTTAAGCCTTCCAGTTACATTCCAGTAGGCCATCACTACCCCTACTCCACCCCTCTATAATCATCCAGGTTGTAGTAGCCCTCAAATGGTAGAGCAACACAACTAGGATGGGAGAACGAAATGCCATCCCATCCTGTGAGTGTGTCAAACCTCGGAGCAAAGACTGCGTGTGCCTCCTACCTTGCAGCAAAATCTCACTAATTTGGTGTAAATCTCGCAAGTGGGAGCATGGGAATCCCCTACGTGTGTGTGGGCTGCAGACCCTGGATGACATGCTCACTTCTTCAGTGTGAAACTCTGGCCAAGGCTCTTTGGGCAAGCATTCAGGATGGGTCTCACACCTTTAAACAGTGTGATATATTGAGTGGGCACCTCACTCCTTGGAGCATAGTATCACCCGTTGCTGGTAATCTCACAACTGAATGTACAGTTTCACTCTTGGTCATCTCAGTGACCGCATGTATAGTAATGGAATCAGTTTCCCATCTGGGAAGACAATTAAATTTCTGTTAAAACACTCTGAATTCTCACTCCAGTTTTCTCGATCTATAGATCCATACCATATTCATTTAATATGTGTGCAGGGGTGATAACTTGTGTCTGAGAGTGCTCATTCTTTCATTCAGGAGAGATAAAGGGGTAACAACCCCCTGTATGTGGGATCAGGCTCATTTTGCCCCATGTCCCCTCACTGCAGAATGAGTGAGCAGGTTTTAAGGCCCTGCTGATTCTGCTATCCTACAGGCTGGAGCCTTCCATCCTTTGCCCCATCACGGCTTCCAACATCCTGAGCGGCAGTTTATGGACAGCAGGCAGCTCCGGACATGCCTGTTGCCAATTGAATGTAGCCAGATCTACTATTTAGACATTGGGCGAGTGCCATGAATCCACATTGGTGGTGAAGAAGCACTCAACATAAAGAACACAATGGTATAGTGTTGCAGTCCTGCTGAGAAATGACAATTCGATCTGTTTAAATGTAAAGCAGAGTGGCTGAGAAGTACACACGCACTGTGCCATTAAAAATAAAGCAGCTGTGGTGGGTGGAAGTGCTGCTTCGGTGGCATCAAGGGTATGCAATTCCCTGTGGGGGGTAGTGTTGGTCATTTCCTATTCAAGTATAGCAGCCCTATTGAGAAGTGCCATTAAAAGTGAAGCTGTCCAGTAGGCGGGATCAGTGCTGCCCCATAAAAGGTGTAGAAGCCTCTATGAGAAGTGGTAGTACTGTCCCAATGGTGCGAATAGTAGTATTTTCACATTACCTATGCTTAAGCACTTTTGGTTATTGAATAGCGCTGCTACATTCTGAGTAACTCCATCCCTTTGAATATATTAGCTCTTGTATAACCACGACAGTGTTGAGTTATTGTGCTGATGATGAAGATGGTGTCAGACTTGCTCAATAGTGCTGGTTCTGTATCATTAAATGTACTTCAGATCTTCATAGTCTCGGGAGGACAGCTCAGGGGCAACATGCTAACCTTGGAAGCAAGACAACACGAGGCAACACAGGTTTCGATCCCTCCATCCGCGCAACACGGGTTTGATCCCTCGGTCCGCGCTTAGAAATCTCTGGGTTTTACGCACATCATAAATAACCAATAAAAATAAAATTGAATAAATCTACTGAGAAGTGCTGGGGCCTTGTCAATAAGAGTGTAGCAGCACAAATGAGAAGTGCTGATGTTGTCCCATCAAAAGTATAGCAGCCCCACTACGATGAACTAGCATTGCCTCAACAAAAGCAAAGTATTACTGCTGAGAAGATTCAACAATTATAGAAGCGCTGTTGGGAAACAGCAGTACTACCCCATCAAGAGTATAGCGAGCTAACTAAGGAGTACCAGCATTGCTCCATTTCAAATATGGCAGCTCTATAGAAAGTGCTGGCTCATATAGATTACACAGCCCTGCTGAGAAGTGCTGTCACGGTCTCTATAGAAACCCAATAGCTCTGCACCATTAGAGTTACAGCAGCCCTGCAAGTACTGTCCCATTGAATGCTATTACACTGAACAAGGTCAACAGTATGGCAAGGTCCATACTGGGTTATATGTGACAATTCTGCATTTTACCCATGCACAGATGCAAAGTGCCTCCATTTCTAAAAATCGCTTTGGGTTTGGTGTACCTCTACATCTGAGCACCCCTCTTGCCAAGAGAGGTGCATAGATGTACAAATACACCCAACCCAAAACGATTTTCAGAAATTGAGGGACAGATGCAAAGCAAGAGCCTCTTGCTTTGCATCTGTCCCTTAATTTCTAAACATCATTTTTTACCCGGCTTTTACCCGGGCCGCCAGAGAGAGACACAGTATGGATGGAACTAAGGGCCATCCATACTGCGTCTCTTCTCTCCGGCCCAGGGGTTGGGGGGCTCAGACCCGACTTCATTCTGCCAGCGGGTGCCCGGGCCCTGGAGCACCCGCGTACTCAGCGCCCATGCCAAGGGAAGCGCCCATTTTCACCACCGCTGGCCAGGCTGCTCTGAATTACGTGGCCCTCCTCAGCAAGGGAATGAGCCCCACATAACTATTGGTTAGCCCGCCTCCAGCTAAGACGGGCCGCTCTAAGTCCCCTGACCTCTGCTGGTAGATGTGGCCTGGCTTTAAAGACTTATGATATATGTTATGTTATTTATATAGTGCCTATACACAAGTGTTTCAAAGTGCTTCAAGGTGGGGTAGGGGCAAGGGAAAGTACAATACATTCTTACAGGCCTTGAGACATAAAGAATGGACAAATAAACTATCGTACTAGGCCTGATGACATTTCTAATAGTGTAAGAGTATTGACAAAAGATGAGGGAACAAAGGGGGTGGGGGGGATGAGGAACAAACAATAGCTATCGTCCTAGGCATTACGACATTTCTGATAGTGTAGGAGTATTGACAAAAAATGAGGGAACGCAGGAGGGGGGGGGGGTGAGGAACAAACAATAGCTATCGTACTAGGCCTGAACAACATTTCTGATAGCGTAAGAGAATTGGCTATTGTGAGGGGAGAGGAAGAGAAGGTACAGGAGGGGACAGAAAAGGTAGAATAGACTGGGAATCAAAGTGAGTATGGTGAGCAGAGGTAACACCAACGGAATTCAAGTGAACAGGAACAAAACAAATAGAAGATGGTGCAGCAATGAATGAGCACAACATGAAGCAGATGTCCATTAATGCATTTAGCATCTCATAGATGATGATACGTCCATAATGTAGTTGAGGCTGCAAATGGAGCAGGCAGAAAGAATTTGCAATAGCAGTTGGAAGAAACACAATGCGGCAGCAAGGCAAACGCAAACGCAAATGCGAAATTCGAAGTCAAGTCTGGGGCCACTGTAAGGGTGTCAAAGAAGGATGCATATACAAAGGAGCATGGTGGTTGGTAAAGACTTTTATTTGTAAGAAATAAATCCCCCACTATCACTATCTTCTAAATTTGGCTGCCTCAAACTAACACTAAAAATGGACTGTCAGTGTCAGTCAAAATCAAATGCTACCGTCCTGTGTCAAAACCTACTTCCATCCCTTAAACTACAACTAAAGAATAAGTCAACAGAAAAGTTCCTTCTCTAGGAGAATGACTCGCTTCTCCTTGTAGTTGGGTACATTTTCTTTGGTAAAAAGGATGCAAGGGGGAATGACTCCCTCCGCCTGGCTTGTGGGTCTAACAAACCTTTGCAGCAGTCCATTTTCGATACCAGGAGAATGCCTCCCTTCTCCTGGTATCGGTTCACTACCTTCAATAAAGTTTTCACAAAAGTCAGGAGAAATGACTCCCTTCCCCTGGTGCCTCTTGTTCAAAAGGACTCCGTTTCTCCACTTTTCAGAACCAGGAGAATGACTCCCTTCTCCTGGTAGTTGTTCACTCACTCCAATACAGTTTGTATTAAAGCCAGGGTGAATTACTCCCTTCCCCTGGCGTCTCTGGATCCAAAAGGATGTTCAGTTTCCTCAGCTTTTGGAACCAGTAGAATGACTCCCTTCTGGTATTGCAAAGTCCCAAGTCCTTCCCTGGGCCTCAGTGGACTTTTCCTTGCCATCCCTTCGATGCTTATATGCTTCTGTCAGGATCCCAGACCCTTCTCTGATGATCAGTGGACTTGTCACTGCAGCGAGGAAGATCTCCTATGTTGCTTGATTCACTTGGCTTAGCATCCCAGACCCTTCTCTGGTGGTCAGTGGGCCTGTTGCTGCCACTGCAAAGAGGAAGTTCTGCTCTGATGCTTGATTCACTGGGGTCCCAGACCCTTCTCCGGTGGTCAGTGGGTTTATAACTGCAACTACGAGGAGAATGTTCTCCTCGGAGGCTTGATGCGCCTTTCCCAGTAGGTAGACTGTTCTACTGGATCGGCAGAGAGCCTCTCCGAGCCAACCTCTCTTCCACCCCCATGTCCCCTCTGGGTCTCTCATACCTTCCGTTACCTTTGTTGGGACTTCAGTACGCCTCCAGGACTTCCTGGCACTACGGTGTATCACTCTGGGTTGCTTTTCTTGACCTCTGCAGTAGCTCAGCAGCTTCGCACTCTCCTGGACTGCTCGGCTGCTTCGTCCTATGTCGCATTTGGGTCTGCTCCAGCTGGACCCCCGGAGAACTCCCTCAGCACCTCGCTGGCATCGTCCGCACTTCTGCTTCTCCAGTCACCCAACGGGGTTTGAAACTCCTGCTCACACCTGCTGCCTATCCCAGCTGGGCTTGATGAAGTCTTCAGTCTCTTCTTATACAATGTTGCCCATAAAATTCTTTTGTTGTTCTTGATGGATTGATCTTCATACATTCTCTGGGCCAACTCGTACCAGTACTAGCACAGTAAGTAAACTTCATGTCTCCTGTGCTCTTCTTCGGCCTGACACTTTTTGTTGTGGTTATTTCTCCTACGCTACAGAAACACATGGGTTTACTCTCAAGAAAGCTGTTTGATATGGGCCCTGGTGGGTCGGTTAGGGAAGCCTAGATAACCTTTGGGCCTTAGTTTGTGCTTTATATGTTTTTAAATTAATAAATAAAGGTTGGGTTTTGACGTTGGGCAACAGGTTATATCCTAGGTGATCGTCCTTATCTCGAGAGGGGCAGTCCCCCCCCCCATCCATGAGGTCCTCCCACATTATACCACCCCTAGGGGGACTATTGGGCACCTCCCTAGCCTCATGGCAAAGGGCTCACCCCAGGGGAGAAATGAAGATACCTTGCAAATTGTCACACCACCCATTTCTGCAATGAACACCAGTCCGCTTCTGGTATAAGTACCCGACCAGGACTCCCTAAAAGGGACATCCATGTTGCCGCTATCATGCCGGGCTGCTTCTGGCAAATGCAGCCCAGCTTGTTAAAGGACATTTAGCACCCCCTCCTTTTAGGACTGGATTTCTATACTCTGGCCTGGTGGATAGATGTATAGTAGGCCAACCTAGTTTAGTGACATGGACAACTCTGGGAGCTGTAGCCAAGCCAACCCAAGTCTCAAGAAGGGTGAGTCTGGTAAGGGGCCCTAAATGATTACACAGAGTGAAAAGTCAAGGAACACACTTAGACAAACTGTTATAAAAATATTTATTTATGGCGATATAGCACTATGAAAAATGACTACTAGCATGTAATGTTATCACACAAACTAAACAAATGATCCATATATACAATCAATGTAGTATGTTATGTTATGTTAAAGGTATTTGTACCACGCACCGTCACCAACGGAATTGGTCCCCAGGCACTCTGGCGGACCTGTAAACGAGAAGATGGGAAATACATTACAAACCCCTATAAAGGAAGCTAATTATTAATATGTAGCACTACAGGTCCACAGAGATACAACACACAGTCCATCCTTAAGGTATACTCGCATTGTAGTGCTATGCTCTGTGCTCCTTGTGCAAGCCCCTACCACAGACTGGCCTAACAACGTGGCTTGATTGCCATCGGCTTGTTTTCTTCGTGCCCACCTACGAGGCACCCTTGCCCAGTCCACGCTCTGTTTGATTACCCTACGCGCCTCCAAATGGAAGTAAACCTGTCCATTTTGATTTCACTAGCTGTAAAACTGAACTTGCCTACTGTATATTGCCCAGTCCTGCTTATCTAGCTTGTGCTGCACTGACAGTAAAGTGAATCTGCCCATAATTGCTTACTGTGTAGACAATCGAATCTGCCTTTAATTGCACACTGTTTAGAAATTCGAATCTGCCTATATTTGCTTACTGTGTAGACACTCAAATCTTTCACCGCCATATGCTGTTGCTTAACTGTGATGCCCTGTGTTGCCTCTAATCTAGGTGCTGCTATGTGTATTGTAGCCTACCTCTGATGCCTAAATCCAAATGCTGCCCTGTGCACTTTAGCTTAACTGTGATGCCTATGATGCCCCTTCAAAGTATATAGGCACGCTAGCCCTGATCAAGACTGCCAAACTTTGGTGCTAAAGCATCAGCATAATTGTATCTCAGTCTCTACTGGATTAGCTTAATATACCTGCCACGGTGTTATCTTCGCCCAACATGCGCACTCTACAGACTTGCCTCCCATATACATCCTGGTCCCTAGCCTGGACCATTCTAACCATCACCACAATTATGGCCCTCACCAACACTACCCCATGCAATCTGCAAGAGAGAAACTTGCGATTTAGAGCTAGGTTGCCACGACTTTATGACATTAAAAACAAAAGAACTAGTCCACCAGTCCCTACACGCACCTACATTGCCACTACTCCTGACCTCCTAACCTCAGCGATGGTAAATCGTCCGGATCCACAAGGTCACCCATATCACAAACAGAGGAGACCCAACTACCCTAGTCTAAGAATTGTCAAAGACACCACTACAACTCCCACATTAACTGGAGCCCTTATTAATGCTAGGTCCCTCATAGCATACAATACCAAAATAGCTGATTTACTGGCTATGGACAACTTAGATATCCTTGCTGTTTCTGAAACCTGGCTCCATGATGCAGCTGGCCCTGCCCTTATGACTGCCATACTGGACAATTACAATATCCTAAGAGTCGACCGGCCCAACAGTAGAGGAGGCAGTTGTCATGATGCCTACTCCTGGGAAGCCAGTTCAGGCCCAGTGTCCCCGAAAGCAGATATCATGTCCCCAGGGAGGGACCCAGCAACCCCTTATGGGGGCTCTTTGGACATTGTCCTGGCGCCTTTGGCGCCAGGCTCATAGAAGGCATCAGTCCTGGCACCATAGGCGCCAGGCTCATTATGGGAGTGCTTGGATGGACTTACCTGGACTTACCTGATGCAGACCATGCTGCCGGATCGAGACCTCCTTGAGGTCTGAAAGGGACTATTTTACCTATGGGACTATTTTACCACTCGGGCGTGGCTGAGGAAGAATACTTACCTGGAACTACTTTGGGGGGCTATTTAAACCACGCCCAGACAGCAGCTCACGCTTTGCGTTGTTCTGCATCTAGCAGCTGGACGCTCACTGTGTCTGCTCCTGCATCCTGGCTCCAGCCACGCCCACCTGCAACCTGGAACACCTGAAAAGGAAGGGAAGGAGAGAAAGGTGAATAATTGAACTTTACCTACCTCCATCCGGAGTCTGGAACCATCACTCCGTCTATCCTGAGGAAAGACATTATTTTTAGAAGCGCATCGCATCGCTCGCTGCAGCGCCGCGTTCCACTCACCTTCACGAGGCGCCCTCGGGCTCTTCAGCGACCATTGGCACCATCCGTCGCCTTTCAGGGCCTAAGGAGAAAAAGAGACAAAACAAAGGTGAGCAAAGGAACAGATTGAGGAAGGCCTGATTCTTCCACCTTAAGACTTACCTGATTATTTTTGGGACAATCTTTCCTCACCTCGGGTCGGCGCCGCTTCTTTGGCACTTCCGCACCCCGGCCCGTAAGGGGAAAAAGACACACGCATTAGTGGGTGAAAGCAAGATCACTAAGGGAACCATCCATCAAAAAGACTCACCAGAGTTTACCTTCGGCAAATCCATTTCTCTACGTGGATTCTTTATCCTGCATCTGAAATAGAGAAAAGGACAACGGACAATTAAGGCTTGAAGTTTTGCAACTGAATACTTACGGCCTCATATCGGAAAAGTTAAGCGGAGTTGAATACTCACCAAACCCGAGATCCAGTGAAGTAACTGGAAATCAACGCGCCCCTGCATCGGAAGCAGGATGGAGAGCTTGTCCTTTCAGACTCTAAGGTGAGACTCTACGGGGAATTGCGGAGGGGGTTCGAGGAGTGTGAGAGGGGGAAGGGGCGGAATCCGACACATTATCCAGCAGACAGTTAATCCCCTTTTCCATCTACAGAAGGATTCTTCTACGGGCCAGACAGGCGAGGTTTGGGGGTCCGGGCCAGTCCGTCTTCCGAGTCCTGCGCATCACCTTAGAAGAGGTCATAGCAGTCCAGAACAGGCCGGCGCCTCTGTGGGAATCAGGTGAGCGTTACAGAGGTCTGGCCATCATAACTAAAACGCAGCTAGCTGCTAGACTTACCCCACACCCAGCAATCACATCGTGCGAACTTCTCTCAGCTAAAATACCGATCTCCAACAATAGCACACTAACGATACTCCTAGTGTACAGACCTCCAGGCCCACTAGGCAACTTTGAGGAAGACCTATCCAGTCTCCTCACTAATAGCATTAAAGACTCCACCCAGCTCCTTTTACTAGGTGACTTTAACCTGGGCCTTAACGACGTTGAGGACAAACAAGCCCAATATATCTTAGTCAATCATGACATTACCCAAAAAGTCCTAGCTCCTACACACATAAAATGACGCACACTAGACTGGATAGCCAACTATAACTGTAACATCACCATCTCTAGTATCCTACCTCAAATATGGACGGACCACTATCTTATATGCTTTACAGCCAGCATAGAACCTCCCAAACCTAACAAGAACAAAATAGTACCCCCCATGCCAACGAGAAGCAAAAAAGAAATCACGGCTGAAAAACTTCTCCCACTACTCCTACCAGCTCTCACTGCCACTTCCAGTGAATCTAACCCTAGCGAGTTAGTTGAGTTATTTAACAATTCCATTACCAAAGCTCTGGACCTGATTGCCCCTATCAAACTCCATAAAAGTAAACGGGAAGCTCACCTTAACTCATGGTTCACCCCCCAACCTAAAGAAATGCGCATGCAAAAACACAAACTCCAAGCCATCTGGAGGCACACTCCGTCTGCTGACAATAAAACCACACTTGCCAACTTTGCCAAAAGTTACAAGAAGGAAATATTTCAAACTAAAAAAGATTCATTCAACAAAAGAATCAGTAAAGCCAACTCAAACTCCAAAGAACTCTTCACTATTCTCCGGGAATTGGAAAACCCAATTGCCCCTACAGACAATGTCCCCAAGGACAAACTTTGGTGTACCAGCATCCAAAATGCCCTAGCAAATAAAATCACAACCCTTCAATCTAAAATTGCTAAGAAAAAAGCCTCCTTGAGCCCTACTGGAACTCATACCACCCCACTGAAAGAGATACCCAGCACACCCACCCAAAGCAATTGTCAACCCTTCAGGTTTACTAACATCTCTATACTGGAAACTGAAAAGGTTATTCTATCCCTTAAACCATCGAACTGCCAAGGCGACAGCTGCCCTGCGCAAATCATCAAGGATGCAGCCAGAGACTTAGCACCCTTCATCTCGAAACTAATTAACGCCTCCTTCAACACGAGTACTGTACCCCCTAACCTTAAAGAATCTTGGGTACTGCCCCTACTCAAAAAACAGACACTTGACCCAGCAATCCCCACCAACTACAGGCCCATTACTACAGTCCCATTTCTCCTTAAAATCATCGATAGAGTAGCCTACCTCCAGATCCAAAACTATCTGGAGTCACACCAGCTGTTAGGTTCACGGCAATCTGGCTTCAGACCACTTCACGGTACTGAAATGGCCTTAATCGACCTCAAGACACAAATCGATGAGTTGAAGGATAAAGGTAGAACAGCTATGCTCCTTCTCCTTGACCTATCAGCGGCCTTTGACCTGGTGGATCATGCAGTATTATGAAACCATTTAGCGTCTGCCACCCATTTCTCAAGTGAAGCTATAGTATGGGTACAATCCTTCCTAGCTAACCGTACGATGAGTGTTCTCCCTGTAGCTGCAGCTGACCCAATCCATATCACTTGTGGTGTCCCACAAGGCTCATGTGTCTCCCTAACAATGTATAATATCTTTACTAAGCCACTCTTCAACAAACTTGACAGACTAGGGGTAACCTATACTAATTATGCGGACGATACGCAGATTCTCATACCACTATCAGGCAACTTTGTCGAAGATACAGCTCTAGTAAACAAAAT
The DNA here is from genome assembly GCF_040938575.1 of Ambystoma mexicanum. Classification (NCBI taxonomy): domain Eukaryota; kingdom Metazoa; phylum Chordata; class Amphibia; order Caudata; family Ambystomatidae; genus Ambystoma; species Ambystoma mexicanum. The sequence goes on from NC_090930.1 coordinate 891,776,096, forward strand.
GTACCTCCTCATTCAGGCATGGATGGCCTCCCCCGGCCTCTGCCTAAATGATGACAAAACTGAGATACTGATCTTGGGCTCCGACTCCACCCTAAAAAAACTTAGTGCCAATTATCGCAATTTCAACATAGATGGTGACACAATCAAGGTGGCAACGGAGGTAAAAACACTAGGCTTTTACCTTGATTCCACTCTATCCCTCAAAAAACAAGTGAATACGTTGGCATCCTCTACAGCGTACACCTGTAAATTAATCAGGACCTGTAGACCTTACCTTTCCAAAACTAACTGCATCACGCTAGCTAACGCACTAGTAATGTTGAAGCTGGACTATTGTAATGCCCTCTATGCAGGAGCCAATAAAGCCATCATACATAAAATGCAAATCCTTCAAAACAACGCTCTCAGAGCAGCCCTTGACATACCCCGTAGAGCACACATTTCCAACATCAGGAAAGACTACCAATGGCTAGAAATCAGCAACAGAGTCCTTCTCAAGACACTATCTCTCACCCACAAAGGGCTCAACAACACAGCACCCCCCCTACATCTCGGCCAGACTGACTAGAAAATCGTCCAGCCACCACACCAGAGCTACTAACCACTTCCTGTTAGAAACCCCTAGATTTAGACGATCCAAAGCGGGCGGAGTAAGCTTCCCTGTTAGAGCTGCCCAGGCTTGGAATGCATTGCCCACCGCATTGAGAGCAAACCTATCCTATTCCAGCTTTAGAGGTAAGGTAAAAAACTGGCTCTGGTCCAACGACAACTCATTTTCTCTGTACCTAACTGTCGTGATACTCCTGAAATGCGGTTCAAAGACTACTTTGCCTCTACCCTTCTACCTCTCTGTAGACGTGTACTCTTAACATTGTAACATGTTAGCTCTCATTTCAACTGCCTGTATTGACATGTATGCATTGTACTGATCCTCCGTATATATGTAACCTGAGCTTAAGTAACCTTGTACCTGCTGAGCCTGGCTACCCCTGGGTTTTGTGCGCATTATCAAATAATAAACATAAACATAAACATATGGGGTTTTGTGCTCAAATGTTCACCAAAGTTCCACACTTTTGTGAAACCGGAAAAGGTCAGTGGAGGACTTATGTGGTCTAATCAAGAGTTCCAAGTGGTAGAGGACTAATTGTTCTGTTGAATAAATGTGTCCCCCACTTTCAGAATTCTTGCGTGAGCAAGCAATGGCAAAGCAAACTGTTAGAAAACTTTTCAAAAGTTACCAAACGTTTAAAAGGGAGAGATGGGGTTCAGGTAAGTACTGTTACAACTCACCCCTTATACTTCGATTCTTCTTAGGAATTGGCAGTTCTTCAGAAGTGAGTGCAATGTCGCTTTTCCCACTGTCAGCGCTGGTCCTTGAATCCCAGGGTTTGCAGGTTCGAAAACTTCCCTGGTCTGCGACAAATGCTGGTACAAGGTCTTCAGGATGGACAATGTAGAACTCCTCAATGCAGGGCCCCTCTTAGCACAGGACTTGATGCAGGAAAGCTGTTTTGGATGACAGCCACTGATGCATGGTGACACAGGGGGACACACTTGTCATGGTCAGACATTGCCTCCTATCTTGGTTCCCCTTGAGGCTGGAACCACAACATATGGCAGGGATGACATCAATGGCACACGCTGTGGATCCTCAAAGTTCTGGGCCTCAACTCAGAATGGAAACTGCTGCAGCACGGTAGCCCAAACTCTGAGCTAGTTAACTCTATATTGGCTCAGGGACCCTTGCGAAGGCTCTTCTTCACAGAACACCAGGAGAGACGTTGGGACTGGATGGTCCCTCCACTCCATGGGTAGAAGGTCTTCACAGGACTTCTGTAGATCACCTACAAGACAAGGATCTTACGGGATAGCAGCAGAAGTTGGTCACCAGGCCTTCTTCCAACTGGTCCACAATCTCCTTACATGTCTTGCAGCTGGGCAGGATACTTGGCTCCTTCAGATTTCTTCAAGGATCTCTCTGGAATGGATGTAGGGTCCTCTTCTTATCCAAAAAGCAGGTAAGAGCTGAAACTCCCACTAGCCAATCTTAGATCTGGCCCACACACACACACCCCTACAGTGGTCCAATCGGGACCTCTGGTGGCACTGCTCATGCATACCATACAGCAACACTGAAATCAGTCTGTGGATTGGGACCAGACCATCCCAAACCACTTTCTGGCAGCAAACACAAATGGCCCTGCAGTAGCCCACGAAAAGCCTCAGCTTTCCCTGGCACTGGAAGTCCGTATAAGGATTTTCCTGTCCTGACAGGTCAGGAATAAGGGTTAGAGACAAGATGGCAGAGGGACAAACTAAAAACCTTGTGGCACAGCCATGTTTGGACACTGGCTACAATAGGTAGCCAAACCTGGTAAACGCAGTAAGGCTTAACCAAAAAACACTAAACAAATAACAAAAAGTAACTGCTGCCACCGGCTTGTCTCTTAGGCACACATAAAGTAACCAGAAATTCTCTGAGTGTTAGTGTACCCCATTGTACTGCATTGTAAGATGCGTTGTACAATGATACAAAGTTACCAAAAGTGGCAATTAAGTAACAAGTCTAATGGAAACAATGTCTCTGAGTACTGACAGCCTGATGGACATTTCAGTTTCCCCATGAAATATGAGCAAACGCCAGTGTAGTGCACTCTAAAAAGTTCAGATCAAATAAAAAAATAAAAGTACAAAGTTTGGTGGTCCATAAAATTGGAGGGAAAGGTGCTAAAAAAAGAAATCCTTCCTAACATGTCACTACTGCTTCTGTTCTGCCTGCAACTTCCAAAAATCAAAGAGTGACATGAAAGACCTTCTGCAGCACATTAGACCTTGAGACAGCCTGACACGACTGTTTCTCAGGTAAGGATTTTGTATAAACATTTTGGTAATGTAAAGTGCACTTTATAAGGACTTTTTATATATTTTTCAAGGACTAGTTTTTGTTTTTAAGGAAGTTGCTTAGGAATAGTTATAGTTTGAAATGTGTTGCCCCCTTTTCATACAAAAAATAGAAAACTGCTGGTTTGATGGGGTTGAAGTTCAGATCTATGTAAATACCAACCAATAGCTAAAAAGAGCATATACCAGCGGTTCTATGTTCATAAATGCCCAGTTTTGTTTTGCTTTTTTTTGCCGAAAATGTTTTGCTGAAAAAAATCATTGTATTTTTCTTTCACTCCCCAATACCCCATCCCCTATTATTTATTCCCTATACACCACGCCACCCTACCCCTCATATGCCCCTCCCATATTCTTTGATGTTTTTTTCAGCAAAACATTTTCAGCAAAAAGTGCTGCGAAAGAAAAATGGGCCGTGAATGAACAACGTACCACAGCAGCATTCCTCTGTCCGCCTTACCATATGCTGTATATTTGTTCTAAAATAGTGTTTCTTCCAAGGGGGGGGTTGGGAAAATCATATACCTAGTGCCATTCCTGACCAAGTCTTTTTTTCTAGAGTGGCATTGTGGGATATCTTAACCCACTAATCCAAGCCCTGCAACATCACTGTGCATTGCTGGCAGCAGAAACATCATAATGGCCGCCGGAAAGCATGCTGCTTGCCAGAAATCGCCAGAAAGTGCGCAGTGAAAACCTGAAAAATAGGCCACCATCTACTTTTACCTGTCAGTGAGCACAGGAGATCACTGCCAAAACCCACCATTGGGCTACCCACAAAGTAGCCTGAGATCACTTGAAAAAGCAATGCTGATTGCCAAAGAAACACAGAGCTGCTTTAAAAATCTGTTTTATTTGGTGTCAAATTTGCAAAAATGATGGCTCACAAACCACCCAAAAAGATCCAACCTCCTTGTCGGGGGTCAAAATCATTCTACTGCAAGAATCTACATAAATATAAGGTCCACCGAAGTATGTGTTATCTGAACAAAGTCCACTTTTGAGGATTGCTTGCTGGAAGAAATCTGTCAAAAATGGGTGTAATACCGTTACTCACCTCTACCAGAAGCCGGCGTTTTAAAACCATTTTGTGTAAAGTTGAACATGGAACCCAAACTATGCCAAAGAAAGACTTGCTAAGAGGTGGATACAATTTAAAACTATATTCTGTAAAGGCTTGAAGCAAGAAATTGTTTAATGTATGGGTTAGAAATGTGGGTTATATTATAAGAAAAGACCATTTTTAGACATTGGGTTAAGAGTTAAAAGTTTCCCACACTGTGTTCAAAGGAATTCCACACCTTCTCCCTGGACAAAGGGGACTTCCCCCCTGCCCTTGGCTAAGAGATTTACAGGCTGGTGTCAAAAGGAACTGGGAGTGGTACCCTGGCCTGTTGCTCTCAGTGCAGACAAAGGAATCCTTGGGCTGAATAGAAAATGCTAATTCGGGTGTGACTGAAAACAAACTGCTGCCAGGAAGGAGAGACATGTGACCTCTGAGTCAGCACAGCTCTGGGGGCGGACCAGACTGAAATGTGGATTTAACATTGGGTTAAATATATGTTTTAGAAAAATGCTTATAACAAATTGTACCGAACTGACCAAAATGTGAAACTTTGAGATTGTTAAAATGAAAAATTCACTCACAGTTGAAGACTAAGCTGGACTCTGTGCGATGTTCTGAGACCAAACCCCGGTATTTTTCATATTGTAGCTACTATGTTTATGCCAGGATCCTGAACATTTACAGAATTGTGCTCAGATGGGGTGTGAATGCATGTCTAAAAATTGGTGTAGAAATAATGTTGAGAAACCCACCGAAAGCGCAAAAAGTGGTCATTTCTGAACCCAAGCTCTTAGGAAGATGAGAGTTGAACAGAAATGTACCTTAATCTGTCATGTGATTTATGTAGTATTAACTAGTTGTGTATATTGTAAATATGTGTTTTATGAAAAATAAGATATGCTGTACAGAGACCAAGGGGAGTGTTTTTCCCCAAGCCATAAAGATGACACCGGATGACATGCTGATCCTTTCTCCAATCAGGGGACAGGGAATCCTCTAACCGATCAGATCCTTAGGGGGTTGGGCATTGTACAATCAGCCTCCCCACCCACTTGGAAATACATAAATAGAGACTGTTGAGGACAGATGACACACTTTCCATTGCTCAACTGATTTCTTGGCGAAGCACCCTGCAAGAAGATCCAGACCAGATCCAGACAATATCCAGACAGAGACTCTAGAACCAAACTCTAGAACCTTGAAGCAGAGAGGCCTAAACTACAAGCTGAACCTTTTTCAGAGGCTTTAGAATCTTTTGCAACCTGATTCTAATCCCCTAAAACTTCCAAGGGGCATCTCAAAATCCAACAGCCTGGCTGAGCTGTTTTGCTGTTCTAGCTAAGAACCCTGTGCTAGAACCAAGATCCAGACCCGCAGAGCAGAGCTGTAACCCAGAACCCATCAGATCCAGTCCAAAAGACCGTGCAGACCGCAGTGCAGTGCTGAGAGCAGAACTGAGACCTGTCCAGTGGCGAGAGAATCCCAGCCAAACCCTTGACCAGATCTTTGACGGGGCCCACTCCATTCCAAAGCCATAGGAGTGAGTATCCAGTCTAGAACTGTCCATAACCAATCTCTTAGCTTAAAGTAATACTATTCCATCCATTTCAACCTGTCCAGAACTGCATTACAGAACCTATGTTGTCTATACTTAATTCTTCTCTCCTCCACATAATTCTTGATAAATTGTAGCGATAATCATCTATGCGCTGATATTTTTCAAGTGTCTTGACGCACAACAACCAGAGCGGAAGGCACCCTGTTTCTGGTGGTTGTCCCGTTGGTTATCTTGTAGTTTCATAGCTCTTATTATAAGTCCATATTGATTCCTAATCTGTAAAGTGCAATCTCTCATTTTTGAAATCTTGACTTTGTTTCTGAAAAATCTACCTTGATTAAAACCTCTGTAACGTTTGACTGTCATTTTAAAGCTAAGATCCTAAGCTTTCTAACAAACCTAAAACGACATTCCAATTCCTTATAGTTTTTCCGCAATCGCGTTTCACGCACGCGAAAAAATTGCCGCAAATTGCAATTTAGCTCCATTTCACCACATGTCAAAATAGCTGTTTATTGTTTTCAACGGCTGAATTTCGTTTTCAATCTGATGATCATTCATGAATCATTGCTAGTGTTGACCTGAACCAATCCAAAGTAACTCTCACTTATCCTGATTCTCCTTTAGTGAATTAAAAGCATTTTAGCATATTTTCCCTTTCATTGCAATCACATTCAAAAGCATTTTTGCCTGTTTTAAATCATACCTGTTCTCTCTAAGCTTGCTGGGGGAACTGGGATTGAAATGCATTATTGATTGTATTCCTGAAACCTGTGTGCCCTCATTTCCATCTCTTCATATTGCATAGTGGGGGGAGTGAGTAGTCACAGGGGAAAAAGTGATCATATTGTCTTTTGATTGAAATCATATCAAGTGTATTTCTGTGTTGCATTCTTTCCCATCATTGCATTTCTTGAACCATACAAAGTATTCTCTGCTACATTATTTTTCTATTCCTTCTCCTAACTGATTAAAGAGATTGGTGATATTGTAATATTACCCATTGCTGATTACCGTTCATATTCATAAGTGTGCTATTCCGATATTATTCTATTAAAAAAAGTGTAATCTATATATTGTTCAATTCTTCAAATAAACCTTTTAACTTGCAAAACAAACCTACTTCTTGGCTCAGTGAGGTCAGGGGGATTCAAAGCGAGGGGCGTTATATAAGGGTTCATCATCCAGATTTAAAGAACTTTGACATAAAAATATATAAATAAGGGCTTCCATTGGGCATCCCATACTAAGCATTGACTTGGTTGGAGTGCTGGATTGAAGTCACTTACAGCACATCCATGGGGAGCCAGAATCTCACATGCACGGGGGATGTGGGAGACCGGTAAGGATGGGTTAAGTATAAGAAAAGTGTATTACCCTGCCTGTCTACACCTGTCTCCTGCCATGTGAGATTTGATCCGTCCCCGCTATATCATTTGGAGGCACTGTTGAGATCACCCTTGGGTGTGCCCACATGTATCCTACCTAGTTACCTCTTATCATTCCTATCCCCTTTCCTTCAGCCATCCTGGAGTTAGTGTAAATATTACTAGAGTAAGTTTCAGTTTTGTACATAAATTATGCTGTGCAAATTTGTGTATAGGGGTTGTGTATATAAAAATATAATAATTGTTTGTTATTGTACCTGATTTATCACCACGTCTACCGGGTACACCCTCATGGATCGGTTTCAGATATTCAGTTTGTCTAGGTGTGAGAGGAATCAGCCTGAACATTGCTATATTATAGGTGACATCCCATGAAGAACACCCCTCCACCCAGTGCTCGAATTGACGGAGGACCTTGAGTCCCTCACTGGCCAGGTCAAGTGCCTGGGCAAAGCCCCTGGGCTAGTTGGGACCAGTATCCTGGTCTGCTGTGGGCCTAGGGAAGTCAACCCTGCTACATTGCCCCTAACCATTCATGAGGGAGACATGATGGTACCCTATCCTCTTTGGGCCTTAACCACCTGTTCAGGGTTCCAGGCTAGCTCACAATCCTTTCCTATCCCAACCCCTCCCTTGCGCAGGACTGCGCCCAGTCATCCAGCAGCGCCCAATGTAGGTACCATCATGGTTGTGTTTGCAAGTACTCCCAGTTCCTCTGGGCCTAGCAGACATACCAGTTCTACACTCGAGGATAGAGGTGACAGACTGATAATTTCCTCCATTGCGGATGCTTTCATGGTGTTGTTGCAGGGGACCATCAACACACCATCTGAGCATGGCCTTTATGCCCGCCTGAGACCCTTCTCAAGGGAGAAACCTACCCAGAGAGGTGAAGACGAATATCGGAACTGGGCAGACCAGACCAATTAGATGATCCATGACTGGAGAGCTCTTGGCCGGGCAAAGCGGTGAAACATCAATGAGAGTCCATAAGATACTGCAATGAGTCATCCAGGTGCTCCATGACACGCACCTAGACCCCACCACATAGGATATAATGTACATGCTGGATGGGATCTTTGGAGCCACAGAATCAGATGCAGAGGTAATGGTAAAATAGTATGCCACCCGTCTCTAACCAAGTTAGAGACTCTCAGAACATCTGGCCAGGATTGAGATGATACTTTGGTTTCCATCACAAGAGGATTGATCCAAACAGCCTGAACTTGGTAAGGCTGCAACAAGTCTTGCACGGAGCAAGATCCCTGCTGCTGGTTCTTAAGCAGCTGTGATTCCGGGAGCTGACTCAGAAACAACCTTCCTTCGAGGAACTGGTCCGGGAGGAGGAGGACACATTGTATAGTCTACCCAGTCAACATGCCTCCCCATATACAGCCCCACAGTATGACCTGAGACATAAAGTGGAGAAGTTGAGCCAGATTATCCATAACATGCAGCTGCAAAGGGTGCCGGACAAGACACCGCCTTTAGAGACATCCCGGCTGTCAGAACATCAAAGAGGCTCTCCACTGACATCCCGGGAGAGGGAACACCAGCTCTTCTGGCACGCTCAGGAGCCAAGTCCACCCTGATAGTACCAAGGGCAAACTGCACAGTTACAGCCCTGGCAGTTATGCCATAGATGAAGGCAGGAGGGCCACACCTTCTGTATGTGATTGAACTCACAGGATAACATCAAAGTTGCCGAGAGGTTCCGGTTCCAGGACTTGAGCACCCTAGAATGCATAATGGCGGGAAATGTCAGTGAGCACCAGGAAGCAGAGCACCTGAATCCAGACATGCCCCGTGCACAGCAAACACACCCAAAGGGCCCACTACCTTGGGCCATGTCTCAGGCACCTCAAACACCAAACATGTTCACTTGTCATGAGCTACAGCCATGTGCAATGAAATTATCTTCCAGGGCATGGACTTCGACCATAACCCCAGGCACCTGAAACACACCCTCAGCAACCATTAGGCATGCAGCCATGCCCTGTGGACAGTGTGCCTTGTGTACTGCAAACATGCCCATTGGACAGTGTGCCTGAGCCATCACTTCTGTCCATGACCCTGGAATGCCAACTTACCCTCAGAACACACCAGGAATTCCTGCTGAGTGGACAATGTGTCCAATGCACATAAAAACACACCTACATTATAGAGCAGGCATGGCCTTCCACCATTCCCATTTGACAATGTTTGCGGGCCATGGTCTGTACCCATGCCCCACGCACTTGACCTCACCCTTACTGTAAATTGGGAATAACCTTTGGCCATTCACAGTGGGCAAAGTGACTGTGGCATGGCCTTTCTCTATATCTTTTGCACAGCTACTACACCCACAGTAACAACTAGGTAGCGGAAGCTGACATTGCACTGGACACAATGTCAGTGCTGAATCTGTAGGTCTTGCCACTAACTCACCATCAATGCCACCTATGGCTGGTTTCAAACTTGGATGTGCATTAATTGCTTCACTCTAAATGATTCTAAACCTGAACTCATGGACATGGGCAACTCAGCGCAGCTCCGGAAGTTAAGGCCAGAGTATCGCAGCTTTAACATCGCTGGCTGCACCTTTAATACACAAACCAAAGCCAAAACGTTAGGTATTGTTCTTGACCAAGGGCTCAATATGAAGGCCCAGGTTAGCAGCCTTGTTTCAGGAACTTCCTATCATCTTAAGACCATTTCGAAACCCCATCGACTGAGCCACGATTGCACGAGCCATAATGGTAGCCAAACTCGATTATTGCTCTGATGGGAATTGGTAAGGGCGAATTGACGCGGCTACAAGTCATTCAGAATAATGCTGTGTGCATTGTAGAGAGACTCCGTAGAACAGACCACGTGTCCCCAGCTCGCACTGCTCTGCATTGGTTCCCGATTAGCAGTAGAATCTCCTTCAAAGTTCAATGCATTATGCAGTTGCCTTTATGGCAAAAGCCTTGCGTACCTGCAGAACTGTATTGCGTGGCTACCTGCCAGGAGGGTTTTATAATCCAACAATGCGTGTCTTTTGGACACACGGCAGGCTAGACTGTCCTCCGTCGCCAAAGGGTCTTTTCGCTATGGAGCTCCGAAAATCTAGAATGCATTGCTGCCTGACCTGAGAGCCTGCTCCTCTTTGGCTTCTTTCAAACGAGGACAAAAAACTGTTTTATTCCAATAAATGGTTCCTCTGGCCGACAGTCTCTAGCTTAGCCCTTCTGCTCTGATCTGCCCTATTCTCAGTTTTTTGTTTTGCATGTTTTGTCTAGGCACACCTATGGCCGCAGGCTTAGTCCCGCACCATACAAATAAAATAAATAAATAAGAAATGAATCTGGATGGACAGAGCTTTCATAGAACGTCCAAGTAGCCCCAATTGAGTCTGTGGATTTAGTTGTACACATGCCATTTCTTTTGCCCACCCTTTGCCATGCTGAACATTTATGCATTTCGTTGCCTTCCGACACATCATAATTTTATTTATTTATTTTTGGATGCTTTTAAAACAATACTTCTACCCTTTTTCAATGCATGGTGATCGCAGACCCTGCAATTGGCAAATCTGCTCTTTTTTTAGGTTAATAGATGTCTCATTCTAAGACTCTAATGCACAGCCAAAACCTACCATGGGTTGGTGTATGCCCTAGAGGGATGTATTATGTCCCTTTTCCATGCTTATTCACCATCGAATCTATGCCCCCCTGCATCAAGTCCACAGACAAACATGGATTTCAACTCATAAAACGATGAATCCATCCATCTCTATGTTATCATAATTACTCTATTTCATTAACTAATCAAATTCTCTTTATTGCACCCTCAATGGACCTAGCCACAGAGATCAAATTAACGTATCAGGTTCTGCAGTAGTATCACATGGATTCAGAGACTTCAGCGTCAATCGATTTTAAATAGTTTATTGATCTCCGTCATATACCACACTTTCAGGCAGACTTAGAGGATGTGATTGTACAGCGTCTCCCTTTTTGCTCTCAACTAATAATTGTAGGAGAATTTAGCTTTTGGGTAGAAGATTTAATGTTAAAGCTAAGTCTTTTCCTGATCCTTTGTCCAACTTAGGACTGGCACAGCAATTGTTATCCCCTAACCATATGGCAGGGAATGTATTGGACTGTATAGGGTTGGTACTCCTTTTTTCCTTCCATGCACAGATCATGCTGCTATCCATATTTTAATAGGCCTAACTACATTTACTACTGCTTGTTCTCCTTAGGAGATCAGCTAGGATTTTCAAGGAGGCAAGATCGCTGGCAGTGTCTGATCTCTGTCACATTATTTTATATTTTTTCTTAATATGGTTTTGTCCCAGACTCTCTTTGAAGGGGGCTGCGGTTACACCTCTCCTTAAAAAGCCATCCTTGGAACTGGGCAACATGGTATATTTTTGCCCCTTATCCGGGACCCCTTACCTAAGCGAGCCGAGGGAGGTGGTAGTAAAGACTTAAGTGCAGGATTTTTGTGCAAGAGCATTGGTTGTTGGATGATGCACAGGCTGGTTTTTGACCTGACCAGAGCACTGAATTGGTGATAGTGGCAGTGATGGATGACATTAGGCAAGTGGTGTGTGATGCCGTTGTCTGGGCCCATATTCTCTTGGATCTCTATGCTGTTTTGTACACCGTTGACCACTCCCTCCTCTTATTGTGTCTTCATTGGATATGCATTAGAGACAAAGCACTGGGCTGGTTTAATTCCATTCTTACAGGCATAGCCCAATCAGTAGTACTTCCCCTGTTTGAATCGTTGAAAAAATGTATTACCTGTGGAGTGTCACAAGGCTCCTCACCATTATTGTTCAATATCTACATGAGGCCGTTGGCAGATTAGAGTCGGGCATCTTGGGACATGTTTTTCATATATGTAGAGGATGAACAGGTGATTTTAAATTTAGGTTAATCTGAGCGGAAAGGGGCAGATTGTTTTAAAGATTGCAATGAACACATTAGCAAATGGGTGACCTTCAATTTTCTGAAGTTTATTATTAAAAAAACGGACATTTTCTTATGCATCACCCCTTTCTCTTGAAGTAGTTTGGACGAGTGGGCACCACTTCTTTCTAAACATTTTGTAATATAAAAGAATGTTTAGAAAAATGTAAATGCGTGTTGTGGTCCTGTAGCCAAAATACCCTCACTTGTCCTGTGAGGTAAAGTAATACAATGGCAATGCTTCCTAGCTGGGGTGACCCAGGAGTTTGGAAGGACCTTGTGTGAATAACTCACATATACTTCATATATTTCAATTCACATATGCCTTTTCGGGATTTCATGAACAAAAATTCTGTTCTGTGTTCTTTTTCACAAACTTGTCGGAGTCATCAACGTGGGTATCCATAAAGGAAACGTTTTATTTCAAAGACACAGCTCGTTAGAAAAGTCCAATGCATTTCGGTCCAGGGACCATCTTCAGGGACCAGATTCTAAATGAAATAACAAATTAATACAACTTGTAAATAAATACATTTAGATATTGTTTGTGTATCTGCTGTGTTTTAACATACTCCACTTAATGTACCTGCCTGTTGTGTCCTTCTTTATGTGTGTTCAGGTGTATGTTTCAATTCTTTCAGAAGCTAAAGTAGCTTGTTGTCCTAGGACTTGCTGTTGAGGCTTAGGATATGTCTTTACCACCTATAATATTAAAGATTTTGTGTTGGTTTTGTTCTTGTTATAATTGTAAAAATAACTGTTGTAAATATATTCCATTCTAAAATAAAATGCATACCTTTCAGGTCTGGCTTGTAGTCTATCAGCAGTTCCAATACTCCTCACACGTGTCCAGCAATGAACACCATTAAGATGAGCTTATTTTTCATACATTCATTATATAAGTGAGCTGCTTTCCCCTATTGAATTGTCACTTACCTACTAGAAGACTGTTCTCATGCTGGCCGGCACACGTGGATTGCTGAAAAGCATATCCCTGTTGCTGGCGCAGCTTTATTTTTAAAAATGGCGTCGGAGAGCACCAACGTGATGATTTCCTGTCCCGGTGATGTCATCACGCGCTGGCCTCCATTTTCGTAATGTTTTTGGAACCTGCACGGGGCTCTGTGACTTTAAAGACGATTTTCTGATCTAGTCATGTTCAGTGTTCTATGCCTGGTACCTCTATATATGGGGTTGTACATGTTCAGCACATAAGTTGGATATTTTGTAATATGTCACCATCTTGCTCAATTATTGGTACATATTGTGATGTTTACTCAATCCTTCCATATTGTGCTAAAGTATGATTAAGCACTGTAAGGAAGGCATGGTATCAACAGTAAGACAGATACATGTGACCACAGTTCAAGGTTGTTTATTGAACTTCAAAAACGGGTTTGAAAAACATCCATCTAATCTTAAATCTACAGATCGGAGCAAGCTACAACCATCAAATAATAACACAGTTCTAGTTGTGTCTTATGAAAATAAAAGGGCCTATACTAATAAACCTATTGCCAATCCTTATCTCTAAATACAAATAGCGTGGGAAACAGTGTTATGAATAAGTGTTCACAAAAAGATATGTCAGGATGTTCTGGCCGTTGGCCTCCCTACCTGACATTTTCAGCATGGGTCATAGGAGCTTAGTACAGTCTCTGGCTTCTCTGGCACAAGTATACTGTTCCATCATTAGCATCAGGGCCTTCCGGGCCCAAGTCCCTTTGCCTTTCAAAGAGTCTTCTTTCAGAGGTCCTGATGCAACAAACAATACTTTTTTTTCCTCTTAGGATTTCACAAGTACTCAATTTCTCAGGTGATTCACTTTTCACCTCATATCCCCCTCAGCCAGGCTCAGATCCTCTTAACACAATGCTCGTAGGATATTCATGCATCCAATTTCTCGTAGGATAGTCTTTCTCGGGTGATTCACGGTTCACCCCTGATCCCCCTCAGCCAGGCTCAGATCCTTTTAACACAATGTTCAGTTAGTCTCCCTCTACTCGGCTCAGACCAATTTCAATTGAACTTTTCAACACAAACTTGCTTTAACCAAAAAGCTCTGTTGATCACCCTCTGCTGGCCTCGGGCCAACTTCATCTACTTTGTCATCAACTTTCTTTACGCTATTAACATCAAAGACTTTCGATTGTGCACAGAATTTAGCTTGACCCATTGCAGGACCACTTTGATTGATAACTCTTTGTCACTCTTTTTGTTTTGCCACCTTTCAGTTGGATACCTTACAGAGACTTTTGAATGTGCACACACGGAGTGCCGGACCACTCTGTCTAAGGTATTGTATCTTGGCTTTAAAGTTCAATCACTCATCTGCTGTTCAATTTTACTCGCGTTATCACATACGCTTCATACACTGTTTGCTTCAGCGTTCACTGTACAATGTTGCTGCTTGCAACCTTGGCTTCAACATAGACCGGTCTGGTACCAGTCTCCCCAACTCACTGGCTGTGCTGACTTCAATGGTGCTACTTTGTTGTATGAGCAAAGGACAGCACCACAGTGGCAAGCAATTCTCTCTGCCTTGACTATCGACACGGGAGAGCCCCGGGTACCTCTGACACACAATGCAGGATTCTTCATCCTTCCTGGTCTTAAGTTTTCTATTCTCGAAGGCTCATGAAAGTAATGGTTCCGTGTCGAAAAGGTCAAGGGCACTTCCCTCCTTGTGATCTCCTTCTGTTTTACCATCTTTTGCCTTGTATTAAACTGCCATCTTGGAACTGCTGCTTCCTCATGTGCTTTGCTTCGCTCAGAGTGTGCTGTCGTGCTCCACCTTTTATCTGTGTGGGGAAGTGTAATGGAAGTCAGGTGGGTGTAATGGTCAGTAATTGCCTGAGCCTGCCTGACCATTGTATTGGGACATGTCAGGTATACGGCTCGGGTCTTAGTCTGTTTTCTCTCATAGCGAGCTGTCCGTGAGAAAGTGTTCATGTTAGGAGCATGGTCGGGGGGATTTAGTTACTAAGTATCCTATCCCATAGGTGTGATGGTGTAAAGGTGTTACAAGGAAGGGATACCACATCTCATCATCTAGTGTCTCACTCCCCGAAGACCCCTCACCCAGGTGATCCTTCCGCACTGGTCCACCCACAGGAACTGGATCCAAAAGCAATGGCTGTGTCCTGGCCACCTGGATGACCGATTCCTGGGGACTAGTGGATGAGACACCTTGAGGTTTCTCACAGCACATATAATTGGTATATTCTGCCCTGGTATGTTGAGACTCTTTTCTGTTGATTCAAACTTGTAATAAAATGCAGTAATTTACTTATATCACTGATACAGGCTAATAGATCTTGTGCTTAACAATGGAATGAATTGAGCTTTATTTCAAAATGCTCGCTATTACGGTCACAAAGTCTTAATTGATGTACAAGAAATTCTTCATACATGTTACTTCAAAATTATACAGTAATCTAACTGGTATGGTTTTAGTATGTACTTCCCTTAAAAGTTTCCATGCAAATCGAATTGTACTTTTTTTAAGTCAATTGCAATCATGTATCATTCATTTTCTATGGTACATTATATCACAAGTGCAGGTTGATATATCTCATTGAGGTTCACTATGCAATAAAGTTACAATCATTTCAAGGGGATGTGAGAAATGTGAGGGCGTTCTCACATTGAACCTGAACCTGCTTAAGACATCTCCCCCGGTCCCAAGGTAACAAAGAGAAGGGCAAGACTGCCAGATTCTATCCCCGTGACTGAATCTGCAAAGGGGTACTTCTGAGATGGAGGGTCCTTGAAGAACGGGGGTGGGATGCCCGAGGATGAGACATGATATTCCGCTTTGCTAATACCGATCTATCCTATCTCCCCTCTGCTGTCGGAGGACATGGTCACATAGGTCCTACACTACCCCAGGACCTTCCCTCAAATACTAACCTTGAGAAGGGGAAGAGAAATTTAACAGTAATACTATCTTTCTGTCATAGGGACACCCCTGAGACACGATATCCTCAATTTGTCTGACAGTACCCTATCCAAGCCCTCCTCAGCCTGTAGAGGATATATTAAGACACACAAACGTCCTTCTCCCAAACATCGCTTAAGTACTGTGACGAAGAAGAGGAAGTCAAGAGGAGCACAGACTTCCTATGAGAAACGCCATTATAGCACTGAGAAGAAGATGCAGATCAAGGTATATCAACCCCCACATTCTATGTCCCACTAATAAGGCCAGGCAGGATCAGGCAACCGACATTAACCATACACAACTGCAGTCTGTGAAGTACTTGGGACAGTATGAAAAGCACCCAAGCACTCAGTGGTTGGAATGAGTTGGGAGGAGAGCTGTGGAACCATGGCTGCCCAGGACCAGCTGGGGAAACCCAGGACACTGAGACGCCGAGGGCTTTCTCGAAGAAACGCCCTATAATCGTGTAGCGAGAAGCCTGCCACTCCAGTTGTGAGAAAAAGTCTGGAAAAGGGAGCCAAGTGCTTGTTCCCCTGGGCCGAGTTGGAGACACAGGAGTGTTTGAGAGCCAGGTGGAAAGACCCTGACCTCAGATTACAAGGATGCTGACAGCAAAAGGAAGGCAATCCAATCGGAGAGGCAAGCGATGTAAAAGCCTGGTATGTTTGAACAAGATACAATCTCATCACTCGACCGCGTATAGTGAAAGACGCGTTGGGTGAAAATGACAAAAAGGATTCTGCTGATACGAAGTAACAGAGTGGTCGCATGCAGGAGTACACATTATCAAAAGACTGCCGCTGATTAAGAAGCTCCTGTGAATAAAGGGGAGCTGTGCACAGCCCTCAAGTCGGAGCAAAATAGAGATCCAAAAATGGAGATCTGTGCTAAAACCAAAGTGGGAGCAAAATTCCTGAAAGTAAAGGTTAAGGGACTTTTCACTAAACCAAGAACATTGAGAAGAATTGTGGTTGTCCCCAGGCAGGAGGCTGATCCAGTAGGGCCGCAAAGACCCCACCACAGGGAAGAAGGAAAGTGTATTGGCAAGCATTGGGGTGGCCCCCATGCGGGGGACTGATCCAGGAGGGCTGTAGAGACCCCACCACAAAGAAAAGAGAACACAAGTAAAATGTAAGGCACCTGGTTGTCTTCTGTGTAGAGGACTACAAGTCGTCCCAGCCGGCTTGAAAGTCAGTGTAGTGTTTGAAAACAGGGATTTGATGGTGCACAGTTGTTTGCGGCTGAAATTGCTATGTTTGGGTCGTCTGTAGGATAGCTTCTGTAGGTCTTCCCTGACCTTTCTCTTAAACAGGTGAATGATGGGATAAGGGATTGGAGGAATGAAGGTGCTGCGTGGTTTTAACTCTGTAAATTCAGGTTCCTCTATAGGATCGCCAGTGATTTCAAAGATATGTTGGGCAAAGAAGGCCTTCAATCTCCGTTTTCTTGTGAAGTTGAACAATTTCACTTCGTTATCAAACTTGTAGTCCTCAACACAGAAGATTATGAAAGGGAATGAGAAACACAACTCCTAGGCAGGAACCCATGTGCACAGATAAATTCAGACCCCACACCAGAAATCAAGAACAACTGTAATACTGTATTGGTAAGAGCAGAAGAGAGAGGTTGGATGTCAGACAGAACACGCAACTACCTTACATCACTGTATCGCAGGACACCGATCTTTTACACTCTATCCAAAATTCACAAAAACTCATTGCAGCCACCAGGACACCCCATAGTATTTGCTACAAACAGCATCCTGCGGCCACTCGGGACATACATACCTTGACTCATTCATGCAACCACTCATTCAACAAACCGCACATATATCAAAAATAGCACTCACATTTTGAACATACTCAACACACTGAATATGGGTAGTAATGACATACTTTTCACCGCAGATGTGCAGAGTTGATATACCTCCATACCGCACAACAAAGGACAGGAAGCAGTAAAGTGCTATTACTCAAGGCAAATGATCTTAATCCATCCAAAGAATTTCTTATGGCACTGTTAAGTTCACATCACAGAATTCATATTTTAGGTTAAAAAACAGTGCTACCTTCAGGTATTGGGGACATCCGTGGGTGCCAGCATGACTCCGAGTTATGCCAACACATTTATGTATATGGACTGGGACTGAGCACCTATTTGAACAACATTGACAAAAGAATACAGTTTACTACCACACAAAGTGTTGACTTTCTCAGTGTCACTGTCGGACACATTGAGAATGGACTCCAGATGACACTATACAGAATACCTACCGACTGTAACAATTTACTACACAGACTGAGCTTTCATCCATCGAGAACCATCAAAAGTCTACCATACTGCCAATTCCTAAGAGTGAAAAAAATAGTCCAAGACGAAACAGACCATGCACAACATCTAAAGGACATGGCAGACCGGTTCAAAGGTAAAGCATACCAAGACCCAGAGATTAACTCACTCAACAAAGTAGGTAACATCACCAGAGAAGCCATACTGACTAAAGAGTCGGTGAAGATACAACCCCCATTGATCTATGTCACAAAGTACTCCACACAGAGTCTGAGAATCAAAAGAATAGCGAACAAAAACTGTCACATTTTATCCCAAGACATAACACTGGGCAAGCTATATGGGAATCCACCAGTATTTGCCTACACAAGAAGTAGGATCATAAGAGACATGCTGGTCAGGAGGGATAGCAATAGACCCCGCAAAAAATTAGAAGTGTGTGGTACCTTCCCATGCCTACAATGCACCAACTGCAGCTTTGTACAAAAAGGGCAATGTAGCATTTCACCCTAATTCAGGATGAAAGATTTACCCCAAATTCTTTGG
Source organism: Ambystoma mexicanum (assembly GCF_040938575.1). NCBI lineage: Eukaryota > Metazoa > Chordata > Amphibia > Caudata > Ambystomatidae > Ambystoma > Ambystoma mexicanum. The sequence goes on from NC_090930.1 coordinate 891,794,733, forward strand.
CACTTGCGATAACAAGAATATAATTTATAGTATGAAGTGCCCTTGCAGCAAATACTATGTTGGACAGTCGACACGAAAAGCAAAGCTTTGGTTGAATGAACACCGTTCAAACGTGAGCACAGGGAACACAAGATCTCCAGTTACCCTACACTTCCAAGAAGCCAAACATCCAGTATCCCAGATGAGATTCCCAATCCTCGAGGTAGTCAAGAAAAGACAAGGGGGATGTAATATCTCTAAACTCTTAGACTAAAGGCAAACCTATTGGGTAGGCCGATTGAACTCCTTGCACCCAAGTGGAATGAACAAGGAATGCAATTGTGGAGGAGACGCAATATCAGAACAAATTACAATGTGACAGTACACACGGGTATGGAAAACCGGTTAATGGCAAGAATTCACAGATCTTAATGCCATTTCCAAGTCAAGTATAAACATTGGTCACTAAGACCTAGTGACATAGAAATGTAATTATTTCAAAATTGCAGTAGACACTGAAACTGGTACTGACATATGCTGTTGACATATATTGAAAATAAGTTTGAAATTTTTTTTAAATCAGCGAAAATAGAATTGCATGGGAATTTCCATGAGGCATGTGTAGCATATCCTTGCCAACTAGATCACTGAAGAATAATAAAGGAGAACATGTGAGGAAGGTTTTGTATACTTATCACAATTTGGTGACTGAAACTATAACCACTTTCATATTGTGACTTTATTGCATTGTGAATCTCAATAAGATATATCAACCTGCACTAGTGATATAATGTACCATAGAATATGAATGATACATGATTGCAATTTACTTAAAACAAGTACTATTCGATTTGCATGGAAACTTCTAAGGGTTAGAACACTGTATCATTTAGAAATAACATGTATGAAGAATTTTGTGTACATCAATTAAGACTTTGTGACCGTAACAGCGACGATTTTGAAATTATTTTGAGTTCATTCCATTGTTAAGCACAACAAGATATATTATTTTATTTTTATTGAATGAATATCTATAAGGTGCACTATACAGCAAAACGTGTTTTCAGGCACCACAACACAAAAAGAGGGGGGGACATAAGGGATATAAGTAACAATAATGGTTAATAACGGTCCTACTAGGCCATGTGACATTCAGATAGTGCAAGTGCAGTAACAAAAAGTGCAGGGGGGCGAGTACTGAAGGGAGCCAAGAGGGTGGGGTGAGTGCCAGTGGATGCCGGTGGCAAGGACCACTGTCTAAGTGCGAGGATCAGACTCGGGAGGGATGCCGGGCCCAACCAAGACAGTCAGGGAGGAGTGCACGGCGGGGTGGTGCTTGTATGGAGGAATGCTGGAAAAACTAGACAGGGGGCACCTGGTACCCAGTAAGACTCATAAGGGGCCAGGCCGCTAGTCGCAGCGGCAGAAGGAGGCATTAGCAAGGGAGGGCAAGAGGGAAGGAAGTAGAGAAAAGCAGGGTCTTGAGAAGTTTCTGGAACTTAAGGAGATCCGGCTAAAGTCTGAGGGGGGCAGGGAGGCTGTTCCAGAGGGAGGCATAGAGAGATCTAACCCCAACTCTCCGCTTGGAGAAACGTCTAATATGCAGAGAGTTGGAGCTAGAGGAACAAAGGGCTCTAACAGGGAGGTATTTAGGGAGAGAGAGTTGGATGTAGCGGGGTCCCAGTCCCAAGAAAGCCTTGTGGATGATGTAGAGGGCCTTGAACCTGATCCTTACAGCAACCAGGAGCCAGTGGAGAGATTTTACGGATGGAGAAATGCAGTCCATGGGCTTGAGGCCAAGTATAAGTCTTGCAGCCCTATTCTGGATTAGTTGAAGGGGGCAAATAGAGGAAGTAGTCCAGCCTAGAAAGAACCTAGAGCTCTGTAAACATTGAGTTTCTGGGGAAAGATGAAGAAGGGCAAAATGCCCCTGAGGAGATTGTTAGGGAGAATTCTCATAAATGGCTGATTTCCCTTACCTAATGAGTCCCTCAGCAGCTTTGCTGGATTTCTAGGATTTCTTTTTTCCACCCACCTGGTAAGAGTGTGAGCCTTTTTGCCCACTCTTACATGTGTTTTGCTGTGTGTCTCTTCACTTTTTGTGTGATCTTGGGCACTGGAGCCTCACCTACTCCACGGCCTCATATTTTTCATGTGTTACACAGCACCTTCAGTGCAGTGACACAGGGTTGTCTTTAAGACTTCCCGCTGACTCCATTTTCTGGGGCTGACTACTGTCCCCCAGAAAAGGTAAAGTTGCCATTATTTTAGTCACTTTAAACCACAGACCCAGTACACCCCATCTTACATGGAGTATTGGAAAGTGTTAACTCTTATCCCTTTTTGTCCGTGTCTCGCTCCCTTTACATTAAGACTTGGCTGGTGGCAATGGTAACTACCCTAAACTTTCTACCGCGATTATCTTATATAAATGTGGTATTGTTTTAGGCTATTATATTAGCCTCGAACATAAACCCGCTTGACCAAATACATTTTATTTTGGCTCCGGCTGGGTTTATTCGCCATTTCCTTTTGTTAAAGTCTTTCTTGTGTTTTCCTCTGCGCGCCAAACCAGGGATGATTCCTTTGTTCGCTGTCTTGTCGCAGGCTTCTGCACAGAAGCCCTCCTTAAGGTGCCTGAAAGTCTAGGTAGGCAGGATGTTGGGAGGGATCTTCTGACCCCTGCCATGGGTTTCCTTGGTAACCCAAGTCACACTCCTGTTTGATTGGCTGAGGGGACTGTCCTTGCCAGGACAGCCACTCTGCTGTATGATTGACAGCCAGACTGTATGAATTGGTGAAAACTGCATAAAAAGCAGGTCTCTGGGACTGGAAAGGCAGAGTTGCCACTTGTCATGATTCCTGCCCCTCATGTCCCCAGCCCTCCAAGATGTCAGGCTGGAGCCAGGCCACGGTCACCTACATGGCCCTCAAGGGCCTCTCCATCCCTCCAAAGACCCACTTGGAGTCAGACTTGATGTTTGTGGCACCAGACTCACTCACGCCCATAGGATAACATTGGGGAATGGACTTGTAATGCTTTGATGGGGACAAGATGGATATTTCGGTTCACAGAACTGCATGTGCAGTCTAGTCTTTTGCGTGTGGTTCAGCCCAGAGACAACTGGGATATCCAGAGACTATTTAAGCCACGTCCAGGCTGAGAAACATGCTTTGTGTTTTCTGAACCTGCAGCGTGACACTCACCGTGTTCGGATCGGTCTCCAGTAGGCCTGCATCTTTCTTCTGGGCTCAGCTCCTGCAAGAACACTGTTAGGAACAGCCTTACCTTGCGGTGCTTCTGCCCATCATTCATCACTTCTTCTGTTCTGCGGGCATCTTTGGCGGTGTCATTCCCATCCCGGCACGCTGCTTCCTAAAGAAAAGGGAAAAGAACAGAAAAAGGCATTAGTAAGCATTCAGCAAATCTTCGCTTATTTTTAAAGACTGTACGAGCTTCAAACGCTTACCTGAATCCCAGCCGCTCTGGGGGAACTCTGTCTCCGGAACTTGTCAATCCATCTGCAAGAGGGAAAAGACACTCCAGGTTAGCGTGGAAACATCTAGAGGCACCGCATACAGCGCTTACTCACCGCATTTCTTCTTCATAACCGGCATCCATGCTGAAAACGTCGCGGCACCTAAAAGACATAGAAAAATAACTCCGTTCAATACAAATACGAAAGGGTCGCATCGCGCTCTCACTCGCCTTCAGCGCTACTCATTTCAGCAGCAAGTTGCCATCCCCAGACGCAGGCCATCATCTAAGGAAGGAAAGGAACGAAGTTAGAGAACTGTTCAAAAGACTCATTATACTTACCTGTCTGACTCTTGCCAGTGAAGTAACTAGGCAGCAACGAGCCTGCATCAATCAACGCGCCCCTGCGCTGAAAGCAGGATGGAGAGCACACTTTCCAAGAAAACAAGGTGAGCTATGGATCAAAGGGAAGGATTGGACCCCGGGGAAGAAGAGCTTCAAGCACACAGAGACAATAGGGAGTTAAACTCTACCAATCCTGTGTTTCAGGCCCAGTCTCCAGTACAGTAGACTCCAGGGAAGAGTTAGAGGACGTAAGAGGTCAGAACAGGCTGAGTGACGTCCCCGTGGATACCAGGTGAGTGTTGCACCACTGGAACGAAAGAACCAACGAGGAACTGGCAGAAGAGGACTCCTACAAAGGAGCGCACCTTTTATTCGTTGTTTTGCTCTGCTGCTGGCTTCTTCCCAGGGTGGCGCAGGACCCTCCAGTCTTCCTACTTCGTGTCAGTCCGACAGTCACTTCAGGAACCATGAGCCTGCAGGAACCACCAGGAACGTCCGCCTCATCTGCAGCTCCCTCTCCGTTTTAAGGTACTGTGCAAATCTGGTTGTCCGTTTCGTTCAACCGCGGTGAAAGTGTTTGAAATCTTTCTCCAATCCGAGGGATTGTCCTTCTCTTCTCTTTGAACTAACTTTTCTATCAACCAACCTCGTCCGGAAACCGTGCCACGAACTTTACTGCAAACTACCCTGAACTGTGTGATCTTGAGCAAAAGACATTTGACCCATTGACTTTGGCCCTAAGCCTTTTCTATTTGATGATATCACTGTAGTTCCTCTTGTTCAGTTGTCCTGAGTACTTAACTGTTGGTTTGATTTAATTTCTAATAACTTTGACTTTCCCTCCCTTTTTAATTGCCCGAGTGCCATTTTGCTCCCACTTCATTTTGTGAGCTTAACTTGTCTGGAATTTAAGGCAAGTGGTGTGGTGTATTAAGAGAGTGATTTTTAAACTGCTTATAATAGTGTAATGTTATACAACTGAAGAGTGAAACAAATGTATATTCTTTTACTTGAAAACCTTGAGTCAGTGTTTGCCTGAATCATAGTAATTGCTGTCCTTTGTGTAACTATTTGATACTGCTCACTTACTCCTGAGATAAGTCTGGCTGCTCTGCTACTGCTACCACTTTAACTGTGTAGTACAGGCTTGTATCAAAGGTGAAATTGTACTGTCACTTGTAGCCTTAATTGTGTGTGGTGTTCCCAAAGGGTACTGCATATAATTCTGCCTAACAGAGATGAAGTTGAGTGTGGACCTTCTTGGCAAGGTCCGTGGTATGAGGGGAGAAGGAGAGAGAGGTGTTGAAGAGGAGGCCAAGGTTATTAGTCTTACGGGATGGTGAGGAGAGAGGTCCCAAGGAGGGTGGCCAGAGAGTAGGTGGGAAGCAGGGAGCAGGAGTCCCTATGAGAAGGATCTCGGTTTTACTGGCATTAAGACAGAGATTGTTTGCTGAGAACCATGCCTGAATGGCAGCCAGCCGGCCAGGAATGAGAGAGGAGGAAGAGGAGGTAGTGGAGGGAAACTTTAAGGAGAGCTGTGTGTCATCAGCATAACATTAGAAGACAGGGGAGAAAGAGGAGATCAAGTGTGCCAAAGGGGAAAGGTAGATGTTGAAGATCCACAGCGATAGGATAGAGCCCTGGGGATGCCGGGATAGAGAATGAAGTGGAGCAAAGGAAAGAGCTCAGTTGCACCTGGGATGGTCAATTAGATAGGAAGGTCAGCCAATGCTGTGCCAGGTCTGTAATACCAGCGGTATCACAGAGCCGATTAATGAGGGTGGCATGGTTGACTGTGTCAAAGGCAGAGGAAAGGTCAAGGAGAATGAGAATGGAAGGAGAGTTGGAATCGAGGTTTGAGAGCAGGTCTTCATGGGTATTCAGGAGAGCAGTTTCGTGCCTCTGGATGCTCTGAAGCCAGACTGGTTGTCATGGAGACAGCCAACAGATTTAGTTTGTTGGATCTATTGGGAGATGACCAACTTCTCCAAGAGTTTGCCCAGGAAAGGGGTGATGCAGATAAGGTCGATAGTTAGCCAGGCAGGAAGGGTCTGCAGACAGCTTTTTTAGGAGAGGGTTCACAAGGGAGTGCTTGAGGGGTAGTGGTAAAGGAGTGATTGCAAAAATCAGTCAAGGCACGAGCGAGAGAGGAAATGTCGTCCTAGATAGTTCTGGAGGAGCAGGGGAGCACTTGTTTGGAGTAGACTTTCATAGAGAGGACAACTTTAGAGACCTCATCCAGTGCTATGGGTAAAAAGGAGAGTAAGGGTTAGGGAGAGAGGGGGGCCGAGGGAGGCCTGAGAGCAGTTGGGGGAGTGGGTAGGGGAGCAAAGGGGAGTGAGGACAGGATGCCCCGAGTATTGCTAGTAAAATGAGAGGCCAGTGCAGTACAGAGGGCTTGGGATGGAAGAGTAGATGTGGAGACTGCAGTAGGATTGGCGAGTTCCTTACAGATTTTGAAAAGATCATCCATATTGTTGGTGGCCGCAGAGATATGGGATTGAATATGGGCCCCCTTCTTGGAGCAGATGGAGAGACGGTATTGCGTTTGGAGCAGGCGACAGGCTAGTTTGTAAGTGGATGTACTTGAAGCCTGCCATTTCCGTTTAGCAACTCTGCACTTGCGTTTCAGAGAAGTTAGATTGGAATCATAGAAGCTGCTGGAGGCAGGCGTCATGCGAATCCTCATGACTGGGGCAACGGTGTCAAGGGGGTTGAAAATGGAGATGTGAAGGTTAGCAAGGACTGCTTCGGTAGAAGAGTCAAGGGAAGGGGTTGGAGGAGGGATGAAAGTGGCGGCAAAAGCAACATCTGACATTCGTTCATCGGTTAAATGGCAGTGCGGGTGGAGACTTGGCCAGGGAGCCAGGAGCTCCAGATGAGAGGAGAGAAGAGCATGGTCAGAAGAGAAGTGGAGTGAGAGGGATAGAGATAGGGATATCTGCTGTGATGAGCACATCCAAGCTGTGTCTGGCTGAGTGGGTTGGACCAGAGGGAGGAATAGTGAGGGAAAGGGAGTCACAGAGGTTGTGGAAGAGTAGGGTGGGAGATTCAGGAGAGTCCAGATGAATGTTGAAGTCTCTGAGAAGCAGAAGCTTGGAAGCAGAAGTCAGGAGAGAAGAGGTGAGGTTGGCCCATTCAGAAAGGAAGGGGCATACCGGGCTGGGGGACCTTAAGATAGTGGCAATAGTGAGCAAGAAGGTAGGAGAGACAGCACACCTACAGACAAGACTTTCGAAGGAAGAGGAGAGTTAAGTGGGTATGATAGTAGCAGGGACCCATTCAGGGAAGATTAGGGCCACACCACCTCGGTTGGGCCTGGGCATGGAGAGGATCTTGTAGCCCACGGGAAGAAGAATGTCAAGAGCAATGACTGAGCTGGCATTGAACCACGTATCGGTAAGGGCGAGGATGCCAAGGTCAAAGTCTTCAAGGAGGAGACAAATGTCAGACGAGTGTTTAGCAAGCATTGAGGGTAGCTAAGTGAAGCTGGTTGCAGCCATTGAAGGTTTTCCGAGGGTGGGTACAGGGAGGAGGTACACCCGATGGTGATGGCGAAGAGGCCAGGGGGAGGCAGAAGGCGGGGAGGCAGAAGAAGGGAGGTAGTTAATAAGAGACGGCAGACATCTATCAAGGAGGAGGAGATTGGGCTGAGAGTCCTGGGCCTCAGATAGACATGAATGATACACCTATAGGGCGAGAAGTGTGCCAAGAGAACTTCCCATCTGGTGCGCCCATTAAAGGGTGAGGATGGGAAAGGGGAGAGGATAGAAACCATATGGGGAATCCATGGGTCCGGACAGGGGATGACAAAGAGCATACCAGTGATAGTCTGCATAGAGGAAGCATTGGCGAGGGTGTCAGCAGTGGGTAGGCCTGGGTTGGAGACCAAGAGATCTTTCTTAAACTTGTTCCCTCAAGGGTTCGAGGGGGGTAGGATAGTTGATAGAGTAGCAGTTAGAATAGATAGGGGAGATGGAGAGCACCATGGAGGCAAGGCAAGAGAAACAAACAGAGGAATTGCACAGGCACAGATGATTCAGGTGCGCATCCACAAGTCACAAAGGCAGGGGGGTTTCAGGCAAAAAAGTAACATGTGGGAGCCAGAGCAGAACTCGGAGATCATGGCAGCAAATTCTTTGAGGCGCCATGTCTTGGAGCCTAACACCTGCGGCGCACAACGCTGCGCCCTTACTCTGAGCGGGCTTCACCTGTGTGGGCTTCAGTCTAGTGATAAGCGGATCATCGCCGGAAGTTACGCCTGCATGGCAGAAGTGTAGGCTGATGGCGGTCGGACAGCGTCTTGCTCACCTGTGGCAGACAACACTGTGCTCTTAGCCTGCGCAGGCTTTGCTTGTACGGATTTTGGTCCAGTGATGATTCGGTCCAGCTTGTATCGGTGATATAAATACATTTGTGTATTTTATTACAAGTTTGAATCAAAAGAAAAGAATCTCAACATACCAGGGCAGAATATACCAATTGAATATGCTTAATCATACTTTAGCTCAATATAGAAAGATTGAGTAAACATCACAATATGTACCAATAATTGAGCAAGATGGTGGCATAATTACAAAATATTCAATTTATGTGCTGAAAATGGACAACCCCACATATAGAGGTATCAGGCATAGAAAATTGAACATGGCTACATTAGAAAATCTTCTTTAAAGTCACAGAGCCTTGCACTGGCTCCAAAAACATGGCGGGCAGCGCACCATGATGTTACTGGGAAAGTGATACCATCACACTAGCACTCGCCAGGGCCATTTTCAAAAATAAAGCTGCACCGGCAACAGGGATTGGCTTTTCAGCAATCTACGTGTGCCAGCCAGCATGAGAATAGTCTACTATTAGGTAAGTGACAATTCAGTAGGGGAAAGCAACTCACTTATAATGAATGTATGAAATATAAGCTAATCTTAATGGTGTCCATTACGGGACACATGTGATGAGCATTAGAACTGCTGATAGACTACATGCCAGACCTGAAAGGGTATGCATTTTATTTTAGAATGGAATATATTTACAACAGTTATTTGACAATCATAACAAGAACAAAACTTACATAAAATCATTCACATTATAGGTGACAAAGGCATATCCTAGGCCTCAACGGAAAGTCCTAGGACAACAAGCTACTTTAGCTTCTGAAAGAATTGAAACATACAGCTGAACACACATAAAGGAGGACACAACAGGCAGGTACGTTTAGTGGAGTATGTTAAAACACAGCAGAGATATAAATTATATCTAAATGTATTTATTTACAAGTTGCATTTATGTGTTATTTTCCTGTATAATTTGGTCCCTGAAGATGGTCCCCTGGAACGAAATGCATTGGACTTTTATAAAGAGCCTGTGTCTTTGAAATAAAACTTTTCCTTTATGGATACATTTGGAGGGGCATCATGCTCCACACAGGAAGGAGACACAGAGACGTGTTTATCGTTTTACATTCTTTATTCGTCCGCAGAGCTTCCCTTCCCCAGGCTCCTACTCTTCCTCCCAACAGTGATGTCTCCTTAAAGGGCACGCCAACTACAGATCCCTCAATACACCTCCCCTTCACGTATTTCCTTACGCCCAGCTCATACCTCTTTAATGAGTCTGCTGTGCCTTTTGATGATTCGGCTCGGCCAGTTGTCCTTCTCGGATTCAACTTCTGGAGACAATGTACCTTCCTGCTGTATTGTCCCTCCTTCATCCCTTGTCATCTCTTGTTTCCGTGAGCTCAACCCCTCTTGACTGGGCCCAATCCATTTCTTCAGCTTGGCATAGTCATTTTCTGGCAGTGTAGGACCTCATTAGATCACCAGGTGGTACCCCTTCACGGTGTGCGGTGTGTTCCTGTAGTGACGCAACATTCGGCACAGTGTCATTAACATCAATTGTACTATGGAAAACGCTCTCCTTTTTTTGGAAGTGTATTATAGATCACTCTCCTGAACCCTTTGAGATATTAAAAGGGATCGACTCAATCAAAAACAAAAATCTGTTGAGATGGAAAGAGCAGTGCAAAGAACTGGTCAATTTAAAAATTGAACTTGAAATGCTGAAAAGCAACCCAAACAAGGCAAAACAGATTCTCCTGGATAGAGACTGGATTGAAACTAAAGAGTTAAAAAAACAGAGTAAACAGTGTATTGATATCACCTGGGAACACCAAAAGGTTAATGAATTACCAGCATACTTGATGAAATTTCCATAGCCATTCTATAGAGACCTACTCCTACGTTGTAGACTGAATATCCTGGCTTCTAAGGCACTGCTCTCGATTAGAAAAAAAATATGGTACAGGATGCAGTATGCCGCTTCTGTAGAGACACAGGTATGATTGAAACAACTAGACATTTGCTGCTAACTTGCCCACAGCTAATTGAGCAGAGAGAAAAAGCAATGCCATTCCTCATGATCGACTTAGTCCAATTTGGCGAAGATCAATTATGGGAGAAATTCTTAACGGCTTTGAAAATTGGCCTAACAGTAGATACCCTGAAATTCCTAGAAGACCTGTTGAAAGAAGAGACAACTTCCTAAAGCCTCAATATGGGTCCTAAGAGACATTTTTGAAATCATAATAATCTGACCTATATGATTCTAATGCATAAGTATTGATGAAATATAAATGAATGGATTCTGACATAAGGAATGATGTAGAAATTTATGTTAAAGGTTGAAAGAGAAACAACCAATAAAACATTTTTAAAACATTTTCAAAAAACGTGCTGGCTGTACTGGCATTTGTTTGATTATAGCCTTCTGTAGTGTTCTCTTCATGCCTGACATGAATCATTCCGCCATGCAGTTGGCCTGAGGCTACAGCAGGGTTATCTTCTGGTGTGGGAACCCTAGGTGTTTCGCGAACATGTAAACTTCCTGGCTATTTAACGTTGGTCCGTTTTCACTGTGTGGTGAATGCCCCACTCACTGAAGACATCATTGATTACCCCCACCACCTGTGTGGATGCTGTGGAGGTGATCCTCTTCACAAATGGAAACCTGGAAAACTTGTCTATAATAACCAACATGAAATCGCCAGTTTCTAAGATCCATAAAAGTCCATTGCGACCCTGTTCCACACCTTCTCAGGCATTGCTGTCACTTGTAGCGGGAGCAGCGGATCACTTTTGGCCACACATTGGAAATATTGTCTGACTGCCTCCTCTACCATGGCATCCATGAATAGGAACCACTTGTCTGTCTGAGCAGCTTCTTGGTCACCTCAAGGGTGTCCTTCATGCGTCTGCATCACCAGACCTCTCCTGAGGGAGGACGGTATCACAAGGTGACAACCTCTCAGTAGTATCCCCTGTTCGGGGATGTCTAGCTCTGTACATACTTTTGCCATTCATTCTATCTCCTGCCTGTTGGCACCTCTGTGCCGTGGAAGCAGTCGCTTGAATTCCCTCCACTTGTTGTTACTTGTCAGTTCTCTTACCATATTAATTGACGGGGCCACCTGCAGCGCTTGTGCCAGTTCTTCTGTGGTCAGCACCGGTGGCATGGCCTACTCGCTCGGTAACGTAGCAGAGATACTCTGCGTCCCCTTCTCTCTGTGCCTGTAGTTTGGTGTTCAGGTGCCACGAGCAGTAGCCGGCTGGGTTGTTGTCCCCTCCTGGCCTGTGGACGATGACGTAATCGTGTTCCTGGAGGCAGATGCCCCACCTCTCTATCCTCAGCAGCATGTTCGTCCTCGGGTCGCTGAACAACGACAGGATGGCCTGGTGATCATTTACAAGCATGAACCTCTTTCCAATCACAAATTGGTGAAAGTACTTGCATGCCCGAACTGCAGCTAAACTTTCTTTCTCCCTCTGCAAGTATGCACTTTCTGTATGCGATACAGCACGGCTGGCATAGGCCACTACAAAATTTGTTGGCGCCTCGGGTTGCTCACGTTGGGCAAGTATGGGCTCCAGCCCAACGGGGCTGGCATCAACCACGATCTTGGTGTGCCATGCGAGGTTGAAGTAGGATAGATGTGTTGCGCTTGCCAGCTCTGTCTTGACTGTCTCAAACACACTCTGGCATTCCTTTGACCAGTGGACCAGCACATTTTTCCGCTGCAACATCTGTAAAGGTTCAGTGGTTATGGCACATCTCGGAAGGTACCGGGCACAGTACACTGCCATCCCCATAAATGATCTCACAACTGCCGCTTGTGCCGGCGCTGGGAGCTCCATGATGGTGCGTACCTTCTCCGGGTCCGGTTGCATACTTTTGCAGGAAAATATGTGCCTGTAAAAACGTAGCATGTCCTTGATGATTTTGCACATGTCATAGTTCAAAGTAAATCTAGCCTTATTCAGGATGTCACACACTGCCATGAGGGACCTCCCGTATACAAGAATGTCATTCGAGTAGTTAAAAGACGACCTTGTGGGGATAAGCAGCTGCCTGATGGCCTCCTGGAAAATGTCTGCCACAGATGATATTCGGAAATGTAGGTGTTTATATCGAAACAACCCGTCAGGTGTTGCAAATAGGGTGATCACCCTTGATTCCGGATGCAACTTCAACTGCTGATATACCTGGCTGAGGTCCAGTTTTGAAAATGTCATTCAGTTGAACAATCATGTCCTCGATTTTTGGCTCTGGATGTCTCTCCCTTTCAATCGTGGTGTTGGCCACTCTTATGTCAATACATCATCATAGTTTATTTCCTTCTTTTGGCACTATGACCAGGGGTGAGATCCACGGTGTGGGGTCAGCTGCTATCAATAATATCATTGTCCATCAGCTGTTTCAGTTCTCTGGACACTGCCTCTTGTAGGTGAAACCCTACCCTTCTGGGGGCCTGATGTTTTCGTTGATGTGTAGCCGCACCACAGTGCCTTTCAGTTTTCCTAGTTCTTGAAACAGCTCTGGTAATGTTTGCTTGATCACCTCTTTCCCCATCAGCACCCCGGACATTCGAGCAATGTTCTGATTTCCCACTGGCTCTGCACTGCATCTGACAACATCGTTGCCCTGGAAGTGAATGTCGTTGTCCGGTAGATTAATAAACACTTCCCACTCACTGGACTTCTCAGCATGTGGATGGTGGTGTTGGTCATCTTGCCGTTCTATGACGGTGTCCTGTAAAACTGTCCAAATGACGGTAGCAGCGAGTTGGCTCCCCATTGAAAATGCATACTTTGGACTGTGTTAGCTTTCTCCTGTCCCCTGTCTGTAGGAACTCTTGCTCCCCCATGATGTTGACAGTGACGCCTGTGCCTCATCAAGAAGCAATGTGTTGCATCCCCATCTTGACCATTACTTACAGTGCTTCCGTTCCGTCTTGCTTGCAGTGCATCAGACTGACAAACTCGCCAGTATACTTGGGGTATAGTTCCTATGCATATTCATCATCATTGCCGTAGAAGTCTCCTTGGTACTCAAACTGGTCAGAGCTATACCCTACTTGTGGCATCTGGTCTTCACTCAGGGCTTGTCCGTATTCTTGACTCTGGTCCATCGCCCTAATCATCCTCATAGGCAGCTGTTGGTAGAATGGTGGTGGTCTCCAATGTTGTGGGTTTGTTCTTGCCGGCAGGTACCACACGGTTGTCATCATTTTCAACTGCCGTACTGGTAGGACTAGTCTCCGCTCATGGAAAATGATGTGGAAATGGCCCTCCCAGCCACACTACGAGCAATGTTGGCTGACGGCCGGGAACATCCCTGAGTGCGGAAACTATTGGCCACATCAGAAGCATAGTCTCTGTGGGTGAGGCACTGTCCACAAATGCATGTAACTGTCTCTCTGTGGGCCTCTGGGCACGGATGTGTTGACACTAGATCCTCTTTCAATTTCCCTTGATATCGAGAGCGCTGCCTCCGTCTCCTCCTTTTCATTGCTCTTCCTCAGTGTCTCCATTGCGGCCGCTTGTATTTCAACTCTTTCGTGGAACCTCGCGATCTCTATGACTTCATCAATAGTTAACGTTTTATTCAGGATCTTCTTCCGCAGGTTAGATGACACACAGCCCTCTATGATGTGAAGTCGGATCGCCTCATCATCAGAGAACTCTGAAAATTTGCAGTGGACCAGCTTCTGACAAAGATGGGTGATGAACTCCTCCACGGTTTTGTGGGAGGACTGGTGACATTGATTGAATATGTATCTCTAGTACTCCCTGTTGGGCTGTATCACCAGCTTTCTGTTCAGCGCAGCCATGTGTTCATCATTGGTGGTCCTCCCCCAGGCCAGGATCGTCTTGCTGATGCTCTTTATCTCCTTACCGGCAAGGTTCATGAAAATGTTTGTTTGTTTGTTTGTTGTTTGTTTATTCATTTGTTAAGCGCACCAGACTCGTAAGTAAAAGGGCGCAATGACAAGGAAATGCAAGGCTTACATGATTACACAGGTTACAGACAGGATATATACAATATGAACAATAGGACTGTGGCTAGTTTGCATGAATGCGGGAAATATACAATATGAACAATAGGGCTGTGGCAGTATAGTATGATTACAGGATATATACAATATGAACAATAGGGCTGGATCAAAGGTGCGTGCACTAGGATATAAAACTTATATGAGTACACATGCATAGGCAGCAGTATTTACATAAAGAGAGAGTATAGCAAGGTATACTGTTTCTTGATTGCAGGATAGTGTCCTCAGGGAAGGGTGATGGGTAACTAAGGATTGGTGGCAGTGATATGCTTTATTAAGTTTTTCCTGAAGAGTGGATATGGTTGGTCAGCTCTTAACTCCTGGGGCAGTGAGTTCCAGCTTCTGGCTGCCTTAACAGTGAAGCTGTTGCCCCCGATGGTAGTCAGTTTGTATTTGGGGATATTTAGGCAGTTAGTGTTCCCCATTCTAGTGGGTCTGAGAGAAGTTCTTCTCTGAAGTTTGTCTATGAGGTAACTAGGGGCCGCGTTGTTCAAAGCTTTGTGTGTCAGAGAGAGTGTTTTTAGAAGTATTTTATTGGATGTGGAGAGCCATTTGTGTTGATGTCTCAAGGCAGAGATGTGGGTTTTCTTATTTATGCCAAGGGCTGCTCTTAAGGCATTATTCTGTAGCGTTTGGAGTTTATTAGTGGTGGATTTGTTAGCCCCAATGTAAAGGGCATTGCAATAGTCGATTCTAGAGAGTATAAGAGCTCTAGCCAGGATCAGACAGCTATAGTCAGAGAGGAATGGTTTACCAGCTCTAAGAAGTTTGCATGTGTAAGCCGTAGACGAGGTAAGGGATTTGACCTGTTTGTCAAAGGATAGTGTGGAGTCCAAGTAGAATCCCAGGGTTTTTACTTCCTTGAAGACTTTAATGGTGTTGCCGTCAATATTGAAGGAAGAGTAATCTTGACCTAGTTTTTTAATATTGGCCTGCGAACCCAATATTATTAGTTCAGTCTTATCATCGTTCAAGCATAGGCCGTGTGTGGCCATCCATGCTTGGATGATAAGGTAAATTTTGTTCACTAGGCCCGTGTCCGCACTGTAATCCCCAGAAAGTGGTAGGAGAATCTGAGTATCATCTGCATAGTTAGTGTAGGTGACACCCAGCTGGTCCAGATCGTCGAACAATGGCTTAGTGAAGATGTTATATAGGGTGGGCGAGACGCAGGATCCTTGCGGAACGCCGCATAGGATGGGTGTAGGCTCGGCAGATGCTGAGGAGGAGAAGACTCTCATGGTCCTCTCACTCAGGAAGGACTCGATCCACTTGATAGCGTCCGTGGAGAAGTGAGCTGCAGAGTCAAGGTGCCGACATAAGACCTTGTGGTTGACCAGGTCGAAAGCAGCGGAAAGGTCGAGTAGGAGCAGGAGTACCGTCCTTCCTTTGTCTCTCAGTTCGTCTATCTGGGACTTAAGGTCGATTAAGGCAGTCTCAGTTCCGTGCATTGGACGGAAGCCGGATTGTCTGTTGCCTAGGAGTTTGTGCAGTTCTAAATGCTTCTGTATTTGAGTGTAGGCGGCTTTATCCAGTATTTTTAGTAAAAATGGGACCGTGGTAATAGGTCGATAGTTAGTGGGAATGAGGGGATCAAGTGTCTGTTTCTTGAGGAGTGGTAGCACCCAGGATTGCTTGAGGTTGGCAGGTATAGTACCTGTAGCAAAAGAGGCATTTATCAGTTTGGTTATAAATGGGGAGAGTTCTCTAGCAGCGTCTTTTATTAGCTGTGCAGGGCAGATGTCCCCTTTACAGTTTGAGGGTTTTAAAGATAGGATGATTTTTTCTACCTCTAGGATGGACATTTTTGAGAAGTGGAATGTGGCATTGTGTGCCGGTGGTGGCTCATTGGGCTGGAGAATGTTAGGCAGGTGCTGTAAGTTTAGAGCCTTCTTTTTTAATTGGATTTTGTTCTGAAGTGTATCGATTTTATGCTCTAAGGCTTGTTGTATGTCAGTACACCAGGATTTGTCCTTGGTGCAGACGTCCGGGGTAGCAATAGGGGACTCTAGTTCTTTGAGTATGCAGAAGAGTTCCTTCATGCTTGAGTTTGAGCTAGCAATGCGTTGGTCATATGAGTTACGTTTTGCTTGGCAGATTTCCTTTTTGTAGAGTGAGGAGAGTATAGTTAATTTGGCTTTATTCTCGCTAGATGGGCATCGTCTCCAGTTTGTTTCACTTTTGTTCTTTAGGGTGCGAAGGTCTTTGAGTTGTGGGGTGAACCATTTGTTTAGGTGGGCTATGGGTTTGCTCGGTCTGAGTTTGATAGGAGCAATTTTATCCAGAGTGGTAAGCATAATATTGTTGAATTCCTGAACTAGGCCGCTGGGGTCGAGATTATCAGACAGTGTATTGAGAGTAGGCAGTATGGCGGGGATGATTTTTTCTACCGTAATACTTTTATTACTTCTGGTTAGGCATGGTGGCGCTCGTGGTCGGGCCAGTGGAGTGGGTCTGACAGTGGATAAGAGAAAGGAGATCAAAGAATGATCTGTCCATGCTAAAGGCAGGAAGGATGTGATAGTGGCAGAGCAGTTGAGGTCGGCTACCCAGTCCAGTATTCTCCCTTTTATGTGGGTGGGTGTAGAGACTTTTTGAGTAAGGCCTAGTGCTTTGATCGTATTGGCTATTTCTGTGGCATTTTTGTCTGTTTGGTCGTTGAATCCTAAGTTGAAATCGCCTAATATAAGTAGTTGGGTGGAGGGTTTCAGGTTGTTCATGATTATATTATGCAAGTCTTCCTCGAAGGTACCAAGAGGGCCAGGTGGTCTGTATATGAGGTGTATGGTAATGGATTGTGACTCATTAATCTGCATTTTGGCGGTGAGGGATTCGCATGATTGTAGAGATTGGGTGGGGGCTAGTCTGAGACCAAGAGCCGTTTTAGAGATGATAGCGATGCCGCCTCCTCGTGTATTATCACGGTCTTGTCTGAGAATGGTGTAGTCGTCTGGGACAGCTAACATGAGGGTAGGTCCTGCTGCAGTATGGAGCCACGTTTCCGTGATTGCGAGAAAATCCAGGTTCCCTTCTGTGATTAAGTCGGCAATATCCGTAGCGTGAGCGACTAGTGATCTAGCATTAAGGAGCGCTCCCTTGAGAGGGGGGTCCTCGGGAGTTTTGTTGACTCGGATGGGTTTGTCAGTGGTAGTGCAAGCTTTGGGATGGAGGTTATTAAGCTGGAGGGTGTTCTCATTCGAGGTAAATGTTTGAGTAGGCCGTTTGGAATGGCTAGGCATTCGTGAGCTAGGTTTGTAATTGGTTTTGAGGTTGGAGGCCGGAAGGGTTCTTCTCAATGGTTCATGTAATTTGGTTAGTCTTGCGCGGAGTCTGTTGTTTCAGGAGTGGTACAAGGAAGGGAGGCATATAGTATTGTTTCTTGGGCCTTGCAGAATGTGGGGAGCTTAAGGTGCATATCGTTAGTAGTGAGTTGGCTTAAGTTTGAAGTAGGTATTGGTGCCTGAGTAATGTGGTTGTGACTGCTGAGGACCGATTGTGTGAATGTAGCCATGATGCAGAGGGCTAATGCTAGGTGTGGCATCCTTCCAGTTCTAGGAGAGAGCTGTCTAATGGCGACCATAGGGCACAACACTGGGTTCAGCATAGGTTAAATGTGGTCTAATGGCGACCATAGGGCACAACACAGGGCACAATATAGGTTAAATGTGGTCTATTGGCGACCATAAGGCACAACACAGGGTTCAGCATAGGTTAAATGTGGTCTAATGGCGACCATGGGCACAACACAGGGTTCAGCATAGGTTAAATGTGGTCTAATGGCGACCATAGGGCACAATATAGGTTAAATGTGGTCTAATGGCGACCATAGGGCACAATATAGGTTAAATGTGGTCTATTGGCGACCATAGGGCACAACACAGGGTTCAGCATAGGTTAAATGTGGTCTAATGGCGACCATAGGGCACAACGCATGTTCAGCATAAGTTAAATGTGGTCTATTGGCAACCATAGGCACAACACAGGGTTCAGCATAGGTTAAATGTGGTCTAATGGCGACCATAGGCACAACACAGGGTTCAGCATAGGTTAAATGTGGTCTAATGGCGACCATAGGGCACAATATAGGTTAAATGTGGTCTAATGGCGACCATAGGGCACAACGCAGTTTCAGCATAAGTTAAATGTGGTCTATTGGCGACCATAAGGCACAACACAGGGTTCAGCATAGGTTAAATGTGGTCTAATGGCGACCATAGGGCACAATATAGGTTAAATGTGGTCTAATGGCGACCATAGGGCACAATATAGGTTAAATGTGGTCTATTGGCGACCATAAGGCACAACACAGGAAGTATCACGATAACAGAAATGCAGTTCGCATGCCCACGAGTAGTGGCGTACTAGCGAGATTGTGAAGTCAGTTTCCAACGAGGGCGCTTGGGCAAGTAGGCAGCTCATGCAAGGACACCATGGATCTTACAAAGAAGCTGAGTGAGCACAGGTGTCGGATATGGTGTCAGCTAGATTCGAGATCTGTCAGGGTAGCAGGAAAGGCACTACTGCAACTAGCATAGCATAGCAAATGAGCAGCCAGTGATTGTACTCACGTGGTTTGCGGACCAGTATACTGTTGATCATCCACGTACAGAGCATGCAATTGAAAAAGAAGAAGAGTTCCCCATATGAGGCAAAATGTCTTTCAGGACTGGTGATTTCTCCTCCCATGCAGCTCTGATGAAGTCATCAAAGTCCTCAACCCATTTGGTCTACTGTGACCCCTTGTCATGTTGTGGTAGGAGGGTGAACGGGCACGGTTTTCTGAGAAAAGCCATCTTTGCTGTGCCTTGCAGCACCAGGCCCGGGTCTTCTGCCTGGTCAACCACAATAGTGCCTTGCTGATCACTCTGCACACCTGGTGGCGATACTCCACTATCCTTTGCAGGGTAATGTGGTCTGCGGCTCACCGTGCCGCATTTGTCACCTCTTGCTACTCCAGTACAAATGTGCTGGTGTGATCAGCCACTCTGCCGGGTGTCTGGGCACCAGTGATATGCTGTAGTCACATTTCCATTGCCATGTAGCATGGGCCTGTTGTGCCAGTACAAGGATCCACAGTCACCCTCCTTAAAGTCCTGATGGCTATGTTGGTTCGGGTGTTGATCTGATCCTGCACCTGTCGTGGGTCAGTGACACTTTATCTTTCTCCTTTAAGGAATGGGTATCTTTGCTTTTAGTTTTTTTTCTTTTTTCAGTTCCTTCATCAGATATCCACATCAGCTTGTGATGTGTGGTCTGCCGGCCTTACATAGGCAGCATGAGGCCGCTGTGCAGGGCTGCTGTACTCTGGGTGGGGGGTCCTCCAGGCCGTATTGATGGCTCCTGCAGTCTTAACGAGGCCTCCAGGCCACTAGACGTGCTCACAGTGACACACAGTAACACACGCGGAACGTGCCGGCAGCGCCAACACAAAGGAGGGGAAAGCAGATGATGGGCTGCTCTGCCTGGGAATAGGGCTGGATCCCTGGGGACCACAGCCACCGCACTGGCCAGGATGCAGTGCTTATCGCAAGGAAGCAGGATGCATCGTTCAGGCCACAGGAAAGATGCATATGATGCGTCGATGGATGTGAAGCGCCGGAGGAGTACCAACAGGACACAGAGGCGAGCAGCTCCCTGCACAGCTTTTCGAAGGACACAGCGGACAGTGCTGCTTATGGGAAGAACCGGTTCATGACCCACTCTTCTCCAGTTGTTGGAGGGGCTATCATGTGCCACACAGGAAGGAGACACCGAGAATTGCATATCATTTTACATTTTTTACTCAACTGCCGACTGTTGGATCCCTGCTTCTCAGTGAAGCGGGTCCACGCGGCGGATCCGGCGCACGCCGGAATAATACGCGGAGCCTGGTCCGTGGTCAACCTTCTTTATTCAAACAGTTGGCGGAACTGCCGTAATTCCCCTTGTCCCTCCCCCTCACCCTTGACGTCACGTCCGGGACGTCAATGTCCTGAGGACCGAAACGGGGCCCTCCCACACAACGATGTGGGGCGACCTGACATCTCCCCCTTTTTTAACACATTAGTTAACTGGTCCCTCTCTTACCCCAGCTCCTCGATGAGTCGCATTGGTTTCATGCGACTCCTCTATGGGCGGAGTGTCTTGGCCGGGGTCGGATCCTCCCTGGCAGGTGGGGAGCGAGGCACCTCGCCTTCGGACTCTTCCCCATCTCCCTGATACGCTTCTTCGCGTGATCTGTCTTCTTCGCTGTCTCGGTCCCATGTCCAGGGGTCTGCTGGCGTCGGTGTGACTCGTTTGAAGTGCGAGCTGTTCCGGGTTATCGTTGAGTGATCCCTCCTTTGTGCCGTGACCATGGAGCCTTTCTTGTGTGTCACGACCAACGGTGTGGGTGCGAAGGTGGCTTCCTCCTTCCTGTTCTTGGGTTGTCTTAGCCACACTTTGTCTCCTGGTTGCATTGTGTTTTCACGAGCCCTCCTTTTCCTGTCCGTGATCTCCTTGGTTTTCGCTTTGTTGGCAGTGTCGTTCACTTGCGCTTCTTGTTCGAGCGGTGTTGGCCTTTGTGGTCTCGGGTCCTCTGGTAATCGCGTGGCGATCGGTCTTCGGAACATTAGATCTGCCGGGCATACACCCGTTGTACTGTGGGGAGTGTGCCTGTATTCTCGTAGGAGTTGATTGAGGGCCTGTTCGAACGGCTTGTTCTGTACATGGGCTATTTGTAGCGTCCTCTTTATGTTGGCCATGAATCTCTCGACCATGCCGTTGGCTTGTGGCCACCGGGGGGTTATGCGTCGATGTTGAAACCCCATGTATTTTGCAAATTTTTGAAAATCATGGCTGATGAATGTGGGGCCGTTATCGGACTTTATGATCTTGGGGATGCCATAAGCAGAGAGCATCCTGTCTATTGCTGGAATGACGCACGTTGTGGCGCTGCTCTCTACTATCTGAGCATCTGGGTATCTTGAGTGCTCGTCCATGAGTACAACCACGTGTGTCCCGTTGTTCAGTGGTCCGAATAGGTCTATTGCCAGTTCTTCCCACACTTTGTTGGGTAGCGGTGAGGGTTGTAGGGGGTTCGGGTGAGGCGGGGGTGCGACTTGAGCACAGACGTGGCAGTTTCCCACTATATTTTCCACCAGGCGATCAAGTTGGGGGAACCAGACTATCTGGCGCAGGAGGCGCTTTGTGGCGACTATGCCCCTGTGTCCTTCGTGGGCTAGGTGTATGATCCTCTCCCGGAGAGTTCTCGGGACGATGACCTTGCAGCCTTTTAGTATGATGTTATCCTCCACCACGGTCAGTTCGTCGCGGACTTGATCTAGCCACTTGACGTCCTCTTTTGTGGTTTCCGCTTCATTCCTGGCCTGCTGTCTCATGAGGGGCGCCTTGTCCACTTGAAGGCAGTGCCGGGCGATTCGCAGTGCCGGGTCTGCTTCAGACTGCGCAGCCAGCTCCGCCCAACCTACCGGCAGCGGTTGTAGGTGGTGGATGATGTAGTTAATGTACGCGTCTGCTATGGACGGTTGGGACGTCGTGGTGGGCATGCGATGGCGGGAGAGATAGTCCGCGGGGTTTTCTTCCTTTCCTGGCCGGTGTAGTATGGTGAATTTGTAATCTTGCAGCCGGAGTCCCCATCTGGCAATTCTTGGTGGCATACTGGCCTTTGGGCTGCCATAGATGGTGAGTAACGCCTGGTGGTCCGTGATGATAGTGAACTCCTTGCCGAAAAGGAATAGGTAAATGCATTCGCAGGCCCATACAACCGCGAGACTCTCTTTTTCCGCCTGAGAGTATGCTTGTTCCGTGTTCGTCAGGCTTCTGCTGGCGTATGCTACCACGTGAGTGGACTGTGGTTCCTTGTGGTCTTTTTGCGTCAATATGGCGCCCAGACCCACGGGGCTGGCGTCCACTATCAGCTCGGTGGCACGGTTGGCGTCAAAATATGCCATGTCCTCCGCCTGTGCGATGGCATTCCGTATCGCTTCGAATGCTGCTTGGCATTCCTTTGACCAGGTAAACGGCATGTCCTTTCTGGTGAGAAGTCGGAGGGGATTGCTGACGGTGGCATAGTCCTTTAGGTATCTGGAGCAGTAGCGGGCCAACCCCAGGAACGATCTGAGGTCTGTGGTGTTGACGGGGGGTGTAGCTGAGTTGAGGGCCTCCACTTTTTCCGGGTCGGGCCTCATGCCTTTATCTGAGAAGATGTGCCCGAAGAACCGCAGCGACCCTTTGGAGAATTCGCACTTGGCTTTATTTAGGGTGAGCCCTGCGTCGTCTGGCGCCTGGCATACTCTGTGTAGGGCCAGGTCGTGTTCCTCTTGTGATTTTCCGTATACTAAGACATCGTCCGAATAGTTTAAGCAGTTGGGGACGTGCCTGATCACCTTGTGGATCTCCTCCTGAAAGATTTCGGCGGCCGATGATATGCCAAAACTGAGCCGTTTGTATTGAAATAGGCCGAGATGCGTGACAAACGTGGTGATGTAGCGGGATTCTGGTGCTATTTCTATCTGGTGGTAGCCTTTTGTGAGGTCTAATTTGGAGAATATCCTCGCTCCATGGAGTAAGTGAATCATGTCTGTGATTCTCGGTGCTTGATGATGCTCCCTTTCAATGGCTGTGTTGGCTCTGCGCATGTCGACGCATAGCCGTATGGATCCTTCCGGCGATTTTTTTGGGACTGGGACGATGGGTGACACCCATGGTGTCGGACCTGAGACGGGTTCTATGACGTTCATTTTGATGAGCTTGTCCAGTTCCTCTTCTACTTGTCTTTGGATGTTGAACGGGATGCCTCGGTAGTGTTGGGCTACCGGTTTGACCTGAGGGTTGATGTGGAGGTGCACTTTACGGTTGCGGAGTTTGCCCAAACCTGTGAAGAGTCTGGGGAATGATTGTTCAATTGAGTCCGGCTTGGCGAAGTACTTGTGGGCCATCAACTGGTATAGGATATGTATCAGCCCCATGTCAACTGCTGTCCGGAAACTCAGTATGCAGCCACTGTTGGCTTCGGTGTCTAGCACATATAGCTGGAGCTTTGCCACGTGTCCTTTGTGTGTGCATGTGGCCGTGATCACGCCTTTGCATGGCAGGGGTGTCGTGGACCCATAGGGGTATATGTCTACTGTGGCTTTTCAGATCTTTGGTGGGGCGGTCAAGGATTGATATGCGTTTTCGCTGATAATGTTAACCGTCGCTCCGTTATCCACGAGGAATTTTAGAGGAGTATGATTCACTTGGAGTGTCAGGATGGGGCTGTGTTGAATGGCCGTCGTGTTGTCCTTTAGGGCCCACACGTATCCTTTTCTTCTTTGGTCTTCCTCTGACGAGAGGGTGTCGGTGCTGGTGGGGGATCGAGTCTCCACGTATCTTACGAAACGCCACCTGTGCGATCTTCTTGTGTCCTTGGATGATCTTTTGTCTTCGCGTGTATAGCGACTTCTGCGGTCACTGTCGTCTTTTCTGTTTCGCCGCCGTTCCCTGTCCGCTGGTGGCCTGGGCGGTCTCTGTGGTGTGGGCCTGCGCCTTTCCTGGTATCGGTGTTTGGGCGTTGATTGGGTAGGGGTGTTCTTGCACATGGCCCTATAGTGGTCCATACCCCCGCACGCGGGAAACACTTCTGCCCTATGGCCGGGCACGTGCCAGAGTGTGGATATTCGTAGCCGCACTTGAAGCACCTGGCATCAAGGTGTTTGGTGGTCTGACTTGGGTGGGTGTATAACTTGTTGATTGTCTCCGCGGTATCGCTGGGTTGATGGATGGACACCTTGCCGAGGTTGTCTAGTTGCGAGTCTACCGCTGCTTCCATGCGGGCCAGTGCCAAGATTTCCTCTAGTGAGCGTTGTTTTTGTAGAAGTTGCTTGCGGAAAGGCTGAGAGGCATCCAGCTATCACTTGGGACCTGAGCGCCTCTTCATTGGAATATCTGTGGAATTCACAATGTTTTAGTTTGATGCGTAGGCGCATCACAAAACTGTCTCACGCGGGAGCCGGGGCCCGCGATGCGTGCTCGGTGGCTTGTCCGTACCGAATGTCACACGGGAGCCGGGGCCGCGCTCCACTGGTGCCCCCGTAGCAGCGGAGGAAGACAGGCTGGAAGAGGCCTCTGTCACGCGGGAGGCGGGGCCTTGCCTGATGGGTACCCGTGCCCGAGGCGCGCCGACGCGCTAAACTGCTCGGCTGCAGACCTCGGCACGGTGCCTGCGGGGTCCACGCCCGCTCATCGCCAGTGTTGGATCCCTGCTTCTCAGTGAAGCGGGTCCACGCGGCGGATCCGGCGCACGCCGGAATAATACACGGAGCCTGGTCCGTGGTCAACCTTCTTTATTCAAACAGTTGGCGGAACTGCCGTAATTCCCCTTGTCCCTCCCCCTCACCCTTGACGTCACGTCCGGGACGTCAATGTCCTGAGGACCCAAACAGGGCCCTCCCACACAACGATGTGGGGCGACCTGACACCGACCTTCTCGTCCCCGGGCTCCTCCTCTTCCTCCCAACAGGGACGTCTCCTTAAAGGGACCTCACCCCAGTGCTGAAAACATACCTTAACTATTGATTATGACCTCAGCATCATGCTGAAAATGTAACCTACCTACAACTACATCTTGTAACATAATTTCTACTAGCGCCTAGATGCCTCAGGATTTTGTGTGCTGCTATAAATACATAAAATAAATAAATAAAGGGCATGTCCAACTACTGATCCCTCATAAGATACCATGTCTGTGACTCAGCCAAGTTCGTATAAAAGAACACAGAACTGAATTTGGAATTCTTGTGTATGAAATCCTGAAAAGGCATATGTGAATTGAAATATAAAGTATATGTGAGTTATTCACACAAGGTCCTTCCAAACTACTGGCTCACCCCAACCTGGGTGCCATTCTCATTGTCAACCCTTTATCTTGCTCACAAGCTAATCTTTCACCTGATTGTACCTCACATTCACCTCACTGGGACCTTGTTATCTGGAAAATCAGGAAACTAGGGTCCGGCTTGTCCCCGCACCCCTTTTTTTGTCACTGGGCTCCCACATGAGCATGCTTTCTAGTGCTATGGCTTTCATTTGCGCATTCTAAAAAGATTTCTGGTCTACTTTACATTTTCACGTACAATTCAGTTACTAAATGCTTTAGCGTGTTTTGATTGCCTGACATGGCACTGCACAGGCTTCACATTTTTCAGAATGCCACAACCAGGATGATTTTTTGCTTAAGCCGTAGCGCTCATATCTTCCCGGCTTGGCAGACGTTACACCGGTTTCTGGTGCAGAAAATGCGTCAAGAATCGGGCCCCTCTATTTCTTATGGATCACTTTGCGCATTCTAAACCGCAGAGAATATTAAGATCGGCTTCTGCTGTTCTCCTTAATGTCCCGATATGCCAAGTGTGGCAGTGGTTGTTTTTGATTCCCTTGAAATGCATTGACAATAGATTTAAGCCTTAATGTGAACCATTTGGAGTTCAGACAGAGATTAAAGACTCTCCTGTTTTGACATTAACTTCTCAGCTTCTTTTTGGTGTCACGGTTTCTTGGTATTCTTGGAGACAGTTCAGCACCAAGGTGCCTTATTTAAGCTCGACAAGCCCTTGTACGATATCATACCAGTCCTGGAGCTTGAAATATCTCTAACTCAAGTTTGCACTTTTTAACCTACCTTTTGTGTTTTTATATAAAAGAACTGAGTGGATATTCACCAGGCAAAATTGTCTAGTCGGTGTTGTGGTGCTGCCCCTTTAAGTGATGTAGCACACGGCGGAGTGACATTGCACTTCGCAGCGTGCACTATAAATAAAGGGGGCGTTCACGGCTGCGGTAGTGCGACCGGGGAGCCCGAACACTACAGACGTCTGCAGGCTGAGTCTGTGGGTGTGTGTTAGGGGCTCACGGGCATCGCGATTGGGGGCACAGACAGACCCCCAACAGGTGGAACATATGCCAACTTCTTGTGCAGATTGGGTGTGAATCTGTGCTGTTTTTGTTGTAGGTGAACGCAAACGTTCTCTATGGAAGTTTGCTTACAACATGTAATTTAGATGCAGTATTGTCCAATAAATCCCCCCAAGCCAACAAACTTAACTTTATAAATAAAGTGTGTGTTGGATGTATATTTGCTTTGGAAAGTTTTGTGCAGTTTTGTCGAATGGTGCCAAAGCTAGTAGCATCTGAAAGGAGTTATACCCAACTCGCGTGCGTGCACACACACATTCTTTCTCACACACACACACCTAACCCCTAGTTGTCAACGCCAATAGTTTTGGTGTTTCCTGCTTTATTTAGCATTTATAGGCACCAGGGTGCAAGGAGGGGCGTGCAAAGTTTCAAAGTAGGATGGATAAGGCGTGTAGGTGTACAAGAGAACGAGAAGGGGATTAGAGCAAGGGCAGGAGTCATTGGCAGAGGGTGCAAATGATGATGAGCAAGAGGAAATATGAGCGAGAAAGACTGAGCCAGTAGGAAATAAAGCAAGAGTGTGAGAGGAAGGATGAGAGGGGGTAGGATGGATGGGGCTAGAGTGAGAGAGGATGGGGATAAAGCGATATGATCATTACAACACCTAAAAACCAAAGAAAACACCAGTTGTGTGCAACAAATCTGCCACACCTGACCCAAGGCCCTTGGCCATAACGCCTGTGGTCCGTTTGGGCTGTGTTTTAAGTAGCCACTCAATCCAATAGTAAAATGCAACATAAGCGTGTATGGATGTATTGGTTTCTATATGTGTTTTACCTCATTCCCAGAAGATTAACGGTAACGGTGCATAACAATGTTTTCGAGTTAATGTTTTTTTAAAAATGAAATGGCCTAACGCACCAACAGTGGGCACATGGAATGGACTTTGGCTATGTTGTAGATACAGTGAGCATGCACTCAATGCCCAATGAACATTGCCTGCAGCCATGCCCAGCAGACACTAACTACAGCATGAACCTCACCTATTCACTAGGCACAGTTAATCCGCACACTGTGACCATAGGACATGGCTCACGCCCAAGTCCATTGGACACTGCGTACTCGGCATGGCCTTATCCAATGCTCCATGCACCATAAGCATATCAACAGTGCCCACTGGACATGGCCTGCAGCCATGTCCATTGGACGCAGTATGTTAAACTCTTCCCAGCACTGTGCGTAAGAGACGGATGCTGCCAATATCGCTCCAGTACCCACTGAGCATTGCCTGCAGCGATGTCCTGTGGAAAATGTGCATGAGCAAAGTACACTCTGCCACACAGTATGCCAACTGGGCATATATCCTTTGCTCATGAGCAGAGGACACTGTGCATGGGCATGTTCTTTGGCCATGCCCTATGGAAACTCTGCCTGAGGACATTGGCACAGTGATCATACCCATAGTGCCCACTGGCCACGGCATGGCCTGGAACCATAAACACACTAACAGTGCTCACTGAGCATGGTCTAATGCAATTATTATTATTATTTTATTTATTGTGTGTGGACCCAGCTTTGAGAAGCAATGTAGCGCTTTACAGAGGTATACAACCATAAATATACACAGCAAAACACTTTACAGAGGTATACAACAGTACATATACATAATGGAGCATTCTTCAGAGGTAAAAACAGAACAGATATAAAGCGGGGGTATGATACAGAGGGGCACAGAAGAGGGGTGCTGCTGTACAGGGCGCTGGGGAGGAGAGGGACAAACGGCGTTTAGCGAGTCAGGGGGCACAGGGGGCGCCGTGATGACCTATGTGTTGAGGAGAAACTCCTTGAAGAGGTGGGTCTTGAGTTCTTTTCTGAAAAGTAGGACTGTGGAGTCGAGTCTGATGCTGATGGGAGGAGGTTCCATAGTCTTGGGGTTTAGGTAGAGAAGGCTTGTTTTCTGGTCCTTTCCTTTTTGCAGTGGCGGATTTCAAGTCTGTACGTGTCCTAGATTTTGGTGGTGTGCTGTCTGCCGGAGATGCTGAGTTACTCAGCGAGGTAGCTGGGTGACATGAGGGCAACTGCCTTATAGATGATTCAGCAAGACTTGAAGGTGATTTGTGCATGCAGTGGGAGACAGTGAAGGGCAATGAGGGCTGCAGTGATGTGGTTGTATCTGCTGTGAGCGGTCAGAAATGAGAGGTGGACACAAAGTGGTAATATTCTCAGCATTAGCCATTTTATGAACACAAAGGGGTTTGGCTAAAGGTACAGTAAATTGTTTTGTTTTTTAAATATCAACCATCCATGTCCTGCGCTAAAGGGACAGTGGCAGCTGATCAGCGGAGTAACGAAGTAAAAAAAAAACGACCTCCGGTAAGTGCAAGAAGGTATTTGGGGCTCAAAAGGAACCCCACTCCACTTGGAGTCAAGCGCCACAAAATGAAAAGTAACACAAAAAGTTGTTGGATTTTTATAAAGTGTATTTAACAGAGAGTTGCCCTATAGAGACACGTGTTTCGGCATATTGCTCGCCTTTTTCAATCAGGGCTAAATTAGTTGCACACAAATATGAATAATTACAAGAGGAGATAATCACAGTACAGTGAACAAGGTCATATATAAATACCAGATGCTACAAAAAGAAAAAGTACAAGTGGTAAAACACAGAGATTCAGGGGAGGGGAAAGGGGGAGGATTATAAGGGGCAATAGAGAAAACAACAAAAACGAAAAGGGAGAAAAGCATAATGTTAATTGTTAAATATGTACAGGATAGGCTTATTTATGAGAAGCGGTTTTTCTGAGAGAGATAAAATGTCCTTAGGATAAGGAAAGGTGCTTACCCAATTGATGAGAGATCTAGGTCAATTTTGAAGTAAGGTGGTGAGGTTCATGGGATAAATCCCACCTGTTGGGAATTGTACCAATTAATGATCATAATTCTTTTAGGTATTAAATGGGAGCTGGTCTGTTAGTGGCGAGAACTGTGCAACATCAGTTAGTTACAAAATATGTATTCTGATGCTTGTGCCCAATATAAACGGCATCGTGGTGCTGGACAAATTGGCCTTAGTTGCATATTTTAAACTATTTTGGAACATTATAGCATGAGTATTGTGGTAACGTTGTGAAAGCTAATCTGTTTCCTGATCACTGTACAAAATCAACTTGCACATTATTTACCCATTAAGCCTATTCTTGTATGGTAATAGTGATTTGTTTACGTGTCTGCTAATGGTTCACTATTCATGTTTTGCTGCATGCAAAATAGAAAGGTGCGTGTCCCTAATACTTACCTCATGGTGGCAAACAAATGTCTTTCTCACAACCCTGTTTGGAATATAACAAAGAGAAAGTCTTTCCTAGTCGGTCAGGATGACAAAACAAAATGTATTTTCTCCAATATGGGTTAAAGTATGGCAAAAGGCAAGTCTTTCATAATTCTCTAGTTGACAAAATGTTCAATTGAAACAGCAACTTAATATGACAAAGTTTCTCTTTAACACGTCAATTCAAAATGTGTTTCCTGTTATACTTACCTGCCAGGAAACTTAACTGAATATCTTGATATCCTGCTTTACTCTCCTGCCAGGAATATTGTAACGCTCACCTGGTATCCACAGGGACGTCACTCAGCTTGTTCTGACCTCTTACGACCTCAAACCCTTCCCTGGAGTCTACTCGACTGGAGACTGGGCCTGAAACACAGGATTGGCAGAGTTTAACTCCCTATTGTCTCTGTGTGCTTGAACCCCTTCTTCCCCGGGGTCCAACCCTTCCCTTTGATCCACAGCTCACCTTGTTTTCTTGGAAAGTGTGCTCTCTGTCCTGCTTTCAGTGCAGGGGCACGTTGATTGATGGGGGCTCGTTGCTGCCTAGTTACTTCACTGGCAAGAGTCCGACAGGTAAGTATAATGAGTCTTTTGAACAGTTCTTTAACTTCGTTCCTTTCCTTCCTTAGATGATGGCCGGCATCCAGAGATGGCGACGTGCTGCTGAGATGAGTAGCGCTGAAGGTGAGTGAGAGCGCAATGCGACCCTTTCGTATTTGTATTGAACTGAGTTATTTTTCTGTGTCTTTTAGGTGACGCCACATTTTCTGCGTGGATGTCGGTTATGAAGAAGAAATGCGGTGAGTAAGCACGGTATGCAGCGCCTCTAGATGTTTTCACGCTAACCTGGAGTGTCTTTTCCCTCTTGCAGATGGATGAGAAGTTCCGGAGACAGAGTTCCCCCAGAGCGGCTGGGATTCAGGTAAGCGTTTGAAGCTCGTACAGTCTTTAAAAATAAGCGAAGATTTGCTGAATGCTTACTAATGCCTTTTTTCTGTTCTTTTCCCTTTTCCTTAGGAAGCGGCATGCCGGGATGGGAATGACACCGCCGAAGATGCCCGCAGAACAGAAGAAGCGATGAATGATGGGAAGAAGCGCCGCAAGGTAAGGCTGTTCCTAACGGTGTTCTTGTTCTTGCAGGAGCTGAGCGCAGAAGAAAGATGCAGGCCTACTGGAGACCGATCCGAACACAGTGAGTGTCACGCTGCAGGTGCAGAAAACACAAAGCATGTTTCTCAGCCTGGGCGTGGCTTAAAAAGTCTCTGGGTATCCCAGGTGTCTCTGGGCTGAACCACACCCAAAAGACTAGACTGCACATGCAGTTCTGGGAACCGAAATATGTGGGGGCATCAATCTTGTCCCCATCAATGCACTACAAGTCCAATCCCAAATGTTATCCTATGGGAGTGAGTGAGTCTGGTGCCACAAGCGCCAGGTCTGACTCCAAGTGGGTCTTTGGAGGGATGGAGAGGCCCTTGAGGGCCATGTAGGTGACCGTTGCCTGACTCCAGCCTGACATCTTGGAGGGCTGGGGACATGAGGGGCAGGAATCATGACAGCACTCCCCCCACCCCCCAAGGCCCCTCTCAAGGTGGCTCTTCTGTCTGGTCCTGGTTTGTTTGGATGGTTTTGATGAAATCGTCTAAGCAAGCGAGGTGCATGGATGTGCTCACAAGACTCCCATGTCCTGTCTTGTGGACCATACCCCTTCCAGTCTACTAAGTAGTATAATTTGGATCTGACATACTTTGAATCCAGGATGTCCTTGACTTTGAATTCTGGCTCCCCGGCGACTACTACTGGCTGCGGTGGCATTCCTACCCGGGTCCCATGTTGAACAGGTTTAAGGAGAGACACGTGGAACACAGGATGAATCTGCATGTTTGACGGCAAAGCTAGTCTGACCGCCACAGGATTTATCACAGAGATGATGGTGAATGGACCCAGGTATCTTGGACGGAAAGTTTGGGTTCCTTTAATGGACACGTGTTTAGATGCCAGCCAGACTTGTGTCCCACTTGGTAGTTGGGGGGCCTTTGCTCTGTGTTCATCAGCAAACTTCTTTTGGCGATTCTTAGCATGAAGTCGGTATTCAGCTTCCCTTTTAAAGGTTTGAGAAATGGTTGTGTGCAAGGTTTTGACTGCTGGCATTTCCAGGGTTGTAGGAACGTCCAACTCAGAAGTACGTGGGTGCCTGCCATACATGGTATAAAAGGGTGTCTGCCCAGTGCTGGTGTGTAGGGAATTATTATAAGCTTATTCAGCTATCCATAATAGGTCGAACCAGCTTCCTTCAGCTTGGTGTAACATGCAACGCAGATACTGCTCGAGCATCTGATTTGTCCTCTCAGTTTGACCTCCGTTTGGGGATGGTGTCTGGTGGATAGCCGGATGTCGATCTGGGCCATAGAGCAGCATTTTCTCCAGAAGTTAGATACGAATTGAGTACCTCGGTCTGAGACTAAAACTGAAGGAAACCCATGGAGCCGTACGATGCCTTCAAGAAATACCTTTGCCAGAGTGGAAGCATTTGGGAGCCCCTTAAGAGGAATGAAATGTGCCATTTTTGAAAATAGGTCCACGACCACAAGAATAGTGTTAAACCCTTGACTGGGTGGTAAGTCAGTAATAAAATGGGACAACGTGTGCCAGGGTGCTGGTGGGATTTCCAATGGTTGTAATAGCCCAGCCGGTTTCTGCTTGGGTGACTTGTTTTGAACATACACTCCACAAGATAGGATGAATTGGATAATGTCTGTACGCCACTTGGGCCACCAATAATTTTGTTTTACCTTGGCTAGGGTTTTAGCGATTCCGGGGTGGCCCTCGATCAAGGAATCATGGTAACCGTACACGACTTGTTCTCGTAGTTCTTAGTTTGGTAAGAATAAACGATTCCTGAAGTAGGGCAACTTATCTTTTATCATGTAATGTTCTCCTTGTGCACTCCACGCTTGTAATTGCTCTGGACTCATCAGGTTTTGGATTTCTTCATGTAATTCTTTCTGAGTTATGGTTGCTGTGATTCCTAGGAGCTTGTCACTCGTGATGATTGCTATTGGGTCAGGGGTCTGATACCCTTGCTCTTCCACCCCCATACGGGAAAGGGCATCGGCCTTCCCATTTTTCACCCATGATCGAAATGTAATCACGTAGTCATATTCAGCAAAAAAAAGAGCCAATGTAGTTGGCGTGAGGTTTGGGCCTTTACGTTTTTAGGTACTGGAGGTTCCGGTGGTCAGTTATTACGGTGATTGTGTGTCTGGCGCCCAAGAGGTAGTGCCGCCATGCCTTAAAGGCTGATTTAATGGCCAGGAGATCTTTGTCTGTGATAGCGTAATTGAGTTCAGGGGGTGTGAATTTACACGACCAGAAGGCAATAGGGTGTAACTGGCCCGTTTCGGGGTCCTTTTGTGAGAGGACGGCTCCCATAGCCATGCTCGAGGTGTCCGTTTCCACCAGGTATGGGAGATCAGGGCGAGGGTGGCGTAAGATTGGGGCAGATGTGAATCTTGCATTGAGTTCCTGGAAAACTTCCTCGGCTTCTGTTGTCCACTGGAACTTTTTGTTGCTTTTCCTTAGCAATGACGTGATGGGATGCCCGATTTGCAAAAATCCTGGGATGAACTGGCGGTAGAAGTTTGCAAAACCCAGCATACTTTGAACCCCCTTGAATGAATTTGGGGATAGCCAGTTCAGGATAGCATCTACCTTGCGTGCGTGCATCCATTCGGATTCCATTTGGGCTGAGAATAAAGCCCAGGAATTCCACCTCGGAGATGTGGAATGAGCACTTTTCGAGCTTGGCGTAGAGCTGGTGTTAACAGAGTTTCTCCAATATGGATCGGACGTGTTTAATGTGGTCCTGCTTTGATGTGGAATATACTAGAATATCGTCTATGTACACTAGAGCACAGACATCAATCAATTCCTGTAGGACATCGTTCATGAAGTATTGAAATGCTGCAGGCGCGTTGCAAAGGCCAAAGGGCATTACTTGATATTCGTACAAGTCGTATTTGGTGCAAAAAGCGGTTTTCCATTCGTCCCCTGTTTTACGCAAACAAGGTGATATGCCCCCCTCAGGTCTAGTTTTGTGTAGATTTGGGCATCTTTGACTTGATCAAGCAATTCAGGGATCAGTGGCCGGGGCTAGCATTTTTTTACGGTAATCTGGTTCAGTGCACGATAGTGGATGCACATTCTCAAGTCCCCCTCCTTTTTCGGTACGAAGACTAGAGGACTGGCTGCTGGAGACTTCGAGGGACGGATGAACCCGTTGGCCAGCTATTGGTCAAGATAGGCCTTCAGATGCTGGTTTTCTAGTTCTGTGAGTGCGTAAATTCGCCCACAAGGGATTTGTGCTGCGGGTATCTGGTCGATTTTGCAATCGTATGGTCTATGCGGTGGCAGGGTATTTGCCTGTTCTTTCTGAAAGACATCTTGAAAGTTCTGGTATTCACTTGTAGGGTGCCGATTGCCACAGTCGCAAGCGTGGAGGTTCTGGTGTCTATGGGTTATTTCTCTTGACGATAAAATGTGTGGGCACAAGTCTCGGGAAAAAACAATTCTTTTGCTCGCCAATCGATTTGAGGATTGTGAGCTACCAACAATGGCATTCCCAAAATCAACCGGAACTATGGTGCCTTAATGAGGTCGAAAATGATAGATTCTTGGTGTCCATCCTGGCACAGAAGGGTTAAAGCTACAGTGCATTGGGATGCTGGACCAGAAGCTATTTCCGTGCCCTCGACAGTGGTAACAGTGTCGGTGGTTGATTTAGGGCATAACGGAAGCCCCATCTTTGCCGCAAGATCCTGGTCGATGTGATTCCCAATGGCTCCACTGTCAATGTACGCTCTTACTGCGTGCATCCGAGATGGTTGTTGGTGATTGATCAAGACCACAGATAGTGCAAAATGGGAGGTCTGTAGTTCACTTTCTTCGCTCGACAAGTGGACCCCTACACTTGCCGGGCTGGGGAGTTTTCCGATTCCTTGATGGTGTCACGGCTCCAAAGTCCAGGTGAAGGAGTGGCGCAAACCAACTACCCCCACTACGGTCTGGGCACCTGCAAGTCAATGCTCACACAGGCCTCCGAGACCCCAGCAGGGAAAGAGGGTTGTGATCTTGTTGGTTGGATAGGTCTTGAACAGCAGGTAACCGGATAGAGGGTTAGGAAAGGGAAAGTGGACAGGCAAGGGAACATATGGGAAAAAACAAAAATAATATTCACACAATTCCCCCCACACATTCACAAATTGCTTTACAAATAGCTTTTGATACAAAAGAGGCACTTGGCTCTGTGGGAGAGTGCTGGCCTCCTGCCTGCGCACTCTCAGGTCTGGAACTCGGAGCTGTTCAAATGCTGCAAGAGAGTTTTAGTATTAGCGACCTGTGTTACTTCACATAGGCACAATACAAACCATAAAACACACAACAGTGAGGCATGCCACCTCTGGGTTTAGTTAGTGCAAGCACATGCACATTCAGGGTCAATCCGCTCACAGAGCGTAACAGTGTCCAAGAACTGACAAGAGCTGAGCGCCCGATTACGTTAAGGGATTCAGAACGTGTCGCCCAAGTTCACCACAGGTGGCTTAAAAAGAATACGATCCATCATGCTGCCAAGGTTTTGCCGCATGTGGCTCGAAATCAAAAGCACTCCATGCTGCCCAGGTTTTGCCGCACGTGGCTGAGCTCAAAAAGCTATCTGTGCTGCCAAAGTTTGCCGGACGTGGCTGAAAGTAAGTTGGGTAAATAAACGCTGTGCGTGTTAGTCTTAATGCTGCTTGCGAACCTAAACCGCGTTGCTTAAATACAACAGAATGCAGTTAGAGACTTAGCTTTGCCTTCAGCAGGGGACGTGATGTGGCTGGGCGGTGCCCCCCTGCGCGTGCCCCGTAGAGGGTTGGGACCCTCAACGCATTCCTTTCGCTTCCGTGGTCTCCCCCTGTAACTGCGCGTCTAATTCCCCTGCACGTTTGTTTGCCAGGAGTTCGCTGCACTTATCTGCTATGAGTGAGGGGCCGGAATGCTGGTTCCTTGGGGCGTGGCCCCTCGCGTGATCCCAGTCGACAGGAGCTCCGGTGGATGCGTACATTCCAGTCGGGATCTTAAGCACAAGCCCTGTGCCTTTGTCCTTCGCGCATGCGCGTGCGCAAGCCCCTCCCAGCCTGGGAGTGAAAAAGTCTTTCCCGCCCTGGAGGCTGCTGGGAATTGTGGTCCATAGGCTTTTCTGCCTGCAAAATGGACAGAGAAGCCTCCTATAAGGCTGGAGGCTGTTCCTTTGGGTTTGTCTTGTTTTGGGTTCCTTTCTCCTGCGTCTGGGGCTCCTCACTGAGCCCTGATTCCCCCTTATAACACCCTGTACCCTGACAGATGGTATCTTCCTTGTCCGTCGCCCCTACCGTCCTCCTCGGTGGCTTCACATGGCACTCTTTAAGGAAATTACCTGACCTTCCACAGTACAGACTGCTGTCTCCTTTTATCCCTTTCCGCTTTAGTCAAGGGGTATCTGACCCCCCCGATTTGCATTGGTTCTCCTGAACCTTCCGTTGTGCGGGCAATATTGTCCTTTGAACGCACATACATAGGGCGAGGTTCCGGTCAGGTTCGATCTGCTCTTCGGTCCTGCAACCTATGATCGAGTTGAACAACAAGGTCAATAAATTCAGTCTTTTGGGGGGTTCACTACTTGTGCGAGAACATCCTTGAGCTCCCCCCCGCAAACCCTGATGAAATAACGTGATTCTCTTCTCCACTGGCCATTCTGCTTCAACTACGAGTCTATTGAACGTGGCTATTTATGTTAATAGGTCTTGATTCCCTTGGTGTAGGGACAGAAGTTCGTTGTCTAATGCCTGCCCATGAGTACGACGGGCGAACAGCTTTTCCACCTCCTGCTGAAAGCCCCTGAAGTCACACAGCAAAGGATCATCTTGGGCCACAAAGGGTACAGACCAGTCCGCGGCGCTACCACTCAGGTAGGACAGCACAAAAGCGACCCGTGATTGGTCATTCGGAAAGGCCCCTGGTCTGCAAAGGAAGTGCAGGCGGCACTGGTTCATGAACATTGCAAACCTCTTGGGATCCCCCGTAAATCGTTCGGGCGGGTCAAGGGAACTGCCCCAGGAAGGGTTATCTGAACAGGATTGGCTGATGGTGCTGGCATCGAGGGCACGCTTCCTGGCAATGGTGCATGCCCTGCTTGTGACTGGAGAAGTTGCTGGCTTAAATCATCAGTGCGTTCTTTGGCTGCTATCAGCTCTCTCCTCAGGGTGTTGGTCTCCTGCCTGGCTGCATGCACTTCGGAACATAGCTGCCCCAACATGTGGGCTAACTGGTCGGTTTCTGACATTTCCATGACGCCCAGGTGGATTTTGATGTGAGGCTTTGTGTTCTGTAACGCTCACCTGGACGTCACTCAGCCTGTTCTGACCTCTTACGACCTTGAACCCTTCCCTGGAGTCTACTCGACTGGAGACTGGGCCTGAAACACAGGATTGGTAGAGTTTAACTCCCTATTGTCTCTGTGTGCTTGAACCCCTTCTTCCCCGGGGTCCAACCCTTCCCTTTGATCCACAGCTCACCTTGTTTTCTTGGAAAGTGTGCTCTCCGTCCTGCTTTCAGCACAGGGGCATGTTGATTGATGCGGGCTCGTTGCTGCCTAGTTACTTCACTGGCAAGAGTCCGACAGGTAAGTATAATGAGCCTTTTGAATAGTTCTCTAACTTCGTTCCTTTCCTTCCTTAGATGATGGCCGGCGTCCGGGGATGGCAACGTGCTGCTGAGATGAGTAGCATTGAAGGTGAGTGAGAGAGCGATGCGCGATGAGACCCTTTTGTATTTGTAGTTCTTTTTCTGTGTTTTTTAGGTGCCGCAATATTTTCAGCGTGGATGCCAATTATGAAGAAGAAATAAGGTGAGTAAGCGCGGTGTGCGGCGCCTCTAGATGTTTTTACGCTAACCTGGAGTGTCTTTAGAGCAAAATAAAGCCCAAACGGTGTGCATTAACTCTGAGAAAGAGGAAGGTAATTTCAGTAGATTATATAGCCCCTCTATTGTGGCATGGAGTCCCCCGCCCGATATAGAAAAGGCCTCATGGAATATTCCTTTTGGTGTAAAGGACATTGAAGGTATTATTGTTAAAAGTTCCCCATCCAGGGCTCCTGGGCCGAATCTGCTCAGCAACAAAGTTATGAAGGGGAATGGAAATCTATGGGCCAAAATGTTATTTCTTTTATTTAAAGACATTCTCAACACGAAAACAACTCCAACAAGCTGGAGAATGTCCTATATTGTAACAATTTACAAGAAAGGGGACATGGCTTTACCGACTAGTTATAGACCAATAGCCCTTTTGGACGTTGATTCCAAAATATTTGCAAGTCTTGTTCTAGAGCACATTCGGAGCTGGATGGATAAATGTAACATCTTATCGCCAAACCAGTTTCTGTTCAGAAAGAATGTGGGCACAGACACAGGAGGCTTACTAATTAATATTTTGCAAAAATCCGCATGGACTACAGGAAATCTTCCAATCTATGTAGCGTCGATTGATTTAACGTCCTCTTTTGATCTAGTGGACAGGTCCATTTTGTGGACTAAACCAGTCAATTTAGGAATGCCATCACCTCTGTTGTCGATTTTATACAACATGCACAAAGACTCAAAACTAAAAGTGCGACTTAGTATGGAGGGGACCTTATCACAAGAAATTGGGGTCAAAAATGGTCTATGGCCAGGTTGCATATATGCACTGACTATATTTCATTTATACTTCTCAAATATCGGAAGGAGCTTTAAAAACCTTTCAGTAAATTCCCCTAAAGTTGAGGGCACAAAGATAATATGGACTGCTTACGCAGATGACGTGACCCTATATGATCATACCCCTATAGGCCTCCAACGTCTTTTAATTGCTTTTAAAAAATATATTCTCACAAACGCTTTAAAAATTAACTACACCAAAACAATGATTGTATGTTTGTCACATAGGAAAAATCAAAAACTAGCTCCTGGTTTCTAAATCATGAGAAGTTGCCAACAAGCATGTCTATAAGATACTTAGGATACCCTGTGTTCGGGAACAAGAAAAAGGCCAATTTTCGGGCCTTACTAGATGCAAAGTTCGGATCAATGATAGCTCAACTATGTAAAATAGATACAAAATATGGCAAATTCTCGTTAGCGCCATGTATACCTTTATACAAAAATAGAATTGTGGCTCAATTATGTTATGGCTTAGAATTAGCACCACTATAGTGCAGGGGTGGGGCTACAATATATGAATCTAAAGTGGTAAAATCTATGGTGAGATGTCTGCCCAAATCGCAACAAATTAGATATGAGCTTGGTCTGCATTCGCTGAGAAGTGTCTTAGAATGACGTAGAATGGCACTTTATACGAAACTGTTAACCAGTAATGACACATTGTATGACATCATGGGAAAGGGCATCAAGAGTGGTGCTCCAACATTGAAGTATCTTAGGGACATGATGGAGGAAGCAAATGCTGTCTTGGACAAATTGGGGGTCCCTAGAGATAACCCTATGAAAGTGAAAAAATTACTGCTCCACTCTGACTGGAATCTCACTGTCGAAGAGTTAAGAAGACCTATTTATATAATCACATTGTATTCAACTGCAAAAAGATGGGGGAGTTGGCACCATATCAAATTAAATTCCCAGACAGGGAATATAGGCAGGTATACATGAGATTTCGATTCAATATGCTGGCCACGGGAGAAATACTAGACATCAGAAATGGACAGATCAAGGGGAATGTCTTCTGCAGATTCTGTAAGCAAAAGGAGAACTGTGAGCCATTGGTGCATATGTTGACTAAGGGCATCATCACGACTTTGGCGGTAACCCTTAAAATCGGCGGTAAAACTATCTGCGCAGATTTTAAGGGTCCGTCGGATCACGAGTCCAAATACCGCCGGCGCCATTACAGCCGGCGCAAGTACAGCCGCTGTACAAGCGTCGGCTGTAAAAGTGCTAGTAACCATTCGCGCTAAAACATCAGCAATCATGAGTCCGGCGTAGGCGCAATTAGCGCCAGAAAAATTCGGCAGATAATCCACCGAAAATACCTCCAGCAAAAAGCTGGAGGTAACAGAACACAGGCCACAGCAATAAGGGCTCAGGTGAAACCAATGCAAATCAGAGGCCTACAAAGGACACACCCATGCACAACACACCCTCCCCAACACCATTACACCAGCAGGAGCAGGGAGGAGACAGCAATAAGGGCCCCGGTGAAACCAATGCAAATCAAAGGCCTACAAAGGACCCACCCATGCACAACACACCCTACCCAACACCATTACACCAGCAGGGAGGAGACGGCAATAAGGGCCCAGGTGAAACCAATGCAAATCAAAGGCCTACAAAGGACCCACCCATGAACAACACACCCTCACCAACACCATGCTGCCATTTGGAGCTTGGGAGCCTTGATGTTGACTTCTACCTGCTGCGCCTGGAGCTGCAGAGGCCAGGCAGCCAGGCCAGGGCCCTGGGAGTGCAGGAGGTAGTGGGATGAGGAGAAGGAGGAGGAGAGCAGCACCAGCAAGGCGGCCAGCCATCCCCAGGGTCAGGCCAACACCCTGGGCCCTGACTGATGGCCAGTTGGTGACGGAATATCGGCTGGACAAGGCAACCATCACCCAGTTGCTGGACACAATCCAGGGCAACATCGGCAGCCGCATAGCCACCAGCACAGCAGTACCTCCCCTAGTGAAGCTTGTGTCTGTGCTTCAATTCCTTGGGACTGGCAGCTACCAACATACCATTGCCATGATGCATGGAATGGCCCAGCCCACATTCAGTGCCATGCTGGGACAGGTGCCCGATGCACGGTTGAATCATGTGAACAAGCACATTGCATTGCAGCCACACAGGCACAGGTGCACCAGCTGAAGGGTCGATTCTATGCCATTGCCCAAGTCCCGAATGTAATAGCAGCCCTGGACTGCACACATGTGGCACTCGTACCACACCAGGCACATGAGGCAGCCTACAGAAACTGGAAAGAGTACCATCCCTCAATGTGCAGGTGACATGTGGTCCTGACCTCACCTTCAGCCACTGCTGTGCCCGCTACCCAGGATCCACCCACGACTCCATGGTCCTGCGCAACAGTACCCTGCCGGCGTACATGGAAAGGCACCGAGGCCAAAACACATGGCTGCTGGGTGAGTACAAATGTATACCATAATGCATGTCAATCAACAACTGATGGTGCTCGTCACGAAATCCATGATTCCCAATAGCCAGCACCATTACTGCAGCATTCACATACAAGCAGTTTGCACGACAAACCTTGGACATGTCCAACACAGCAGAACACACTCATTCAGGATGTAAGACATGTGGCAGCACAGTGACATATGGAAGCCCCACCACCATAAAGCCTCCTGTGCGAGTAGCACCATGGCTCCCAACACTGACACAGTACAGAAATCCCACCCTGCCCACCCGCCAGTAATGAAATTCTAACCCATAAGCTCATCCACAAATGCACCACACATAAGTACCCTGAGTAATGGCAATGTACATCCCACAAACGCTGTCCCCAGAATGGCCAAGCAAATGCATGGAGAACAGTACAGAATAGTGACAACCAGCAAATACAACTGCAGCCAAATGGAATTGCAATGACACATGAGGCAGCCACTTCTGTCATGCAGAAGTAGATGGAAGGGCCCCCTTACCCAGCGACAAGTGAATGAGTACTGTTACATCCAGAAACATAGACGTACCAAGTTGAGAGTACCTCATTGATTCAATTGTGCCCGTAGAACCGCACACTCCACAATGTTGTAGACCTAATGACAATTATGGCACAATGACACTGATGACAGAGCTCTGTACACCCACTGGACTTACCTTGTCCCCATACCGGCTTTCTCTCCCATGCAGGTGATTCTGGATATCCCCAGTACACGTGGCTCATGACCCCTGTGCATCATCCACACACGGCAGCGGAGCGGGCATACAACCTTGCCCATGCCCGTACATGGATCTGCGTGGAGAGAGCATTTGGACTGCTGAAGGCACGCTTCCGGTGCCTCGACCTCACGGGAAGGGCATTGATGTATGCACCAGAAAAAGTTGGCAAAATTGTACTGACATGTGCCATGCTGCACAACATCTGCTGTTGCAGAAATGTGCCACTGCCCCCTGATGCTCATGTGCAGCCACCTGAGGATGGGAGTGAGGGTGATGACGTGCTAGAAGGTGTTAACATGCACAAAGGTGTGGGCTGAGGGAGGGGAGGTTGTCCAGACAGGGATTGATTGATGCATTTTTCTAACACGGGTGATGGGTAATTTGAACAGATGTCAACTCAACATTAAATTGGATTTGTCAACAATCACTACTGTCCATGCCTTATGATTTTTCAAATGTGATTTATTTTCAGTCCAACAATCCCACCTGCCCCAGTGAACACCCAGCACACAATCGCCCCTCCCCCCAGTGAACACCCAGCACACAATCCCCCATACCCCCAGTGAACACCCAGCACACAATCGCCCTTCCCCCCCGTGAACACCCAGCACACAATCCCCCTCCCCCAGTGAACACCCAGCACACAATCCCCACTCCCCCCAGTGAACTACCCCCAACTGTGCAGATAGGTACATGTGTCTTATCAGGGCACCAACAACGATGCCATGCACCACTAGGATGGTCGTGGGCGCTTTCCTTTTCCGGTCCCCTCTAGTGTGCGTGTCCTCGGGTGGCGCATAGACCGGCGCCTAGGAGATGGCTCGAGGGAACCCTCCGTGGGTGTGGTTGATGTTGAAGGGACTGAAGCGGCGGCCTGCATGTGCTGTCGCATGAGGTTGTTTCCCTCCCTTGTTTGCTCAGCAAGTGCTGACACTGCCTCGCTCAACTCCCTCACTCATTGTCCAAACCCTGTCAGGGCAGCGGTACATTGTTCTACGACTCTGCGTGTGTGCGCATTGTCACGCGCTATGTATTTGCATCCATACCGTATAGATGCGCTGACAGCCTTGATGTGCCGGATCTGCACCTTGGCCATTGATTCCACCCTGGCCTGT
Organism: Ambystoma mexicanum; assembly: GCF_040938575.1. NCBI lineage: Eukaryota > Metazoa > Chordata > Amphibia > Caudata > Ambystomatidae > Ambystoma > Ambystoma mexicanum. Next base: position 891,837,206 of record NC_090930.1, read on the forward strand.
TTAGCCTCAATAACGTCGAGTCGGGCCACCACTGCTGGCCTGCGACTTGTGCGCTGTTGGGGGGCTCTGAGTGCCGGTCTTCTGGGCTGCCATATGATGGCATGTCCTCGTCTGGCTGTGGTGTGCGGACACACCGCACAGGCACATGTGGGCTTTGTGCTTGCTGTGTGCCAAGCCTTGGGGTTCCCTGTGGTGTGACCATCCCTTCTGCGTCACTGCTTCTGGGTGAATGCTGTCCTCCTGCATGATGAGCACGTGGAAGCGTACCTCCCACGTTGGACTCCGATCCACAGCTCAGTCCCTCTGCATCGGGGCTGTGTCTGGTGGCTTGAGGCGAGCTGGTGGTGGCCTCCCTGCGGCCATGTGGGTGCTGCTGCCGCCTGGTAGGGCTGCGTTGGGGTGAAGTGGGGGGTGGCCTGGGGTGTTTACCTTCCGTGCGGCCTCTACGTGGGGTGGTGGTGCTGGTGGAGGCTTGCTGCTGTGGGCGCTGTGTTGGTGTGGCCTCCTCCCCATCATCCTCGTCCTGTTGGGTTTGACGTGTGCCTGTGGGGTACATAGGGTGTGGTTTGAGTTCAATGCTACCTATATTTGTGTGATGCAGTTCATCCCAACAAGTGGAATTGAAGACAGTATCATTCACGCATTCAACTTGCATTCTGTTCAGTCGCCATGTGGTGCTTGTTGTGAGTGGGTATGGAGGTACACTGCATGGGAATGTCGGAGTGACAAGATTGCATGCATGGTTGGGATGCACTGCGCTCAGGGTTTTGGTGGTGTATTCATGCACACTGAAACTCTACGTAGCTGTCCCATAGCTATGGATGTCTATCTCCTGCCCCTGTCATTCATGCACTGCACGTGCAGGGTCGTCTAGGCAGCTCTACAGTTCAATGGATGTAGGCTATCCCAGGGCAAGCGCCCCACAGCAGTGACCCTTTGGCTGATGGTGCGTCAAATTTGTGCTCTGTTCTGTCCACTGGTTTTGCGCTTCTGCAGCTCCTCAGGATGGGTCTCGGCCTCCTCCACCAGTACAGCTAGCTCCTGGTCGCTGAATTTGGGCTTTCTCACCCTGTCCAGGGCAGGCTTGCCCCTAGTGCGCTACTGTGACATGTTTTGGTGTCATATGCCGTGGATGGCTTCCAGGGGCTGTGATATCCGACGGATTGTGATTTCCAAGATGGCTGCCGCTTTGTTTCCCGTTCTGGCAGTGACGCGTTTCCCACGCTCTCTTAGCACGCGCTCATAGCGCGCGCTATGAGCGCGATATGGCGGTAGCGCACGGACCGTCTGTGAGAGACGGGCCTCAACGACCGGTGGGGGGTGTCTGTACTTCCGCTCCCTATATGGTGGAGGAGAGGCACAGGAGACCCCAGCCAAGATTCTCTATTTGGTAGCAATGGTCGAGCAATCAAGGCCTAGCTTCTCAGGAGGTGATGCAGGCTGGTTCTTAAGTACAGTGTATCCCCAAGCCCCCACAAAGGAATATCCACACTCTGTTTTGGTTAGAACACAGTCTTTATATAATCAATAGTTAAGGTTATGTACATTTATCATAGTAACTCACTTTGTACTCCGGCAAAATCTACAATGGCAAATATTTACAATCCTAAAGTGGTACCACCCTAGATCTCGTTACAGTGCATTAACAATACTGTACAATGTCACACAGACCAATAGTGTGAAACCAGCAATAGAGAGAGGAGAGAAAATAAGGTGGTTGAGCAATAGGCAGAATACTGGCCCCTACCACTGGACACAGTTCTGTGTGGAGATCCCCCCACCTGGGCAACCTTTAAATAAAGATATAGCACAAGCCCAGTCCATATATTGCTCTGCAAGTCTTATTCTCTCCTAAAATGTTTTTACCCCCCCTATGTACCTGGTGGAGTCGAGCTCCTGGAGGAGACGTCGACAAACGTCGAGGAACTCGCTGTTCGGCGACGGGGAATCGACGTCGACAAACGAGGTAGAACGATGTCGATGAGGCGGCAGCTTCGTCCGAGCGGTGCTCGTCGGCGTCGGAACGTCAGCGTCCTGCAAGGCAGAGGTGTGCGGGGCACCTCGATGACAATAGTTCTGGACCGCAAAGATTGTAGAGACGGAGGCCCAGCAAGGGCGTCGAGTCGTCCGAGTCTTTGAGGTCGTTGGGTTTTCTCCTCGGCGCGTTGGTCGTCCTCGACTTTCTCTGGCAGGATAAGCGGTCGACGATGCGGTCGAGAGAGTCCTTCGATTGACTGTTCTTAGGCAAAGGAGCGGACGGCTCCAGTCGGCGGCGGCACGGCGTCAAGTGGTTCCCACGGCTGCGCAACACAACTTCGACGGGCCTCCAGGGGTTACACAAACCTGCGAACCCTGGTCGACGGCAATGGACTTCGACGGCGTCGATGTCCGGGTGCTTCACTTCGATCTCCTCAGCGGTCCCGTCTCGGGTCGACAGCCTTTCGAGGGTCTGTCTTCCAGGGCGCTTCGGCGAAGATGGAGCGGTGCTCGATGGTCCCTCGGAGGACGGGAAGAGGGCGCCTTACCAGGTCCTCTCTCGGGTCAGCCCTCGACGATCTCGTCAGCCTTCAGATCGGTCGAAGCAAATGCCACAGCAAGTCTTCTTCTTCCAGCTGGACGTCGAGGATCAGCAGTTCCAGTTACTCGTAGAGTGGAGACTCAACTCCCTGGCTGCTTTAGGAGCACAATGGTCGCTTCTCAACCAAAGGTCCCTTCTGAACACTTTTCCAGTGGTGAGAGGTCCCCAGATATACTATCCTCTCTCTCATCCACGCTGCTGGCACACACTCAGCAGCCAATCATACTGCAGGACATTCATGCAGTCAGTCAGCCAATCAGGCACACAGTGCATTCAGGCCACACTCCTCCCTTCCAGACACTCACAACAGGGAATGTGGATTGGGACAAGTACCCAGCCATTCATCACTACACACTGCATTCAGGCCAGTTTCGGGCAGGGCTGTCTCAGTCTTTGTCTCTCATGCCAGAAACCAGACAACCACAACAAGGAGTGTATATTGGTCACACACTCCATTCACCCAGGTCCCACCCACAGGAGGTACCCACAACATACAGTCACTGAGAAGGCTCCAGCCAGTCTAGCTGGGCCTTCACAACAATACCATACATGGAACTTCCACCCAACAGCCAGTCAGGGGGAAGGGACAGAGACAGGGCTTCCCAGGACTTTGGGAAAACAATATAACAGGCCATAGAAAGCAAGAGGCCACAGGGGCCATCTTGTTTCCTATCAGGAATCAACAGATCCCAATGGCAGGGCCGGGGTATCCCAAAATCGAGGACACCCGGAGCACCTGTCAAATTCAGCACGGAGCTGCCACCAGCCTATACCCTGCTCTGGGGCCACCCACAGGTGCCCAAAAACATACACTAGGGGCACAGGGTTGTACCCCTACCCATGGGTGCCATAAGGGTATCCCATGGGTCTGTTCACCAAACCAAAAGAGAGAGCTGCACTGCCAGGAGTCCCACATGGACTCCGGGGCAGAAAACATAACAGAACACACGGTAAAAACAGAAAAAGGACAAGGATTCAGAGGCCCTGTCCCTCAGATGCATTTCCAGCATCACACCGTTGGATTTAAGAGTTCGCGCTATTTGCTAAAACGCCATGCTGAGGTTGAGTTCTTGAGTGTACCGTGGTGCTGACGGTTTCAGTTTGCAGGTGCATTGTTTCAGAGGTGCCTGATGGTCGATGGAGGCTGTGAGGGTGGCTTTGAGTGCTTCCAGTAGAGAGCCGCAGTTCAGTTGGGGTGTTTGGTCCATGTGAGGTGGAGGTTGGCAATGTCTTCCATGAGGGCTTCCAGCAGGAAGTTCTTGAAGGACCTGAAGGTAGTTCTGATGGGTTTCTGCTGGAAGGGTGTAACTGAGCTGGTATGCAGGATTTTGAAAGGCGTGGTCAGAGCAGTCAAGCGGGAGAGGAGAACTGTAGTGGGGGAAGGCAGTGCTGTGATGATTAGATTGAGGATATTAACTTTCTCGTGCGTTGGGTCTTTCGTGTGCTATGTGAGACTGAGAGTATCAAGATGGCCTAGGAGAGCTTCATTCTTCAGTTTGGTGGCCTTGCTATTTAAGAGGTTGAATTTGCCTTGGAACATGTTGTTGGCATGCATGAGGGACATGGTAGTGACCAAGTTCGGGATGTGCTCAGGGACATGCTTCTTCCAGTGCCTATAGTCCTTACTCCTATGTCTCTGGTGCCTCAGGCCCCTTTGCAGACCCAGCTGGCCACGCCGGGTCCTTCAATTCTGGCTTCCCTGCCTCCTACAGTTCAGGCAGTTCCACACTAGCCTCCACATTGGCCTCCGGCCCCCACAGCTCAGACTTCGGCACCCAGCACCATACCAGCCAGACACCCTGGTGGACTCCGATGAGGACGACCCTGACACACCATCTTCAGCCAAGACCTTCCATGAACGACTTGCCGGTCTGGCCAAATACTGGGGGCTTCCACAACCCGAGGTTGAATACGTCCAGCGGCTAGAACCAGGATCCCGATGGAGAGGGATGTTGTCGCCTTGGCCAAAAAAGGGATGGCTTAAACCCCATTTGGTGCAGCCCACTAACCGGCACCTCGACAGCAAGCTCAGACACTTGGAGGGGTATACACTCTCGTGGTCGGCATCATATCATAAATGCCTCCCTTTCCTCTGGTATCTTTCCCAACGCATTCAAAACGGTTCATGTCAAACCGCTAATTAAAAAACCTTCCCTCGACCCTCTCGAGCCCAAAAACTACCGCCCCATCTCAAACACCAGATTCCTTGCCAGACTCATTGACAAATGCCTAAGAGTTCGCTAAGAGGTTCAGTTCCTGTAACGCACATCTGGTATCCACGGGGACGTCACTCAGCCTGTTCTGACCTCTTACGACCTCGAACCCTTTCCTGGAGTCTACTTGACTGGAGACTGGGCCTTGTTTTCTTGGAAAGTGTGCTCTCCGTCCTGCTTTCAGCACAGGGGCGTGTTGATTGTTGCAGGCTCGTTGCTGCCTAGTTACTTCACTGGCAAGAGTTCGACAGGTAAGTATGAGTTTTTTTAACAGTTCTCTAACTTCGTTCCTTTCCTTCCTTAGATGATGGCCGGCGTCCGGAGATGGCGACGTGGTGCTGAGATGAGTAGCGCTGAAGGTGAGTGAGAGCGCGATGCGTGATGCGACCCTTTCGTATTTGTATTGAACTGAGTTCTTTTTCTGTGTCTTTTAGGTGCTGCAACGTTTTCAGCGTGGATGCCGGTTATGAAGAAGAAATGCAGTGAGTGAGTGCGGTATGCAGCGCCTCTAGATGTTTCCATGCTAACCTGGAGTGTCTTTTCCCTCTTGCAGATGGATGAGAAGTTCCGGAGACAGAGTTCCCCCAGAGCAGCTGGGATTTAGGTAAGCGTTTGAAGCTCATACAGTCTTTAAAAAATAAGCAAAGATTTGCTGAATGCTTACTATGCCTTTTTTCTGTTCTTTTCCCTTTTCCTTAGGAAGCAGCGTGACAGGATGGGAATGACACCGCCGAAGATGCCCGCAGAACAGAAGAAGCGATGAATGATGGGCAGAAGCGCCGCAACGTAAGGCTTTTCCTAACGGTGTTCTTGTTCTTGCAGGAGCTGAGCGCAGAAGAAAGATGCAGGCCTACTGGAGACCGATCCGAACATGGTGAGTGTCACGCTGCAGATGCAGAAAACACAAAGCATGTTTTTCAGCCTGGGCTTGGCTTAAATAGTCTCTGGGTATCCCAGGTGTCTCTGGGCTGAACCACACCCAAAAGACTAGACTGCACATGCAGTTCTGGGAACCAAAATATGTGGGGGCATCCATCTTGTCCCCATCAATGCACTACAAGTCCAATCCCCAATGTTATCCTATGGGAGTGAGTGAGTCTGGTGCCACAAGCGCCAAGTCTGACTCCCAGTGGGTCTTTGGAGGGATGGAGAGGCCCTTGAGGGCCATGTAGGTGATCATGGCCTGGCTCCAGCCTGATATCTTGGAGGGCTGTGGACATGAGGGGCAGGAATCATGACAGTTCCAGAGATATAGGCGATATAAATAATTCAATGTACATTTAAAGAGCATTTTCCATTATGCACCAACATTGCATTACAATTTCAGTTCTTCTGCCTAGATACAAAGACTAGGGACATCGTATTTATTTTCTGTTGACTCAGACCTGGCTCATATAGTATTTATGGCTCAGAGCCTGGCTGATGATAAAAGCCTTTGTCATATGAATATCTGTGGTTTTATGGTGTTAATTCTGTCTTCTCTTGAGAAGTTTCCAGAGATGTAGGGTGTCATTACGAGTTTGGAGGTAGCCATGGTGCTATTAGCACAATGGCCCCTCCAAACCCGTTTCAGGTCCGAGTAGACAGAATGGGGATTAACCGGGTCATTGCGACCTTGGAGGACCCGGTAGGTCCCCATTCTGAAAACCATTCCCCATTCCCATTGGAGCCAACATAGGGCTTAATGGGAATGGGGAAGGAGCTAATAACGGGCCTGTTATTAGCTCTATGGTCCCCTAACGAGTCCCGCTAAGGGACCTCGTAATATGGCGGTAGGGGGTTAACGGCACCGGCATCCTTATCTGTGCCATTAACCCCCTACCGCCATACTCAGAATGACCCCCGTAGTCTTGTCAAAGGTTAGATTCTTCCATTCAAGAAGGCCTGTGAGATGGTGTTAATAGATTTGAACTGAGCAAGACCGTGGATTTATCCAAGCCTACATTTTATTTTCAAATGTTTCACCCCTAACATACACACGGGGCGAGTAAAAAAAACTCAACACTTACATTTATAGCATGGTCTAGTTTGCTTCATATGTTTGCAGGATGATTCTTATATGAAGTGGCTAAGCTTCAAAGAGTTTAAAGGCTTGGAAGGGAAATTATATGTCTTTCCATCTTGTATGTTGGGGGTTGGAGTCTTTTTGAGCTGAAAGGATTCCCATATATCAGAAGTTTTGGCTCCATTAAAAGTTGGTTTCAGTCAAATGTGCAGCTTTTAATATGCCTATTTTCATAAATACTGCATTGGCTTATTGAAATCCTATCAACAGTCCATATTCTCAACATTTGTAGGTTTCCTAATCCTGACTCTTTATTTCTGTAAAAGAAAATGATCACAAAGCAGTAGAAAATGCAAATCTGTTTTTCCTTCTATAACTTGCGGTTTTCTTTCTTCTCAGGTTAATCAGTTCCCCCTTTTAATAAAAGTTGCCTAGTTGTTTTCTGGTACTTGGAATGTTCATCTCAGGCCTTGTCAGTTATGGTTTTAGGTATCTGCAAAAGATTACACATTTAATTTGGCTATGTGTTTCCCAACTCATGTGCGCAGGCCACAGCTCCCATGTTGTCTTTAAAGTTAGCACTTTTTATTCAATAGAAATTCTTTACAAACCCCCTTGCTCCTACTCTTTGCGGCACATATAGGGGGAGGGCAAGGGATTTTCAGAATTCTTTTTCAGATGGATGTTTATTTCCTCTATGTGTTTGTCCTTCAATAGATGTCCTTGGAAGCATTTGTCTCTTCCAAAAGTCCTGGAATTAATTCTTCATTTAATGAACTAAAGAGAAGAGTAGAAAAGCTGATTTAGTAACACATAGAGAAACACATTTTTATGAAAACAATAGATCCTATCACAACATTTTTACATGCTACGTTTTTATTGAGTCATTTTCTAGCACTCTAATTGGATCGCATACCTGTTAATTTTCCTGTTTATTCCTTTTCTTTTCTTGTTGTTCAGATTTCATTCTCACCATTCTCTTCAGCTATGGCTTCTTATGGCTCCACAATAATTCTCATAGCTAATTGAGGATGAGAGCTTTTCAATTGATTGGTATGGACCCATTTGTCCTCAACCATATCTCCTTTTGGGATTCAGATCTTATAGGCGACTGGAGTGTTCCTTTCTAGGATCTCAAAATCACATTACAAAAAGGTTAAAATGTCTTCTCCTTGGAACGATTTCTTTGAAAATTGTATAGATAAACCCTGCCACCTACCTCATACTCCTGTGTTGTTGTCTCGGTTATAGTAAAACATCATTCCTTCAGCTGACTTTCCCAGATTGCGTTGGGCATATGCAAAAGTATTCTGTAGGTGCTTCCTTAAGTTCTCAATGTATTCATGAGTAGTTGAGGCACTTACCAACATCTGCTCGCGAGCTTGGTAAATCAAATGTTGAGTCAATACCATTTTTCGTCCAGTCATCAGTTCAAATGGAGACATCTTGGTGGCAGAAGAACGTGTAGATCGAATGGCCATCATCACAAGCAGCAATCTGTTGTACCAAGTTGGTCCAGAATCAACCACAAACTTCTTCAAGATAAGCACAATTGTTTTGTTGTATCGCCCCACACCCCTGCTCGATGCTGGGTGGTAGGTGATGTGGAGTTTTCTTTTTACTCTTAGAATTTCCCACATCACAGTCATCACCTCACTGGTAAAATGACTCCATCTGTCAGATTCAATCCTTCGAGGAAAACCGAAAGGAGAGAAGATGTGCTTGATCATGAAAGTTGTGATTGTCTCTGCCTTACAGTTTTGGGCAGGAAGGCACTCAACCCACTTTGTGAAGAGGCATGTTACCATCAACATGTATTTGTTTCCTCTGGAAGAACGAGTTACTGGCCCAATGAAGTCTACTTCCAAATGTGACCATGGTAACGTCATTCCTCTTTTCTGTCAAGGAGCTCTGGGTTTGAGAACTCAGTTGGAACTGAGCACACACAAGACATTCCATTAAATAGGCATTGAGATCTGGGCCCATGTGTGAACAGTAAGCGATTTCTTGCAGTATCTAAAGATTTCTTTTAAATCACCTATGACCGGCAGTGGTTGCATCATGGGCATGGTTTAGCATCAGACTTTGGAATGCAGTAGGTATACATACACTGGCCATAACCAGATTGGGGTTTCCTCACCAACGGTCCGTCTTGAACCTTGAACATATTCTGAAATTTCATCAGAATGCAAAGGTCTTCCTTTCCTTCATAGTCTGATTCTACCACAGGAAATCTGACCGGATCTTCTAAATATGTATAGAATTTCCCATGAGTGGAATCCTCTTTTTGAGCAGTGACCAAGTCTGCATCAGGAACAACTCTACTCCACTGTACAGCTGTAAATTCACTGTCAGTATGAGTTTGGGATCTGGTCACTGCCATGACCTGGATTTCTCCCAGGAGTTGTTCCATATCTATAAAGTCCCCCAGTAGAGTTTCTGCTTTGGCCAATTGATCAGCCAGGTCATTTCCAGTCTAATCAGGTCCCTCTATCTTGGAATGACCTTTGATATTTTTCCAATAGATGGTCATTTCATTAGACATCACCAGATCATCTATAGTCTGGACCAATCTACCATGTTTTAATGGTTTATTATTTTCACAAAGCATGCCTCTGTTTTGCCAATTAATCAGGTATTCCACAAATCCATTTTGCACATAATCAGAATCACCAGTTCTGTGAGTTGGCCGTTTATAGCAGTGAGGACAGCTTGATAAATTGCCATCAGATCTGCCACCTGACTACTTTGGGGACCTATTTGCAACCAGCAGAGGGTTTGGTAAGATAATTTGCCCAAGCGTTCCCAATGCCAGCAACCAATTATTTCTCCCTCTCCTTTGTAATATGATGGAAACATCCATCCACATAAACTATGGGTATCCCCTGACAAGTTTTCTCTACATACACCTTGTATGGAGACGTCAGATATTCCTCCATATAATTATTGGTGATCAGACTTTCTTCCTTGATACAATGTTCTCCAACACAATCATGTAAGTCTTCCAATCCTTGAGCTAGAGGGCTCCTTTTATTTTGGTCGTACCTGACCTCCACAGGAAAGCCCTGCATTGACAGAATCCAAGAAGTGATTCTTGAATTAGAGACATTCTCAGCCGTATTGTATTGCCTGTATTGTATTCATGTCCCACAGAGTTCACTCTGGTTTTGCACATTGTGCTTTCTGGAAAGATAGTTTTGCCCCAGCTTTTTGCAACTGGGTAAAATCATAGCTGATTTCTGTCAAATGTTCTTCTATAGTTAAACTTTTGATCAACAGATCATCTACAAAGGCCAAGTTTCATCTTTTGCTCAGATCGGGCATGGCCTTGTGAAGGAAAATGTTGAGCTAATTTCCTGAATTGATGAACCCAGAGGCAGTACAGGTCCAAGTATATTGTTTCCCCTCGAAGGTAAAGGCAAGCTTATACTGATCTTCCCTTTTCACAGGTACTGTCCAATAACCGTTTGTCAAGTACACTTTTGATCTGTGCCAGTCCTTGGTTGGTATAGGGAAGAGGCCACATTGACCTTTGGACCTCTGGAAATCCAGAAATACCTGTCTCAGTTGTTGTCATTGTTCATCGGTTTCACAGGCATCGGGCAGACTGATCTGTTCTTTGACCATCTGCCCAAAAACCAGAAACACCTCTGGTGTCGATATTTCAGAAGTAGCCTCCAGTCGGGTGGAGGGTTCTCTTTTAATGGTATTTACCTAGAAAGGAGGTTCAATGGATTCAAAATAATTATTATGAACTCTAAATACTACCACATTTTCTAAGATGTCACAGGGAACATCTTCTACTCCGTAAGCACATATGGAATACATCAATAAATGTCCCACATGTCGGGTGTTGATCTTTGCTGCTTGGATACTGTCTGTTTTATCATAACAATTTTCAGAAATTTTACTTATAGTTTCATTTTCTAAGTCAATAGAAGAATATTGTGAAACGACTGCCATTCCAAAAGAGGTGTCTGCGCCCAAGGTAATACTTTGAGGGTCTCGGTTTTCCACCAATATTTAAATGGTGTCGTCATTTAGCTAGACTCAGGGTGTCGGATGTAGGGACAATCCTTGTTGTTGTAGGGTATAACTCAAGTTTGTATATGCTTCCTTATTTTTCAGGGTTTGTAATCTTTTTATTTTGATTGGTACGGTGAATTGTCAAACCTGTCTTGGGATAGTAACCTCTTCTTTTGCTTGGACTTCAACAGCATAAGGCAAATGTTGAGCTCACCGAAATGCTTTCAGAAAATTGTCAAAGACCATTGAGTTACTCCCCAGTCTTCACCAAACTTTATCATTAGTAAAGATCCAAATTAATTGCAAATCGATGGAGAATATTACTAGCTAGGTAAAATTCAGAAATGATATCTCTAACGATCCAATGATCATGATTACTACTTTTATGGCCAATTGACATTTTTAACATGCACCTGCTAGGTAGTACATGTTTTGAATTTTGATTTTCCAGACCATCTTCTTTATTTGTCATATTAAGAGGGAATGGCCTGTTTTTTTCAGAGTCGCTGAAACAATGCTTCGCTTGTAAGGGGGTTTCCATCGTTTAGACAGTCTCTGGCAAGCACTGGATCTTTCTGTGCATTTATCTGAATGGGGAAGAAAGTGTGTTTGCCTTTCCTCTGGATGTCGGTCAAATGAAGGATATGTTTTTCGTTACTCTTTTCAAGAGTAAATTGAATTTCTTTGGAGTGCTCCTGAATATAAAACTTCAAGGTATCCCCATCCAACGTGGAAGACTGCTTGTTTTTAGGAGGGAGATTAGTTCTTAGGAGTTGAAATAGGTCCCTTCACTACTCTGGTCTCCTTTTGAGATGATTGTGATCTCGGGAAGCAGATTATTTTGAAAATGAAAATGGATTTGATTGGGTTGTCGTTCAATCAAGTGACAAGTACCATTCGACTGACATAATTGGTGCGCAATCAATCAGGGGGACAGCCTCTGAAGGAAATCATTCCCCAGTAAACAGGACATGCCATCTGGAGCCACGACGATCACTGAATGTTTCATACGATGTCACACCATTTTTATTTCCATATCCATAAACTCATTGTCAGAAATTTCCTTTCCATCAAGGTTTTGGAGTTCTCCTAGAAGAGGTTTGAGAGGAATTGTATGGCTCTCCCCTCTTCTCGGGTTGAATTTCTGAAACGTTTGCTTTGAAATCAAGGTTGCTTCTGAACCTCTGTCTACCAGACCTGATAAATCACACTGACCTTGTATCTGGATAGGAACATATAACCTACCGTCTTTAGAATATAGTCTACAAAGAATGTGTGAGTTATTTGACAGCTCAGAATTAATTTTCTTGATGTCGTTTATCTCAATGACAAGACCTTGGGTTGCCCGCAAATCTGTATTTCCATCCTTGAGGTCAAGTTCACACAAGTTGGCTTGGGAACCTGTCGGAATAAACACGCATTTGGAAATAAGAGTAGGTGTATCCCCTGTTTTCACATACTCTTTGTTGTAGTCTTTTTTCAAAGGACAATCCTCAGAATCCTTTAGGAGGGAGTGTGCCTCTGTTGCTTCTGGACTATCTGGGTTTATAGAATCTTTGTTATCACATTGGCTGTTATATCTAAGGGTTTCATTGTACTTCTCAATTTCTTTTTCTACATTCTCAGCTTCAGGGTTTTCTATTTTTACCCACTTTTCTTTAGGAGCTGTCACTCTGTTTCTAAAAGAGAAGACTTCCCTTTCTGGGTTCTCCTCTGTCTCAATGGTGAATATTCTATTTTTCTTTTCTTGGAATTTCACTATTTTTCTCTGTTCTTTTGGTTCTAGTTCCCAGTGGATAGAGGTGCTGCTACTATTTTCTGAAATATCTATCTAATTTAGGGGTCAATGTATGGGTTAGAAAGGTAGCTTCCTCTAAGCTTGGCATATCTTTTCCTTCCCATCCCCTTTGTCTTCTTCCACTAGGATACTACTACTTGGATTGTTTGCCACTTGCCATTTTCCCCCCGGGGCACCTGACCCAGACATTGGGGCACTTTGTGGAACACTGGTAGTCTGAGGATTCTGTTAGGCCCTCAACATCTGTGCAATGTTCTCAGTCAATTGCTTGACCAATCGCTCAAGCTGAGAGATCTTTCCTCCTCCCTCCGAACCATAGGGAGGTCATCAGTCATACCTTTTGTGCTACCTGGAAGGGTAACTAACCCTCCTAACAAAGTAACTCGGGTATGGTTGAAAGCTACTGTAACCTTAATTTCTGGGTCTCCACTCCCCTTGTTCTGGAATCTAGGAGAAGGAGGAGGAACATTATTTAGGAAATTCTGATTTGGTGGAGGGGTTGGATTTCTTTAAACGAGATTCTGATTAGGATTTCCTGGGGGAACGGCCCATGATTTGGATTCCCCTCTTGTTGTGGCGGAGTGTATTTATAGCTCATGATCGGTGTAGAGCCCAGGTACCATGGACCTATGTAGGCACGATTGTCAGAAGAGTCCGTATTTTGGAACAATGAATGGCAATCGATTGGGACTGGACAGATGGCCTCCTTTGTCGTTCATTCTGTTTGGTGGTAGGAGGAGCATTCTTTGAACCCCCTGACTCCAGGTCTATAGGAGGGGCACTCTTCACTTCTCACACCTTTGCAGTGCTACGTGTTGTATTTGAGTTGGGACTTTTGGGATTGTTTTTGTTTTCTGCAGGCTTTTGGACCTCATAAATCCTAGTAGCCTGTGAAATCACCCATTGGAGAGTTCACAAATCATTGAAGTCTTGCGCTAATTGGGTGATTATGTATTTGTCACTACCCTCAGCCCTGATCCCCACTGGCAAGCCCATCGGCCAGGTGGAATCAGGGCTCGGATCACTAATAATGCCTGGCATGCACTACTCAGGCCCTCTTGGGCCCAGTCCTTTGGCACCAGGCTCATCAGTAAAGAAAGACATCTGCTTGAGGAACTATTTTATTTAGGCTTTCAGCCAACATGGAGGCATCCACATTGCTTGATTCCTAGAACCAAGCTATGTGGTCTAATGTTTTGGGTGTGGTGGCCTAGTGACTACTTTACCTGGACTACTTTACAGTGGCTATTTAAACCACACCCGAACAAGACAACACACTTCGCGTTACTTTGCTTCTAGCAACGCGAGGCTCACCGTGTCCAGCTTTCTCACGAGCCTGGTGAATTCCGGACCTGCAGAAAAACCAAGAACATCGTTAGCAGCAGAATCTTACCTGCATTCCTCATCCTTCACTGCTCGCAGCTCCTGGGCAGCTCTGTTGGTGGAGTTCACCGCCCGGATCGAAAGACCTGCGATAAGGAGAAAGACATCATTAAAGGAGGTAGTAGAGACACAACCAAGCGCTTAAAGACTTATCTGGTTGGTTGCTTTTCGGCCGGCACAGCTCCGGAACTCCATCTGCGCTGGGAACTCACTGCGACCTACGAAAAGAGAAAAGCACAGGTCAGTGAGGACAAGACATCGCTGCGCTACGCAAAGCGCCTCCTTACCGCATCATAGTGCTATAGCGTGCCATCATCTCCCGGTGAGAACCAGCATATCCAGTTCTCCAAGCAGACACTCTGCGCTCCTAGGGAGATAAAAAAGAGACATTTAGAACAGAGAAAAGGCATGCAACAATTACGACGCCATCAATCGTATTAGGACCTACCTGAAAGACACTACAAGGGCAGCAGTCAGTGAAGTAACTGGACTGCCCGCGCCCACAAAACACAATGCGCCCCTGCCCAGAGAGCAGGACGGAGAGCACACCAATTCTGACAACCAGGTGAGAAGAGAACCTGGAGGGGCTGGAAACACAAGGGAGCTGGGGGAAATCTTACCTTGGTAGCGCAGTCCTAATATAGGGCCTCATTACACGGTAGGCAGTGGACTAAGGTGCTATTAGCACCTTGGTCCATGCCGGTAAAATACCGGCACCGCCTTGGAGGAAAGGGGAATTACCACCCTATTCCAAGGTTGGTGGAGCGGTAATTCCCCCTTTCCCCATTGCCCTTCCCCATTCCCATTTTTTCCCCATAGGGCATAATGGGAATGGGGAAGGTGCTAATTACGGTACCGCAAATTGCGGTACCGTAATTAGCACCCTGGTCCCTTTGCTGGTTGGTTTTTAACACCTGCTAAATAGCAGGCGTTAAAGTACCAACCCTCAAAGGGACCTCGTAATCAGGCGATAAGGGTTAATGGTCACCGGTACCATTACCGGTGACCGTTAACCCTTACCGCCTTCCGTGTAATGAGGCCCATAGTCTTCATTTCCAGGCGGAATCCCATCGACCCCGAGACCACACCAGGGAACCATTGGGAAGGGCACCAACGACCAACTGGCTGGGTGGCATCCCCGTGGATACCAGGTGAGCGTAACAGTATTTTATGTGTGCAATAAACTCCCTACTGTTATTATTTACCCGCTGAGAAGTCTATACAAATGCATGCTTCAACTCTTGGGCAAACTCTCTCAGATATTGGTCCACACCACACACCATATTGTATGCAGCTTTGTGGGCCTCTTGTGGGTTTCTATAGGTAGACCATTTGTTTTAATGGCTGTCTTCTAGGTGGACCATTTCTTGTGATTTTGGTCCTCTAGCCTGGCAAAGAAGCTGGAAGACTCCAGGGAAAATGTTGATTTGACATGTTCCATGTTGTTAAAATCATTACTCATTCCATCATTTGCTCATAAAGCTCTAGATGTTCCCACACATAATATTTGGCCTTTTCATGATAAGGAGGGTAATAAAACATTTGATGACTTTTATTTGTTTTTTAGGGTCTTTGATGAAACCCTTTTGGGATCTGCCCTTCTTGGGCCTATGGACCTGATTCCACTCTTCTTCTGAGTCAGAGCTATTGCTGGAACCCATTCCCTATTGTCATCTGGGCCCTCCCTACTGTTCTGATTTTGGGAATGCCTTCTAGATGCATGGGACACAGGCTCTTCTCCTTGTTCTTTCCTCTTTCCTCTGGGATTTCTCAGGGTTGTTCCCACAATCCCTTTTTAAAGGTTGGATAATATGGAGTTTCGTCTTCTGTGGGCTGAAAGTAAACAGTGGTTCTTCCCCTAGATGGTCTGAAAGAATTATCCCAGTCTCCCTGATGAGAAGAGACTTTTTAAAATGCCCTTCCTAAGCCAAAGCCTTTATCTAAGTGGGCTAAATGATTTCTCAGCAGGATAATTATCTTCAGTTCCAGATCTCCCAATCCTTTGGGGTATTTTCCTCAGGCCTAGATGTATCTTTATTTCCACTCCTGTTCCCTGCTGGCATGCTGAATGGGGCACCCTCCTTCTCACTGCTAACGGCAGGAATTCATCTTTGTCAGATGACAAACGCTCTCCTTCCTGATTAGAAACAGTTGGGCAATGGGATGTTAGACAACTCTCAGCCTGTCCATAAGAAGTTGTAGGTGAGTAAAATGAGGTCTTTCCCAAGAGGGAATGATTCCCTCTGTCCAAAGTACTTGTCTCTGGTGGGTGTATGTTGGGTAATTGTAGAGCCATGGTATAGTCCCTTACTTACTGAAATAATATTTCATTTTTCTTATTTCAAGAATCAGTTTCTACTTAGACTGGACTAACTGCTCTCTTATGTCATACATGCTGGCCGTATTACCTTCCAGGGTTTTTCTCTGGGAAGTCAACAAGTCCTTTTTATTTTGCAGTTCCTGCTGTAAACATTAATTCTCGCACTTGCAATTTTGAATAATACTAGACCTTTCCAAACTTTTCTCTTGCCAGTGTAGAAAGTTTTGTTCAAAATGTCCTTTTAGTTGAACTGCATGTTTCAGGTCAGTCTCTATTTGTTCCAGTTTGTCCTGTAGATGCATCCTTCACCTTGACTAATTTTTGGGAAGAGACTAGGCTCAAACCCTCGTTTTCCTGCACCTGATGCAGTTTCTGCACTAGTTGCTGTTTCTCATGTATTGGAGCATCATGCTTTTGTGCAAGCTGATCTTTCTGTCTTTTGTTGCCACTTAAATTATGATTAATTTCTTCAAATTCGTTTTGGGATTAAACTACTCTGAGAATTAATATATTATTTGCTTGTTTTTTTCTTAGTTTCAGCATCATAATGTTGTGTAACAAGGCATTATTAGACACGGGTTGGTCATTAAAGTTTCCTTGTAACCTATCTTGGGCCTCCACACACTGATTATATGTGTCCTTGATACTCACAAACGGCGTCACTTGGTTCTGCAGCTCATCACTTGCTGTCTTCATTTTGGCTTGCATTTGTTCCATGACATTGTGCTGTTGTAATATGGAACCCTGATCTTCCTTCAGTGTTTCTTGCAGCTGTACTATGTCTTTTAGTTTGTAGCTGCACAATTGCTTGGCGCTCAGCAGCTCTTCAGAAATTTTCTGGGATGCTTCTTGTCATTTTTTAATCTGAGCATCCCTGTCTGATAACCCACCCTCCACCAGTTGAAGATGAAAATACAAGTCTGTACAGAGGGGGATCAGTTAAAAGTTATCTTTTTTGACAGTGGAAGACATATATAGCCTCTGTAGGGATTGGCTTGATGGGCTACATTCATCTGAAATGGCCATTCCCACGGAGGTGATTCTGTCCAACATCTCTTGTCTTACAAAGGTCAATATCTGTGGCTGTCCAGTCCCCCTTCAAGTATAAGTTTGAAAGAGCATGGTCCTTAACCGCAGATGCTGATCTCTTGGACATCTCTTTTTTAAAATATAACAATCTACTCCAAAGATGCACACTTTTCTTACTCCTTCTTTACAACTGTCAATCAATCACTTACAGCTCCAATTCAAACCTTTATTAATGTTCTATGTAACAATTCTACGTCTGTGCACACATGAGTGTTTCCTAATAAGGCTGTTGGATCAATATCACACAATTAAATGTGATACAAAGCTTTCATGCACATTTATGAGCTCTGTACAATTTGGGTAAAAAGGGTCTATGTTGCAATGACACTAGTAACATATCTTGGTGGGACCTTCAGTTCTGTAGAATGTGCAATATCTAATTCATGGGAATTTTTCACCCACCCCAAACCAGGTATGCACAATTCTCTTTTATTGAATACAGTTCTTTTTATGAATCTGGGACCCAAAACGTAATAGAATTTATTCCTTACAGCTACCTTCCCCTTTTGAGACAAGAAACACACACGGTTGCACAAAAGGTCTATTTATTAATAAAACAGAAATAATTGAATCAGATTAAAGATAAACAAAGTATTTCTTCATAAAAGGCCAATGATAAATACTTAACACACTATCCAATTCTCGCTAGCCCTTTATTTAAAATACCCCCCCTTTCTCGATAGACATGTCGGAATTTCAACAGCATTTTAGCTCAATTTCAACAAACTCCTTGACCTTCAGGTATGTAAAAATCCGTATGTTCAGCATGTATGGTTTCTAGATTCCCTTCAGTGATGCTTCTAATCAATAACCGGGTAGAATCTACCTTTCTCCCTTTCAATATGCCTAGGCAACAGTGAGATAATGAGTAGCGAATAATCACCCTATGCCTTTTATCTTGAGCAACCCTGCATTAATAACAATATTCTGCCTGATTGACCCAGGAATTACTTCAATGATCTTGTTTTTCTAGGAAGACAGACAGTAAGATGACCTTTTCGACCCCCGTCACTGGTTCTTCTGTGTTAGACGCCATCGCAAGAGAAAAGGGTCAGGTGAATCTCACTGTATACACACCATGGGACTTAATCTATCAATATATATGTATATATATTTCCAAGAAGCAAATACACTTCTAAAATGTTCCCCTACTTCACAGGATACACAATTTATGCATCTTTTCCCATCCCTCAATACTAAAAAATGATAGGGGCCAGGATTTAGGATCACTCCCCACGAGATTATTACCCTTTTAGATAATACTCAAATACAGATTTTTTTTGGATGAATCACAGACAGATGGGCACCCCCTCTTAAGGACTGCTTCGATTTTCTCCCTCCAGAAACAGGTGGGCATCAGCCAATAAGATAAGATCAGCTTTTCCCCACAGCCTGTCTGCTAGTTCTTCCACAGAATAAGGTCTGGGACTTTAACTCCTTCTAGGCCTCACTTGTAGCCTCTGCTTACAATCCATCGATGGATCCAAAAGGAGACTATATTTTTATTTTCATTTATTTAATTTCTATTACGCGCCACACACCCATAGGTCTCAGGGCGCAAAAAGAAACATTACAAGACAAACAAACAGAAATCAAAATGCAAAGCGGAGCAGCCCAATTAGGAGTATGGCAAAATGAAGTTATCCACAACCTACAATCAAGCTTCAGGTCCGAGGGCATATTGAATAACGTGTTGCAATTTGCCAGAAAAAAAGGAAGATTGGTCTCTCCACAACCAATTATTATAATGTCTCTATTAGCTTGCGTACACCAATCATCCAGCTTAAGCCTGTGCAAAATCTTCAAGTCCAGACTTCTTGCAATCCCTGGTTCGATTCTACCACGGCGCCAGGCCATCACCTTATTTTTAAAGACCTCTCTTGGTTCTGGCCTTGAAGGTAGCATGACATTGGTAATGATAGGATTTCTTGAATCCAGAGCTAATGCCCTTAATGACTTATCAGCAATATGTGGCATCTCAGATTTGCTGAATCGAACAGTCCTAAAGGGGTTGATTATAGTTTTAGTACAGACTCTAGAGGCCACATATGGTATAGACTGGCCTAGGTCTGCATCTACTCCAGTCAGACCTGCATGGACAAGCCTATCAGTAGGTACAGAAGTAGGTTCAGAGGTAGGTAATGAAGTAGGGATGGAGTAAAGCTGCATCACATTTTCAGGTACCAATGGCTTCAAGGTATTCAAAACATCAAGCTTGGTTTGACTAGTTTTATTCTTGGCCACTACGAGGCCATAATCCTACAAAGAAGTGTGTTAGTCAATATGAACCATATCAACGAACCCAGATGTATCTGTATGACAGAAATTATCCACCATAGCAGGGCGGATTAATGTCACCACTTTATCCAGCAGGTCCAACCATAAACCAAAGTTATAGTAGTTTCTATATTGGAAAAGATCAGCAGCAATTCTTTCCTTTGCTAACTGCGATTGGGCAGAAAACAAATCCAACTCAACAGAATGATCATCATTATCTGATCCCAAACTTTCCTGGGTGGGGTGCTTCTTGTCTCCCCTTTATCAAAGCAAGGCTGGGGGGGACAATAGGTGTCAATGGGTCTACCAACTCAATACCAACAGTCTGGTCAATGGAAATCCTATGCACCAGTCGGCTAGAATCCATGATACTACTTCTTGCTTGGCACCATCCTCTAATCATACTCCCCCAATGACATCCTCAGAGAAGCCGAGTTTAGTTTCATGGAGACTTCTTCTCCTACGAACACTGGCAGCTCTCACCTCAGTTAGTCATGTTCTATGAGGGGTTAGCATTTCACACATGGTACCCTGTCTTGTCAGGACTATCTCAAAAACATATATCAAATATGTATGAGTTACAGGTCACTCCATATGTGGTTGGGCATTCATCCCCAGCAGTGTTTATTACAGACTAAAAAGAAAAAAGGAAATCAATCATATTACCAGTAACCCGATGAAACAAAGAAGCCAGCGCTGCACTCACCAGCCACAGTACACTGCCTCCCACTGGGGAAGGCACGTGAAACGTTACCTGAAAGGGCAGCAGCCACAACTCCAATGCTTCCCTGCAGCCCTTCCGGCTACTGGATTCCACGCGGTCCCCCGCAGCAGCACAGCCTCGCACAGCAGAACTCAGGCAGAAGGGATCCCTTGGGGGGACGTGCAGCCACTGTGCTCATGCTGCTTCCCTCAAACACAGTAGAGGAAAGGACCTAACAACAGCGTCCAGCTGCACTGCCTCCATACGGCCGCTTCTTACCTGCATTCCTTACCCAATATGAACTCTTCTTTCTCTCTATAAGTTAATGAGTAAGTCAGTGTCTCCACCTAAATGAGTGTGAGTTGAATCCTATATAGGACAGTAACTCCACCTTTCTGAGGCGTGTATACTTTCCCCAATCTAATTGGTCAATGTATATGATTGGACAACGTTCCCAAAGTGATATCACCATAGACATACCCCTCCGCAGTCATTGGACATATTAATGAAGAAGGCAGTCTAATGGGAGTAACTTCTAAACCCTGTTTCTCTTACATTTAATGTGATGTCATCTCAGAGATTTTTTGCATTAAAATGTATCACATTCTGAAACCGTAAATGCCACCACCACTTTAATTATCAGCTCCCCAGATTTCTCTCTCTGACACACATTGAATTAAGCAGTTTTTATCATGATGGTGCATATGGGGGAAGCAAGCTGTGCATTATTGTAATTACATCACTTCTACCCTTCAACACAAATTATTTTTCCATCTCAACATAGCGTCACTGCGCACGCTAGGATATATGGGTTATTAGGGTGCGCTGTTTCTAAGCAATGAAATGTACATTCACTTAAATTTGCATATTAAAGCTACATTTTTAAAAAAATGTTATTGGTCCCGCTGATAGATGCTGAATGTTTGTACACCTAAACGTTCTCTAAGAAGTTGGATTGCAGACATAGAGGCGATATAAACAATTCAATGTACATTTAGAGGGCATTTTCCTTTATACACCAATATTGCATTGCAATTTCAGCTCTTCTGCCTAGATACAAAGACTAGGAACATGGTATTTGTTTTCTGTTGAGCCAGGGCTGGGAATCTGCTCTTGTTGTCTCAAGCCTGACTCCTAGGGTATTCATGGATCCGTGCCTGGCTGATGATAAAAGCCTTTGTAATTTTTCTTATCTGAGGTTTTATGGTGTTAATTCTGTCTTCTCTTGAGAAGTTACCAGACCTATAGTCTTGTCCAGTATTATATTATTTCATTCAGGAAGGCCTGTAAGGAGATGTTAATAGATTTGTACTGAGCAGGACCACGGATTCATCTGAGTTTAAATTATTATTTTAAAAGGTTCACCCCTAACATACACACAGATGAAGTAATAAAACTCAACACTGTACAGCGCAGTCTGACTTGCTTTGCATGTTTGCAGGACGATCCTTATCTGCAGTAAACTGGCTTTAAAGATGTTATTAGCTTGGGAAGGGAAATGATCTGTCCTCCCATCCTGTATGCTGGGTTTGCAATCTTTGTTAGCTGAATGGGTACCCATATGTCACAATTCAGTGCTCACTCCATTTAATGTTGGTTTCAGTCACAATTCTAGCTTTTAATGTGCCTATTTTCTTTTTTTATAAAACACCACAGTTCATATTGCATTAGCTTATCAAATGCCTATCAACAGTGCATATTCTCAACATCTGTAGGTTTCCTAATCCTGACTCTTTCATTCTGTAAAAGAAAATGAACACACACAGCAGTAGAACATGCAAATCTATTTTTCTTTCTATAACTTGCTGTTGTCTTGCTCCTTAGGTTAAGCAGGTCACCGTTTTAATTAAAGTTGCAGGTTATTTTCTGGTACTTGAAATGTTCATCTCCGGTCTTGTCAGTTATGGTTTTAAGTGGCTGTAAAACATTATTTAGTTTGTGTGCATTTTTTCCAACTGCTAAGCACAGGTCACAGCCCCCATTTTGTCTTAAATTAGCACTAATATTTCCCACTTCTTCCGTGCCCAAGTACTGGGACCCCCACCTATAGTATATGCGGGGCGGGCATGATCTGCCATTACAGTGCCTGTTCCATGACCACAAGCCATGCTCCAGGTACAGTGAACCTACTCACCAACTTCTTGTCAAAGTTTGGAATCCATCTGCCAGTACTTATGCAAAATATCCCTATTGGAAATTGAATGGGAAATATATTATGTTGCCCCCTAATACCTTCCCCCACTGGAGAGAACGTCACTAACCTTTCCAACATGTGACAATGTAACATACACAAGTCTGGATGGTGCGAGTGGGGTGATCATGGGGGAAGGATACCATCATCCGCTCTGTGATGGAAGTCCTGGAGGTGGTACCCTCCAATAGGTTTCCCACCCCATCCCTAGCTACATTTGTAAGCTATGCCTTTCACCCCTGAGGACCCAGATGTCACCCAAAATGTTTATAATGATTTATTTTGGAACATACATGGCACCCGCTGCTCATAGACCCACATCCCATGGAGTCCACAAACCTTATAATTATCAGAAACAATGTTTTCAGCATCATCCCCTTGCGTGCACTACACGTGGATATTAATCTAGGCCCAGCTGACCTCCAACCATGGGGACCCACCGGTGCCAGGATATAGTTAGGGACTATGAAAAACTGCAGCTTGGAGAACCGCCAGGACACACAGGAACAGATCAACTACACATCAAATGGGGGACTGCTGCTTTACTACTTGAGCAGAGGTGCGGGAGAGTTCACCACACGGAGCCTAATTGCTTGGGAACTTGTAGCTTGTTCATCAGGCACCCAATCACCAGGCCAAACACACGCAGATGACGCACGTCTGGCACTCATGATCATGGCTCCTGGTCCCTCACAAGCAGAAAGGTGCACCATAGCAACAGGCAACTGTGGATGTTAGGAATCAGAGTGCAGAGCGGTTAGAAAGTTCAGAGTCGAAGGTGGTGACGCAGCAAAGACGAGGAGAGGTGAAGTAGTGTGAGAGGGGAAGTTGGAGAGATGACATGAGTGAGAGAGGAGGAGGTGGAGAGCTGCAGGAGAGGAGAAAGTGACGCAGATAGAAAGGAGAGGGAGGCCGTGTGGAGGAGTGGAGATAAAGTAGAGATAGAAAGGAGTAGATGATAAAACATAAGGAGAGACAGATCATGGCGTATCAGCACTGTGAAAAGTATAAGAGAGAACAGAGGAAAGGAGAAGGGGTGGATTCGGAGGTAGTGGAAAAGGTTAGTGTCCAAACCGACACGCCTTGAAACACTTGTGTATAGGCGCGTTATAAATGCCATATCATATATCGTTAACCAAAAAAAAAAATCTAAATTCAATCGAAAGGGTCACGTGCAATCCATGCAAACTGCATCTGCAGCCAATGACGATGCAGCAATGGCACAGGCGCTGCCTTTAGTAGATTTCGTGGGGAGGGGGGGGGGGTGTCGAAAAGAGAATGGGGAGGAGAGGTGCAGCAGGTAAAGTGAAAGAATGCAGGCGAGGAGGAATGAAAGGGAAGGAAAGATCGTGGAGGCGAAGGGGAGAGTTGAGAATTAACATAGAGTCGCGAGGAGGAGGAGGAAAGAGGTGGAAGGAAAACAGGATGGAAGGGTGCAAGAAGGGGAGGAAGGAGAATGGGTGCCACATTTCAGAGCCTCTCATTGATGCGGAGAGACCCAGTAGTAACTATGATCGAAGATCTTCGGGACCTAAAATGATGGGGTTATGTGTTGCCATCAGGAGGGGAAGTCTGATGACCTATGAGGTCCAGCCATGTGTCTATATTCCGAAGACCCTGCCCCAGCACTCTCCCCGCCTTTCCATCTACAGGCATTGCTCTGTGAACTCTGCGCTTTCCCTCCCTCCTTTATTTCCTACACACTGTCCCCCTTTCTCTCCTTTCCCTCACTATCCAGATTCCATTCCGTTCATTTTTCCCACTAACACCTCACTCCCTCTTTCCTTCGCATCTCAAACCGTCTTGGTGGACCTCATCTTTCCCTCCCTCCTCGCCATCCTTTATTCTCTCTGCACCCTTTGCCCCCGCTCCTTAGTCCAGCTTTCGAATGGCTGTATGAAAACCGCAACTAGGCATCGGCAATGCTTATTTGTAGGGGTGGAGGCTTATTTTAGTGGCGAAGCCTTTTTGTTTGCCAGTAGGTGGCGCAGCGTTTCTATGGTTCGTAAAACAGTTGGCTCCTTCTGTTCAATATGCATATTTGCTTTATTTTCGTTCTTAAATATTTTTTTACAGTATTTTTGAGGGATTGTTATTTTCCAATTTATTTGATTGTACATTTATGTTATTTTTTATTCCAGTATTACTTGTGCTAAAATCTTTTCAGCATTGCCCCCTGCAAGCAAATTTATGAGATGCCATCTGCACAAGACGTTGGGGGTACAAAAGGTGAAGAAAGAGGGTCTGAGATGGAGGACTGGCTCAGAGGGAAAACACAATAAATACAAGTATCAACTTCCGAGGCACCAGTGGTCCAGGGATGAATATTGGTTTCTAAACCATCAAGCAGCTCCCCACCTCTAGTACACTAGAAGGGATCCGAACAGATTGGATACACACGCAAATTATAAACATCCTTGTCCAATTTTGGTAATGTAGACGGAACGGCAGGCTTATCTCCAAAAGGTCGAGGATCCTTGGTTAGTTGCAACATAGCGAAAATACAATTATTACCCAATGATGAAAGGGACTGTCCAGTCAAGGTTGTATAATAATATCTACTTTATTATTATCACAACAGACAGTCCTAGCACACTACAAAATTCAACCCACTCTGTAAAGGAATGCAGAGTACAGACAGTTTCAAAGAAGGTAAAGGGATGCACTCTGGATGCCGACAGGAGGGTAGTTGGTAAAGTAATGAATCACAACAGTATAAGGCTACTTAGTTTCAACACAAAGGGAGCAATGGGTCGTAAAATGTCACTGGTGGCCTTCAGAGAAAGACCAGAGGGACAGAACCACAATGTACCGTGTGCTGTAGGAGTTCTTGGTGCCCGACAGTGTTAAAGTCGGTTCAGGGCGCTTTGCGGCTTCTGCGACCGAGTTCAAGATAGGAGACAGCTGCGGGTATCACGCATTTTTTTCTCTTTTTTTGGAACATTTTTATTTGAAAGAAGTATACAAGGCATATAATAAATACAGCAAATGCTTTAAGGTACAGAAATTGTGAACAATGTGTGCATTAGAGAATATAAATAAGGTAAATGTGAGCCAAGAGTATATATATATATAATGCTATTATATAAAGGAATTTAAAACTTTTGAATAATGGGATAAGTATAACAGAACAAAAAAAATACAAAACAAAACATGAAAAGTGGAGACATAACATACACAAAAGGGGGTGGGGGCAGATGCAGAATCATACATGGTAAAACCATGACCAAAAATATTAATGGGGGTTCTTGTTAGATAGAAAACTTAGAAAAGACTGCCATTTCAACTGATGCTTAAGTAGTTGAAAAGGAGAAGCATTACATCTTTCCAACCTATGGAAATTACAAATGGAGTTCCACCACAGTTTATAATGAATACGATCCACATTTTTTCAGTTGGTGTTGACAGTTTGGATTGCAACCAAAATGAAAAGGCCAAACAGGTAACACGTATTCTTATTCATAGTATCTGGTAATGATGAGCTGCCAAAAATGAAAATGTATAGGATAAATCTTATTGGAGGTTAACAATACTTTTGACAGTATTCCACATGCAATTCCAAAACAGTTTAACATGTTGACATTCCACACACATATGTTTGAAAGAGCCCTGAGCATGTAGGCAGCTCCAGCATCTCTCACTGAGCGTTACTTTACATTTGAAGTGTGATGCAGGAGTATTAAAAGCTCTGTGATGAAAAAAGCAAAGGGTTTGGAGCAAGTTGGCTGATGTGGTAACCTTGGAGATATTCCTCCATGTTAAAGGCCAATGTAGTTGGTTGTCTAGTAGCATACAGTCTTGCTGCCAATCAATATGGAGATCTTTTGCTATTTGAGAAGAGATTCTTTCATACAGGACTTTTTAAAACATGGAGGCGGTAATGTCAGAGTTTAGCATGTGTAGCAATCTCTGTGCATTAGGAATGTTGGATTTGCGCATTAAAACATCATAGTTTTCCACAATTGCATAGGTAATAGTCAAATATTGCTCTATAAAAGAGACCGGAATATGAGAATTAGTGGCAAATTCATTAAAAGTGATTGGAGCAACTTGTAAAAAAAAATATTGATATACTTAATGCACCGAGAGAGCCATGGTTTCCAACAAATAGATTTTACATTCATTTTTATTAGCGGATTAAACCAAATATAGGGAGAGATTAACAGGGAGGATTTTAAGACAGAGGGGAACATATGCATTCTAATAAAATAGGCAGATAGGCAAATACAAGTATATTTGTGAATCTGTTTTTCCCCCTTAATGAGGTAAAAATCAGCACAAGTTATAGGGGAGACCATAGCTCTCTCTATGAATTCCCAATTTGGTATGTTGTTTGGTTCTTCATGGGTAAACCATAGCTAGGTCTGCCTCAGAACAAAAGCCATATGTAGCCACTCCTACTCCACCCTGTGCATGAGATTCTTTTAGTTTGCTGAGAGAGATTCTATGCCTCATTATGCCTCATTATTCTCCATAAGATTTTAGCTAAGCAGGAATCTATAGATTTGAAAAAGGAATGGGAAAGAGGAGTCAGCAACATATACATAAGATAGAGAACAATGGGGGAAATCATCATTTTAATAGATTACAAATGGCCCCACCAGGAAAGATACACAGGGGACAAAGAGGTTGTTCAATCTTTGATTCTTGTAAGTAGGGCTTCAGTATTTTGTTTGAGGATACTTTTACTGGATGCAGATACATGAATGCTCAAATATTTAAATCCTTCTGGACACTGTTTCATACCTAAAGTTTGAGTATGATCTTTAGTGCAATATATATTGAGGGGTAGAATTTCTGATTTGTCAACGTTTAACTTATAACCAGAAGCTAATGAGAATTTTGAGATAATATCTAATAGGTGTTGAACACTAATATCAGGATTTTTTAGGAGCAGTAACACATCATCTGCATACGCAGCAGTTTTAACATGTATATCCCCACAATGAAATTCCTAAAATATTGTCATTCTGTCTGATTGCTTCTAAGAAAGGTTCTAAAGCTAAAATTAAAAGAATTGGAGAAAGGGGCAACCCTGACGTGTGCCTCTAAACAAGGGGAACTAGGGGGACATGCCAATTGACAAAAATGGCTGTCTTGGGGTTGCAATATAAAACTCTAATCATAGAGAGAAAGAGGCTACTTATACCATGCCACCTAAGGGCTTGGAACATATAATCCCATTCTACACTGTCAAATGCTTTTTCCGCATCCAGGGCTACCGTTGGATGGGGATCCTTGGAGTTGTGTGTTATATCTAAGACATCAAGAAATAGTCTAATATTGGATGAAGATAGCCTGCCTTTAACATATACAACCTGATCGTGTTTAAGTAAGCTAGGTAAGAAAGGAAGAAGTCTGTTTGCTAAAATCTTGGTAAACATTGTACAATCTGTATTGATAAGGGGAATTGGGTGATAACTTTGGGGTAATTCAGGATCTTTATTAGGCTTGGGAAAACGATTGACATGGCCTCCAAGAAGGATCCCTGAGCCTTTTTTTCTGTAATGAAATGGGAAAAGAGTTCATTTATTTTGGGTGCTAATAAATTACTAAAGTGGGCAAAAAGGTCAATAGGGAAACCATCTGGACCAGGGGCTTTATCTTTTATAAGGTCTTTAATAGCCTGGTGTATTTCAGTAGGAGAGCTAGGCACATTTAATGACTGAAGAAGAGCTTTGGGATATGTAGTATGAGGGATGTGAATATCTTGAATATGAAAAATATTCAGAGGAATTTCAGAGGTATATAAATTAGACTAAAATTGAAGGAAGACTTGGATAATTTCTTTATCTGAACATTTCCTGTTGCCTCTGTGATCTTTTATGACTACATTTTTGCTTTATATTTCAACAGATTAGCACATGAGTACTGTGAAACAATGTTATTGTGTTGCAATCCTAGCTTGATAATATCCTGAAGAGTGGAAGGGGAGTTGGTATGTGCATATTGAGATTCAAGGGATTTGAGTTGTTTAAAAATAATATCTGATTCTTGCTTTAATTTTTCTTTTTATTAGTGACAAAGGATATAATTTGACCTCTAGGAAAAGCTTTATAACACTCCCAATTGTTAACAATAGATGTAACCTGACGTAAATAATTGTTTAAAAATGTAGCATTAAATCTCCATCTATTGGAATTGTGATTGTTCTGTGGGGGTGCAAGTTGGATATATACTGGAGCATGATTCGAAATTGTTATGAATTCTATTTTGGGCAGCAAGAAGGAGATTGACCATAGATTTGGAAATTCATATATAGTCTAATCTCGAGAAAGAGTTATGCGGATTGGAGAAGAAAGTAAACTCTGAATGAGAAGGATGAGTTATACGCCAGGCATCAAAAAGACCTAATTCTGATAAAAAATTAAGAAATTATGCATGAGATTTAGTGTTTTTTAAGCGTACACTGGACTTTCTGGCTAGGAAAGAATCCATGATCTCATTAAAGTCTCCACAAGCAATTAGATTATGATGATTACATTGAATGATGTGGTTTCTCAGTTGTCACCAGAAAGAAGGTTCTGAAAATGTGGGACCATAAATATTCAGAACTGTATACTCGGTGGATTCCAATAAGATCCTAAATAGTACCCATCTACCTAAATCATCAGATTAATTTGCTATCACCTTGCATTTATTCTTTTTACCATTTACTGCACTTGAAAAAACCTGGCCCACCCAATGGCTGCTTCCTCATGTGAGAGATGTGTTTCTTGGATGCACGCAATCGATGGTTTTATTCTGTTAAGGTGAGATAATAATTTTTGTCTTTTGGCAGGATTATGCATTCCTTTAACATTCCAAGAAGTTACATTAAGTGGCATACATATACAACAGAGAGCTTGAAGAGTAAATACACGTTTTCATTATAATAAGTATCAGAAGAGCATATTTGAAAAAGTAGTTGAGAAATACATCCATAATGCAAATATACAAATTTCTGCAGATAGACAAACAATGTTAACATGGATTGCTGAAGCAACACAACATGACAGAGAGCTGTAGATAGGAATGTGGCTAACAAGAAACAGCCACACTAATCCATGTTAGACAGACAATGAGATAGGGGTGGAGAGGCGATCAAAATAAGGCGCGCCCCCCACCCCACTCCGGTGGGAGATGGTAGAAAGCGATTCAGTGCATTAACCCATTAGATGTTGTAGTCTTTTTCAAGTAGGTGGTCTTGAAGTGTCCATCTCATCTCTTTTGTGAGATTGAATAAAGTGTCTTAGATCTGTTGGATTCTGGAAGGTGGAAGTATGCCCATTAAGGGTGACTTTGAGGATAGCTGGATGGATGATGCCATATCTTGCATTTAACTGTCTCAGGGTGGGTCTAAAGGTGAGTAGTCCTTTTCTTTTGCCCGCTGTCGCATTAGAGAAATCCTGGGATATAACTATTGTCTTGCCATCCCAAGACAGCTGTTTTATGTGCTTCAATTTATCCATTATGAGAGTTACATGAGTGTAGTCCAAAAGAGCAAAGATGAGAGTTCTAGGTAAGCCTGTAGAGTTTCGGACTGAAATGGTTGGTCCAACTTGATGGGCCTTTTGTATATTGAGGTGTATTGACGCTGGCAAGTCAAGAAGCTGAGTAAATAAAGCATGTAGAAACTAAATAGGATTGTCTTTTTCTATTCCTTCCAGAAGGTCAACAATGCGCACATTATTTCTACTATTTCTGTTTTTGAGATTCACAGCTTGTTTTTGTAGAGATTTAACAGTGGTTCCTAGTGTTACTACTCTTCTAGTAATATTGTCAACATAGCTAACATCCCTCTCCACCTCATTCATTCTGGACTCAAAAATAGACCATTTAATGTCAAGCTGCTGCAGTTTAGCATTTGTGTCTTTCATAAATGGCTTCAAGGCCCTTATTTCTGAGAAAATGGTTTGCATGACAGGGTCTAAAATGTCCTCTTTTGGTGTGGAAGAGTCAGTCACTTTCTGCCTTTTGAGGGTAGTAGGTGAAGGCGAAGATATTTCCTTGGATTGTCCTTTCTTGGATAACATAATGGACAAGCTGTGCGGATAAAAGGGTGTGGTAGTATATATGTAGGAGAGCAAAGTCTGTAGTATTCTGGGGCTATTCTCATAAAACCAGCAAGAGATCTTTGAGTATATGATATTGAATATGGACTGGCATATTCTATGCCTGGCTTCTATTTTTCCATTGTGCCTTACCTAGGAGACACTCTTTAAAAAAGCAGAGATGGTGTTACTTTGGATAAAAAATATGTGAGGAATTCGACCATTCACACAGTGGGTGGGCACTCGCCTGGGCTTTTTTTTGCAATTTTAAATTAAATTGAATGATGGTAGATCAGCCGCCCGAAAATGTGTGGGGCTAATCTGCACACATTTTCCTAGGCTCACCGCATGACATATGCATAGACCTGTGTACTCTGGGTGGACACAGCCGGCAGGGGCAATTCCCCCTGTCATATTTAGTTGGGATCTAACAGGTGGAGTACACAATGCATCTCCAAAAGGGGGAGGGACAAACCTTCCCCCTGTCATGGCCATTGTAATTAACTGACAAAGGCTTTATGGATCCACCCTTTTGTTGAGCCCTGTAGCTGGTGGCAGTATTTGCATACTAATCAGAGTTTAATTCAAACAGGCCCATATGGAGACTGGCTGCAGAGGCTAACTAAGGAGACAGGAAACCCCAAACACCCTTTCATATGCACTGTGCCAACCTGATGCCAGCTCCTGCCTTCAGTTTCAATTGACAAGGAAATGTCATATCTGGGACTGCGTGTTTACAGTAGCCATCCCCGCAAGGAGACCCCATTCAGAAAGTAGGAGTATGTGGTTTGATCGAGACAGAACATCTGGTCTCACCACAGCTTCAAGAGAGACCTGCCGCTTTAATCAAGAACCACAGAGAGCTCCATTAACCAGAGAGACCCTTTGATCCACAACAGTCAGCAAGATGGGTGGGACTTAGTATTACATGCTTTCACCCCCTTTACTTTTTCTGTTGCAAAGCACTCTGGTTATGACCTCACACATACAGGAAATTGTTGGTGGGGACCCAAGATTGGTTCATAAAGGTAGGCTTAGCCTACACCAATCACTGTGGCCCATTTGGCTTTAAAAGAGGGCTGAGCCCCTCTTTTGGAAGATCATCTGAAGACTTTGCAAGCAGTAGCAAAAAACGAATCATTGTACTCTGACTGAAGGTTCATTCTGCCTTACATCTTCCACAAGTGAAGGAAGGACCCGACCGCCAAAGAGAGAATAATAATAATAATAATAAGAAGAAGAAGAAGCAGCAAGATCCCTCCCCTAAATATCTCATGGGGAACAAAGGGAGATACTGAATCCAGAGGACCCTCCACAGCTCCAGATCCAGTACCCAGCCAGCACACAGCTTCCCTGCTAGACTCTACAGCAAGCTGCCTATGTGGGAAGTGCCAGAGAGTCTCTGAACCAACCCAAGGACAAGGCAGCTGCCTGCAACACTCTCCTCAGTTTTGAAGCAAGGAGGAGAGCATCGACAAGCATCTACCGACGTCCGCCTTAAAGGACATTTGCGAGCCAGTCGAGCTGCAACTGACTGCACCAATGACTGTTGTTAGGCTGCAGTCGCCAACGCCGTCCGAGACGCTTCGACCAGTGCTTCAGAAACACTGACCAGTGGGTCGTGGCTCAGCCCCAACTGGAAAGGCCGCCTCATTTTCAGCAGTGCGCTCCTTCTTCTATCATTCTACACCCTAATGGTTCCTAAATAACTTCCAAGCTGTTTCTATCACTCACCCTTGGACTCCCTGGTGGTCCGTGGCGCATCTCTGGAAGGCTGAGCCTGCCCTTATAACACGTCTGGAGGTGTATGTGTGCCTGATCTATGACCGTGAGGTCCCGTGACTTCTGCAGCCGGCATCTCCTGTCAGCTGTCCGGATAATGCAGCGCGTGAAGTGCACTTTTACGCCATTAGCTAGTTTTCCTCATAGCACGGGTTGAAAACATAAATAGACCCTGGCAATCAATGTTTGCTTGCTTTGAGGGGGTATATAAAGATACTAACTTCCCAATTAAGAGATTTTAATGTTCAAACCTTTCTCTGAAGAGTGTGTGCCTGCTCACAGACTGCTTGTCTTAAGGAAATTGCCTATCACTAAACCAAATTAATTTTAAAAAGCAATTTCCACCAAATACTACGTGTTACTATAAAAGCCTTCAACATACTATTTTAAGCAAATTTAACAGAGATGCATTAATTGGATCAATACCACATGGCTCCATCTGTGGATAAATAACATATTGAATAGACCGAATGGGGAATGCACAATAGCCACCCAACCTCTCGTCGTGATCTGGCACTATTAGTAGCGGTAATGCTATTTCTGCTGGTGGTATCTGGCAGTATTACCACCGGGATACCACCAGACTGGTGATGAGGCCCAGTGTCTGCTTTAGCTCGCGAAGAAGAAACAGCCACTAAACCACCAGGGAAAATCTTTTACCAATAAAGGTCCCCATGAAGGGCCAGAGGAGCAAATATCCCACTAGCCCACCACTGAATGTCTAATTCAATGGCCACGTTACAAATGCAGCAAGCAATGAGATTGCTTGGAGAAGGGGGGAGCATACAAGACCTTTTAAGCCTTTGCAGACCTTTCCCTGACATACCCCCGGGATACATTTAAACTACTGGATAAGATAAGTGGACCACTTATGGGAAGGGATGATGGGGTATTTAGTGAGTGTGTAATTGGTCTTGTGTGAGTTAGTTGGGTGAGGACAGGAGTTTGGTGGAAGACGTCCGAGAGACCAGAGGAGGTGAGAGCGGAAGGAGTGTGGAGGGGGTCTGCAGGGTATTTGTGTGGGAGAATGGAGAGTGTGAGGAGAAGCGGTAGAGTAGGCGTAGCAGGGTGGAAATGGTAGCACAGGTGGTTGTAGTTGGGGGGGTAGTAGAATGGTAGAGGGAGTAGGTGGTGGTACTTGGTAGTAGGCATTAGTGAGTCTTAGTGAATGGCAGTCATAGCAGAGAGGGAGTAATGGTGGTGAGGAATAGTAGTGGTAGTAGAGAAGTGCTAGTAGCAACAATGAGTGGGAGAACTGGGGTATTAGTAGGAGTAGTGGTAAGAAAGGAAAGGTGGTAGTAGTGTTGGAAGGAGCCAGGAGGTATCATAGAAGGGAGGAATGGACAATAGCGCAGGTTGCAGTGGAGTGATAGTTGGAGATTAGATTGATAGTAAAAGCAGGAGTAAGAAGAGAAGTGAAATGAAAGTGTTGAGCATGGGCGTAATTTTAGGGGAGGACGGGGGTGTTTGTCCCCCTCAACTTTCATGGCACACCATTTTGTCCCCATTAATTTGGCTGGGGCACCTTTTCTTCAGATGTCGTGTCCCCCCCAACATTTTCAGCAAAGTTACTCCACTGGTGTTGAGGTGTAAAGGCAGAGTGAGAGATAAGCGGGATAGCAACGTGGTGGGGGGAGAACAGCTTAGGAACCCAGTGTAGTGAAGAGTCAAGTAAGAACGCATGTGGAAGAAGGGAGCGTGACACTGGGGGAAAGAAGGCACCATCCTAAATCCCTATAGAAATAAGCGGAATAGATTATGGAAAGAATAGAACATCCCCATGGAGCTAGTCAGTCAGACGGCCAAATAGACAGGTGTCATTTATATGATAATACTTGCCACATATACAATGCCAATGTACTGACATGCCTCGTAAATTGTGCTAGTTGCTGTTGCCCGATGGCAAAAGCTGACCATGTGTGTGAATACCTGGCAATGATGTAAGTTCCTTACTGTATAAGGACAATACCTGCAATAGGTTTTATATTACTTTATTTTGGTAAAGCCTATGAAATTATGGTAACCTGGAAATTCAATTGTAATGCTAGGAAAATCGTGAACGGACATCAGCAAAGGAAGTAATCCCCAATCCTGACACCTTGGGCAGCACAATGTGTACAAACATTGCTTTTTTCCATAGTTACTCAAAATATTGTTGCTTCCCAGCCAAAAGCATAGTATGGCAAGGTGACGTGACGTCATGTTACCTAAGCACGTGTTTCCAGTCCTGGGCTTTTGTTTACCAGATCAATGCAATCTGGGAGTTGTAGTCTTTTGTTGAAACTGGATTAACATACCAGAAAACAATGATTTCAAAAGAAACCACAGTGGTGGTCAGGTGACATGGAGTCACTCATTTGATTGTCCTAAACCACCATACAAACATGAAAATTAGCTTCGACCCCTTCTACAATACCATACACGAACACCAATTCCTCCCCTTCTCATTTTAAGCCTTCCTTTGGTAATTTACGTTTGTCGCAGACTCCTGCCCCCACAACCACTAACTCCTGCAGGGTATCGCTGGCCCTTTTGATTAAGCCAGAAAAAAACACAACCACAAAAAAGCAGCCCTTCCACTGCACCATAAACGCCCAACGCTGATGCATGTTTAGTTTCACAAAGAGTTGCTAACTTCGAAGTTGGCCCATGACCTTCTTAAAAAAATCTCTGAGCAGAGTGTTGGCTGCATCAAGAGAGGTCGCTGGATGCAGGCAGGGCAGGCTTTTGCCCCCTTCCTCTGCCTGTGTCGTGGGTCTGTGTAGTGGTGTTAAAACGTGAAGGCTCCCTGCTCTCCAGGAGGGGGATAAAAAACACGCCTGCTGCTCCCCACGCACCCAACTGTGCCCTGGGCAATCACACGGTTGGCCAGCTGCTAGAAACAGGCCTGCCTTTGCCATCAGGCGGCCCAGTGGAGAATCTATGTGGCTCAAATTGCACAATCTGCAAACATTTGCTTGGATCATCATAAGTAGCCAATTTGCACTCAGGACTGACGCTCCAACTGGGTCCTTCAGCCCAGTACAGAGGATGGGCCAACATTCTATGAAGGCATGGGGTCCGAGATAAATTGCCCCAGACCAAGTTGACGTCTACTCTACCATGGGTGGTCAAGACCATTAACTAGCTCCTGCTAGAATATGACTGGTGGTGAGCTGGAGAGAACAAAGCCCATCCACGCGGGTCATAAAGGCCAGCTCCTGGCTTGCCTCCTTTGAATTGTCTTCTTGACTCCCAGCGAAGGCAACAGTGGTGAAATAGCTCTATTGACGCCTTTCAGACCATCAGCCTTTGTCATGCTACCCATAGGTCCCCCCTCAGTGCCATTTCACAGGAGATGATGGGCCAGGCATGAGGCTAGACTGGCTATGGTCAGAGGAAGGGCGTGTTCCAGACACTGGTGGCGACATAGCTGGACATAAATACAGAATTTGCCTACCTTGCAACTCTCAGGGTCTGGCATGACAAAAATCACAGCTGACATTGATACACTCTTCAGCTAATTGGCCTTCAATAGCCCTTAAGGAGGATGAAAGAGCTGCATTACAGGAATCCATTGCTCAGAAGCTTTTCATGCAGGAAGGGCCCTGTGCTAGATCCCAGATTACTGAAAATGCACAAGCAAGGTACTGGCGGCAGGTTCAAGCTCAATCACCATGCTAGAATCACAGATCGTTCTACTCCTGGAAGCTGGTGAGTGTGCTCAGCTGTGCGGATCATACTGCCCTGTATCACTCCTTAATGAAGACAGAAAGGAATGTTGTAGCCAACACACTAGCTATCAGACTATGCCTGCCGCCTGGATCACAACCCTTGCTTAATCATGATTCATACCAGGGCAGCCTACCTCACTGAGCATACACCATACATGCCAACATTATCAATGCCAGTCCTGGTTGTAACCTTGGATTCTGGGCTTTGTAGCCATGGATGTCCCCATTATGAACCCAGGACAATTCCCAAAGCGCAAATCAGGACTGGACTAGTGTCTCCTGGATGGAATGGAGAATGTTGGCACGTATGGTACACGAATTGTGTGGCCCAGCACTATAACAGCAAACGTTCCCAGCCTACAGTGAAAGCGTCCCCCAATGCTGAAAATGCCTTTCTCTCTGTGGTTTGCGGTTTTCAGTTCCATACTATGTCCAATATGGTATTTGCAGCTTGATTTCCTCGTTTGGTAAAGTTATGGTGGCACATTCGGTCTGTGTGCCGATTAGCTCTACCAGTCATAGTATTAAGGGCAACCAGGCTGAGGATGACCTTTGTCCCCAGTGCTCCTTGCCCCCATGATATCAACACTTTTAGGGCTCTTCAGCCAACGTGGCATTGACTCAGGAAGCATAGGCAAACCTATTACTCAAGTTTACCAGACCTCCTCCACGCCTACCAAGTATTTTCCAGACAATAGATCATGTCCTCTAGCACATGTTAAATCTGTTGAGCATTTACCCGTCAATAGGACTGTCCAAAGATTCAATAGAATAGCAATCACATTGGAAGACCACAGGATATGTTCATAGTTAGAAACATGTGCAAGCCCAAGTTGCGACTCTTACTAGAGAATTACAATTCAGAAAGAAGTTTCCATTGTGAAGCATAGGCTGCATTGTTCTAAGAATTCATCTCCCATAAATGTCATTATATTTAGTTGGTTTGTTTTTGATACACGCAAATGCCAAATCCTAGTCCAGTGCTACTCAAACTGTGCGCTGCAGCACATTGATTTACAGTATGTTGGTGGTAGGTGTGCCATGCCATCCAGGGCTTGAAAATAAAAGTGTTTCTTTAGAAATTGGTGAATCAGTAGACATAGTAGACTAATAGCCATTTTGTATTTTTTTGATGAAGGCTCAGTGAAAGAACGTTTTGTAAAAGAATTACCTGTATTAGAAATTGAATAAGAAACCTTTCGAGTTACAGAACAATTCACACACAATCAAAGAAATTAATGGAAAACTGCAAAATTGTATGCACTAGGGCTGCTGCAATTAAAGGTTTCATCTCAAATGTGAAAAAAGAAAATGCAATAACTTAAATATGTGAATTTGTTCAACTTAGTGCCAACAAAGTTTCAGACAAACTCATTTCAGTAGTGGGTCAATTTGTCAACAATGTTCACCTAAAAATACCAGAAGCTCTACATTTGGATAGAGATCTAAAATGCTTTGTGATTAAATGGGAGCTGAACATTACTGACTACTTCTTCACATTGATATTCAAGGAAACATTTTTCGAATATTCAAACTCCCTAATGAAATAATGTTTTCAAAATGAATTACATTATATAAAACAGTTTCATAATAACCTTTGGTTGGCTGAGATTTGTTACAGGGAGAATATTTTCAAACACATCAGTAAATTCAACTGCAAGATGAAGGGTCCCAATGAACACGTGCTAACCTACTTGGACAAATGAGATGGATATAGCAGAGTTGCATTTGTAATTAAGAGTAGATCTCTCGAGATGTTGAATGGGTGCAGAAGCTGCACAAATGCAACAAACCTAAGCTTTATAAGTGGTTGAGAAACACTTGAGTATGATCCAGGAAAAATGTGTGCATTATTTTGAGTAAACAGATACTGACTAATATGATTGGATTCACAATCCCTTTGCAGCACCTGCTGAAACCTCAATACAACTATTTTGTCTGAAGGTGAGGGAAGAGCTGGCCCACCTCAGGAGCTATCAGCAATCTAGCAAACAATGCTTTTAGCTTCAGGTAAAACACGAATATCTACACATTTCTGAGGATGCTATTTTGATGTTGATACACATTTTTACAATGTGCCTGTCTGACCTTAGCTGTCCATCATTAACATCAAGAAAAATGAGCAACAAGGCAAGATGGCTCGGGTTGAATCAAAAATGTGAGCAGCTTTTTCCAGTATGGAGCCAAACATGCAGCATTTGTGCGCCAACCAAAACAAACAAACATATCTCATTGGAAAAAAAAAAACTATAATATAAAAATAAATTTTTCATGTTCTTTGTATTTTTCTAAGTATTAATAAATATGGGTATAACAATGTATATGTATATATATATATATATAAAACAATTTCAAGGTAAAAACCTTAGTTGCAGGGACGTTAAGGTGAGTAATACATTATAAAAAAAAAAAACTTTGAAATTCAAGGAACAAACTTTAGTTGCAGGGACGTTAAATTGAGAACATAATGCAACAAAACCCTTAAAATTCAGCTAAAGCCACCTTAACTTCACACCCACAACTCAACATCACAGATCACATAACTGATGACATCACTAATTACATGTTGTAGGACAACACTGATGACATTACAAATACCATCATTGGTGACAACACTAATTACATTGTAGATAGCCGATTACATCAGCAATGATATGACATTTTTTGATCCCACATTTTATATTTTGTAAATGTTTTTGTGTTTTTTTTCTTCTAAAGAATGGGGTAAAAAAATGGATACTTAGAAATATACCTAGCATTAGCAATTGGCCATATGTTCAGAAAGAGTCTTGCACAAAGTGTCTAGGGTGCCACCTCCCACCTTGATCAAGCTGTGACAGGTTTTGCACATCACAATAAAGTTAGAAAGATCGGGAACAGGCACAATGGACTGAGGTTGGCTGTTAGTTGGTGGAAAATATCTAGTAAATCATATTGGAAGTCTGTGCTGATTTTGATGCACACGCTGTGACCTTATGTTTCACGATGTGGAAATTGCATTTTGTATGTCCCTTTTCATTTGCAATGTAGTACACGACTTTTAATTTCCCCACTGCATTCAATGTATTGCACAACTTCCTTTTCCAAAGTAATGGGTGACTTATTTTCCCAAATGCATTTTCCTCTGTGTCCCCTGCACTGTGTGGGTGAGGGTGGGGAGGGGGGTTGTGGACCCAAGCCATGATCCGTCAACAAAGAACACGTTTCCTGCTTTGCAGCTCCAACTCCCCTGAAAAGCGAGCAAAATAGCAGACTTTTTTCCCTTCCGACCTCTGCACTGTTCACATTGAGTCTTTAGGGGGTTTGTGGAATTCTTTCAGCCCTGGGAAAGGACACCACCAGTTTCCCCTGTTCACTCCCAGGCAATCAGCTCCCAGCCAGTAACAAAGGTGTCACA
The DNA here is from genome assembly GCF_040938575.1 of Ambystoma mexicanum. Classification (NCBI taxonomy): domain Eukaryota; kingdom Metazoa; phylum Chordata; class Amphibia; order Caudata; family Ambystomatidae; genus Ambystoma; species Ambystoma mexicanum. The sequence continues at coordinate 891,876,714 of NC_090930.1, forward strand.
TGCCTCTCAAAAGCCTGACAACTCCCATGTCGAAAAAACCTGTTCAGCAGCCTCTTTGAGCCAAGACCCTCCTCAACTACCCAGTGACAGTTGACCTTCTTTTCCCCCCTGTCAGTCCACTTGTGTCCATCATGGGTGAGGGGGGCTCTGGCAAGCACACCCTGTAATTATCCTGCATCACCAAGCTAACCTCCCTACAATTAACCTCCAACTGCAACTTGTACCTGACAACCAAGCAAACAGACGGACTACTTGCCTGCACCCCATCTTCCCTGGCAACCACATGTTGTTTTTCTGGGTTGGGGGCTGGCTCTGAGTTTACCCCCATCATGGGAGGGGATGGGGCGGGCTACCTGAATCTGTGGGCCCGCCCTGCACCCCATGTCCCCTGACAACCACATGTTGTGTTTCTGGGTTGGGGGAAGGGGCTGTCTCTGAGTTTTGCCTATTAAGGGGAGGGATGGGGTGGGCTACCTGAATCTGTGTGCCCACCCTGCACCCCATCTCCCCAGGCAACCACATGTTGCGGCCCGGCAGTCTTATATAAGCCTGTGGAGGGATGGCTGGGAGTTACTCCTTTATTTTCCCTTGGCTGCTGGCGGTGTGGTGTGCTGACATCGATTGGAGGCAGAGGCTGCAGAAGCCCTTCTGGCAGGTACCCTTCCCCCTGTCTGGCCTTATCCTTCTCCCCTGGTTCCCTTCCTCCCCAACCCGGCTCTATTTTTATTCCACCAGTGGGTCTCATGGACTCTCTGTCTCTTCTTCCCTTGCTTCCTTCTCCTAGCCTCTCAGCCTCTGCCCCCCTGCCTGCCTCTCTGTCCCTACCTGTTTCTCTGTCCTCCTTGTGTCTGTCCCCCTGTGCGTCTCTTCACTGGTCTCTCTCTCTCTCATTTTCCCCATCACCATCTCTACCTCACCCCCCCCCCCTGCTCCAACCCTTTCCTTTCTCCCTTGGTGTCCCTTCACCCACCTTTGCATCCAAGGGTGCTCCCCAGGCCCCAGGTTCCATGTCTGTGGGCCTCATTACGACCCAGGCGGAAAACCATGGTGCTAATAGCACCATGGTCCATGCCGGTAATTTACCGACTCCGCCATGAAGAAAGGGGGAATTACCACCCCATTACAAGGTTGGCGGGGCGGTAATTCCCCCTTCCTCTATGTCCCTTCCCCATTCCCATTTTTTCCCCATAGGGCATAATGAGAATGGGGAAGGCGGTTATTACGGTACCGCAAATTACGGTACCGTAATTAGCACCAAGGTCCCTTTGCGGGTCCATTCCTTAACGGCTGGTAAAACCAGCCGTTAAGGTGGGAACCCGCAAAGGCACCTTGTAATCAGGTGCTGAGGCATTACCGGTACGGGTACCCTTACCGGTACTGGTAATCCCTTAGCGCCAGGGTCGTAATGAGGCCCTGTGTATCAAATGTATCCTGAAGGCAATGAGTTTACTCCTCTTCTGGTAATAAATCTGTTCCTGGTTTCGACAAAGATTTTGATGCCTTAATTGTGTTCCCACTTTTCCATGTAACCTGCCTGTTATTACCAGAGTGGGGACCCAGTCCGTCTGAGTACACAACACCCCCCGCAGGTCTGTTGACTCCCTGGTCCAAAACTGTGGCTCTGACTGGGGTCTCCCACATGGCCTCCCCCATTTAGGCCTGCCTCACACTTCCACAACATGATCCTTCCTATATGATTCATCCACTTCATCCCAATGAACGCGGAAAAGATGTTGAATGAATGTGGATGTTCCCAAGGTTTGCAACGGCTTGTGTGAATGTCCCCTCTGCAAAACCTTACCTTACCTAAAATCAGAAACTGCACATGACATCCTCAATCTCCTTTTTGCTGTGTTGGTCCTTTATGCAGAAATATTGCCAACTGTCTGAAATTGTTTTTTGTGCACATTGCTGTTTCCATGGTGGTAAAGCTGAAGCCACCCATACCTCCTCATCATCACTGCTGGTTGTAGTAATTTTGAAATGCAGGACTGTGGAGGAAAAATACATTCGTTAAAATACACAACACAAAAATGGCTCTGCAACGTAATATCAAAAAATGGTAACAAATATATAAATAACATGCTAAAATAACACAATAAACTGACAAATTGCAAAACACAAGACAAAGGACAAAGGTATAGGAAAAAGAAAGGTAAAAAAGAAATGGATAAAACGAGGTACTGCTTTTTAAAGTTCTGAAGGCTTACAAAGAAGTTCACCCACCAAGAGATAATTTACCAATCACCTCAGTGAACGAGGAGATGCACCTGCATGTGGCCATAGCCACGTCGAGGGAAGGCCCAATCAATTTGAAAGCTATGTTGACATGCCTATGCAGCATTGTGCCTGTTTTTAACAGCCAATCGGATCATGGGCTGCACTCCCCCACCTAGCTGCTTTCACAAATGACCCAATCGCACGCTGTGGTATGTTGACGTGACTACGTCCATGCGTATGATGACATCCTTGCGTGAGAAATGGCCCAATCGGACATCGTGCCTTGTTTACGCATCTTTGAGTCTTCGTGTTGTGCACTGTGGTTACGTGCCTGCACATGACTCTTGTCAACGTCAATGAACAGGCCAATCACACGCTGCATGTCTCAACGCAGCTACGCCACGCCGTTTATGAAATTCGTGCATGCAAAATGGCCCAATCAGATATCGTGCCTTGTTGATGTATCTATGTGTCTCTGTGCCTCATGCGTCAGCCAATCAGAATGCGCACTGTGGTTACACCACTCATGGCCGTGTCAATGAACAAGCCAGTCACACGCTGTGGTGTCTCAACGTGGCTACGCCCACAACGTATGACAAAATCCGCTTGTGTGAAATGGCCCAATCGGACATTGTGCCTTGTAGATGCGCCCACGCGCCTCGTGCGGCAGCCAATCAGAATGAGTGCTTTGGTTATGCGCCTGCACTTGACTATTGGCTATGTCAATAAATGGGCCAATCGCACGCTGCAGTGTCTCAACATGGCTATGTCCATGCCTTATGACACTCTGTGTGTACAAAAGGGACCAATGAGGGCACATGGAGGTGCGTAGCTGCAAATAATCATCCCACCCACAAAACAATAAGATCATATTGATCATTGCCACTAGTACTTGTTAGTGAAAGGTTTACCAGGTCATTGCAATTTCTTTTGGCGCTTTAACCCTTTAATTGATAACCTAAACCTACTTTCCTTTGTCATTTGTTCAGTTTGTCTATTCTTTGTTTAACTTTTTTGTTCTTTTTTTAAAAAACGTTTTCATTTTTTGTGGCATTGTCTTTTTAGTGTTGTCATTTTTGTTACTTCACATTTTCCTCCCATGTTGGATATGTATAACCATGACAACAGCAGCAGCAGTGATGACGATGTCATCTGGGTCCTCAATCCATCACCACCCAGGAAGAAAGCCACAGGAATTAAAAACCCTGCAGACAGCTGGAGATATTTCAAGGTCAAAGAACACTGCTCTAAAAAGGAGGCAGAGGATGTACATTGTACATTGTGCATGAAGACTCCAAGAGGTGGACCATCAAATGTGCGTTGCAAAGCCTTGGAACATCTGTGATGATCAATCATCTGGTAACAGTGCAGATGATGTAGATGACACACATTGTAAATCGCACTAACACCACAAAACTAAAATGCATGGGGCTCATGCATTACGTGCACAGAAAATCGGCACCACGTCCAGCACCTGATTCCACCAGTGCTCCTCCACCGACACTGAATGAACCCTCAACATCGGCAGCAGTGCCATCTCCACATGTTCCAATTTTACTGGCTCCCAATGTCTCAAGTATGAGATTCATGTGTGCTCTATGTCACCAATGGGTAGCTGTGTGAGGTGCCGCACCTAAGGAATGGGACAAGTTAATCGCTGAGCACCAGCTTTATTGTGATCCTTGTTTAGGTTTTTTTAAACAGCAATTTACCCACATTTTTTTCAGAAATAAATAAATAACTAAATAACGATACTTTTTATTTTAATTCCCTTTATGATATGTTTCTTCCTGATGTGTTTTCCTTCCCAGTTCCACCCCCCTCTTTCCTTCCCCTAAAACAGACCGTTTAAGGGCCACCCTCTAAACTCAAAAAAAAAGATGAGATTAAACACAGACTGCAAAAATATAACAGAATATCTATTGTAATTTATTTTTATGCAGTTTGAGTGACTAAAATCCACCAAAATGTGCACTTGTAACTGTGGTTACAATGTTATGTGATGGTCCTGTATCCGCAGATAGAATCACCCCACTGGTTGCACACCTTAGCCATGCCTACAAATACCTGCATCTCATTCGCTCGTGCTGTAGCCGTGGCTATATATATATTTTTTAAAAAAATATACAAGTCTTTGTGTATTCATATGTGCATTATACATATATATTTTATATTCAAAAAAAGTTTTACCTCATAGCATTTCTATATTGTCATCTACGTTCAATCACAGTATTCTGAAACAGAATGAAATATATTTCATAATAAAATTAAAAGAAGAATATTTTTTTGTTGTTGACATAATGGTATTAAGTGAATACTGAAAGTATTCCTAGTACCCAACCAATAAAGGCTGTATTCATTAATCATGCTACAGAGGAAAAAAACTTCTCAAAGGAGAGAAAAAAAAACTCTTTCACGTATGTAAAATATTTGACAAATATTACAGGGCCCGCATTAGCGGCTCTGTAAATATGTTTAAGTTGCTCAACTCAAAGAAAGAGCACTTTTTGGGTGGCTTATAACTTTGCCCCCTGGATAAATCCTCACCAAAAATAAGTATATGACCCCTTCAGAATGATTTTTCAAAGTTTGGTGCCGTTTCGTCCAGGGGGGGCAAAGTTATAGGGGGCTCCCAAAATATGTGGACTTCCTCATAGATGCAATGGAATGAAATGTTTGCTCGCTCCTACAGCCCAAACCGCTGGATAGATTTTCACCAAATGTGTGCCAGGAATGGCGGCTTGGTCCCGAAAGCGTGCTTTTGTAAATTTGGTGTAAATCCGTCCAGTAGTTTTTTAAAACTGCCAAAAAGTAGGTAAATGAAAATAGTGATATCTGTCTGTGGACTCACTACCCAATTTGGGGTCCATGGACAGATCTGGGCCAGTCAGGGATAGCACGATGTCCGTGCATATCATATATGCCCACTGATTGGATGCTGAAAAGTGCAAGGTGCATCTTATTTTTTTACATGGTTGCCATGTTGGATCTGCGGACAGCTGCCGGTGGCCGTGGATAGCGCAGTGAGGAAAATGTCTGGAAGACACATTTGGGGTTATTTGGTGGCTGTAAGAGTTGCTGAAAAGGGTGGGAGAGTGCAATAAGGATGATATGGCTGCTCACACTGTAGTAATATGTGTATACTAATTATAGATAAGGTAGTGGGAGTATACAGTACAATTGTAGTACAATTGAGGATAATGCTTATCGAATATGTATTTGTTTATACGTGGTATGATTACTTGCATACAGTAATAAAGCTGGAATCTATGGTTCTTTTTCTGTGAAAACAAAAGTATAATTTGTGAAGCAGGATAGTTTAAAAGCTTTAATTGCATACAATTTTACCTATACATTTACTTTTTGTGACCCTCATAAACAGTACATTCTATGCACTTTGTTTGGTACAACATTAGTGTGTGCTACACTGTTGTAGTGACTTGAAATAATCATTGGGTCATTGGGAGAAATAAATCCATAGATGATTTAAAAAACCTATTATAATTATGTGAGTGTAAGTGTGATAGAATGTTTGTTTGAAATGTGTTGTAATTAAGGGAATGTTTAAAGTAGTTAGATACTTGTTGGCGTATTCTACCTATATTGGACTTTACAAGCGGATTTGCGGTAACAAGAACTATGATGGCATATTTAAAGTGTATTGCAATCAAGGTTATGTTTGAAGTGGTTACTTGATGGCGTATTCTAAATATCTTGGCTTTAAAAAGTACTATTGTAGTATTATGGATGTAGTTAGATACCTGTTGGCATATTGTAACTGTTTATTGTGCTACAGTTTAGTGACTAAATTTGGATTGAAGGAATAATAAGAAGGCATTTGTTAGATTTGCTGTTACTATGTTTTGGAGTAAAAGGGGTGTTGTTACATTCAAACAAACCACTTCTTTTTTGACATTTGCAATATAGTGGCCTGAAGTAGTTGTGGCACCAGTGTGGCATGTTATGCCTTCTGTTGTGAAGGTTTTCTTGCCAACAGATACTTGGCTGTGTGTAAACCTAGTGAGCTTACAGTTATTTTTGGTACCATCTGCATTGTACTTTAGAAGCATTAGTATGACATATTGGCTATGTGATTATATTTGTATGCTGGAACGATTGTCTGAATTGAAAAAAGGGGATGTTTTTGGTTTCCAGTACTTGTAGTACGTACATTAAGAATTCTTGTGACTCTTCCTGTGTTTATATGGTAAATTTTTACCATTCCTGCACAGTAGTCTAATTCTTGCCTTATACCTGAGACACAGTAAGTGCTGTCAGGGTTCTTTGTGGCATTTCTATGAAGGACGAGCATTTGGAAACACAACTGGTCTGAGCCGTCTAAGTAAATGTTGTGAACAATTAGTGGCAATTGGAAGAGAAGATTTTTACATTTGCATAGCAATTTACACTAGCTGTGATGCTGAATTTAAATGTACCAGAGAGTTGTGCCTCTGCATCCTTTGATGGTCCTGCAGTTTTTTTTTGAGAAGAGATATTTGTCTCTTTGTCTCCTGACATGTAGTTGAGTTTGTACTGCACAGTTTTGAGTTTATATTATTTGATAGAGAAGTAGTTGGTTGTTGTTTCTTTAGAGGTATTGTTGGTAGATCTGTTATAGGTTCGGTTTGTATTACTTTTCTTTTTAACGTTTTTATTTTAGGTACAGGGTACATATCTAGATGGGGGTTTACAGTGCACGTAGCCTGTTGTAATATAGGATGCAAGGAATGTCAGCATTGACTTTGTTTGCATCAAAGTTAACTAGGAATAGACCACTGAGTGTACGCAGATGTGAAAATGCTGTGTAACTCATACCTTCTTTAAAGACTGTGCTGCCAATGTCAATCAATGTGTGATCTAGGGGTAGACCTTGCGATTTGTGAATAGGGACAGCATTGGTAAGAAATAGAGAAAATTGTTCTCTGTGTACATACACGTCTGTGAAAAGATGGAAACGTGCTATTGTGCAGCCTATTTCTTTTAACTTCTGCAAGTTTGTCAAAGTGGATGTTGGCAAACTGAATGCTGTTGTCATGTGGATATGTTCGGAAGCCAACAACTGTACCAACTGCTCCATTGACTAAACCTTGTTCTACGTCAAGGTTACATTTTAGAATTACTCTGCAGTTTAGACAAAGACTTAATACTTTTATTTTTTATTTAGTTGTGTTGTTTCTTGTCGACACATAGGCAGTATCATACAATGCACTTCTAGTTTGTCTGTGGAGCTGAAATGCAGCATGTGTTGCATTTCTTTTTTTTATTGTCTCATTGAATTGACTATAGCTTGCAAGGGTTGGCATTAAGGACATGCATTTTATAATTTGTTGAGTTAATTGTTCCATGACATCAGGAGCAGATGTGTTTCACATATATAGCTCATGGATTAGTCTACTATTTAAGATGCATTTTGCATCTTTAGTAAGAAGACCAGTTCTAATGCCATAGGTGAGGTTTGCAGACTGACGCATGTTTTGAGTTAATTCTCTGTAGTGAAAATGTTGCCAGAGATTTACATTTTCAATGCTGCTGAGTGTTTTACGGCATTGGTTGTGTCCTAATGTTTTGAAAATAGGATGACCTTTTACTGGTGTTAACTGTGGGAGGTCTCTGAAAACAGTAATGTGTTTTCCTCCAAACAGTTTTTCGTAGTCAGTTTTTAGGACTTCTTGCATTCTGAGGTGAATTAAAGCCAACCATGCTTATTTCATCTATCAGGAGCATTTTCATTTGTTTCAGAATTCTGCGTACTTCAGTAGCAGCTTCTGATCATAATTTGTAGTATTCTAATTTGTTTTGTTTTTCTACTGGGAGCAGCAGTAGTCAGGTGTAAAGTTACACCTCCTATGTTGCAGGCAGTTAACCTGTGGGGGCTGTTAGAACAGTAAAGAGGTTGTTTGTTAAGTTTTGGAGAAATGTGCTGATTATTTTAATTAAGAAAGTTTTACTATAACCAGCTTCACCACTTACATACAGGAGCAGAGATTTATAATGTTTACAGTTACAAGTTTTAGGTTCATGTTTAAAACCATGTTCAATTTCTTCAGTGACTTCCAGATAAATGGTGAGTTGTTCATCATTTAGTTATGATTTCAGCACTGACAACTCTTCTTCATATTGTTTAGAATATTTGGCTATTTCTGCTTCATTTAGAATGAGCGGTTCTCCAAGTAGTTGTTGGCTTCCTGTAAGGGATGGTTGACTGCCCTCAGGAGTGTCTTTATCTAGTTGAGCTTCAGTTTCTCCCTCTTGTTGGCGTTCATTGTCCAATATTTCTTTGTATTGTTTGAAATTGACATTTGTTATACTGCTTTCATTTGCTTTGAATGCAGATTCAAATGAGTCATCGTTACCTAATAATTCTTCTTCATTTAAAAGTTGGAGTAGGTCTATGTATTAAAGTTCTCTATATTGCAGAAATTTAAATGATAACTTTATATGATTAATTAGGCTGGGGTTGGTAAGTTTCACTAGGCTTCCTTCACAAGTTGAGACTGAATATTTGCCAGTTGTCTCATCTGGCGTCACATTGTTTTTGTAGGAGTAGTTTGGGCTATATCATACAGGCACAGGTTTTCCAAAGCAATACTTCTGTTTAGGTAGTATGTGTCAGTTAAATTCTTATTTTAAATGTAGGATTTTAGTACTCTTTTTTGGGATGAAGATTGACCATGGTTTAGCTAGACAATGTGCTCAGATTTGCCATGTAAGGCTGTACCTGTTAAACGGTCTGCAGCTTTGTAGCAACCACATCCTCTATGGCAGAGCATTTTTATACCAAAGCTGTACAATTCTTGTGACACTGTTTTGTTAGTTGATATGTCATCCCAGAGTTCTTTTAGCTCTGTTTTCTCAGTTGTGGTGAGAGAGGCTGTGACATATCTTGCAACTTCAGTGGAATTGTCTGCAATGCATTGCATGTCTATGTTTGCATTCCACAAGCGGGCAATGATTGTATTGTAATCATTGATGCACTTGGATGCTCCGTCCCTTTTAATGTTGTATGTGCTTTTAGGGGATTTGCCTTTTATACTGTGTCTAACAGAAGACATCAAGCTATTTACTTGGCCTTTTTTTCAAACTGGTCTAGGCAAGCCAAAGCAACATTTGCTATAGTATTCACCTTTGTTTGTACATCTACATCAAGAGTATTTGCCACACGTATGTTTTTGGAAGTGTAAGATTTGTGTACGTAGGTCACTATGTGTGGTTTCTGAAGGGATGTTGCAGGTAATGTATTTTTCAATAAATTATAAAACAGTGGCATCACTGTCATGGCCAAATTTGGGAGCATCTTTTATCCACAGGAACATGTGGATGTGTGATGCTCCCCTGGATTGATATTCTTTTCTCCAAAAGAAGTGTTGCACTTCTCTGAGTGGAGGGGTAGCTTTAGTGCAGATGAAGTGCAGCATGGAAATGAAGTGATGGTGAAAGTACCGTGATATATTGACAGGGTCACGAGAACAGAGTTCTCCTGGTGTTTTTCTATCTATTCCATCTTTACTTTGAATTGCAGTGAGTAAGAAGTCGTGCAAATCATCCCATGTGTACTCTGTACAACATAAAGTAACAAGCCATGTGGGTGGGCCTAGGTTCCTTAGCATACAACGTACCTCAGCGTGACGTCAGAGCCACTAGTCTTTTGTACCGCACATGTTTGTCAAAAGATTTGTGATACTTGACTGCAAAACTTCATCTTTGTCATTTATTTTTTGAAGCAGTTGGGTAGCGGACATGTTTAAAAAATTAGGGCCTGTTTTGATTGTGTGTGCAACTCCATAACCGAGTTGCTAGTTCACTTTTAAACAGGAACTGTAAAATGTATTTTACATTTTGTCTGAATCTCGGGTGTTCAGAATATATTTGTAAAGAGCGATATTCTGATGAACTAATTTGTGTGGGTCTTTCATCATCTCATCCTACTTTTCCTGTAAAAAGAGAAGAGGAAAAGAATGTGCTTTGCACTTTTTTCTCATATGCTCATTGGGGATACTTTGGCTTGATGCATTTGAGATGTTTCTAATGCACCTTCAATGCTGTCTTTGGAGTGTAGTGGGTGAATTGTATACTGCTATAAAATATTGGCTGCAGTAATAGGATCTACACGTTCAAATTGGCCAGTTGCTGGTGAGTCTTGAATTATTTGGGTGGTTTCTCTTAACTTTTCCTCTGTTTATGTCTTTGTAGTATTCATTGTTTTCCTTCAGATATTGTAGTGCTTGTCTAACTTTAAGTCAACAAGTTGTTGCCAAATTCTTTTGTTGGTACACCATTAACTAGTAAAATCAAAGATTGATCTATTGGCCATTGTACTGCTAGAGTTTCTACATTTTCTTTAAGATCGAATGGCAAATATACTACTTTTCCACAGATGCCTTTTAGTAACTCAGATGGATGCAATTTGGATGTTTTCGGTTGAAGGCATATTATAGCTTGAAATGGGTGTATTGTTTGGATTATAATGCTTCAATACAAGTTAAGTTGTTGGAGAGCCTTTGGGAGTGGGAATATTTCTGAGTTATTAGTGATAGCACATGGTGGCATTTGGTTGTTATCAAGCTTTGTATTTCAGTACGTGCAAACTATTGAGGGGTCAGTTATTTTGTACTTATTTTCTGCTGGGATTCCTCATTGTCCTCTATTTTGTAGGCCATATGTACTATTGTTCTCTTTTTTATAAAAAGTTCTGCGACAACAGACACATACTTGGTCTGGTATTTCAGTAGATGTGTTTTGAAACTAAGCTATTTCTTTATCATATGCTTTTGTTAGGAGGTTGGTCTTTGTGAGGTTTTTGCTAGTGTTTCCTGAAGTTACTGAATTTTCTAAGTCGACTTCAGTTCCCAAGTATTTACTTTGGAGTGCTCTATTTCTCAAAGGAGTTCTTTGGCTGTTCCATGTAGAAGAATGCTATTTAACTTTTGTAGTTCTAGAGTAGAATTTTTTGCATAGAATAGTCTATGCACAAGATTCTGTATACCAAATTGGTGTGTTGCTAACATTTTGATGTGGTGGAAGGTGCTTTTGCAAGCAGTTCCTGAACTGCAGGCTAATGAATGTCCTCGAAGTCCAGTGTAGCTGTGCAGTGGACAAGAGTCCATGATTTGTAAAGTTTTAATTTTTGTTTTGTCTTTTAGTTTCACATAGTGATTGTTGGAAAGATTTAAAGGATTGCTGGCGTACATTACACATTGAGCCGCATGCCCATTTATACACTGGATGGTTTGTTTGGGCGAAAGGAATATTTGGTTAAAAGTTTGTTGGGGATGTGTTTTCTATAAGCGTTTCATTTTCCACAATGGTATCTCCTACCATTTCATACCCTCAGCCATTACTGTCTATTGCAATTGGGTTGTTTTATTTTTGTTTATAAGCCTCTACATTGAAATATGGTGCTGTACTGTTTGTGTGATCAATCACCTTCACAGAAGTTTGAAAAGGTATCTATATTAAGATTGTGCATGTTTAGAAGTACTTCTTTTTATAATTTAATTTAGTTAGTGGTTTCATTCTGTTTAAAAACAATATAAACAACTTTCTCTTTAGTGGGAAAGCACTGTCGATTAGAGCTTTGAGGATTAGTCTTCTGCAGTAGTTTTTAAGGGTAGATCATGACTTTTCAGCTGTCTTTATGGGATTGTGAAGAACTCTACAGTGGAAAATGTTTTGTAAAATGATTTTTTGTAATGCTTTACTGTGGCTATGTTAACATTGGTAGATATAGTGTTAGGTCCATTAGTAGGTCTGCTTTTGTTTGTACATCCTTTTTTACTTTTAGTTTTTGGAAGAGGGGCTATTTATTTTTAGTGGTCACTGGTTTAGTTTTGTTGAGTGAAGTTACTAGCAGTTTTAATGTTTTCTATACATTATTTTTTATTTTTATTTTTTTAAAATTTTTGTTTTTAACCTACAAAGGTTTTTACAAAAGAAACTGAGAATGACGAAAGAAAAAAGGAGGCAAAGTTTCTCTATTGTCCCTCTGTCGTTTGGAGACGTTCAAAGACACAGTGCAAAATTTTTGCTGTGGCCGTTACCCAAGATGTTTTCTTTCCTCCTATCAGACGAGACCACCAAAGATCTTCGTCTTGTATGTACGATGAGGCAAAGATTTTTTCCAAGTAAGGTCTTCTGATATGATCAACAGCTGGGCATAGTAATAGAAGGTGTCGGACGGTCTCCACTGCGGATTGATTTTTGCAGAATCTGCAAATGTTGGATTCCGACTGGCTTCTAATACGTAAGATTTCATTAGTGGGAAGCAAGTTCAGTCGAGCCCTTAAAAATAGATTTCGAAGTTTCTTGTTTGGATACTTTTCCAAGAAAGGCTGCGGCTCGTTAAGCTCACACGTAAGTGAGCCTGCAATTTATATGCTGCTGCCGTGTCCAGGGTTTGGATCCAGTCTTGCTCATTTAATCTTTTTTGTGTTTTTACAGGATTCTCTAGTAGTTCTTTTAGCGAGCTTTGGATCTCTTTCAGTTTTTCCTCCTGAGCTTTTGTCCAACGGTTTAAGTGGGAGCATTGAGCACCAATTTGTTCTTCATACATGGCATTCAGAAGTTTAGGACGGTCTTCTAAGAGAGTCTTTGTGTAGAGCATTAGGGTGTTTCGCTCTATTACTCCCTTCAATGACAACAAACTTAGTTCTCGTCTTATAAGCGAGATAGGAGTAGAAGTTGGAAGGGTGAGAACTTTTCGCCAGAAGTAACTTTCCAGTTCCGTCCATATCGAATTTGGTAGAAATAGCATGGCTTCTGCTCCATAGGAGATGGCGGGAACAACCTTTGCTTTATAGAAATTTAGTACTGGTGCGAGAGAGAAGCGGCCAAATTTTCTGTCCACAGCCTGTGCCTGGGCGCCCAGACTTCTTATTTTTGATCGTAAGACTGATTGCATCGCCTTTTCCTGTTTTGAGTTATCTAAAGTAACTCCTAGATATTTGAATTCGGTCACTTTTTCAATCTGTACACTCTCCACGTACCATTTGAATTTGTCCGAGGTTTCTCTGTTTTTTCCTAAAATCAATATTTTAGTTTTAGACTTGTTAATCTCAAGATGATTATTGGTAATGTATTTCACAAAGCTGGTCAATTGCCTCTGGAGACCAACAGCTGTCTGATCCAGTAAGATGACATAGTCAGCATAAAGCAGTCTAGAAATTGTACTCTTGCCTAGTTGTGGAGGAAAGGATCGTACTTCGTGTTCTGAATCTTTGTAGTCTCCTATGTATGACAGGAAAAGAGCTGGGGCCAAAGGGCAACCCTGTTTTACTCCCCGATTTGTCGGTATCGCTGCCGATAACAGCCCTTGGTTGTTAAGTCGTACTTGCATCGTGGTATTTTTGTGTAATGAAATAATTGGTTGCAGGATCTCTTCCGGGCATTTCCAAGCACACAGTTGTTTTCCACAGGGTAGGTCTATCGACTTGGTCAAAAGCCTGGCTTAGATCTATAAAAGCCATATAAAGTTGATTTCCTTGCGCCATCGCCTTTCCCTTTAGGATACTGAGAATCAAGATGTTTATTGTGGTGCCCATGTTCTTCTTAAAACCCGACTGGAAGGGGTCATCACATTCTGATTCTTGTGCCCAGTTTTGAAATCGCCTTAAAAGTAGAGAGCCGTAAACTTTGCCAATCACATCCAGTAAAGCGATAGGGCGGAAATTTGAGGGGTTGTCCCTGTTGCCTTTTTTATATATCGGGACAACTAGTGAGGACGTCCAGGAGACAGGAAGACTCTTTGTTTCGGCGCATCGTTCAAGTACCAAACTGATAAAAGACGACCATTCCTCCGGATGTTTTTTCAGTTCCATATTGGAAAGGCCGTCTGGTCCCGGCGCTCTGGAGTTTTTTAGTTTTTGAATTTTCTCCAAAATGTCCCTCCTATCATGGAGCTCTACCCATGGGATCTCTTTGTTGTGGCTATGTTAACATTGGTAGATATAGTGTTAGGTCCATTAGTAGGTCTGCTTTTGTTTGTACATCTTTTTTTACTTTTAGTTTTTGGAAGAGGGGTTATTTTTTTTTAGTGGTCACTGGTTTAGTTTTGTTGAGTGAAGTTACTAGCAGTTTTAATGTTTTCTATACATTATTTTAGAAGTGGATGATTATATGGCTTGCTTTTATTCTTATCTGCTCTATTTCTTCTTTGTTTTCTAAGGAGTTGCTGTTTAGTAGGCATTCTGTTCTGCCTGTTGGGGAAAAAAAGAAAGTTTGCGTTTGAAAGTTGTGGAATGTATGCGCATGTATTGTGAATCGATGTGTGGATGTGATTGTAGAGATGAAGAGAGTGCTGTGTGATTGTGTAGTGGGATGATAGGTGTAGTTGGGATGGTGGTAAGAGTAAGATTCTGTGGAGGTGTGATGGGATTGGATTAGTGAGTAATGGAGTGGTGGTGTGATTGAACAAATAGGGAAATTATGATGTTTTTAGGAAAACGGTGGTTGTTATAATGTTGCTGTTTAGATGGGAATAGAAAGAGTGTGAATGTTGCAATATAATGAGTAAGAGTGAAATAAATGTTGTTGATTAGAAAAGAATACTCTAGGCCAGAGGTCTTCAAACTGTGGGGCGCGCCACAGGGGTGCGGCCGCATTCCAGGGTGGGGGTGGAGGGGCGCGAGAACCCAGCATGAAATGTAAAAAAAAAAGAACATTTTAGATTGGAGGAAATGGACAGGGGCGGTTCACATGGACACTGGACCATAAAAAAGTCTCAGGCACCAATGAAAAAGTGTTTGAATAGTACCCAAGTGGGTGTTTTTAGTTAAAATGTAAGCAAATTGTGATATTTAAAGAAATATTATTCAGCAACAATGTAAGCAAATTGTGATATTTAAAGAAATATTATTCAGCAACAATGGTAAAAACTACTAGCAGCATAGTGAAGTAACTCATCAAACTAGCCCACATTGGCCGAAAAAGTGGCCCATTTTGACTGACCTACACTAGCATTTAGCATTTTTGGTACGGGCATTGCCCTATTTCCCTATATGCCAGTCCAAGCTTGGTGGCTCATCCATAATGGGCAAGGGGGCGTCCACCCAGTGGCCCCCTCACCCATTATGGAGGAGCCGAGGAGCCAGCCCAGTGAAACTCTAAGCACTCCCTCAGCTGCTTTTTCCAGCTGAGGGAGTACTCCTGGGCTGGCTGAACTGTCAAAGAGAAAAACTGTTTCCTTTTGACAGTTCTGTTCCCCAGCCCCACATGCTCACTGGGCCATGCAAGGGTGGGGGCGTTTTGCTTCGCCAGCCTTGCATAGCTCATTGGAAATGCTGGCTGGAGCACTGCATGTGTGTATGTGCAAGGGGGAGCTCCTGTGCCTCCTCGCACATACAGACAGAGCAACCTGGAGCAGGGCATTTCAGCACCCACGTGCAAGCCCCTGCAGAAGGTACGTTTATGTTAATTTATTTTTTATTCAAATTTGTGTATGGATGCGTGTATACTTGTGTTATGAGTGAGTGTATCACACTTTAAAATCGTCCAGTCCAGTCTTGTTTTTTTGTTGCATTCTGGGACTTGTAGTCTGAGCTGTGTAATGGGAGAAGTGGAATTACAAGTCACAGAATACAAAGAAAAAACCAAGACATGATATGCACCTATAGATTGGAATGGGTCATGTTGGCAAGTATGCATGTACGGCCAACATATTAAACATCTACACACCAAGTGGCATTTAAAAATGTTTTACACATCTTTTCAATCAGCTTTTCCTTTCTTTTAGAAAAATGTTAGCCACGGTGCTGCTATGAATGCACATATGAAATGCTTCTAAAAAGAAACAATTTTAAATGCACAGTAACTTGTTGTGAGCAGGTGCTGAATGCTGCTATGCATGGCATTTGTTTCCTGAGAGGATAAAGGCAGTGAATATGGCAAATAAAATGTGCACAAGATCACACAGTTAATAGCTTTTCTTTAAAAAAATCTTTTTATTGAGAATTTTCAACCCATGTAACAGAACAGCGGGCCTGTCCAAATGCAGGGCACATGTAGCTGGTATTCTCGACCCCCAAACCTTCAAACCTCCCACCCCTGTATCCAACCCACCCAAACCACACAAACTCTGCCCCACCCTGCATATGCACGTGGTTAATCAACATACTAGACACTATTACAGTTCGAGAGGCATTAGATTGTGTGTATCAAGGCGGAAAAAATGCATTTGTCCAAGTTGAGGGGGATGTTGTCTGCCCAATGGCCCATCCATCAACCCATAGTAACACCAGAGTACATTCGGAGTACATTCCCCACAGAGTTGCAGCATTCATCGGTCCCACTCGGTAGGTTATGCATGGCAGTGCTGACCCAGCCTGGAGTCGGGGTATCCCCATTGGTATCCCTGGGCCGGGTAATACAAAACAAGGTAGAGTAGACTCCTGCTCCACCTCCCCCTTCAATTCCCCCGGGCATCCCGATCAATCACATACAGTCTGCTGGGTTCGCGCACCCCCATGCCCAAGGCCACCCTCCTTCCTTTGGGCACACTTAGTTCAGACATCAGATATAGGCGTCCGCCAATGCCCTAAAGCAGTCTGCCTGTATGGTTTTGGACCGCGCTTAAGAACAGCACATTCTAACAAGCACATCTTTATTAATAGGGTCAGCCAGGCCTGTTTAGTGGGTGCAGTATCTGCCTTCCAATGTGGGATCAGGAGCCTGCGGACCAAAAATAGTAAAACGTGTACCACCTTTCTGGTCATAAGGTTGGCATGCCAGTCATCACTGTTGATGCCAAAAAACATTGGGGCAGGGGCCAACTCTAAAGGGACACCATGAGCCTGGGTAATATGTCTATGAACCATTGCCCAATATGTCTTGATCTTCAGGCAGGTCCAGAGGATGTGTCCCATTGTGCCCAACCTCCCACACTGATGCCAGCATGCAGATGTCGGTGTGAGGCCCATCCTATAGAGTTTGCTAGGTGTATAATATCGCCTTTGGACCATCTTAACTTGACTCTCCATATTACCGATGTTGTGTGATGCTTCAGATATGGCATCGCAAATGTCATATATGTCCCCTAAGTCTAATAGGGTCTCCAAGTCTCTAGACCACTGTCCCACCAGTGTTTGGTTATGCTTGGCATTGTTGGGGATACAGATAGTGTAAAATGAGCACAGATGTGGCAAGGTGGACATGTTCCGTTCCAGCTCTAATTCCCCGGACGTCGGTGTGGCTTGCAGCATTCGCTCTTTAGTGTTCAAGCGTATTACCGCTATCAGGGTGTGATACCAGAGCCAATCTGCCTATAGGGGATTCTCCATCGTATATGTCCATCACTCTAACTTGTGGCCAGAGGGAATCATGGTTGGCATGTAATGTATGAGGTAGGCCGATCGGCATGATTGCGCACATGCTAATCCAGGCAGGTGCTGCCCGTATATCTGAGCCCACGAGTGCTCTCATTCTTAGCCACTGTTTCAGCGTTGGGCCCAGTAAGGGGTTCAACCTGATTGCTCCAGGTAATTCAGACGGTGGGATGGCCTAGATTTCAGATGTAGAATATGGTGCCTTCCTACCCCTCCTTTAAAATTTTGTAAAATGGGCGTCTAGACCCTCATACTTCAAAGTGTCGGTGTGCATGACAGCATCATCGCCAAATAGATAAGCTTCGGCAGAGAGTTAATTTTGAAGGCATTGATACAGCCCATGAGGGATAGCGGGGTAGGGTATTCCATATGGCCATGTCGGATTTGATCTTCTGGAGGATCAGGGGGTAGTTGAACACCATTATTTTGCTCAGATAGGGGCTGATATATATCCCTAGATACTTAATACAGTGCAACTGGTGGCAAAAGGGGATGACCCCACCCGATTTCCATGGGATGTCAGGTCTGAGCGAGAGGATTTCTGACTTCGACCAGTTAACCTTGTATCCAGTTATGGGGCTGAAGTCACATAGCATTTGTCTAAACCGTGGAAGAGAAGTCCCAAGCCTGCCGCCATAGATCAGGAGGTCAACCGCATACAGCGAAAGTCAATGTTCCTCTCCTCCCCGTAGTATGCCTGACCACCCAGAATCGGTGTGAAGTTTTTCCGCAAGCAGTTTGATAGAGTGCACGTATAGAAGGGGGGAAAGTGGGCATCCTTGTCTGGTGCCAGAGTGCAGGTCAAACGGGGCTGAGTTAATACCATTTGTGGTTACAGAGGCCATGGGATCTGTATACAGCAGCCCGATTAATCCCAGGAATGCTGGAAGATATTGGGAATTGTCTATACCTGATGAAGGGCCAGAAGGCCTGAAACACGATGTATTATAGAGATAACAGAGAGACACATGGAAAACCATTTGCATACTTACCTGCCTCATCTCTTAACAATGGACTCAGAACTACTTGGTTCTTATTGAAAACCAATTATTCTTTTATTGAAGAATTGTGAAGAAAAACAATATACATTTGATTTTGTTGTAACAATTTACTGTACTGTTTCAATCACCAAAGTGTGTGAATGTGACCGAACACAGAATAGGGTGAAACTGTATGTGTAGAATTGTATCATGAAAAATTTGGTTAAAAAATCTTTCTTTCTGTTGATCTAATTATTGTTTTTTACTGATTCATTTTATTAAACTTAACACACTGAATGTTTTTAAAATAATGTTAAGCATTGTTATTTGCTAGAAAGTGTGAACAGAGCTCTAGTCCCACCGGCTGGTGACACTCACTCCATTGTTCTGTTTACTTACCGATCTTGTAGCCCGAGATCAGCATCTGTAGCACCTAAATATTACTGAATTTAGTGACAAAGTATCAGATTTATCAGAAATTGTCTTATTTTGAGTGCCCCTCTACACAACTATTTGGTTATATCTGGCGGTAGGACCCGCAGTCTTCTGGGTCTTTCCCCTTCTTGTGAAAGACAATCATGTTGGCCGCAAGCATCAACCGTGGTAGGCAACTGTTGGCGTGCGCTTCTGCGAACACCGCCTCCAGCAATGGAGCCAGACATTTGGGCATCGTCTTCTAGAAGTCAATGGGCAGTCCGTCAGATCCGGAAGCCTGACCCGCTGCGAGGGAGCCAATAGCCCAAGTTATCTCTGCCGCCGTGATTGGGTTGTCCAGTTCAGCACTTTGGTCATCACTGATTTTCTGTGGTCAAATACTTGCAAGAAGAGCGTCTATCCGATGGTGTCAGAGCTTGCGTATAGTTTGTTATAATATTCGGCAAACTGTTTATATCATTTCCTGCAGTGAGGGGCGTCCTGTCGTGGTCTCTGAAACTAACTGCGTTTTGCAAAGCCTGCCTGGTACGGAGGGTGAGCACCATTAGATGAAGGGGTTGGTCCCCATCTTGATAGTAGGCTTGTAACCAGTTAGAAAACGACTTTTGGACACGTTGGGTGGAGACACGTCTAAGCTTGGCATGCAGCCTGAGAAGACGTGTGTACATTTGGGGATTGCAGGTTAGTTTATGTTGCACCTTGGCACGTGAGATATCGGCTCTAATCTGTGTTTCTTGCTCCCGCCACGTCTTCAGTTTGTTTGCCCATCCGAAGATGCATTGCCCCCTACGAAAGGCCTTGAAGGCATCTCAGCAACCAACCGTAGGGTACCCCTGGGTCAAATTGGTTTGCCAGAACATGTCTGTATTGTTTCTGAGGTGCTCACAGAAGTCTCAATAGCCCAATGCCCTTTGATTGAGGCGCCACATTGGTCTATCCTGCAGCACACCAGCAGTTCAATATGTAGGAGTACAGAGGCATGGTTCGACACTGTCATGGCCAGTATCACACAGTGACGCACAATTGCTAGAGCACTGGTAGGGACCAGCCAGTAGTCCAGCCTGGAGTAGGACCTGTGGCGTCTCGAGTAAAAGGTATAGTCCCGGTGGCGTGGATGTACAGGGCACCATGCATCCGCCAGTCTCAGGTTGGACATAAGGGCCAGTAGGTAGGCCCACTTGCGCAGGGTTGGCTGCTGCGACAGGGTGTGCCTTGGTGATCCAACCTAGGGTCAACCACTGTGTTCCAATCACCCCCAATGAAAGTAATATTACCCCGTAGGTGCGCGCAGTTTGTGAACACGTCTCTGAAGAAGGAGGGCGTGTCTGCTGTGGGCGCATAGAGATTCAGGAGGCTCATGGGCTGGTGTTTTATATGGCCATGGAGTAGGATATACCTCCCTTACCTATATGTGATCGAGTGGAGGGTGTGAAATGGGATGGACTTGTGGATTAGGATCGAGACCCCTCTCTTCCCACAGTGCAGGGAATGTACAGCTGTACCTACCCATCCAGAATTTGCCTGATTCAACTGCATCAAGCTGTGTCTCCTATAAGAGTCTGCACATCCCGCAGATAGTTGAGCATGCTCTTGATAGGGTTACCGATCCCCTGGGTATTAAGGGTAACCAGTCGCAAGTCAGAGGCCATAACCCGCCTTAGGAAGTAGATGAGAGTGCCCTGTTGTCGGGTGGAGAAAATTGTCAGAAGGCCTCTCATACCAAGCGTTGGGTGCATGCATCTGCAAGTTACAAATCTCGGAACATAAAACAAAACCTTCAACCTTAAAACCATAGTACAAATATTGGAATAGATAAACAGTATCCCAATACCATGTGATTCAAGCCCATGCAGTTGAAGAGGTAGGAGAGAAGAAATATAACCCTCCCATACCCCCCAGCATACCAGCAACCCCAGGTGGGACTGATGGCAGTTCAAGCAAGCTAAAGCCAAAACCAGGCCAAACTGAACCCAGCTTCGTCCCCAGCTAGGGGAGGCCTAAAATGGCTCAGGGTGGTGGGCGGTGCGGCGAAGCACTGCCCGCATGGATATTTTCAAGAGTATGAAATGCCATGGGTGATCGTTCCCCCTGCCCTTGATGTTGTCAATATAGTGGCCACAGTATGGGGAAGCGCAATTAGTGCAGGGATGTAATCATGCCATCAGTGAGCCATCTGAAATTCAGACTCACAGCTAGAACAAAAACAGGGAAACAATGTCATTCAAGTCAGGGGCCGTGTACCCCTGTGACCCAGTCCCACCAGTCACCTGTCAGTTCACTACCTTATATCTTTTGATCGCTGCTGTTGATCCAATTGTAGAAACTCTGCATGGCTGGATTGGCCCTCCTCCCCCGCTACGGTAGGGAAGTCGGTGGTAACAATCTCATGTTGTAGAAGGAGGCCCCATGCTCCTTCCAGGTCCTCAAAGGAATGCCACTGTTTATCCAGCTGAATACACCAAATGGCCGGGAATTTTAAGTAGAATTTGTGGTTAGAGCCTTTCAGTGCTTCAAACAGAGGACTAAACCTTTTCCTTCGATGGGACACCTCAGCAGAGTAGTTGTTAAATAGCCTGATGTCTGCCCCCTGCGTGCATATTACACCTGCAGTTCGGTAAGCGCATAGAATGGCCATCTTGTGTTAGAAATTGAGAAGGCACATGGTGATGGGGCGTGGGCGTTCTCCAGCTGCTGGCTTCGGGATAGGGGCTCTATGCACTCTCTCGATCACGTAGGACTTCGGGTCTTGAATATGCAGTTGTTCCTGGAAGAAGCGATATATGTACGCCTTTAGGTCCGAACCTTCCACCTGTTCTGGCAGGCCTACAAGGCAGAGGTTGTTTTGACGGGACCAATTTTCCTGGTCTTCAATTTTAGCCCATAGGCGCTACACCTCCTTAATCAGTCCGTCAAGTTATGTGGTGGCTACCATACAGTTATCCCCAAGCGCACTGATGCATTGCTCATTGTCAGATGTGGGGTCCGCTTGAGCATTCATTCGAGTCTGGACATCTTGTAAATCTCGCTTCATGTCCTAGACTGTGCTATTTGTCTCCAGTGTTCTTTGACCAATAACCCTCATCTCCGCCAGTATAGCTTGAAGTTGATTCTGGATCTCCATCTTGGGCTGTTGGCGCGAGGAGCGGTGCAATGACATCTCTGTTGAGTTCAGGTCAATGTGAGAAAACTAGGAGGAGATCCCAAAGGTCCACTCGCATGGATTCCTACCTTAAATATGGGAAAAACTGAAAATTTGCAATATAGGGAAGGTAGAAAAAATGAATGTCAACAATTACTACCTCTCTTAGTGATAAATTTGCATTTTGAAGAAATATATAAACTTTAATATGAAGTAATTTTTAAGATAGACATGGTACATATATTAATACATATAAAATTCATTTTCAGATACACAATTGAGACATTGACAAAAACTGTTTCAGACATAGTAGTTCTAAAAAATTAGAAGCATATATTAATATAGCCGTTTGCATTTAACCTTTGCTGTGAGTCCCTAATTTATGTAAGGTTTTCGATCTTTCTAGATCTCTAGATATTTTAATGCAATCTATTTAAACTTTTAGATTGCCAACTCGACATGTTTTAGTCCTCTATAACAAGTGCTGGGACTTTCTTCAGGAGTAGTCATAGACATCAAAATAGAGTGGTCAAGCAAATGGTCTGCGATCTTCCTTGGGTGAAGAATCTTTGGTTAAAAAAGATGTTTGTTATAGTAACTGTTGACAAAACCGAAAACCAGAATCAGTATTATATTTAATATTCTGGCAACACAATTTAAGGTGTTGAGGAACAGGACAAGATAGATAAATTACCTGTCCGTTCTAGTGTAGGAACTCCCTTGGCGGATAGAAACAAATCCACATTAATTGGGCGTGTTCTCTTGCGGGAAGTATGTATTCTTCCTTTAATACCTACAATGGGTAAAGTGAGGGAGTAGTTAGATCTGCCTTTCCTCTGTTAGTCAGGGCTAAACAAAGCCATATAGACTAGTCTTCATTACGGTTTAAGAGTTTGTTAGAACTTGGATATTCTGCCTTATTTTAAAAATGTATTATTTTAAAAATGTAATATTTTAAAAATGTAACGCCTACCTTTCAAAAAGGTTGGTAGGAGGCTACACTCTGATCCTTGCCAGTTGGGTGATTCCTCGTGGCTGGGAGTGTGGAATATGCGAACCTTCTATTTTTCAAAAAATCGTGCCGGTACGTGTTCTGTGCGGCGTCTAGAGGGTGGGAAATCCGAATTAGTTATGCAATTATATTGGGTATCGAAATTTCCTGTTAATGTGGGACTATTTACCTTTTCGGCGAAACAGGTGGAGAATACAAGCCTAAACCTTTTTCCAATAGTTGTTTTTCGGTATTAGTGGGTTCGTAGGTCGATAGATTGACTAGAAGTTGTTGTCGCTCCGGAGATATGTCTGATCTCCGTTCCGGTAAAGGCGGAGCTATTGTAATGCTTAATAAGAAAGACTATATTGCAGAATGTCTAAAACAACTGGGAAATGGAGACTACTATAAGAGACTAAGTACAGATCCCACTAAAGACTTACAACAAATGATCGAACTTAAAACTACAAAAGCCCTCGAAAGAAAGTGGATTAGTAAACAAGAATGGGCATTCCTAAACAATCCAGAACCTATTGTACCAAAATTCTACTGCCTACCCAAAATTCACAAATCCCTTGTGAACCCCCCAGGCAGGCCAATATTCTCCGGCATTAACGCTATTTTAGAACCACTTTCAAAATTTGCGGATCACTATCTAAAAGGCTATGTGGTAAAAATGAGATCATATCTAAAAGATACTAAAGATGTGATAAAAAAATACGAAAACTTACCATACAATCCTGAGAATTCTTACCTAATAGGGTTAGACATAGTCTCTCTATATACTAATATTCCGCAACAGGCCACACTAGAAACAGTAAGCGAAATCTTACTCAACAGACTAGATAGCAACCCGGTACCTAGTTCATTTATTATCTGGTGCATAGAACTAGCACTCACACGAAACTATTTTGAATTCCAAGAATTCTGTTTTCAACAGATCGAAGGTACAGCTATGGGAGCCACTATGGCTCCCAGCCTAGCAAATCTGTTTGTTGAATTCTTCGAAAAACAATTTATCTACATGACGAACCCTTTTGAAGACAATATTCAATCGTGGGCAAGATATGTCGATGACATACTTATGGTATGGACAGGAACAGCAGAAAAAGCAGAAGAATTCTTAAACTGGCTCAATAGCTGCAATCGCCAACTTCAGTTCACCATAAATATTCAAAAACATTCAACGACTTCTTAGACCTTACTATCTTTCATGAAGAAGGCCACTTACTTGTAAAGCCTTTTCACAAATCCACAGAGAAAAATTCCCTTTTACACTACGAGAGTCATCACGTTAAACACCTAAGGGACAATTTACCATACGGCCAATTTTTACGCCTTAAAAGGAATAGCAGCCAAAAACCAGCTTTCGAAGAAGAAGCTGAAAACTTAACTGCCAAACTGAGACAAAGAGGATACCCTAGAAAACTAGTAAGAAAATCTGCAAAGAGGGCATTTAATAATAATCGTGATGCCCTGTTGGAGGAAGTCTAAACAACCTGCTAATGATCGCCTTGTATGTGTGAATACATTCATGAATCTTAGTCTAAAGATCTATCAAATAATCAAGAAGCAATGGAAAATTTTCGAAAAGGGAAATCCTCTAATACCAACACCTATGTTTGCATATAAAAAATCAGCAACGATAGGCAATAGAGTTAGTAGCAGCAAACTGAAGGTCAATAGAACCAAAACGTTAAGCCATACACAAACCTGGGGCCTTAACCCAATTGTGGGCCATTATCCATGTGGCAATTGCATGATGTGTAAACAAACACAAAAAACCAAAGAAGTTGATATTGGACTACCCAAAATGTGGCAACAAACACAGTTCACGAATTGTAATTCAGAATATGTCCTCTACATGATTACCTGTCCCTGTAACAAACATTACATAGGAAAAACAAACAGAAGAGTAAAAGTTAGAATGCAAGAACATAAAAGCTGCCTTAAGAATAAAACACCAAAGGCCCCTTTAGTAAAACACTTTTCTGAAGTCAAACACAGACATGAAGATTTCAAATGGACTATACTCCTAATGGTACAAGGGAACGACCACTTCACCAAAAGTAGAATTCTCCTCAAAAAAGAACAAAGGTTAATTTTTCTAACACAGAGTGACAAGAAAGGGCTCAATGAGTCAATTGAATGGCTAAAAATCTGAACTACGAAAAATACGATGAAACGGTGATAAATCTGAATTATGAAAAACGCAACGAAAAATTGAATTTTTTCAGGCCAGTAACTGTTTTTCATGACAGTGAAACTACTCGCTATGTCAGCAGAATACTATAGGATAAAAGCCTCTCATTTAAAGGCATGGTCTAGTAAAAATTTTTATTGTCCCAACGGGTCGGCCATGTTTTTTTAAGCCTAAGTGGCTCGATTTTAGAAAACTTTCCTATGGACCTTACCCGAGTTTTCGTCCATTAAACGCACGCGAAAACAAGCACCAGGGAGCCGCCATTTTCTGATAATCCTATCTTTTCCCCGATCGCTCTGGCGGACCTGCTTTTGCGGCACTAAATCAAGCCTGTCATCAGCAGACTCGTACCGCCCATTTCCCAACGCCAAAGCACGTCTCGTGTCAACATTCGCTGCGCTTCAGCTAATGACGTGTCGCCATGGAAATGGCAGGACGCCTCTCTCCTCAATAAGTATAAACAGACCGTTTCACAACACACAGCAGCCGATTTTCTATTCCATTCCGCTCTCTGTGTTACTTTGAGTATTCTGTGACTCGTTTCTGTGCTCTGGTCAGCTACCTTCGCCGCTTGTAGCCCGTGTGAACAGATATCAGTACCACCGCTATAAATTATTTTAGTTTGTTTAACACACAATGGCTACAATAATGCCCTACATGTACGAGCCCGAGTATACCGAGGAGGAACTACTGGAAAGGGAAGCACGCGAAAACGATGGGGATTCGGACGGCAGTTGGCAGGACGAATCAACAGATGAAGAGCCTGGGCCTAGTCGAATGGACGGCGTCTCCACCTAGTGCACATGCAATCGGTGCGAGCTAATGCCAACTGAGGACGAGAACTGCTGCTGCCGAGAAAACTCAGGATGCCTGGCCTACATTTCGGAAGGCGAGCCACGACCGCAATGCATCACCGCGCTGCCAGACTTCAGGGCAGCCTGCCTCACACGGGCCGTGTTGAGAATAATGATGGTGCTTATGCACGAACTTCGAGCAACTGTTCGTCCTCGTAATCCGAGTAACGAGTAAGTATACTCTGCTTGTCATGCCACTCCTATTTCATGTTATTCTACTATATCCAAAATTACATCTACATATCATTGTAACGCATGTAAGTCATTCAATAGTGTGCATTGTCTAGATAGCATTTGTCCGTGTAAAATGCCATTAGTTACAAGAATTGTCATTGACAACAAACGTTTATTAAACTTATCTGGGTCATTTAAAAACAGTTTGTGTCATTCCTTTTCACAGGTGGTACAGGCTGGTGGCCTATCGTTCCTTTACATGGTGGCTTCACGGGAGGCTTGGACACCGCGTTCGAAGAGTGATACCCGCCTGTGCCGTTCATGCCATTAGAGAAACATTCCCGAGTGACAGCGGTCAGTACAGGGGATTTTCTCTCGCTGTTCTGCAACCTGACCTGTAAAATCTTTAAAGTCTTCTATTTTTGTGTCATGAAAATAAGATACAAAATAAAACACCACATATATTTTAACAACGTTTGTCTCGATTTTTTAAATGAATCAAGTGTGTCTCCATTCAAGGATGGACGTCAGACACCTGTGCAGGGTGGTCACTATCTATCTAAGCTAACATAACATATTCTCGATAATGCATGCACTAAATAACCCTTGTTCAAAGTCTTTCAGTAGGTTATGTCTCTATAAAAGTCACACATATATCTATACTAACAATTACCATTGGATTATACAGGCCCTAGGGTCTTGGCCACTATAATACACCAGTTGAAGTGTGGGTCTGTGCTCACAAGAATCTCCGGTATGTGGCATTGGTTATTGATAAGCAACGATATACTATCATTGATATAAAGGCGATATACTGTATATTGATATAAAGGCGGTTCGCGCCGGTGGATGCGCGCTGGCATGGGGGGCTGTGACGGGCGCGAAAGGCCAAGGTGCCAAACTGAATGTACACTTCAAAAGGTGTCCCACGCCAAGGGGCCATCGGTCACATGGCCTCCTCAGACCCCGTGTCTCCAGGCAGGCCTCCCATGAGGCAGGCCGTCCCCCTAATACCACGACATACATACGTCATTCATTCACAAACACACCCCAGTTTCTAATACTTTAAAAACCACTCGATATGTCTCATGAGAACATCTTTGTGCTTTGCAAGTCAACTCTTGAACGTGCTACTTGGGAACCACTGAGATCTATGCTAATCTGCTTGTCGTCGTGCTATCCGTGAACTCTGTGACCGACCGCTTCGAGCATACCCATCAGTGTGCTACCTGTGGCCATCCACCTATTCTCCCGCAACATACTGCTCTGCTTGCTGAACCCAACTGTTTGTTGGTCAAGGTAAGGCCATGTATCCTGGTTATATTTCACAGATTTTTAAATTTCTATCTATTTTCCAGTAGAGTACAAAATAGTGCTATGTTCATTGGTCTCATTGGTATTGACTTCAGTTTCCATTGCTATGCTATCAATAGATCTATTTATTTTCATCTGTGACTATTGTGATTGAATTGCATCCTTCGGGGGTCCAGTCAATAATGTTAGCATGTTTTCTTCTCGTGCAAGACAGAACATCCAAGGGACGAGTCACATGTTCAGATTTCAGTCACATCAATTATACATTTCTGCAACTTATGCAAATACTAAGCAGCACATAATGAACTGGTATAGTTCCTGCGACCAAAACAAACCTTGCATTGATCATTGTATGATTCATTTACTTTTGTATCAAATCTTTACTCTTGAAGATTGTATAATAATCTCGATATTTACTTTTCAGATTCATCAACAATGCCTGCCTGTTCGATTAGCGGTTGCCCTTCGAAGACCCATGCGAAATCTGAAGGAACTACAATGCATGTATTCCCGAAAACTGTTGATCGAATAAGAGAATGGGTCAGACATTGCGGATATCCACTGGATGAGCTGGAAAGTAGAGTCCAAAAAGTCTTAGAGGACAAGAGGGGTGATCGATACCGCATCTGCAGCCGGCACTTTTCCTTGGACATGTACACAACTTCTTGGGTAACAAAGAAGAATAAACGGCGAACGACACGGAAATTGCGCGAAAACGCTATTCCCACTCTATTCGTCCACATTCCGCCACAGGTGAGTCAAGTGTCCGGATTTAGCTTTAGGCCTCGTGGTAGTGTGTAGGTATCCGAACGGATTAATTGATATTGTAGGTGTTCTATCCCTTGTAATAATTTCGATATTGATATGAGTGTATACTTTTTTGAATAATGACATTTATCAATATATTCTTTTTCAATTTCATAACCCACAAACGCAATGTATATATATATGGGGAGAGGGAACTGTGCTGTATTGAGCATTTTTCAAGTATTCTGTCGGCTTACATGGCTATTTTTAATATTGGCATTTCATTATCAATCATTAATTGACCTTTACAACTTCTTGACTATCCCTTGAATCTGAAGCAAGAACATTCTACATCCTTGACGTGGTCGCAGTTATCAACCACTTCTAGCGCGTATCAGGTAATCTTACTAGGCTAATCCGCTACAGACTTGTTTTATGCATGTCAAGTAATAGTTTTATTCTATCGTGTAATTATTTTACAGAATGTTTGTTTACTGCTTTCCAATTAATATACAGCTTAGTTATCGTCCACTGGTGTTTGTTTTCAGTTATAATTAGTGTTATCCATACTAATGCAAGTACTGTCTTTCAGGGAGATGCTGAAGTGTCCGCCACATCTACAACGTTTCTAGATGTTCCTCACCAGCAGGAGGTATGGATACTGACAGCTCCATCAAGCGTCATCATCAGAGCTGGAATTCTTGTCGTTTGATTGTTCTACACAATGTTTCATTCGTGGTTAGCCGTTGATATGTACCTGTGCTGTCGACCCCAGGTGTATTTTATGTTTTCGCAATTGTAATCTTCACTAATGCAAGTACTATGTTCCAGGCAGTTGATGGAGCGTCAACCCCTGCACTTGATGCAGAGCCTGACATTCAAGTATACGAATCGGCGCAACAGCTTTCGGAAGTGCGCACTACATTTGCAACATCCATAGATATTCTTCAGCAGCAGGAGGTATGGATAATGACAGCTCCATCATGCGTGATCTTATAACGTGATTCCATTTGCTATACTTTCTTCCCTATTAACGCAAGTGCTGTGTTTCAGGGAGACGACGGAGCTTCCACCACAATCAAAACATCTCATTTAGATGATGCAGATGTAAAGGAATCGTTGAAATAAGTCGATGAAATGTGATCATATTTGGATTTTCCTTGATTCTTTTGGATAATGCAACTTTCGCGGTTATCTCCTTATATGTACCTGTGCGTTCGACAACAAGTGTGTGTTATGTTTCCAATATTGAAAACCATACTAATCCAAGTGCTGTGTTTCAGGGAGACGACGGAGCTTCCACCACAATCACAACATCTCATTTAGATGATGCAGATGTAAAGGAATCGTTGAAATAAGTCGATGAAATGTGATCATATTTGGATTTTCCTTCATTATTTTGGACAATGCATCATTTGCGGTTATCTCTTGATATGTACCTGTGCCGTCGACCCCAAGTGTGTGTTGTGTTTCCAATATTGAAAAGCATACTAATGCAAGTACTGTGTTTCAGGGAGATGCGGATGCCTCCTCTCGAATACAACCATTCATGGCAGTCCATGCAGAGCCAGAGGTATGGATACTGACAGTTCCATCGAAATAGATCATCACTGGTCGAATACTTGTCCTTTGATTGTTGCACACAATGTTTAAATCGTATTTGGCTATTGAGATGTACCTGTGTGTTCGTCCTCACGTGTGTTTTATGCTAACAATATTTTGATACATAGTAATGAAAGTACTATGTTTCAGGGAGACGATGGAGCCTCATTCCGTGCTGTCTATGCGGATACAGAAAATATAGTCCTTGCAGCGCAAGAGGAAGGGAGGACATGCGGAAACAAATCGGAGCTACAGCGTGCAGATGTTGAAGGTTGAGTCAAAAAAGTTGCAAAGAAAAAAAAACAAAAAAAGGTTAGTTACAAACAGTTAATAACTTTGTGGTGGGGACTATTTTATGTTTTTTTCCAGTCAATTCTACTACACTCCATCTTGTGTTTAAACTGAACATCCCTTTTCCAATCTCTCCTCCAGTTACCCGTGAGCGTCAGAACTATACACACACAGACAGTGAAGCGAATGAGAGATGTGGCTTGCCAGACCATGTACACTATGGAGGAACTATTAATTGAGGCGAGGCGTGTTCAGGCTCGAGATGTTCATGTCCAATGGCCAGAACATGAATTAACTGTGTTTGGAGACTATAGCAAAGTTGCATTGGACCATAGCTACAGTGCGACCGGACCACCACAAGAAGATGTTATTGAATGTATTGAAAATAGCTCTGAAGTAGTTGCAGATCAATTTACACAATCTACACCCGCCAAAAATTTGCCACCAATAAACATGTCGACATTGTTGTGTTCTCCCATCAATGTTGAAGTGGCAGATGTTGAAATGAGAGAGAATGAACCAGCCGCAGCATCCATAGACGCATCAGAACTTGATAGCAGCGATATTACTTTCCAATGTGTTGAAATCTCCACAACGTCAGAGGCCGAAACAACGTTGACGCAGGATGACAGTCTAATGAAAGAGAGCAAATACATTGTATTCAACAGTTGTTTGATGGAAATTATAAGTATGCTGAAATGTGTGCGTTCCATTAGAGGGAATGTATGTGGGAAGCCATTGATTAATGTGACTCGTCAAATAAAAGGCAGTAACGTCAAAATAAATGCCGCCTGTAGATTAAATCATAGGTTCTCATGGTCTGCACAACCAATGCTGGGGAAAATGCCAGCAGGCAATCTACTGTGTGCAGCTGCATCACTTTTTAGTGGCTCCAGTTTTAGAAAGTTAGAGGCTTTCTTTCAGTTTGTGGGACTCCATTTCATTTCTAAAGCGCTGTACTACACATACCAACGTGATTATCTGTTTCCGGCCATTAGTGATGCTTGGAAAATTGAACAATTGTCTCTAGCAAGTACATTCGAAGGCAAACGATTCAGGCTAGCCGGCGATGGACAGTGCGATAGCCCTGGATTTTCTGCCAAGTACTGCACCTACCACTTTCAGGACATGGATAGTAAGAAAATTGTGAGTTCGGAGGTCGTGCAGGTAACACAATGTACATCCTCAGTGGCCATGGAGAAACTAGGATTTATAAAATCAGTGGAACATCTACAATCGAGGGGGATGCACATCGACCTCATAGCCACGGATAGACACGTTTCAATTGCCAAGACAATGAGAGAGCAGTTCCCACATATTAAACATCAATTTGACGTATGGCATCTTGCTAAATCAATCAATAAGAAAATCTCGGCTGCAAGAAAAAAAAAGGTTTGGAAAGTATTTTGCAGTGGTCACATTCTATCACCAACCATCTTTGGTGGAGCTCAAAAACTAGTGAGGGGTCAGTGGAAATACTACTTGAAAAATGGCGGTCACTGATGCACCACTGTACCAACGTTCACCGCTGGACAGCAAATGAACATTTCCACCAATGTGAACATGGCCCTTTGTCCCCCGAGGAGGCACGGAAGAAGAAGTGGTTGATTCCATCTTCACCGACACACAAAGCCATTGAGAAGATTGTTTTCGACAAAACTCTATCAAGAGATTTGAGAGGACTGACAGAATTCTGTCACACAGGAGATTTGGAGGTGTTCCACAATATGTGCCTAAAGTACAGGCCAAAGCGCTTGCATTTTAGCTTTCGGGGCATGAAACATCGCACTCTACTAGCGGTCTTGGCCCATAACAGCAATGTCGGACGTGAACAATCTAGGACTAGGGGTAAAGTAAGGATGCCTCGCTACACTAAGGTGTTTTCAAAACGAAGTAAGCAATGGGTGATCAAACCAGTCTATGATGAAATGCAGTTCGACTTTGTGAAAGGCCTTATTGTTGCTGTGTTAGAGAAGCACAGATATGGAATTTTGGACGTTTCTGTACAGCGCAGTGATCCATTGCCACCAAACATTGTGACTGTGCCATGCCCACCCGATGCACAGCTGATTGTGAAGTACAAATCCCGGTTTAAATAATTGCAATACGATTGTCTTTTTGTAAATAAATGTTATTGTACAGTGTACCTGTAAACCTAACCCCTAACTTCACCATCATGGGTGGCGAACAAGCTGGGTGTCATCTTTGAATTCTCTCTATTCACCTCACATATGTGTATATATATATTTTTCTCATGTCTCATCTCATGTAAATGTAAATGCTGTGCACTGTTAACGGAGGGGAGGCTTGCGTATTGCAAATAATAAAAAAAACAAACAATAAATCACACTTTTAACTCAACTCCTGTGGTACTTTATACTTTCCCTGACCTTCCGCCAATAATTAAATGTCTCAATTTGGGCTGCAAAGCTCGCAGACAATGGTGACAAAATTGGGGCACTTAGAACGCGCCAGCCAAGCGGGCCGTGGCATTTGGGAGAGAAGCCAGTTCCCATTTGCACATTGAGGCGCACTACATAGACGGATTCTAAACTTCAAGTTCTCATAGATGCCTATACTACGTGATGTGGCAAATAAAGAATGCGAAGGACAGCGCCCAGATGAGGCCCACAAGTCGCACTGGAAGTATAAGGGTCTATTGTTTTTTGACCTTGAGACAGGAACCATGCCGAAAGAACTACATTTGAAGGGAGTGCGCAATAACGTAAGAGACGATAAGGCAGAAAATTCAGAAACTAGACCGAGTTTCAGTTTTAGGTCAGTATACGAAAAATCATTGTTAAGAGCACGGTCCGTTTTACAGACTGCATTACGAAGAGACACAATGGAAATTTCAAATATAATGTAAGTAAATCTTTACATGCTTTTATACCGGAATGAAGATTTAATGAATGGATGCATGAATAAATGAATGAATGAAGAGCTAGGAAAAGCAAGTAAAACTGTTTGTAGTGGGCACATGGGCATGCAGGTCCACTGGTCTCAACGATCTCGCTCCATGGCCCAGCCACTTTTCCCTGCACTACGGGACTGTCTCTGTATCCTTCAGCCCCTTCTCCTGGCATTTACCTTGCACTTGCCACCAGCTGGCCCTATTATTTAATTTGTATTCAACTAACCTAGTACAGCCCATCCCCATTGCGCGATTAGAAAGACACCTGGCCTAGTAGGATCGTTGTCTGTCTGCCCTTGTTCCCCACCTGCCTCGTCACGCCTAGAAACACTCGAGTATAGGCGCGTTACAAATGCCATATCATACATCATATCATTCCTCACGCATGTAGACTGTCATTTATCATTGTGTGTTGGCCTCGATTTATCTCGTTACTTTTCGCATTGATTTTAGAGACGAACATACTCCATTGAACTACCCTTGCAAGCAAATAGTTTCTGATCGGCCGTAATAAATAAAATGAGTAATATTAATGAAGTTCGGCTAGCGAGACTAATTATCATTTTTTTGTTTTCATAACAGGTATTTGATCCCTTTCTGCCACTGGCATCTGTTTGAGACACCGGCGGATGGATTCTTCAGCAGACACATGCAGCTTTGTGTCAACAACTGGAGCACGATCACCATATTATGGGACGATCGCCAAGGGCCCACATGCCCTCACGCTGTACTAGTGGCTAGAAGCAACATAACAACCTTTAGGCTGGACTAATGCCTATTTGATGGAACAGCCTTGCGGTTCACCGCGCTTCCAAAGTGATTCTTTTTACGAAAATGAACACCCTGTGTACCATAACGGAACACTGCGTGACTCAAGATGAAACGGAACAGTTATTGCGGATACAGATAAAAGAAAATAAATGGCTTCCGGAGTTCATATGGCAATTGCTGAATATTCTCTAAACATTTAATGTCAAATAAATGTACTTTACCAAACGTATTGTGTTGCTGTTTCATTGTAAAGTACAGTTTCATATTCCGAATTGTGGCGCGCTGTGTTGTGAGTTGATCTGTGTTGGTTTCCGGGTTCTGTGTGGAGTCGCGCAGAAGACGACTGGGCGCGTTTGCCTACACAGCACAGTAACATCACGGGGAGAGGCGGGGAATATGAATGTTTTGATAATGTCAGGCTCAGGAGCGGGGGAATTGATTTAGTGCCGCAAAAGCAGGTCAGCCAGGGCGATCGGGGAAAAGATAGGATTATCAGAAAATGGCGGCTCCCTGGTGCTTGTTTTCACGTGCGTTTAATGGACGAAAACTCGGGTAAGGTCCATAGGAAAGTTTTCTAAAATCGAGCCACTTAGGCTTAAAAAAACATGGCCGACCCGTTGGGACAATAAAAAATTTTACTAGACCATGCCTTTAAGTTGTAAACAACTTAATTTCCTGATAAGTCTTAACAACACAAAAGAAGGACAACAGAGAAAATCAAGCTCTTTCGGTTAATTCCGAATTTATACACCCAATATGGCGGCCAACACCGGCGTTCGTCTGGCATTACCAGGTGTCATTCGGCTCCACTAACACGGCCCTACATACTGACAACTGCAGCCAGGGCACACAGAAGGACTCTAACCTCGCGTTTAGAACAAAGAACCTGCTAAGAAAGGACACACACGCGTCCACCTGTTTCGCCGAAAAGGTAAATAGTCCCACATTAACAGGAAATTTCAAAACCCAATATAATTGCATAACTAATTCGGATTTCCCACCCTCTAGACGCCGCACAGAACACGTACCGGCACGATTTTTTGAAAAATAGAAGGTTCGCATATTCCACACTCCCAGCCACGAGGAATCACCCAACTGGCAAGGATCAGAGTGTAGCCTCCTACCAACCTTTTTGAAAGGTAGGCGTTACATTTTTAAAATATTACATTTTTAAAATAATACATTTTTAAAATAAGGCAGAATATCCAAGTTCTAACAAACTCTTAAACCATAATGAAGACTAGTCTATATGGCTTTGTTTAGCCCCGACTAACAGTGGAAAGGCAGATCTAACTACTCCCTCACTTTACCCATTGTAGGTATTAAAGGAAGAATACATACTTCCCGCAAGAGAACATGCCCAATTAATGTGGATTTGTTTCTATCCGCCAAGGGAGTTCCTACACTAGAACGGACAGGTAATTTATCTATCTTGTCCTGTTCCTCAACACCTTAAATTGTGTTGCCAGAATATTAAATATAATACTGATTCTGGTTTTCGGTTTTGTCAACAGTTACTACAACAAACATCTTTTTTAACCAAAGATTCTTCACCTAAGGAAGATTGCAGACCATTTGCTTGACCACTCTATTTTGATGTCTATGACTTCTCCTGAAGAAAGTCCCAGCACTTGTTATAGAGGACTGAAACATGTTGAGTTGGCAATCTAAAAGTTTAAATAGATTGCATTAAAATATCTAGAGATCTAGAAAGATCGAAAACCTTACATAAATTAAGGACTCACAGCAAAGGTTAAATGCAAATGGCTATATTAATATATGCTTCTAATTTTTTAGAACTACTATGTCTGAAACAGTTTTTGTCAATGTCTCAATTGTGTATACATTTTAGAGTGTCTGAAAATGAATTTTATATGTATTAACATATGTACCATGTCTATCTTAAAAAATACTTCATATTAAAGTTTATATATTTCTTCAAAATGCGAATTTATGACTAAGAGAGGTAGTAACTGTTGAGATTCCTTTTTCCTACCTTCCCTATATTGCAAGAGTTCAGGTCAATGTCAACGTTCAGACAGCTATCCACTGCGGATCTTGCCATACCTAACTGGTGGCCATACGGGGGTGGGGCAGCAGTGCCCAATGCGCCAAGATTTGCCTTCTCTTGTAAATTGCCTGCAGGGTTTAGGTGGTGGGGTCTGAGGACCACCTGGAACCGTGTGTACGGCAAACCCAGACAGAAAGGCTCAATGTCGCTCCGTGTTTACAACACCACAACAGTCAGCTTTTAGTAGTAGGTATGATGGCTACGCAATCACTGTGGCGCATTTGCTCGGGCTTTGTCCGCCCGCCGATTGTGACGATGAGGCTTACCCCATCTGGAGAAGTCGGTATCAGCCCCCTGTATCATGGCTTCAGTTGGTCGCCCACTGTTTGGGAGCCAGCGTAGACAGGTGTAGTCTTCTGGTGGGGCCCATCCCCAAGTACGTGCCCCGGGCCCTAAGATGAGAAGCTGCACTGTATGCCGATGGCTGGGCCTGATGATGAAGCGATGAACCGGTGCAGCAGCCCCAGACAGGTGTGGTGCAGACAGTGCAAAGCAGCTCTGAGCTGGGTCCTGGAAGGGGTCACAGTGCAAGGGTTGTGCTGCCTAGTGCATGCTACACCACTGCAGGGGCAACTATCGCCTCCACTCAGAGGCGCCTACCTCTATCCCGGGTAGGCCCCGGTGGCATTCGTTGAGTGTTGTCAGCTGCGGTCCTTCTGCAGTGCTAGTGTGCCCATGTATGGGCCCAAGAGGCCCCAGGGCTCCGTGCAATCCGCATACAAGGAGGGCCTGCTAATGTCATTTGTCTGGGCTTTACCAGTCTCTCTGTTTTCCCTGTAGTGATCCGTTTGAGGTGTGTGCTGGGGCATACCGGTACTGCAGTATCTGTGTGTGTGATGCCGAGTGGAATGTGCTGGTGGGGGCCATTACTATGGGTGACCACAGTCACGGCCCGTGATCCTGAGCCGTGGTGCCGCTGTCACCCTTGGCCCGGTGCGACCTCTGCATTGTGAGTACGTCCCATATCTGCCCTTGTGGTCTGTCTGTTGAAACTCCGCCGGGTCTGCTCAGCACATGCCGCTAGAGCACGGCCGCACCATTCAGCCTCACTGCTTGATGTTTCGGGATAGCAGGCAGGTTTTAGGTTTCCTACATCATGGTCTCCCAGCATATTGTTCTGTGTCCTTGGTCCGCGCAGGCAAAGCAGTCATTTTTGTTGGTAATGGGCTCCCCTTTTCTGGAGCCTGATAACCTGCAGCCATTTTGCTCAAGCTCTCGAGCGCCTCCTACACAGTGAATAGCTTTGAGTCAAACAACATGTACTCAGGAGCCACCATACATGTACACTAAAACCTTGGATGTGCAAGTAGAGCGTGATAAGAGTACAAATATATGAAAAGGGATGTGGGTAAGTGCTACGAAGCTCCTTATGATTACAATGAAAGTCGGCAGGCTCCTTACCCACAATTGCTATTACAGGCACTGTCAGCTCTAAGCCCACATACAGGACAAGCAACAACAGGACCTGTGTGCTAACACCCTTGATGGTATTGTATAAGGTAACTTAAATACAATGCGCACAAGGAGAAGAAATACCACCTGAAATGTCAGCAAATCCCACAAACCCTGTTGATCAAACAGGGATCCGGAAAGGCTATCACAGCAAAGTGAGGATAACGTAATACATTAGACTCCTGACAAGGGACAAGTAGGAAATAGTGATCACAGAATAGTAAGGAAAACATAGGCATTCACACAGAGGCTGGCTAAAACAGCACACCACACCTAAAAATCAAAAGGGAACAAAGGGTGAAGTGCAAGGGAACACCTGGGACAGACTCCAAGAGAAATGAAAGGAACGGCAACATGGAAAATGAAATTACAAGGGCAAAACCTCTCCGCTCGCCACTCAGGGAAGGAAAGGCAAACTAGGACAAGATACTAAATCTATAAATGAGTAGTGACTAAAGAATCAAGATTTTGCTGCTGAATAGAGCAAAGTCAAAGGAATAAAGAACACAGACAAACTGGGATTCACAGAAAATGGAAAGCACTGGGAAGTACTGACTGCAAAACAGAGGAAGATGGAAAGAGAATCCAGGAAGTAGAAATTACTAATAAGAACACTAAATTCGAAATCATGGGGAAAGGGAACAAGAAATTAGAAACTAGCAATTAGACACTAAGCTAAGAACCAGGAACAAGGGACCAGTCACAACAGGAACACTGCATACAATGACCAACGCTGGGCTGAAAGAAAAATTAGGCATTTAAAGCTGGCTAACAAGCACACACCTCAGGTGTGCTGCTTGCTGGACCTGCCAGCCACAGTTGCTGCTTATCCTCCACACAACCTTGTCCTGAAAGGGTGGAGATGAAGCAGTGGGCCAGGAATTCTGGGAAGCATAGTATTTAAATTAAAGCAGCATACTCGTGCCTAGAAGCACTTGTGTACAGGTGCGTTATAAATGACTTATCATATCATAGACTGGCTGCCAAAATCCTGGAATGGATCCGGAAGGGAAGTAACATGGAAAATAAGGATTTAGCACTCCCAAATCAGCACAGCACTGTTGCATGAGGTCCGAAAGGAAAGTCCAGTAGGGAATACATCCCAAATCTGTCATGATTCCTGCCCTCATGTCCCCAGCCTTCCAAGATGTCAGGCTGGAGCCAGGCCACAATCACCTACATGGCCCTCAAGGGCCTCTCCATCCCTCCAAAGACCCACTTAGAGTCAGACTTGGCGCTTGTGGCACCAGACTCACTCACTCCCATAGGATAACATTGGGGATTGGACTTGTAGTGCATTGATCGGGACAAGATGGATGCCC
Organism: Ambystoma mexicanum; assembly: GCF_040938575.1. Taxonomy (NCBI): domain Eukaryota; kingdom Metazoa; phylum Chordata; class Amphibia; order Caudata; family Ambystomatidae; genus Ambystoma; species Ambystoma mexicanum. Next base: position 891,915,508 of record NC_090930.1, read on the forward strand.
CCACATATTTCAGTTCCCAGAACTGCATGTGCAGTCTAGTCTTTTGGGTGTGGTTCAGCCCAGAGACACCTGGGATACCCAGTGACTATTTAAGCCACACCCAGGCTGAGAAACATGCTTTGCGTTTTCTGCACGTGCAGCATGACACCGTGTTCGGATCGGTCTCCAGTAGGCCTGCATCTTTCTTCTCCGCTCAGCTCCTGCAAGAACAAGAACACCGTTAGGAACAGCATTACCTTGCGGCGCTTCTGCCCATCATTCATCGCTCCTAATGTTCTGCGGGCATCTTCGGCGGTGTCATTCCCATCCCGGCACGCCGCTTCCTAAGGAAAAGGGAAAAGAACAGAAAAAAAGGCATTAGTAAGCGTTCTGCAAATCTTCGCTTATTTTTAAATACTGTACGAGTTTCAAACGCTTACCTGAATCCCAGCCACTCTGGGAGAACTCTGTCTCCGGAACTTCTCATCCATCTGCAAGAGGAAAAGACACTCCATGTTAGCGTGGAAACATCTAGAGGCGACGCATACCGCGCTTACCCACCGCATTTGTTCTTCATAACTGGCATCCACTCTGAAAACGCCGTGGCACCTAAAAGACACAGAAAAATACTCAGTTCAATGCAAATACGAAAGGGGTGCATCGTGCAATGCGCTCTCACTCACCTTCAGTGCTACTCATCTCAGCAGCACGCCGCCATCCCCGGACGCCGGCCATCATCTAAGGAAGGAAAGGAACGAAGTTAGAGAACTGTTCAAAAGACTCATACTTACCTGTCGGACTCTTGCCAGTGAAGTAACTAGGCAGCAACGAGCCTGCATCAATCAACGCGCCCCTGCGCTGAAAGCAGGATGGAGAGCACACTATCCAAGAAAATAAGGTGAGCTGTGGCTCAAAGGGAAGGGTTGCACCCCGGGGAAGAAGAGGTTCAAGCACACAGAGACAATAGGGAGTTAAACTCTACCAATCCTGTGTTTCAGGCCCAGTCTCCAGTCGAATAGCCTCCAGGGAAGGGTTTGAGGTCGTAAGAGGTCAGAACAGGCTGAGTGACGTCCCCGTGGATACCAGGTGAGCGTTACAGAACGCAAAGCCTCACATCAAAATCCACCTGGCGTCATGGAAACATCAGAAACCGACCAGTTAGCCCACATGTTGGGGCAGCTACGTTCCGAAATACATGCAGCCAGGCAGGAGACCAACACCCTGAGGAGAGAGCTGATAGTAGCCAAAGAACGCACTGATGATTTAAGCCGGCAACTTCTCCAGTCACAAGCAGGGCATGCACCATTGCCGGGAAGCGTGCCCTCGATGCCAGCGCCATCAGCCTATCCCGTTCAGATAACCCTTCCTGGGGCAGTTCCCTTGGCCCCGCCCGAACGATTTACGGGGGATCCCAAGAGGTTTGCAATGTTCATGAACCAGTCCCGCCTGCACTTCCTTTGTAGGCCTGGGGCCTTTCCGAATGACCAATCACGGGTCGCTTTTGTGCTATCCTACCTGAGTGCTATCCTACCTAGCGCCACGGACTGGTCTGTACCCTTTGTGGCCCAAGACTATCCTTTGCTGAATGACTTCAGGGGCTTTCAGCAGGGGATGGAAAAGCTGTTCGCCCGTCATACTCATGGGCAGGCATTAGACAACGAACTTCTGTCCCTACGCCAAGGGAATCAAGACCTATTAACATACATAGCCACGTTCAATAGACTCGTAGTTGAAGCAGAATGGCCAGTGGAGAAGAGAACCACGTTATTTCATCAGGGGTTGCGGGGGGAGCTCAAGGATGTTCTCGCACAAGTAGTGAACCCCCCGAAAGACTGCTCAGAATTCATTGATCTTGTTGTTCAACTGGATCATAGGTTGCAGGACCGAAGAGCAGATCGAACCAGACCGGACCTTCGCCCTATGTATGTGCGTTCAAAGGACAATACTGCTCAAACAACGGAAGGTTCAGGAGAACCAATGCAAATCGGGGGGGGTCAGATCCCCCTTGGCTAAAGCGGAAAGGGATAAAAGGAGACAGCAGCAGTTATGTCTGTACTGTGGAAGGTCAGGTAATTTCCTTAAAGAGTGCCCTGTGAAGCCACCGAGGAGGACGGTAGGGGCCACGGACAAGGAAGATACCATCAAGGAATCGGAAAACTCCCCAGCCCGGCAAGTGTAGGGGTCCACTTGTCGAGCAAAGAAAGTGAACTACAGACCTCCCATTTTGCACTATCTGTGGTCTTGATCAATCACCAACAACCATCTCGGATGCACGCAGTAAGAGTGTACATAGACAGCGGAGCCGTTGGGAATTACATCGACCAGGATCTTGCGGCAAAGATGGAGCTTCCGTTACACCCTAAATCAACCACCGACACTGTTACCACTGTCGACGGCACGGAAATAGCTTCTGGTCCAATATCCCAATGCACTGCAGCTTTAACCCTTCTGTGCCAGGATGGACACCAAGAATCTATCGTTTTTTTACCTCATTAAGGCACCACAGTTCCGGTTGGTTTTGGGAATGCCATGGTTGGTAGCTCACAATCCTCGAATCGATTGGCGAGCAAAAGAATGGCCTTTACCGAGACTTGCGCCCATACATGTTATCGCCAAGAGAAACAACCAATAGACACCAGAACCTCCATGCTTGCGACTGTGGCAATCGGCACCCTACCAAGTGAATACCAGGACTTTCAAGATGTCTTTCAGAAAGAACAAGCTAATACCCTGCCACCGCATAGACCATACGATTGCCAAATCGACCTGATACCCTGCGCACAAATCCCTTGTGGGCGAATTTACGCACTCACGGAACCAGAAAACCAGCACCTGAAGGCCTATCTTGACCAATACCTGGCCAACGGGTTCATCCGCCCCTCGAAGTCTCCAGCAGCCAGTCCTCTATTCTTCGTACCGAAAAAGGAGGGGGACTTCAGAACGTGCATCGACTATCGCGCACTGAACCAGGTTACCGTAAAAAATTGCTATCCCCTGCCACTGATCCCTGAATTGCTTGATCAAGTCAAAGATGCCCAAATCTACACAAAAATAGACCTGAGGGGGGCATATCACCTTGTTCGCGTAAAACAGGGGGACAAATGGAAAAACGCTTTTTGCACCAAATACGGCTTGTACGAATATCAAGTAATGCCCTTTGGCCTTTGCAACGCACCTGCTGTATTTCAATACTTCATGAACGATGTCCTACGGGAATTGATTGATGTCTGTGCTCTAGTGTACATAGACGATATCCTAGTATATTCCGCATCAAAGCAGGACCACGTTAAACACGTCCGATCCATATTGGAGAAACTCTGTCAACACCAGCTCTACGCCAAGCTCAAAAAGTGCTCATTCCACGTCTCCGAGTTGGAATTCCTGGGCTTTATTCTCAGCCCAAATGGAATCCGAAAGGATGTACACAGGGTAGATGCTATCCTGAACTGGCCATCCCCAAATTCATTCAAGGGGGTTCAAAGTATGCTGGGTTTTGCAAACTTCTACCGCCAGTTAATTCCAGGATTTTCGCAAATCGTGCATCCCATCACGTCATTACTAAGGAAAAGCAACAAAAAGTTCCAGTGGACAACGGAAGCCGAGGAGGCTTTCCAGGAACTCAAAGCAAGATTCACATCTGCCCCAATCTTACGCCACCCTCGCCCTGATCTCCCATAGCTGGTGGAAACGGATGCCTCAAGCATGGCTATGGGAGCCGTCCTCTCACAAAAGGACCCCAAAACGGGCCAGTTACACCCTGTTGCCTTCTGGTCGCGTAAATTCACACCCCCTGAACTCAATTACGCTATCACAGACAAAGAACTCCTGGCCATTAAGTCAGCCTTTAAGTCATGGTGGCACTACTTCTTGGGGCCAGACACACAATCACCGTAATAACTGACCACCAGATCCTCCAGTATCTAAAAACGGCAAAGGCCAATCTTCACGACAACTACGTTGGGCTCTTATTTTTGCTGAATATTACTATGTGATCCCGTTTTTCACCCCGTTTTTCAAAATGTAAAGGGCGATGCCCTTTCCCGTATGGGGGTTGAAGAGCAAGGGTATCAGACCCCTGACCCAATAGCAATCATCCCGAGTGACAAGCTCCTAGGAATCACAGCAACCATAACTCAGAAAGAATTACATGAAGAAATCCAAAACCTGATGAGTGCAGAGCAATTACAAACGTGGAGTGCACAAGGAGAACATTACATGATAAAAGATCAGTTGCCCTACTTCAGGAATCGTTTATTCTTACCAAACCAAGAACTACGAGAACAAGTCATGTCCGGTTATCATGATTCCTTGATCGAGGGCCACCCCGGAATCGCTAAAACCCTAGCCAAGGTAAAACGAAATTATTGGTGGCCCACGTGGCGTAAAGACATTATCCAATTCATCCTTTCGTGTGGAGTGTGTGCTCAAAACAAGTCATCCAAGCAGAAACCGGCTGGGCTATTACAACCATTGGAAATCCCACCAGCACCCTGGCACACGTTGTCCCTCGATTTTATTACTGACTTACCACCCAGTTAAGGGTTTAACACTATTTTTGTGGTTGTGGACCTATTTTCAAAAATGGCACATTTCATTCCTCTTAAGGGGCTCCCAAATGCTTCCACTCTGGCAAAGGTATTTCTTTAAGGCATCGTACAGCTCCATGGGTTTCCTTCAGTTTTGGTCTCAGACCGAGGTACTCAATTCGTATCTAACTTCTGGAGAAAATGCTGCTCTATGGCCCAGATCGACATCCGGCTATCCACCAGTCACCATCTCCAAATGGATGGTCAAACTGAGAGGACAAATCAGACGCTCGAGCAGTATCTGCATTGCATGTTACACCAAGCTGAAGGAAGCTGGTTCGACCTATTATGGACAGCTGAATATGCTTATAATAATTCCCTACACACCAGCACTGGACAGACACCCTTTTATACCATGTATGGCAGGCACCCACGTACTTCTGAGTTGGATGTTCATACAACCCTGGAAATGCTAGCAGTCAAAACCTTGCACACAACCATTTCTCAAACCTTTAAAAGGGCAGCTGAACACCTACTTCAAGCTAAGAATCGCCAAAAGAAGTTTGCTGATCAACACCGAGCAAAGGCCCCCAACTACCAAGTGGGAGACAAAGGGCCTGATCACGACTTCGGTGGTAACCCTTAAATCCGGAGGTAGCGCTAATACCGCCGGATTTAAGGGTCTGCTGAATCAGGGCTTCGGCGGATTTCACCCCAGCTCCGCAGAAAATTCACGCTATTACCGCCGGCCCAATATGGAATGGAGCCCGAACTTTTTGTCCAAGATACCTGGGTCCATTCACCATCACCTCCGTGATAAATCCTATGACGGTCAGACTAGCTTTGCCGTCAAACATGCAGATTCATCCTGTGTTCCACGTGTCTCTTCTTAAACCTGTTCAACCTGGGACCCGGGTAGCAACGCCACCGCAACCAGTAGTAGTCGCCGGGGAGGCAGAATTCGAAGTCAAGGACATCCTAGATTCAAAGTACGTCAGATCCAAATTATACTACTTAGTAGACTGGAAGGGGTATGGTCCACAAGACAGGACATGGGAGCCTTGTGAGTACATCCGTGCACCTCGCTTGCTTAGACTATTTCATCAAAACCATCCAACCAAACCAGGACCAGACAGAAGAGCCACCTTGCGAGGGGCCTTGGGGGGTAGTGCTGTCATGATTCCTGCCCCTCATGTCCCCAGCCCTCCAAGATGTCAGGCTGGAGCCAGGCCACGATCACCTAGATGGCCCTCAAGGGCCTCTCCATCCCTCCAAAGACCCACTTGGAGTCAGACTTGGTGCTTGTGGCACCAGACTGACTCACTCCCATAGGATAACATTGGGGATTGGACGTGTAATGCATTGATGGGGACAAGATGGATGCCCCCACATATTTCGGTTCCCAGAACTGCATGTGCGGTCTAGTCTTTTGGGTGTGGTTCAGCCCAAAGACACCTGGGATACCCAGAGACTATTTAAGCCACACCCAGGCTGAGAAAGATGCTTTGCGTTTTCTGCATCTGCAGCGTGACACTCACCGTGTTCGGATCGGTCTCCAGTAGGCCTGCATCTTTCTTCTGCGCTCAGCTCCTGCAAGAACAAGAACACTGTTAGGAACAGCCTTACCTTGCGGTGCTTCTGCCCATCATTCATTGTTCGTTCTGTTCTGCGGGCATCTTCGGCGGTGTCATTCCCATCCCGGCACGCCCCTTCCTAAGGAAAAGGGAAAAGAACAGAAAAAAGGTATTAGTAAGCATTCTGCAAATCTTCGCTTATTTTTAAATACTGTACGAGTTTCAAACTTCTCATCCATCTGCAAGAGGAAAAGACACTCCATGTTAGCGTGGAAACATCTAGAGGCCCCGCATACAATGACCAACGCTGGGCTGAAAGAAAAATTAGGCATTTAAAGCTGGCTAACAAGCACACACCTCAGGTGTGCTGCTTGCTGGACCTGCCAGCCACAGTTGCTGCTTATCCTCCACACAACCTTGTCCTGAAAGGGTGGAGATGAAGCAGTGGGCCAGGAATTCTGGGAAGCATAGTATTTAAATTAAAGCAGCATACTCGTGCCTAGAACCACTTGTGTACAGGTGCGTTATAAATGACTTATCATATCATATCATAGACTGGCTGCCAAAATCCTGGAATGGATCCGGAAGGGAAGTAACATGGAAAATAAGGATTTAGCACTCCCAAATCAGCACAGCACTGTTGCATGAGGTCCGAAAGGAAAGTCCAGTAGGGAATACATCCCAAATCTGTCATGATTCCTGCCCTCATGTCCCCAGCCTTCCAAGATGTCAGGCTGGAGCCAGGCCACAATCACCTACATGGCCCTCAAGGGCCTCTCCATCCCTCCAAAGACCCACTTAGATTCAGACTTGGCGCTTGTGGCACCAGACTCACTCACTCACTCCCATAGGATAACATTGGGGATTGGATTTGTAGTGCATTGATCGGGACAAGATGGATGCCCCCACATATTTCAGTTCCCAGAACTGCATGTGCGGTCTAGTCTTTTGGGTGTGGTCAGCCCAGAGACACCTGGGATACCCAGAGACTATTTAAGCCACACCCAGGCTGAGAAACATGCTTTGCGTTTTCTGCACGTGCAGCATGACACCGTGTTCGGATCGGTCTCCAGTAGGCCTGCATCTTTCTTCTGCGCTCAGCTCCTGCAAGAACAAGAACACCGTTAGGAACAGCATTACCTTGCGGCGCTTCTGCCCATCATTCATCGCTCCTAATGTTCTGCGGGCATCTTCGGCGGTGTCATTCCCATCCCGGCACGCCGCTTCCTAAGGAAAAGGGAAAAGAACAGAAAAAAAGGCATTAGTAAGCGTTCTGCAAATCTTCGCTTATTTTTAAATACTGTACGAGTTTCAAACGCTTACCTGAATCCCAGCCACTCTGGGAGAACTCTGTCTCCGGAACTTCTCATCCATCTGCAAGAGGAAAAGACACTCCATGTTAGCGTGGAAACATCTAGAGGCCCCGCATACCGCGCTTACCCACCACATTTGTTCTCCATAACCGGCATCCACGCTGAAAACGTCGCGGCACCTAAAAGACACAGAAAAAGAACTCAGTTCAATGCTAATACGAAAGAGATGCATCGCACATCGGGCTCTCACTCACCTTCAGCGCTACTCATCTCAGCAGCACGCCGACATCCCTGGACGCCGGCCATCATCTAAGGAAGTAAAGGAACAAAGTTAGAGAACTGTTCAAAAGACTCATACTTACCTGTCGGACTCTTGCCAGTGAAGTAACTAGGCAGCAATGAGCCCGCATCAATCAACGCGCCCCTGAGCACACTATCCAAGAAAACAAGGTAAGCTGTGGATCAAAGGGAAGGGTTGGACCTCGGGGAAGAAGGGGTTCAAGCACACAGAGACAATAGGGAGTTAAACTCTACCAATTCTGTGTTTCAGGCCCAGTCTCCAGTCGAACAGCCTCCAGGAAAGGGTTTGAGGTCGTAAGAGGTCAGAGGAGGCTGAGTGACGTCCCCGTGGATACCAGGTGAGCGTTACAAAATCAGACCCCCAAGTGGTGGTAATGGCAGCAAAGGGAGCGAATCGTGACAATTTGCTAGACTGGTTAAAAAAGAAAATATGCTTATTGAGAAGCTTATTACAGGGCAAGTGGCAAGAACATTGTAAAAGAGTTTAAATAATACTTTATGAAATATAATCATACCAGTAGTATTTCTTCTTGGATGCAGATGTTGTTGAATCTCCAAGTAGAAATCTTGGAAAGTTTCACAGTAGTTTTTGATGCAGGTGGCTGTGATTAGCAGGAAATATGTACTCTCAGATTTCAAGTGTACATCTGAAGTATTGAACTGGGATGACAGGGTTAGGTGTAGAGTTGATTGGTGGATGGATGTGTGACTGTTTGAAAGGAGCCAATGAGGGAGCTGCCTTGTGCTGTGCAGTCTTCGGACGTAGTCCGTGAACATCAGATGTGCCATCCGGGTTCTGTAATGATGGCTGGCATGGAAAGTGGACTGTAGGGATTAGCCAATAACATTTTGTGGTTTTGGTTTATAGGAAGACAGGGCAGCAGGTGTTTTGTTTGTTCTGTGCAGTGAAAATTGATGTGTCCTTTGCTATTAAGAAGCAGAGTGTGTGGATGGTGGGAGATTGTTGGTTGCAAGCATTGAATGTTTATAGTGAATGTTGTTGCATCAGTGGTAGTATTGGATTGCAAGAAGTGGCGGTTTCCTGGCATGCAGTTTCTGGGGTAAACTGCACATTTGTATTATCATTGTGTAAGAGTATGGCTCACTTTACACATCCAGACATTATGATTAAGGATCTCTTGAAAAACCTAATGGAACTGTTTCCAACTGTGCAGATTATTTTCTCTGCAATTAATCCAATGCAATTATGGAGATGCACAAATGCATTCGGTCAAGACATGGAAAAAGCTAGGAAGCTTGCTTATAAAGGTGTATGTGCTTTTTTATATGTTTCAGGGATGGCATCTTTTGAGAATGAAAGTATCATTTTGCATGGTGTAAATACTTTTTGGAGTGATGGAGTGCATTTAAATATTGTTGGAAATCAAATTTGTCTTTTCAATATTATAAATGCTTTGAAAAAGTTCATATGAACAATTTACATGGGAAAATGTGGAGTGTATAGTAAAGCATTTGTTAGTAGGTGTAGGATATAAAAATGAGAATCACAAAAAATAAATTAAACTGAAAAACACCCCATAAAGGCTCTTTTAACAGACACCATTGTAGAATCATTTGTTTAACTTGAGTGTAAACCTCCCCACCCCCTTTAATTGGCAATGTCGTCTGCGGACAATGCGGTAGTCCATGGACTCGCATGTGCCATCCAAGTATTTTAAGGCTGCCTTGCATGGAAAGGGGAAGGTGGAGATGGTAGACAGTCGTGGATGTCCACGGACATCGGGGATCGGCCAATCAGGTTTCCTGTGTGTGGTGCACAGGGTGCGAGGGTAGCAGGAGTTTTGTTTGGTGAGTCCTCTGAAGCTGGCTATGGCTATGTCTTTGAGGAAGCAGAGTGTATGGATTTTGGGAGATTCTAGGATCCATTGGCTGAAGGTGTATTCTGCGCACTGTGGATTGTCTGAGAATCTTGGATTCGATGAGTTTCAAGTTTCATGGTATGGAGTTCAAGCAATGAAGCGGGCGTAATTCCTCCCGTTTTGTGAGAATATGGTTCACTTGAAGAATCTGGAAATCGTTGTAGTTCACTGTGGAGGCAACAGTTTGGGCTATGTTACCAGAATATCATTACAGTTTGCAATGAAGGATACATTTAGAAAGTTGATGGAACTGTTTCTACATTCGAAAATAATTTTTTCTCGGATAGCTCAGAGACAAATGTGGATGCGTTCGAATTTATTTTTCCCACAAATTGAGAACACAAGGGGCAAAGTTTACAAAGTTGTATGTGCCTTTTTGCAGGATGTTGACATGACATCTTTTCATAATGAAAATATCAAATTTTATATTGTCAACATTTTTCAAAGAGATGGAGTGCATCTAACTGATGTGGGAAATCCGATTTTTCTTGAAAATGTTCAAAATGCATTGCAGCAGTTTCTGTGAACATATAAAATATGGATTGAAATATTCTTTAGAAGTTGAATTAAACAAAAAGGAAAAAGAGAAAAAAAAACTAGAAGCACTTTTTTTCAAAGTTAGAAAAAACAATTAAGTAATGTTGAATATTTGTTAGTTTAGTACATAAAACGAAATAATCAAAACTATATGAAAAAGTCAAAAAGAGAAAAAAAGGTTCTTTTAAGAACTACCATTTTTAAATGAAAAACGATTAAAATGATTTTAATTCCCCCACTCCACACCTGGAATTTTTCATATGTCCATGGACTACTGCACTGTCGGCGGACTATGTATGCTGCAAAGGGGCCTGTGATTTTTCTTTTTCAGTTCTATTTTTTAACTGTGAAAGGTGGCTTCTAAAGGGACCGTTTCTTTTGGTGTTTTGTGATTTTGTATTTTTTTCAGATTTTTTCTTTTTTTTTTTCAGAAGAGGCAAGGTAAGGTGGGGGAGAGAAGGGAGGGGAGGGAAGGGGCACCAACCACACAGACGAAGGAGCAGGTGGACAGAGGAAGATGTTGGGTGGGTCTTAAATTTAAGGTAGGTGGCAGTGTTTCTCCTACTCCTTGACCGTGGCCTTGAAAGCACTTTGAAATTGCCCCCCCTCCCTGCAGATTGGTGCTTTGCAGTACAAACTTAGTACTGTGACCCTCGAAAGGTAAGGGTCAACAGCATTCTGAATGCCCTGCGAGGCCGCTGCCGGAATCCTCTGCCACAAAGGAGTATTTTATGTGGTGGCAGGAGCGGTCGAGGAAGATGGGTTAGATGCCGTCAACCTGCTTCTCCCTGAGAAAATAACAGCCTTTCTCAGGGCACCCGAGTGGTTGGATCTGGTGTGGCGGTGCATTGAGGTGGTCCTGTAGGAATACAGACCAGGTTTTCCGCGACTGAGTATGTCCCTGCACTCAGTGCTTCTGACCATGGCTGCTCAATCCTTTGGTACACCCTCAATGGTGGTGACAAGCCTCCACCCCCAGGACTGACTTTGGGCGCTGGAGGTAGGCACTTCCTCTACCTCATCTTGCTCTTCCTCTTCATCCTCATCTGCATCTCTGCGCCTGTTCCTATGGTGATGGTGGTGATGGTGGTGGGGCTGGCGAGCAATGTCTTCTGGAGAGAGATGGGAAGATCTAGCAGAGCTCTAGCCTCTGATGATAACTGTTTAAGTGGGAGACCCTCCAGAAATCTGGCGATGTCAGTATGTGAGCAGCATCTTTATTTGAATATAAATCTGAGTAGAAGGTTTGGTTTACTTGGTTGACCCCAGACAGTGTGTGAACTAAGTTGCCCGGTTCATCTTTAATAAGCGGGATGCAGCAACTACCGCTTGCCTGATGGACCACACGAGCAAGCAACCTACTGGGCCGCTCACCCTTCCCATAGCACATTGCCGCCAGCGGAGTGTCAACAAACCTCAGTTCTCTAACTGTATCGCCTCTAAGTTTATCTAATGCTTCTTTAACCTGCGAGAGCATGGTGGAGGGAGGATTAGTTGACTGCTGCTTTTCCAATCGGCAGAGGTTGTCTTCAATAATCTTAATATCTTGTCTAATAGTTTCAAGAACCCCAAATTCAGTGGCATCGCAATCCCACTTATATAGGACTTAAAAGCATCCCGCAATGTACTAAACGAGGACACCAACCCTTCATTCGCCTCAAAGTATAATTTTACATGGTCGCTGAGATTAATTTCAAAAGCGACATCCAACAATGCTTGAGGTTTAAAACACCAATTGGTACAGGATTTAGGGAGTGCATCTTGCTGAAGAGTAAGTAGAACAGGGGAAGGGTCAGAGTATGTTCTGGGCATTATGTCCACTCTGGTGATACCACTAAGAAGCACATCTGAGACAAGCCACAAGTCTATATAGGAAAAAGAATTGTGCGCAGAGGAGTAAAATGAGTATATATGGTCACCTGGATTATCCACCATGCACAATTCAACCATTCTGTCATGTACTATTTGAACAGCTTTCGTGAGTGTCCTTCAGCTCTGACCAGACCTGTCCAAGTCTACGTCTAAAATGGTCTTGAAATCGCCACTACACAGTATAGATATCAGCGGATAGAGAGTCAACATGTCCATGATTTGAATGTAGAACATGGGGTTGGCCACATTAGGACCATACACATTCAACAGGATAATTTCTTTCCTTCCAACACTCCATAGACCATGACAAATAGCCCCAGAGGGTCTGTGTAAACTTTCCTATGTTGGAATGATAGAGAACTGTGAAGCAGGATCATCACTCCTCTAGATTGTGTGAATTTGTGATTTACAACCTATTTTTAACCCAGTTTTTAGCAAATCCTTCACATCCAGCAGCTATAACATGGGTCTCTTGTAAAAATAAGAGCTTGGCCTTGTGACGCTCAACATGGAGCATTCGCTTTCGCATTTTTACAGGATTCCCAAGCCCTTGCACATTCCAGCTCAAGCACGTGAGCTCACCCATCCCCACCATGTAAAAGATGCATTCTTTCTCACCTGTCGAGAAAACACCTTTAAAAAAGCACATTTCAAGTGTCCCCTCATCCATTGCCTGCTAATCAATAGAACTTCTACAGCAGAACCAAGTGCATTTTGAACTCCCAACAGAACCCACTACTCCCCACGCCCTTATCCTTGCCCCCAATCAGGAAGATGCATCGCCCAAAATAGTAATCCCAGCACACTTTGCAACGCAGCATGGGGGGCTGGCATGGGGGTAACGACACAGGCTCTACAACAACCATTGAAATGGAAAGTATTGAACAACAATATTCCTCCCGAGGTTCTAGAAAGAAAATGGTGAGACGCATTGATACTGCTGTGAATTTGATGCTACCACATCCACCCTTCAGTGATGCTTACAAAAGGACAAAGCCCAATCATCAGAAAATGCTAGAATGGAAGTTACAAATATCATAACTGAGATTCGAGGCCAAATGAAGGGCGTCATGACTCAGCAGAGCATTCATCCAGAAATGTCATGGCCTCCTCAGGAGGTGTAAAGAAGTATGTCTTGCCGCTACTTTCCATATGCAGCTTGGCTGGATATAGCATTGCGTGTTTCATGCCCTGCTCGTGGAGTCTTTTTCACTGTCAGGAATGATTTCCTTTCCTGCTGCACAGCTACAGAGAGGTCTGGGTAAATATGCAGTTCACTGGAGCCTAAAAGAAGCTCCCCATTTTTGTGGGCAACACACAGGATGGCATCCCTATCCTGGTAGTTTAATAACCAGGCAATTATCGGCCAAGGTGGTACTCCAGGCTTAGGTTTCGGCACTATGGATCAGTGTGCCTGCTCCACTGCGAACTGCAGTGACAGTTTAGGATTGTCGAGCAGGGTGAGGATGGTGCGTTCCACAAAATCTTCCATGGGGCCATCAAGGTTGTTCTCAGGGACCCCTATGATCCGGATATTGTTACAGCTCAATCTGGATTCAAGTTTGTAATTTTTCTTAGTAATGTTTGGATTTGATTAGTTAATGAGGCGACTTGGGCTTTCAACAGGGAGACATCATCTTCCACTGCTCCCACTGTGGTTTCTGCCTCATTTCAGGTCAGTTTTCTCCAGGTGTGTTTTGATAGAACTAATCATGCCATTAATGTCATCTACCCTTAGTATGGATAGCAGAGAATCCCTCCTGCATGCAAGCCATCATGCGTTGTATTTCTGTGGGTTCACCCACCTCCATAGTTTCTTCCAGTGACGTAGCGCTGCATGCAACTTCAGTGCTTTTGGGGTAGTCTTAGCATACAGGCTTATAGACTTCTTCTTCTTCCCAGCTCCATTTGTTATCTCCAGCCCCTGAGCACACAGATCTAGAGCAGCTGATCAACCACGGGAAAGCACCACCTGTACAACAGAGAGAGCAAGGAACCAGAAGTTCAAGGAAGTGGGGTCAGCAGCGCAGATGTCAGCGCACAATAGGGAAAGGCAGAGCAATAATGGAAACTCAAACATGCAATATGATAAACTGCCGTAGGGTTCAGGTGTGGCGAAAGCAGGGCAGCCTTGACTAATTCTCACAGGGCATTTCGCAGGGTGAATTCACAATATACAGGATACTACACAGCCTTCGCACCACAGCGAGCCACCATTTATGCATCAACAATAGAGTGTGACCACACCCTGGGGCCAGATGCATTCAAGGGCTCATAGTGTATATTTTGAAGTGAGCTCTTACAAAAAGCGGACAGGCAGTAGTACAGTCACATGGACTCCATAGGTGTGATCCTGTAACAAAAGAAATTACACAATTCCACTCGGGCCGTTTGGGGCAGGTCTCTGCAGGGGCAGAAGGGTTGCTGGAAAGCAATGCCACTTCACATCCTGTGTCTGTGCATTCATGTTCAATCCAGGGCCATGGCAGCCCAGAGAGACTGCAGCAATGGTGTAGTGTCTTACCAGCCTGGAGCCTTGCAAACAATAGGTCCCATGTTGTGGGCGCGCAACACACTCGTTGTCCACCGGTCACAGCGCTTGGGGAGTGGTGGATCCGGGAGTCGAGGGAGGCATGGAGGATCAGAGGGCCCCCTCACAGGGCGGTGATGTCCCTCAAGGCAGCCCGGCCCGCTACACAGCTGTTCCCTCTGGTGCCCACTCAGTGGCCCCCACCACAGGGGTCTTTCAGCAGCAGGCGCGGTACAGCAGAGAGCTACTCTGTCTGGAATAAAGAGTCAGCAAATGTCCTCAGCGTCCCAATGATGCAGCCGTATGATGCAAACATCTCCCTCTCACTCCAGCCCAGTCAGGGCAACTCAGGCCAAGGCTGTCCCCCTGTCGAAGATCGCGCAGCAGCCGCTATCTTTTGGCACTGCACTATGACACACCAAAGCTCTGGCCGCCTAGATCAGGCTGAGAACACAGCCTATCTGGATCCTGGGCAGTTTCGGTCAGTGGCAAGACTGTCAGGCTCCCTAATTGGTATGTGGGCATTGGATGGGCCAGGATCAGGAGCAAGAAGCGGCAGTCATGAGCGCTGGGTCGCCAGAGCGGCCATCTTAGTAAATGCACAAGAGCACCCACCAGAGTTGTTTCTTTTATCCTTTAAATAAATACAGTGATTCTCTAATGTTACAAGTTCCACTTACGGTTTAGTTTCCCCACCAATTCAGATAACCTTTAGCTGATTCTAAATTTTAGTTTGAATTCCTTGAATAAAACTATTCACTACAGCGTCCTAAACTGTGTCTGAAGGTTTGTTAATGCTAAAATATTGTGCAAAACAATCTTTAATATGTACAGATAGTTTGCAGAAGGCTGTCCTTTATTCTGCATATAATTATTAATTTGAGCCTATCCTGATTCTGCATCCCACAAAGTGTTGCGGGACGTCATCTGGTAGAATTTCCTGCATTAACCAAATCATATCAACCCAAGGTGAGAAGTAACACTTGATCAGAGTCTGAAGCTTTCCTCTATAAAACATTCCTCTCCTATATTTGTGAAATCCTTTGCTACATTTCTTTGATTCCCTGGAATCCACGGGGCATGTATAGTTACTAAATTTGATCCATCATTATTTGTTTCAGGTAGTTGGCTGTAAGGAGCATGGAATTGTACAGGACCATATTGTGTTCTGCTCCTTGTGGTTGATGGGCTGAATGGAACAGGTCCAGAAGCACTAGCCCCCTGTTTTAGATAAGTAAGACGGAGATCCTCCTTATTGGCACTCCTGCACCTTCCTTTCCTGTGTCTCTCTGGCTGCCCACACTGGGCCCTCTTCTTGCTTCTACCTGTGATGCTAAGAACCTCTGGGTCATCTTCGACTCCTCACTCTCCTTCTCTCCTCACATCTTTGACATCTTTAAGAAGCCAAACTACCAGCTGCACCTCCTCAGAGGTATTCTTCCTTTCCTCACCATCCCCAGAAGCTCAGTCTCTCCAGAGCTCTGGTTCTCTCTATGCTGGACTACTGCAACAGCCTCTTTCTAAATCTGCCTGCCTCTACTGTCCGTCCTCTACAACTCATCCAGAACAGGACTGCAAGACTTGTCTTTGGCCTCAAGCCCAGGGATCGTATCTCTCCAGCCCTGAAATACCTCCAACTCTCTCTTCGTAAATATCTTCCTACTCAAGCTCTTCGCTCCACCACCTCCACCACCACCGCTTCTCTAAGCAACAGGTTGGGGGCAGATTTCTCTCTTCGGCTAGCTCCTCCCTCTTGAACAGCCCCCTGCCTCTCTGATACTTGAGCAGAACCATCTCCAGTTCCGGAAGCACCTCAAGACCTTCCTCTTTGCTTCTGCCTTCTCTCTTCCTCTTCCCTGCTGATCTCTTGTCTGATACTACACTGGTCACCTTGCAATACTTGCCAACCCTACAGATTTAGGCAGTAGGCTACTGCTTTTGAAGCAGCCCTACCGCCTACAGATTTCAGTGACAGATCGCTCCTGCATTTTACAGTGGCAAGTAATTTATGTGATTCTAAGGCAGGCTCCAGGACAAAGCATGTAACACATTAATTAGTCTATCTATCAGTGGTCGAAGTGTACGAAAAGAAGCAGTGGAATTATGTTCCCTACTGGCCTTCGCCCACTCCCCACAAACCCAATCACCACGCCCCTCCCACATACAATACAAACCCCCAAACACATGCACCTGCGGTTAAAGGGAACGTTCAGTGTAGTGTACTGAAAGTGCAAGTTTCAACTTCTTCCTATACTTTTATTTTAAAACGAAACCATTCCGGAACGGTTTCTTTTTACAATAAAAATATAGGAACAGTAAAACTTAATTTAAAAAAGTAGAGGAGCACCGCTCCCAATCGCTCATGCTCACTTAGACCACTGCTGTCTATAGTGTGGACTGGTAGGTGATTACTTTGATTGCACTCAGACCAATACATTGACCTGACAGCTGTGTGACTCTGTCCTGCACTCTTGCTGGTATAACCCTTAGGCGAACCAGCAGTGAAAGCAAGTGGCAGAGTGTAAGACCATCACACAGCATCTGCCGACAATTTGGTGTTAAGCATTCAGAATTATACATTTTTTAACATTTCAACATCTTTCCATGTTGGGCTGTTTGTATGTTTTGTATTTTCCTGTGATGTCATTATTATGGGAATTATTATTTTTCAAACTTGAAAAATCCTACATCTTTTTGGTCACAGAATGTTGGCAAGTATGCCTTGCCATCCTCTGAATTCGGGCCCAGGTCCCTGCCCGTCCAGTTGCACACCTGCACTGCCTCCTGGCTTCCCTTGCACTTGTGGTCTGTATCTGTAACCCTAGAGTCCCCTTCCGGCACTTGTTAGACCTTGATGTCTGCACTTTATCACTCACACTTGCCACCTGTTGGCTGCACTACTTGTTGTTGATCCCATGACCAGCACATGCGCGATCTTAGTGTAACTAGGCCTAGTAAGATTGTTGTTTTTGTCCTCGCTGGGTCTCCCCTCCCTTGCCTCGTCACGCCTTGAAACACTTGTGTGTACGCACGTTATAAATGTCATATCATGTCTTCATGTGTATAGGAGCGCCATTTTTGTTAATACATGCATGTTTTATGATTTTAATTTACGTACATAAATGGGCTGGTGTGCCCTTTGGTTAAATCAACACTACCTTGAGCTGCTGTGCTCCCATGTCTGACTATTATACACTCATACCAAGAGGAACACTCTGCTTATCTCTGCAGCCCAAGGAGGGGAAGGTTGTCAATTATCCAAAAAGGGCTTATTTATACGTCTGAGGAAGCGAAAGAGGATTACTCATTCAAAAGGGAAACTCTGTCAGGTACGGCCCGAGGGAACGATTCCATTGAAATCACTGGGTCCATGGTTCAGTCAACCCCTCTTGTTTTTAGAACCTACTCACAATGGAGAGCTGTGGTGCAGCTGGAGCCAGTTTAGCTCTAGGCCTGGTCATCAATTTTAATACGGGCATTCATCTCCGTTCCGTCTTTTACCGGTTTATACCCCAATATGTCTGGCTAACTCCAAGCTTGATGGTGTATGCTACACTGAATTTAGGTCCTTCATTTTCATGATCATGACTCTCAGGATTTGCTGTCCAATTTTTCTCAGTTACATTTCCTGTTCAGACGGGCCTGAGTTTCATTGTTAAGAGCAACAGTACCTCCCCTGGCTATCTGTGTCTAACCCCTGTTGCTTATATAGAGAAAATAAATCAGTACAGTGTAAGCCCAAAAGAGAAACTAACCTTACAGACAACCAGGCTCAGATTGGCCTGTAGGGCAGTAGCGCCATGCCCGGGCCCAAAACACAAAATGCTAGTTTGGGCCTGTTTCTTTGGTCTAAGTGGGCCACTTTTTTGTGGGCTAGTTTGATGAGTTACTTCACCATGCGGCTAGTAGATTTGACCATTGTTACTGAATAAATATTCTTTAAAATGCACAATTTGTATCACATTTTATTAAAAAAACTCCCTCTTGGGTACTACTCAAACAGTTTGTCACAAAAGGGTTGAATTGCCATGTGCAACTATGGGCCACTTTTTAATTGGTGCCAGAGACAGTGTTCATGCCCCAGTCAGAAACCGCGGACAAGCCCATACCCGATACCCCAGTAAAGATTTCAAAAGGACTCTTATCTCTTAGATTGCAGCCAGGTGCTCAGGGTAAAGTGATGTGCAATCCCGCCATTGTCCAGCTGGGCTTCACCGGCAGAGTTTTGCCACCAAATTGTCAAAGCAAACAAACTCCAAACTGAAATTTCAGTTAGCAACAGGTCAATGAGTCAGCTTATTCTTTATTGCAAAGCAAGACAAGACACTTACAGGGTATCCTCATCTGATCTGTTGAACCCTTGAGCCAAAAATGTAGGCCCATTTCATATCTTTCAGGAGGTATGATATGATAGGTTATTTATAACGCGCTTAATACCCAGAGGTTTCTAAGCACGGACCCGGGGATTGAACCTGTGGCGCTCCGTGTCTTCTTGCTTCCAAGGCGAGCACTTTGTCCCTGGTCTCATTAATTACATGATTGTAAAGTGATCCATTGCTTCCCGAAGCTAGGTATGTGCCCAATAAATACCATAATACTAATAAGAAGAAGAACAAAGAACATTTCATCAACTCATGCCAAGACCTTGCTTACAGACCCCTTATTAGAGTGATAACTGTCTACCCCTTGCATTTCCCCGCCTGGCAGAGTCACATGCTTCGCTTCTAGCTTGATCATCCTGGTCTTAAGTTAAAAAATCCCATCTCCATCTAGTCATGTGCTATATCCCGTCATACTTCATCTTGTAGTGCTTCTAAACACAATGCATCATGGATTTACTACTTCCCGGTGCCAACCTTTTGCTATGCTCAATTTCCGGTGCCATTTCACCATGGCCACACATTGTTTTGTACTTGCTTATGCCTGTTTGTAATACACTTGCTTATGTCTGCTCATAACGTACATGATGCAGTTCAAGCTTTATGCAATTTGTCTGCCAACACAGATCTTTACAGCAAAACAAAAGAGGTGATAGCTTGAAGGTTCAGAATTAATCTTAACCTCTGTCATTGCTCTGTGCAACACTCCAGACCATTGTTTTTCACCTACCAAGCCATTACAAAAGTGGAGAGTCCATATGCAAAGCAGGCTTGGTCCCATCCCGAAAGGGGTAGTCCAGCCCGAAATGCTTGGTCACATCCTTTCTGCATGATACTACAAGCATCCCCAGACATGTTTTAGTCTAATTTTGTGTCATTAGTGAGGAGCAGCTTGAGTCTTAGGCCCAGTAGGCACAGGATCCAGGTCTGGGCATACCCCTCCAACTACAACAAAACAAAAGAGGTGATGGATGGAAGGTTTAGAATTAATCCTAACCTCTCCATGCCTTAAATCCATTTTACAAAGTGTGTTTCTTTTTGCTCCACTGGCAGCAATAAAGCCATAATGGGCCCAGGATCCAAGAGATAGATGTTACTGGAATGACTGCATATTAGGTAGTTCTGAAACAATGTCTCATGTTGTGTAATACCAATTTTTAATACTGAAGACCTGCGTGTTTGACAGGCATATGGCTATTGTCAGGTTAAGTAATCTGGTTTCTCACATGATTTGATTTGCTTTCATTAGTGTCTACTTTCCTGTTAGTCTCCTTGGAAAATGCATTTAGTGTACAAATCAAATTAACTGACTCTAAATGAATGGCTAGGAGAGGAAGGAAACTGTACTGTAAACAAATGTGTTTTTAGCTATTACTTTTTATATGTGGTGTTGCAGGCCAGAAGAGGGACGCGGACGTGGACGTGGTTTTGACATTTCTCAGGTTACTTATTAAATGTTAAGTATAATGCCTTTCTTTCCTTATATCCATCAGGGTTTTCCTACCTATGTAATTTACTAAGGTGCTCATCAGTCATCAAAAAGTCTCCAAAAATAAAAATGGTCCGCTGTCCAAAAACGATTTCTACCTGACCCTACCACTATTCTAATCAAAATAAATTACTTTGGGGGAATCACTCCCTTCTCCTGTCTCTTCTTAAAGAGTTTGTTCTTCAATCCAAAGTCTTTTAATATTGTATCTTTAAATAGTCTCTCGCCACTTTCCTTATCAGACCTACTTTTTTGTCCGCTCATGGAATGTTCTTCTGCAACAATGAATTCATTAGTAGTGGAAATGCAGAGTTTTTCAGAGAAAATGGCAGTTTGTTGTCACCCATTAGCAATACAGTTTTGTTTGCTCATCTACAGGATGCAGTGAAGAGTTTACTGTACTAATGTGAGCACAAGAAAACACAAAAGCGAATAAAAACCGAAAAAAAGGTGTTTCTGTGGAAGCATAAAAAAGAAAGCAGGCTCTTTTAAGAGTCGCCCCTTACCATGAACTCCCCCTACCCTGGTTCCAAGTCATGCCCCCATGCCTGCACGCAGCACAAAAGCCACATCCAGGGATTTTGCGGGTGGCGGCCACGGAAATGGAACTGTGGGGATTGTCCAATCAGAATAGGGTGTGCAGTAATAGGAAGAGGGACTCCTGCTTCACTCGGGCCCAGCCCTCAACGTACTTGGGGACCTGCACATGCCACATTCAGAGCTTCTTACCATGCTGGCCTATGGAAATGTGACTGTAGTGATTGTCCTATCAGGTGGTGCTCAGGGTGTGCATCACAGGAAGGCGTGCCAATAGGAAGAAGGACTGCTCCTGCTTTACTGGGGTGCGGCCCTCGCGGTACTTGGAGAAAGGCACGTGCCACATTGTGCGCTTCTCAGCATGCTGACCAATGGAAATGGGACTATGGCCTTTGGCCAATCAGGTTCTCAGGGTGTATGTCACAGGAAAGAGCACCGATAGGGAGAAGGAGGAGTCCTGCTTCACCGGGGCGCGGCCCTCGTGGTCTTTGGGGAAAGGCACGTGGCACATTTTGCGCTTCTCACCATGGTGGCCAATGGGAATGGGACTATGGACTTTGGCCAATCAGTTACTCTGGGTGTGCGTCACAGGGCGGCATTCACTTTTTTCCATTACTTTGTGCACTGCGGCTGGCAAACATGGCAAGACGCATAATTTTCGTTTGGGTGATGGCTTTGTGGAAGATCTGTGCGTGTATGCCCTCCAAGAAGACTTGTCTGGCAATTTCGGTTTGGAGGGAGTGGACGCTTTGTGGTGTAGTGTTGAAGCGTGCTGTTTCAGCAGACTGCTTGTAGAATGTCGATGCTGGCCTCTTCAGCACCTGGTGATGTTGTGATCGTGCACTTTGGAGCCTTGTTTTTGGGTTACATGCCTTGTTCCCATGTGTTCAGTCAACTGAAGATCATGATGAAAGCAGTGCAGCGCATTTTTCCTACTGTAAAGGTGCTTTTCTCGTGTATACCCCTGAGAATAGTGTGGAAGTATTCCAATGATTCCTGTCGCCAACCAGAGGTCAGAAGGGGTCTCATCAATAGAAGCATGTGTGACTTCTTGAGTGCTGCTGGGATGTTCTCCTGTGAGAATGAGAATATTGGTTCGCGATACATACACCTTTTCAAGGCAAATGGCATGTCTTTGTCCAACAGTGCCAATGAAATGTTGCTTCACAATCTACACACTGCAATGAAGACCCTATTGTAAGAATGTGAGCTGACGTTGAAAAAATACATGTACGTATGAAAACCGCAAAAAACGTGTTTCTAGGGAAGCACCTTTACAACAACAACAAAAAATACCACAAAGGGTCTTTTAAGAGCCAACACAACTAACGACGTCCGCTTCCCTGGTTGAAAGTTGTTCCCCCATTCCCACGCGCGCCCAGCACAAAAAGTCAGTGAATATTGCGATAGTTGCAGGGTGGCACGTGTTACATAAGCCCCTTTTGCAGATGACAGCCATAGAAATGGGCCTGTAGAGGCTACGGGATTGTCCAATAAAGTTTGTGGGTGTGGTGTGTATGGACAGACTGTGCTACACAGTGTGTTTGTCGACAGAAATGCAGATGGTGCCGTTATGGCTGTGTGCTTCATGAGGCACAGCTTTAGGTTATTCCGACACAGATTGACTGAAGTGAATATCATGTGCATGTGTAGTGGTATCGAGTAGCTACAATGAAGTGCCTGATTTTGGTTTCTCTGTGTGACACTTTGGTGACACGCAATCATGCCGATATTATTGTTGTTCATTGTGCAGGGAAAATCATACATGAGTTTCTGTGGTGTTTGCGATGAAGGAGGCACTTGCCAAGTTCATGCATTTGTTTCCGATCTCTTGCATACGTTTCTCTCGCATTATGCAGCCGCCGATGTGGCAGCGTCATTTTCTATTTGGTCCGTGAATGCAGACAGCGCGGTACTTTGCAAACAACTGCATTTCTGCCTTTGTTCGACATATGCCAATTGAACTATAGTGTTTAACACACTGCCACGCCTCCCTCCCTGCATGCGTGCATTGGCAATTCCGTTGTTGATCTGTGAAAGGTGCTTTCTTTATCTACCTTTCCTCCATTGTGTGTTCTCATTCTGCTCGATCTCTCCTCTGCCTTTGACACTGTCAACCATGCCATCCTACTCAACCGTCTCCGGGAAAACCTGGGTATCACTGGTCAGGCTCTGGCGTGGCTGACCTCTTTCCTTTCAAATCGACCCTCCCAGGTCCAACTGGGGTCCTTCCTCTCCGACATCTTTTTCTCCACCTGTGGTGTCCCCCAGGGATCTAATCTCTCTCCCTGGCTGTTCAACCAGTATCTGGCTCTCCTTGCCCACCGCATCGCCGCTCTCTGCCCTAATTTCCAGTGCTATGCGGACGATACCCAGCTCATTTTCAGGCTACCCTCAGCCTCCCCCTCTCCTTCCCTCATCTCTGACTGTCTGTCTGCTATCCAAGAATGGTGTGCCGCCAATGACCTCTGCCTTAATGCCAGTAAGACTGAGATTCTACTCATCGGTACTCCCACTCCCTCCTTCCCTGCAGCTCTCTGGCCTGCCTCCCTTGGCCCCCTCCCTGCTCCTACCTGCAAGGCAAAAAACCTTGGGGTCATCTTCGACTCCACACTCTCCTTCTCTCCTCATATTTCTGAAGTCGCCAAGAGGTCACACTACCAGCTGCACCTCCTCAGAGGTATTCTTCCCTTCCTCTCCTTCCCCCAGAAGCTCACTGTCTCCCGAGCCCTGGTTCTCTCAAAGCTGGATTACTGTAACAGCCTCTATCTTAATCTGCCTGCCTCCACTCTCCGCCCTCTGCAACTCATCCAGAACAGAACTGCGAGAATTGTCCTTGGCCTCAAGCCCAGGGACCGTATCTCTCCAGGACTGAAATCTCTACACTGGCTCCCAGTGGCTGCGAGGATAAAGTTCAAAACCCTCTGCATTGTCCACAAGGCCTTCTGGGGCCTGGGTCCTAAATACCTTCAACTCTCTCTTCCCAAATATCTTCCTCCCCGAGCCCTTCGCTCATCCGCCTCCAACTCCCTCATGGTCAGCCGCTTCTCGAAGCAACGAGCTGGGGGTAGATCTCTCTCCGCGGCAGGGGCCTCCCTCTGGAACAGCCTTCCTGCCTCCCTGAAACTTGAGGAGAACCACCTCCGGTTCCGGAAGCACCTCAAAACCTTCCTCTTTGCTTCTGCTTTCTCTCTCCCTCTCCCCTGCTGAACAGCTAATTAAATTCTTCACTAAACTGCACTGATCCTGCAACTTGACCACTCTAAACTGCCTTCGGTCCTGGTCCCAGTCACTGATCCCCTGGAACCCCTCTGCACTACGGGACTGTCTCTGTATCCCTACAGCCCCCCCCCCCTTCCCCAGCACTTGCTCTGCACTTACCTTGCACTTGCCACTAGCTGGCCCTTTTTTATTTATTACTTACGCCACTTACCTTTACTGCACTTCCCCCCCTCCCCTTCCCCTTGCACTTTTCCCCCCTCCCCCACCCCTGCACTTGCGCGATCTGAATGACACCTGGCCTAGTAGGATCGTTTGTTTTGTCTCCCCTTGTTCCTCCCCTCCCTGCCTCGTCGCACCTTGAAACACCTGTGTATAGGCGCGTTACAAATACCATATCATATCATATCATATCATATATCCTTTCTCAGTTCATTTTCCTTTATTATGCTGTTCTCACACATGCCACAGAAGGAATGGCAGGAAAGGTCCGGTACAGAAGTGTCAGCACCTGCCTGGATACTGTAGGGGATGTGCCGGGAGACAGAATTATTGGGTGGCCATCACCTACATAGGCACCAGTCGTTGTAATGCTCCTGTAAGGACTTTTCCCACGTACTTCCAAGTAACTTCCATCGGTATAGTAGCACATTGCAGTACATGCACAATACAATGCTCTATGCTGGGTAAGGGTCTGTAGCGCGGCATATGGTTTGCAAAGGTTGTTTTACAGCTCTGCTGCCCTACAGGAGTGCCCCTCTTGTTTCCCGCAGCAGATGTGGGAAATGGTGTACATGAAAGTACCGTACATAATTGTTGGAAGGGCGGTAGCCTGCCCATTGGTCCCTTGTGCTTTGATTTCATTTGTCGTCACATGCAGTACAACCACTTTATGCTACACCATTAGTGTTAGGGGTAGCATTCACGGATATACATACATTGTGGAGTACAAGCATGTTTACAACAATGGGAAACACTGCTTCATTACGTGCAGCAGGAAGCCATTTATTCTGTGCGACCCATGCAGCTACCGCGCTTTTCTAACCACCACCTAGGTTGTTTGCGCACTGCATATTCTGCTGTTTCCTTACTTGCCTTTACATGCACTAGTATGTGTGTGAGGAAGGTTGCACCAGCTTTGTCATTTTGCAGACTTACTACAAACTGTCAGTTACAAGTTTTCTTCAACTGTACGACTGGCGCCGTTGTTGCCTTACCGCCACAGACGTAACGAGGCCCAATGTATCTGTTTCACGGGTCATGGAGAGGCAAGCAGCAGATAAGTCAAAGTAATGCAACATTTAACACGCCCATGTGGCAGTTATACAGTTAGTAGTACTTTAGCCACACATTGGTAGGTTTGCAGAGCCACCCACGAAGTCGGCAGCAGTACTTTAAATGCGGTAGCGGTGTTACCAGCATACAGTGGATGAACTATGCATGGATCTAGGTGTGGAACGGAAATACGTGTGCTTCCACAACTACTTAAAAGTGCATTCGAAGATGCATACGTGCAGCCACTTATGGAGTCCTACAGATACTTGCAGTGTGATTGCACATACGCCACCCAGGTGCAGTCTCCCTAGGAAACATTCATATTGAGCATGTGTAGTCATCTCAGCCAGTGGTGTGCAGCACAGATTTATCATACACTGTTAACACAAAAAGAGAGGCTACTGACACACGAAACAACAGTTACTATGTACATCTGTAATTGGTACGATACACCAACACTATTCGGAAAAGTAAGGGGTAGCGCAAATGGATACATACACCAGACAATTTGCCCTTTTCACACGTTCATCATGAGGGCAGCCAAGGAATCAATAACAAACCGTTGTTAACGGGACATTATGGTTATGTTGATGTACCAAATACCTATCCTCTTTACATAAAACGCTATGCTAAAGCAACGTTCTGGTTACAGTGCCCTACTAAAAACCTATGAAATTCACTAACACAAACATTGTTAAAGGGACGTTATGGTTAAGTTGTGCTACTAAAAACATGTCCCCTTTATTGAAAAAACTAGCCTAAAGCAACGTTATGGTTAAAGTGCCCTATTAAAAATCTATGAAATTCAATGGAAAAACATTGCTACAGGGACATTATGGTTACAGGTAAAACCTAAAAACCCCAGAAATTTGCAATTTATGGTACGGTACACAACCATAAATCGTGCTACCACTGTGCACTGCAAGGACTAACACCCATAACATCAAAGATGACATCACAAATGCCATTGATGACATCACAGGTCTGGCTCCCTCTTTTTTTGTTTAGTGACATATCTACACTAGGTGCTTTTCTTCATTAACAGTGAGGAATTACAAAGTGAAAAGGTACTATATTTTTACACCTTACCATTCTCATATGTTCTTACACTGCTTTCCTTAGGGTTCAGTCACATCATATGCTACATATACATACGGGCAGAAGGAAGCCTGAAATACAGCAATCATTTCTGTGCATTACGATAATGAGTTAGGTTATGAACACTTTCTGGTAGTACTTCTACGTTTTTGGTTACTTTACTTTCTTTGTATATGCTGCTATTGGTATTCCTTGTGCTGTCTTTCATTTTTGTGTACACTAGTATATTTATGTAGTAACTGAGGGATTCGTAGCTACTTATCACACGTTTAACAGTCCACAAAAGTCTAACAGGAAAGCATGCATCATTTCACTATGCAACATGGGAAGAATTTGTATATTCCACCTGAATGATGCATGCTGCACCCACTGTTTACGTTTGAACATGAGGTTGGTCATGTAATGGAAGGAAATGTGTAATACTGTTTATAGCAATGCCTTGTCTAATTACCTAGTTATGTAATGATAGTTCTCCCAATGACCTCTGACAATTTTCAGCCAACATTACAATGCCAATCCCTTCTGGAGGCTTTTCATGACAACTAAATGAGCATGTGATGTCATCAGTGATGTCATCAATGACATTTGTGATGTCATATTTGATGGCATGGGTGTTAGTCGTTGCAGTGCACAGTGGTAGCGGGAGTTGTGGTTGCGTACCGTACCATAACATGCAAATTACTGGGGGTTTTATGTTTTACCTGTAACCATAAAGTCTGTATGAATTTCATAGGTTTTTTAGTGGTGCAACTTAACCATAATGTCCCTTTAACAAGGTTTTTTGTTAGTGAATATGTATTTACAATTACATGTTCCTTGTTAATTTATATTTGTATTTTTATTCAATTATAATGTTACTAACAAAAAGTACCCGTACTCCGCACAGGTTCTGTAGACAGACATGATAGCACTCTCATCAATTGTCGAAAATCAATGATCCTGTAGGTCGCTGTTCGTAGTCGCTTATAACTTGATGTGCTTTGCACTCTCAAGTAAACTGCACTGAAAATGGGCAGATGTGGCTGACTGACATACCCCGGAGCAGACTTGGAGGGAAGACGAGAGTTAGGGTGCTGTAGCATACTGGGATCTTCTGTGCGCTCTCCCCACCTGTCTTCTCACCTTGGCATGGTGCAGTGCATTGGGGTTTGTTGCAGATCAAATATCTCAGAAAAAATGTGTCGTAGGGCCTTGAAACGTGGCTTTCCAGATCTCTTTAAGTATTGTTCATTAACTTGAGATGATTAAAAGGAGATTTATCCAATTCTTATAAGACCACATTGATGTTTCGCTGATTTCAGGCAACCGTCTCTTGTGTGAAGGGGCTGAATTCCAGGGAAAGGTTTGTAGTGTCCAAATGTCATGTAGCCAGTAAGGTCTGGAGGGTCGTAACAGGTAACTATGCAACGTTTGGTGCAGATTGGTGGAACGGTTTGGAATTGTAAAAGGAACAAACTAACAGATTGCCTGCTGTACATATATAGAAGATATGTTCATTGATAATGTTTTGTGTGTAAAATACACACTTGAATGCTTATGTAGATTTTGTTATTGCATATTATAATTTAAGTTTATTGTGTAGTGATTTTGTATTTCAAAAATGTTATAGTTTATTTTAACATTTATTATAGGTTTAAATTTTATGTACTTTTTGGTGATTTTACAATTTTTACGATTACTTGTTTTTATGTGTGAAATTGTTATAATTTGATGGTAATATTGTATGTTTTTAAGTGTGTTAGCGAGTTAAGCTTGCCATAATATTTAATTTTAATATAATATATTTTTTTATTTATTAATACGGTTTATTAGGTTGTTACCTTAACGTTATTATTTCTGATGTTTGTAGACTATGTTTTTGTTAGTTTAACCTTAACTCTTCTGTTTTCAAATAATGGCAATTTCTTTTACTGTTATGGGATTATTGTCTCTGAGGGGGTAATTCATAGGATTCAGCGCACAAGTGGTGCATGCGGCTGGCACACAGTGTGCGCGTGCGGCAGTCTACGCCAGCCGCGTGCGCCAAAACCCATTTTGACGCCCAGCGTATGCATGGATTTAAACATCCATAACCAGCTGTGGCGGAAAGTGGTGCAGCGACCCTGCAGCAGCGGCAGTTACGCCCCCAACACCGCCCCGTGCGCCAAAAACAACTGACAAATCCAGGAAATGGCGCAAAGGCCAGGGTACCAGCATACAGTCCCCCAACCACAAAAACGCGTGGAAAATTCCCAGCGCACCCCTCTGATTACGTGTACCCTGCTCACGCCAGTGAAAATACGTGAAAAACTCCCTGCACACCCCCGGAATACACCTACCCCGCTCGTGCCAGCGAAAATGCGTGGAAAACTCCCTGCGCACCCCTCGAAATATGCCTACCCCGCTCGCGGCAGCAAAAACGCGTGGAAAACTCCCTGCACACCCCCGGAATACACGTACCCCGGTTGCGCCAGCGAAAACACGTGGAAAACTCCCCGCGCACCCCTGGAATACACGTACCCCACTCGCGCTAGCGAAATCGTGTGTAAAACCCCAGGCACACCCCCGGAATACACATACCCCGTGTGTAACACATTGCACGTGATGCCTGAACTTGCCCTTAGACTGCCTTCATGTTTATTGATTGACATCATAATGTACTTGTTCATGTAGATAGTGGGTAACGTACACATGTTCTGCACTGCATCAACCCACTTCTGAGCCGTGTTACACCATTCTACATGCCAACTCACTGCTGCAATGCCAAAGTGACCTGGCATGTATGGTCAGATTTTCATCCCTTCACTGTCATGAATGCCACAAGCTCAGGTGCATCCTGTGACACATGTACTCAGTATTGGAACACCCTAGTGGGTGTTTAGCAAAGTTGATTGGGCAATCTGCGGCCTATACCAACTGGTATAGGGCGCAGATTGAATGTAGTCTGCCAATCGGGTTGTAATGACTGTGGAGCTGCCTTCACGTGTGTTTGTGTACACTTTCACATACATCAAAGCAAGCAGCGTTCTAGCTGCTTGCTTTACTGTATTGGATGCTGTTCATGCTCACAATACAGGTGTATAGGGAAAGGCGTGTTTTTGAATGCTTTCACATGTACATATGCAAGCAGCTTCAACGTTGTGTAGTGCGACATTGCGGCTACTCACTTATGTGTGTGTGAAAGTGTTCATTTACACATGTGTCTTCCGCAGCTTTTTTGTTGACTGACTAATATGTAGTTCATTGACGTTAATGCTGGTGAGATCTCAGCAATGCGCCCGTTATGTTCAACGGGCATAATCCTGAAGGTACACTGTTGTGCAGTATGTGTACGCCCAGGCCCACTTAGCTAATATGATGAATTTACACATGGAATAATGGAATAGGGCACATTCATAGCACAATGTGGTCAATCAGGCGCTGAGGGGTGTTCTGGAGGCTTCATGTCCTGCAGCTCGGACCGTACTGAACGTTATGGTCCCTCATGCCTGGTTGCAGGCCCTTGCTTTGCTCGGGACATTCACTATATCTACATGGCTCATGACACCAGGTACGGGCCGAGCTGCAGGTGGATGAAGCTATACTGGTGATGATGGTTTAGTGATGCATGTGTACATTCATATTACGTGTGTCATTGTGTGTTTGGATTCACTTGCAGCTGTGGTCAATTTGCAGTTCAGACATGCTTATGGTATTTGCCAACTCTTGTTGCCATCTGTCTTTTCTGCCTGTGACATATGCCTGACAGAGGTGGTGTCTGATGGAGGTGATATACTACATTTTGTACTTGTGTAGGCTTTGCTATTTAGACACATCCATTTCTGCTTTTGGGATGTGTTTGGATATCAATACCACTGGATGCATGCCAGGTTCTCATTTGTGTGTGACATGTCTGCTTCATGTGTTGGCTGTCGATGTGATGTCTATGTGTGTGTGGGTTATGTGCTTCTGACATGTGTACTCATGTTTGTTTTTTCCACTTTTCAGATGATGACGCAATGGAGGCAGAGGATGGTGATGTCATTCCAGACACAGGGTTGCTATTACACCAGCAACCCGGCACAAGTGGGGGTCTTGGGGTGGTAGACCACAAGAACCCACTTGTGCTCCAGACCATCGTGTGTAGGGGTGGCAATGAGTCTAGCCAGGATGATCACTCTGATGACAATGTTGAGTTGGATGCGTGTCATGTCCATTCGTCAACAGTGAGTGATTCTGATGTGGATGATTCCCTGTCCGTGACATGTGCACTGATGGGCCAGACAGTGGTGGGACCTCCACCTGTGGTGGATCGGGACACACGGTCACACTTCACACCAGTTTCTGATGTGCCTGGGACATCAGGTCAATGGAGGAATGTAGTCCTGCAGCCGCGGACGGTGCCAACCCAACAAGGACCGCGGCTCCATCGGCCCCGCAGGTGTCAAGCCCAGCAACGCGGTGGCCGTGCACCACTGGGGTATACTGAGTGGGAGAAAGCCATGGTTGCCAATGCCGAACAACAGGGGGCAGCAATTGATAATATCCCTCAGAGCATGGAACGTGTGGCCCAATCCCTGCTCCCCCCTGCTAGGCAGGTGGATCTTCAGAGCGGGCAGTACAGTCCACGGCCCGCTCACTTAGGCTGGGCATGGCAGCCTCAGACAGGGCACACCGGGCTGAAATGGTGTCTCTGCATCAAGCACTTGCTGCTCACGCAGAGGCACACAGGGAGGCCCTGAGGGAAGACCATGCTTCCCTCCGATCTACTCTGGGTATTCTCTTGATGTCCCAGAGGCAGCGGACAGAGGAGAGGTTGGAGCACCTTGAGAATACCATCTTGGCTGAGCTACGTGCTTGCCGGGACGTGCTCCAGATGTCATGCCAGGCCATGCAGGAAGAACTCTGTGTTACACGTGTTACCTTGCAAGAGGAAGCACATGTATCACATGAGGTTCTGCATGCTGACCTATGTGTCATCGCCGCACAGAACCAGGCTCACCGGTCCCGCAGACTTGCTGCCGATGAGGGGCAAGCTGCGCATAGTCGTGGTCAGGGTACTGTGCCACGTCCACCTTTTGAGTCAGAGGGTGAGGAGGATGACGACTTATCTCCCACATAGGTCGGGCCGTGCAGGCGTTGAGCCCATGGAGTTTTTTTTTTAATCTCAACATCATCGCATGTGGGTGTTGAGGTGCACCCTGTACCTCCCACCTCCTGGGTGCCTCCCCCATCTCCCAGGTCGTATGTGGCCATTTTTTATTTTTATAGTTAGTTTAATTAGTTAATATAGTTTAAAATTGCTTGTCTATTGTGCATTCATGTGACAGTGTGGTGCTTTGTGGCTTTTGAAAGCATCCACGGTTTGTTCCAGCTGGGCCCTTCAAGATTGTCTCATGTATGTGTTTGCAGCTTGGGGTCCTGACTCACATATGCCACTACTGCTTCCCCTATCCATGGGTTCGCAAGGATGGTTCGGTTAAACAGCCATTTACACAAGTTAATTGGACTTTCGTCATATCTGTGGCCTGTCTGCTGCTGTACTACTTGTGTTAACACCCCTAGTGGGGATTATGGTTTTTTTCTCCACAACATGTCTGCAATCAATTTGGGTGAGTACATTATTGAAATGTCCATTTATTGATGTTGATTGTGATGTATGTTCTTTTCTTGCCTGTAGATGTGCTTGATGCACTTCATGCTGTAGACAGTAGCCTGCACCCTTTGCCTGTCAGAGTCACACTGATGGAGGGAGGGGGCCGAATGTTGACAATGTCAAGTTGGTGTATGTTGAGTTCAGCCCCTGGGGATTGTGGCAAAGGAGGATGCATTAGGAATGTGACCCAAGAGGTACAAGTCACGGTCCAGTCCTCACCTGAGATGTCCGCCTATACTACTACTATGCTCTGTTCCCTTTGGACGGCACGTTGTGTCTGTCTTCCCTCTTGGCCTTTGATGCTGCCTGGGGGGTGCAGTTTTCCTACTGGACTGCTGCTCTTTTACTTGTTTTTCACACTCTGGTGCCTTTAGTCCCTGTTCTTCTTTCTGCTATTGTCCTTGATGCAGATCTGTCTGCCTGTCTGTCGGGCTGTTATTTCCACATACTCTTACACTGCCTAGGTTTGCCTCTGTAGAATTCTGTTCAACAGCATCTTTCTGTCACTCCTTCTGTCTTTCATCTATTACATCATGGCTTTATGTTGGCTGTTGACTTTTACCAATGCTATTCAACTGTTGTGGCTCTTGACTTGCTGTTAGCTGTTTCCGACTATGTCACATTCTATGTGCCTTTCAAGACTTCTGCTGTATACGCCTTTCTTTGTTCACACTATTAATGATTGATTGGGTTTCAGCTCATCCTGTTGGGCCAGCCTCCTTGGTTATTTTCGACACAATTTCCAGCTCTACCTGTCAGGGTACAGAACCTGGGGTTGTGTGGGAGGAGGTGGGATGTAGGTCTCAGACATGGCCCATTAACAACTAGCATGAAGACACACACAGTAAACTTTCAAGACTTATTGATGCCTTTTATGCCCTTTCTGCAGGAAAAGGAGCATACACACTACCTTTGCCAGCAGACACCGGTCCAAGAACTACTAAACCCTTGCCACGTTGGGTGGGGCACACGTGCGCATGTAGAAGCATGGGGCTTGTGCTCAGATGTCGACAGAAGCAGACATGTTTCCAGGAGCTCCAAGCAAGGTGAGCAGCATGAGGGGACATGCCCCAGCCAACCTTCCTCCAGGCCCCTCACACATGCAAGCTAAGTTGGGCCAGTGCTGGGGAGGTTGGCCAGGCATTGACGTTAATGACGGAAGATGCGCACAGTACAGCTAAGCCACGCCGAGGACAAAATGGCAAGAAGCTTTCCCAGTTGTCAGGGGCACACGCAGGGGGCATCGGCTATATCTTCGAGTCCACCCTGTTCCATAGAAGCAAAGTTATTAGCGCAGTAGCGTTCCTAGATACAAACTAATACAGCACAAGGGGGAGCACCCAGCACCGCACAAACTCGAGTGCAGTGCATATCATTAGCATATGCAAATGTCACGTGCGCTACCTATAGAAATCCATTGCTGGCAGAAGGCAACTTGTACTGAAGTCGCACCTCGCCACACGCGTCTAGCAGGTCACCCAAGGACCATTCTATCATGTGTGATTCTTACCACTTGGTCTTCCATTTACCGCAGGGCCATGTGTGGCTGCCTTAATGAATTAACAGTGTATGAACCATCACGGGGGCAAGGAAAAGTATATGAACGAAGCAGCAGACAAGAGTGCTTGTTTGGGGAGGAGTCACTAAGTTTGAGGCATGAATGGTGTTATGTGTGTGGGGAAAACACACACAGAATAGTAACTCACGCTCTCTTTGCAGCATTGAACTGCTCCTGTTACCAGACCTGAGAGTGCGCAGGCAGGAGGCCAGCACTCACCCCAGAGATAAGTCTCTCTTTGTCTCGGCTTTGAGCCATTTTGTACAATGTGCATGAGGAACATGGTTTCTCTGATTGAGTATGTATAATTGTCAATAGTAGGATTTTGTCTTTTGCCTACTTTCCCTTGCCCATCCACCTTCCCTTTCCTGACCCTCTTTCCGGTTATCCTGAATACTGATGCCTATCCAACCAATGGATCCCTGACCCTCTTTCCCTGCCGGGGTCTCGGAGGCCTGTGTAAGTTTGACCTTGCAGGTGCCCAGACCGAGGAGGGGGTGGTTGGTTTGTGACACTCCTGCACCTGGAGACTTGAGCTCTGACACTACCCATCAGTTGTTGCACCCTCATTGATTATTGTGTACTGAAAATGCTACCCATCCTGTTGATCCATTGTTCAACTGTGCTACCTTGGTAGTTCTTCTATCATTCTGCTTGGGCATGTGCTTACCCATATTCAGCAACTTCAAGTCATCTAATGGAGACTCTTCCAGGGTTTTTTGTGGGCTACAGGCTTTTTCCCTGGTTTGGGGGTTTGGCTCCTTGGAGTTCTCTGCAATTTGGTATTTTTACCAGTCAAGGTAGCCTCCGAGGGGGCTGGACCCTATTTCCATGCAGGGTAGAACAAGGAAACCAAGGGGTAGGGGGATCCTGAAGCCAGGTAGACTAGGAAGAAGGAGGCAATGGACCCCAGACACAGTTCTTCTGAAGGTCATGGTGATGAGTAAAGGAAGGAGGGCCTTAGGTTGTCGGACAGTATGCTTGGGCTACAGTGTTTCTGCACTCTATGACATTCTCATGTTGGGGTACTATGTACATGATGTGTTCTGCTGGTCAATGGCTGTTCCTGTGTTGGCTTTACTTTTCAGGTGTCAGGGTGTTGTTGTGGTTTGACATACTCGGGTGTACACTGGGCAATGTTCACGTTAAGTATACAGGACACTGAGGGTCACTTGATTTCACATGCATGTATTGCGTGCATGTCCCTACTGCCACACACACTTACACAATGCTCCACCACACATACAACTACCCTTCCATGCCCACACGTGCACACAGATTGCCTTCTCTGGCATGCTGTGTCCCCGCAGTGCATGATCACTTACCATTTGGGGATTGCGTACATACGTCAATGGTTTTTTGTTGCTTGTCCTTTTTACATGATGCTGAAGGTGTATCCCCATCAGAATGGCTGCTCACTGTGCTGTGTGCTGAGCGGTGTGTTGTAGGAGACACACACAGCACACGGGTTAGGGATTTGCAGATTTGGCTTGGACAATGTGCATACAAACAGGCATTCTGTCTTTTTTTGATGGTACCGCTGGTGGCATGTATTTGTGTATGATTTTGTATGTGGGGGGGTGTTTGTTGGTCAGTCATTTGACCTGATTCCATGTCAGGTGTGATGTACACCTTGCATGTGTTCCTTTTCGTCACACAGGATTGGTTATGTTTAAGTAGCTAGCGATACACACAATGTAGCACTACCCTGGCAACATTCTCAGGGTGGTAGGGTTGTGACAGTTGACTGTCTCTTTGTCATCATCGATTGTCACCTGGTATGTGCCAGGCCTGTGTGCACTCCGCAGGGGTGGGAGTTTAGGTGAAAAATGTGGACACAAGCTGGGTCCGGGCTGCCTCTCCACGTGCCCTTTCCCCTCCCATGGCCAGCACCTGTGCCTGTGGTTGGGGATGTGGGGCCACCATCATGTCCACCGGTACACCCTGCCGTGTTGCAACATTGTGCAGGACATATGCTGCCACAATGATCCTGCACACTACTGGGGGTGCATATAGTAGCTGCCCGCCAGAGCGGTCAAGGGAGCGGAAGCGTGACTTGAGCACTCCGAATCTGAGCTCCACTATGCCCATGGTTGCAATATGGGCAGCGTTGTATCTTACCTGGGGTGGTGTGGTGTGGTTCCGTATTGGCGTCATCATGTGGTTGCTCAGAGGGTAGGTACTGTCCCCTGGGGAGGTGAGGATGGTTGTCATTATTTGGGTTTGTGTATTTGTCTGTGTGTGACATGCATGCATGTGCACAGACATTTGTTCTCACCAATGAGCCATGTGTCGCCATGCTTCTCAGCTTCCAGGCCCCGGCTCAGGGCAGACATTCTGTATATAAAACTGTCATGGCTAGACCCAGGGTCGTTTTCATAGACAGAGGTGATGATTCCCTTGGCATCACATTCAACCTGTACATTGATGGAATGCCAGAGCTTGCGGTTTCGATAGATGTGCTCAGTGGCCCTAGGTGGACGTAGGGCCACATGGGTGCAATCTATGGCACCAAGCACTTTGGGGAATTGTGCCACCCTGTAAAAGTCCTGGACCGCGGCCTGCATGTATATGTGCCTGCGGACTGAGGGGCACGCAGTCATGATTGCCAGCACCTGGTGTAGGCAGCGTGACGGATGGCCTGTGAGACGCCCCCAAATATGGCAGTTGTCGCTGAAATGACCCAGTGGCCAAAAAATGCAGGACATTGAGCACCTTTTCCAAGTGGCTCAGTGATTGGGAGCACAAGGTGGGTGATGTGAGGTCATCCTCCCACTCAGTGACCAGGTCTAGGATGATACGAGGTGGAAACCTGTACCTGCCATAGAACTGGTCATCAGGCATACCAAAAAGGCTGGTCCTGGGTATCCTCCTCCTCTTGCGGTGTCCCACGATCAGTGCTGCCACAAATGGGGCATTCATCGTAGCTGTATATAGGTGTTTGTTGTTTGCGCACACTTTTATACTGCGCGGGGACGCTTCCGCCTTCCTTCGTGTGGCCGACGTGTTGACACCTGTGTGCGTCTTTTGGCATGCGCGGGTTTCCCGTATTCGATTCCATGAATACGTGTTGTCCGCGTGCGTGTGGGCATGCAGTGTATTTCCCTACAGTTCTTCCCCAGTTACGCCTTCTTTTTCACGCGTTGTTCCCCATTCCGCGTGTTCCGCTCCGTGTTCCGCCCCCTTTTTGGTGTGTGCACAGCGTTCTGGATGTTGCATTGACTTGTGCGCCTTTGTGCGCCACCCGTAGATTTCACGCACATCCCGGGGAAAACACGCGCAGGGCCTTCTATGAATCGCATGCGTGCGCATGCTTTTTCATGCTTGCGCCAGCTTGCGCTACAAATTTCGGCGTACATTTGTTCCATGAATCGGCCCCTGAGTGTTTGTTGTAATACTAGAGTGTGTTGTAAGAGCATGTAGCATAAGTGTGTGTGTAGCATAGGAGCATGTTGCAAAAGAGTGTGTGGTGTAAGTGTATGTGCTGTAAGCATGTGTGTTGTAAATTCCTGTGTGGTAAGATTCTGTGTCATTTGTGTTGTAGGATTGTGTGTTATAGGAGCGTTTGTCATAGGAGCATGTGGCATAGGAGCATGTGTTGTATGTCCACATGTCGTAGGTGCATGTGTTGCAGTATGATAGGTGCATGTGTTAGAGGTGCATTTGTTGTAGGTATACGTGTCATAGGAGCATGCGTCAGGAGCGTGTGTCGTAACAGTGTGTGTTGTAACAGCATGAGTCATAATAGCGCATGTTGTAGGTGCACGTATCATTGGAGTATGTTTTATAAGAGTGTGTCGTAAAACTATTTGTCATAGGAACGCATGTCGTAGGAGTGCACTTTATATAAGTGCATGTCGTATATGCGTGTGTTCTAAGCAGGTGCATAGTAAGAGTTGTTTGTGTTCTTAGTGTTCATATACAAAATGTTGATCTCACATATGTATGAGAATGGTTTTTATATAAAATGTACCTCCATTGTACGCATGAATTGCATTACTCCTAAAAGCCAGCTTTAACTAAAGCCAAACTAATGAGTTTTTAATACATATGAAAGGGGTATATGACTTCTCCAATTCGTACTTGCATGTAATGTATAGTTCCGGAAAACTTACATCAAAGCTAGCCCTGACTTTCCTGTCAGATTTCAAAAGATGTAAATTACAGTTTGTATGAAAAATGTACATCTATTTGACTCCCTGAAAACTAACATCAAAATCAGCCATAACTGATGTGCATTTTCAGATGTAAACCGCGTGATGAATGGATTGTGAAACTCATATGCCTATTGGTACAGTTTGTATGAAACGTTTACATTTATTCCATGACCTTGAAACTGACATCATATGTAGACCTGACTTGCTTGTGATGAGAGTTTTCAGGAGATTTTAATTTTGTAATATACGATCTGAAAAATTCATACACTCTATGTATGTGATTGCAGCACATGTTGTAGGCGCCCAAGTGGTAGGAGTATGTGTTGTAAGAGTGTGTGTCACAGGCACATGTGTTGGAGGAGCGCATGTCATAGGAGTGTTAAGATGGATTTCTAAACTCTGACCTGGTGGGCAGAGGTTTAGGAGGCCACCATCAGTTTAGTGAAACAGGAGAACCTTCTGGACAAGCCAGACCAATTTAGGTAGCTTGGCAGGCGGTCAAGACTAAGGGCCTCATCACGAGTTGGGCGGTAACACCGGCGCTATTAGCGCCAGCGCTAATAGCCCTACCGCCAAACCCTCCGGCGCTAATAGCGCCGGATCACAGGTTTGGCGGAAGAGTTATTTCCAATTCCCCATTGGGCCCATTCGGGAATTCCTCATTCCCCATTGGGCCCAATGGGGAAAAGTTGCGCTATTACCGTTGGCGGATTTCCCGCCGGCGGTAATAGCACCGAAAATCTGCAATTTTGCCACGGATTTCCCCCCAGCTCGGAGCTGGGGGGAAATCCACCAAAGCCATGATCTGGCGGACCCTTAAATGCAGCGGTAGTAGCGCTACCGTCGCATTTAAGGGTTACCGCCAGACTCGTGATGAGGCCCAAAGTCTGAGGAAGGGTGAGAGTGATTGGAAGCTCACAATGAGCAAACACAGTAACCAGCCACCAATGACTCTTAGACAAGTGAATATGAAAAATATCTATACATTTATAGTCGGCCAGGCCAATTGACACAAGAAAACTTTAGTTATACAAAAACAGTTACCACACAAATTCTAAACTAAGTAATATATATACAATACATTTCCACAGCCACATCCTGTAAAGAGAAGGATGAGTTAACACACTAGGAGCATTAGACTTCAGAGACATTCCCTAACTTTTGAGTCCAGCCCTAAGAAGTGGGGTGCTTGTGTTCAACAGTACAGTTGTGCATAAAAACGCACAATCACGCAGGTAGAACAAAATGGGTCTTCTTGGGAGAGCTGCTGCAAGTCAGGAAGGGGCTTGAGGCGATGAAGAATTGGTTCCCACTATTCGAGTAGGGCCTGCCCTTGGCGGCAGAGCAGTTTTCAAAAGGTGAGACTAGCTATGGAGCACAGGCTAACCCAGCCAAAAGCAAATAACTTTTAGGGATATTCGTGCATAAAAGAGATTGGTTGTGTCAGGGGGCCGCCGGTAAGTGATGCAATTGCTCACCGACCCTTGCACAATATGGACCAAACTATGCCAGTTTAGTCGTGGTCGCTAGTAGGTTTGAGTCCTGCATTTTCGCAGCGCTCCGGCTCTCAGCGGCTATGGGATAGTATGATAGCCTGTGACGGGACAGTTACCTTTTCTCAGATTCCGAAGGAGCTACAAAAAAAATTCCAGTGCAGCAGGTTTCAGGGCACAGGAGAGCAGGTAAGCAAGGCACCTACTATGACCATCACCAACAGGTAGTGACGTGGGAATCACATATGCATGCAGTGTTACACACTCTCCTAATTTGGGACCCAGATGATCTAGGCCTGTGAAATTTGGCAGGAGGGCACAGGATCCACAAGCAAGCAATGTCCCAAGTCTCGGGTTTCCACTTGAGAGGACGACGATTCTGCAGGATATCCTGAGGTAGAACTGGACAGTTCAATGGATGGCACAGGAACACTTCTGAAGGGGCTCCTTCAGTGGGTAAGCAGGGGCGCCGAAAGAAGTTGTTCCCACTACTCCAACGGGGCAAAGCACCTTGGCAGGCCTTCTTGATCGATGAAGAAAACCAGGGTCCAATAGGACAGCAGAAGATGAAGGGAGCCAAAACCTTCCAATGCATCCCTGGCGGTTTCACAAGTCTGTTTCTTTGTACAGAATACTTGGCTTCTTTTGTAGTTTGGGGATAACTCAGATGATCGACCTGGAATGGAAGCAGAGCCCCTTCTCTTATCCAAGATTAGCTTTGCGCCAAAATCAAGGACTTCCAATTGAAGATCTGATCTCATGCAGGCACCCCAGTTGTGGACCAATCACAGTCTACGATGGTCCCAGGCATTCAGAAACTCCAGACATTATGGCACCAGTAGTGTGGATTGGGACCCTGGGCACACACATGTGACATGCAGAAGATCGGTTTTTGTGGGAGGCTGTATGCCCAAATAAGGAAAACCTGGGTTACTCGACCTGGGTGAAGGCAAGGAACAAAATGGCAATGGGACAGAACAAAAGACTTTGTGGCTTTGCCATTTTCAAACCTGGCAACAGTCTTGAACCAAACGCTGTAAACACGATGTGATCCTGTAAAAAGAAGTAAAAAAAGTAACTGCTGCCACGAGTTCGTCCCAGGCACACTTGTACATTCGCCAGAAAATCCTTCGAGGGTGTCTAGGGCCATAAAACAAAAAGGACCCCAGCGCACGGTACTGAAATTTACATTGTACACTGTTACCAAGAAATGTCAACATAGTCGAAGACTGAGGGAACAGTTTCACAGTACTGACAGTCTGAAGGACATGTCAGTTTACCCATAACAAGTGACTAAAAGCCCATGGGAGCGCCGCTGAAGGCTGTGCTCCACTGGCAAAAGTCAGGATAGGATAGCCACACAAAAGCAAAACGTTTGGGGGTGTCCCTACATGGAGGGAAAATTACACATTCATTAAATCTCTCCTAACAAGGAGCATGTGTCGTGTGTCTAGTGGGAGCATGTGTAGTAGCTGCATGTCTCATAGGAGTGTGTGTTGTAAGAGTGTGTGCTGTAAGAGTATGTGGTAAGTATGCATCATAAGAGTGTGTGTGGAGCATGTGTCGTTCATACACATGTTATGTGTAGTAGGTGCGTGTATCACAGGAACATGTATCATAGGAGTGTGTTGTCATAAGAGTATGTGCTAAGTGTGTCGCATTTTACTTGTGCATTGTATGCCTCCTATAGGTATGAAAGCTCACATTAAAGTCAAATTTAACTTTAATGTGTGTTGTTAATATGTATGAGAGGTCTATATAACTTTTCCATTTCATACTTGTATGCAAATTACAGTTCCTCAAAATGTACATGTCAGTTTTCAAAAGATGCAAATTGTGTAATATACAAACTCTCAAACTCATACGACCCTGGGTACAGTTCGTATGAAAAATGTACATTGGTTACATCCCCTTAAAACTAACTACAAAATCAGCCTTGACTTTGATGCACGTTTTCAGATGTAAACTGTGTAATGTATGATCTGTGAAACTCATATGCCTAACTGTATAGTTCCTATTGAAAGTGGCTGCCTTTATCCATCTCCTTAAAACTGACATCATGATTTAGCCCTGACTTGCCTTTGGTGTGAACTTTCAGGAGATGTTAATTGTGTAATATATGAACTGTAAAACTCATATGCACTTCATATGTGTTGAAGGCACCATTGTGTAAGTAGTATGTATTGTAATGTGTCATGGGTGCATGTGTCCTATGTGAATGTGAGAGCATGTGCCTTATAGCCACATGTCATATGTAGCAGGCACATGTGTAATAGGTTCAAATGTCAAAGAAACATGTAGGAGAGCATGTCATAGGAGCATGTGACATAGGATCACATGTCGCAACATGGTGTGTCATAAGAGTGTGTACCATAAGAGTGTGTGTGGTAGGAGTGTGTATCGTCGCAGTAGGTATCACAGGAGCATGTGTCGTAGGTGCACCTGGCATAGGCGTAGGTGTCGTAGGAGTGTGCAGTAAGTGTGTGGTAGGAGGATATTTCATAGGCGCACATGCCACTGTGCGGGTGGCGTCACAGGTTGGGGACTATGTGCCATGAGCATTGATGTTTGGTGAATAGGGGCAGGGTGAAGCAAAGAGAAATTGCATAATGTACATTACACCCAGGTTGGGGGTCGGGGATGGTCAATCAGGAAGCTCGAAACATGGGCTGTATTCTCTTGTACAAGCCTATGTTCTGAGCAGCCTGAGTGCTGCTGGCCAGCTCCCCCTTCCCTTCCCGATCCTACTTCCCTTCCCTGCTCCTCCTTCCTTTCCCTGCTCCTCCCTTTCCCTGCTTCTCCCTCACCTCCTAGCACCTGTGTAGTTCATATGCTGTTGCTAATAGTGTGTTTAGCTTAAGAAAAAAGAAAACTTGCCTTGCTGTGCCGCACAGTAGTTTCTGAAATCCGTGTCCTTAATGATGATACTTCTATATTTACATATGTTGGCAGCGGACATCACGTCACCCTCTAGGCCAATATCGAATGCCCATCCGCGGACTGAATAGGGAAGTGGTTCAGAGGACCAGACCCAGATATCACTCATTTTTGTGACCTACATTTGGTTGTTTTAAAAAAAAAACGACTGGACGGATTTACACCAAATTTACAAAAGAACGTTTTTGGGACCAAGCAGCCACTGCTGCCACAAATCTAGTGAAAATCTGTCCAGTGGTTTTGGCAGTTGGCGTGAGCAAACCTTTTTTCCATTGCATCTATGGCCCAAAAAGGTTTTTGGGGGACCCCCTATAACTTTGGCCCCCCTTGACGAAATCTCACCAACCTTGCCAAGAGAATTCAGAGCGGGCCATATACTCTCTTTGCAAAGTTTGGTAAGGAAT
Organism: Ambystoma mexicanum; assembly: GCF_040938575.1. Lineage (NCBI taxonomy): Eukaryota > Metazoa > Chordata > Amphibia > Caudata > Ambystomatidae > Ambystoma > Ambystoma mexicanum. The sequence continues at coordinate 891,958,179 of NC_090930.1, forward strand.
CATCCAGGGGGAGAGAAGTTATCAGCCGCCCAACATGTTCTCTTCCTATGAGTAGAGCAACTTAACCATAACTACATGGCCGCTACAGAAGGCCATGTAATATACACATATCGATATTCAATGAAAAAACTTGAGTTAAGAGAGTTCAAGTGATCGGATTAAATGCAACAAAACCCCTGAAACTCAGTACTCACATTTCAAGTGGTGTCACTAATGACTTCATACATGACATCACTGGTTTGTTTAATTACATTTTTAAATACAACTCTGTTTTGTTATGTAATACATGTACATATTTCATACATGCACAGTATATGGTATTCTAGCCTTGTTTATTTAAACGTAGTTTACGGTACACAATTGTAAGTGATGACAGACGTTATTACAAAGAAGAATGGTATTGCGTTGTTTTTGCCGACAGGAGTTTTTTCGATGTAATTTTTACTGAAAAAATTACAATGAAAAAACTCATAGCAATATATAGGGGTAAGGGGCTAAAAGGGGTGGAGGTAAAAGCATAGCAATATAGGGGTTTTGGAAGAGGATCCTCCAAAATAACAAAATAAGAAGAAATCGTTTTTTCATTGTAATTTTTTCAGTAAAAATGACTTTGAAAAAACTCCTGTCAGCAAAGTAACATAGAACCAGAAGAATAGTATATAGGCATTTATGTATTTTGGAAGGAAATCTGTTATATTTATAATTAAATATTAATTGCCTATTATTCATTTCTTTTTAAATATAATGTTGTAGTGTAACTGAATTTGCTTGTGTATTAACCATTCTTCAAATTTTTCGATTCTATAATATTACAATGCACATAGGCATATTCTTTCTTTTTCATGTGATTTTTTTTTTTATAAAACTTGTAATTTAGAAAATAATGTGTTCATGTTATTACAGCAAGGAGAATTGTAAATTTAAATGTGAACATTTACTATTTTCATAACACTCACTATTAAACATGGTTCTACTTCTGTCATATTTTTTAATGCTACATATACATATTGTATTATGTTTGAAACACTTGGAATAAATGTACCTGTAAGGTACTTTCCCTGCAATTAAGCTTTGTAATTGCTTACTAATATATAAAATTCAAACCATTTGTATAACGTTACCGATTTTTCTTTTAAATGTTATATGTTGAAAAGTACTGCAATCGCCACATGTAATCATGCCATACTTCTGTATCAGTGTATTGTTCCATGTCATGTTGTTATTGTTAAGTGTTGTAAAATAAAATATGCATAAAAAGAGGTCAACCAAAATATCCTAACTTATATAATCAGTGATGCCATATATAATGTAATTATTGATCTCATAAGTGATGTCATGTATGATATCATTAGGGATGCCATCAGAGATGTCATGGGTGATGTCATCATTGTGGTTCTACGCTGAGCATCAGGGGTGCATAATTAAGTTGGACTTTGAATTTGATGGGTTTTGTAGAATTAAATCTGATCACCTTAACTCTCTTAACCAAGGTTTTTTCACTGAATTTCAAGGGTTGTGTTATACTATAGTTTCTTTGGGGCCCACTAGCCATGGCATTTGGCCATGACCAGTGGCCACTTCCTTTGGTCTAGGCAACTGTACATGTTGCACCAATAGGTTTCTTTGGGACCCACTAACCATGGCCTTTGGCCATGACCAGTTACCAGGACCTGTGGTCTTGGCCACCGTATATGCTGCACCAATCATTTTTTTTGGGGCCCACTAACCATGGCCTTCGACCTTGGCTACTGTACATGTTTCACCAATAGTTTTCATTGGGGCCCTCAAATAAATCGCCTTTGGCCTTAGTCACTGTACATGTTGCACCAACAGGTTTCTTTGGGGCCCGCCTTGGCCACTGTACATGTTGCAGCAAGTGTTTTCTTTGGGGCCCACTAGCCATGGCATTCGGCCATGACCACTGTACATATTACACAAATAGTTTTCTTGGGGGCTCACTAGCCATGGCCTTAGGCCATGGCAAGGGGCCACGGTCTTCGACCTTTGCCACTGTACATATTGCAACAATAGGTTTCTTTGGGGACCACTAGCCATGACCTTTGGCCGAAGCCACAATACATGTTGTACCAATAATGTTATTTGGGGCCCTCTAGCCATGGCCTGTAGCAGAAAGACCCATTGCCCCCTGCCTAGTGAATGTGATCACTGCAAGTGTAAAACAACCAAAATGTCACTCTCTATTCTCATGAGATTGCCCCTGTTATTCCCCCGATAACGGCAATAGAGTTTCGATTCTCACGAGATTCTCTGGTATTCTCCCGATAAGGCTATAAAATCAAAAACTCTACCCAATCCTCACAGGCACTCACCATTGTATCCCCTCTACTTTCCTTGGTCCCCCCACTCTCCTCAATTGATGTATCCCTCCCAGGCTCGCTCCCATTACCCTCTATCATTCTTTGGTTCATCTGCCACAGTGTTTTTCTGGGTACGTCTTCGGTTATTGCAGTGGGAAACTTGCAAGAAGCTGATAAACTGAACCTGTTCTACCTGTAACTGGCTCCCTAGTCCACCCCCAACTCCCCAACTTCACACTGTGTCCTCTTTTCCCAACCCCACCTGTAGCCTGATGCTATTGCATCCTTTTCTGCCTATAAATAGCTTTTTGACCACTTTTTGTTTTTGGCTTCTCTAGGCATTATAGTGGGCATCGCTTGCATTGAGCAACAAAAAGAAAATGGTGACTTTGCATTTCTGAAAACCTCTCAGCTGCAAAGTACCATGGAAGATACATAAATGTCTTTTGGAGCAAGGGGCACCCCCTTCTCCGTAGAATATTTTTAAAACTTCTGGACGGATTTACCCCAAAGCAGTCGAGGAAATTAAGTCAACAAGTTGTGTCCATGTTGTTTCTTATTTGTCCTAATCTGTCCAATGGTTTTTGCGCTACGGCTTCCCACAAATTGCACTTTTTCTCTATGGGAAAATTAATTAAGAGTAGGACAATAACAGAGTTCTTTGGTTTTTTTTATAACCCATGTGCATTTGGTTGCGGGGCGGCAGCGTTTTTTGTGGGAAAATGTCATCCAAATCCATACAGTGAATCTAAAATTATTAGCATAGAGTTTTGCCCAAATCTAGCTGTAGCTTTAAATATAATTTTCCTTCGGTAAGAGCCAGCGGTCTGCTTAGCTATCAAAGTCACATGACTACTGCAGAATGGTAATGCAACCTATCCCCTTTAAATCTCGCCACATGGCTATGCGGAGATTTAAGAGGCACTAGGGCAGTGTGCCCCAGGATAAAATGTTTCTTGACTGATGAAGTGCCTTACAACAAATGCTGCAACTTGTTGCAGACAAAAGTCTAGCGAAGTGGCGACCTGCAAACACCAGAGCTCTGAACGGATCAATGCGAAAAATGTGCCTGAATTGACCCGACGCCGGCGTTAAATTGCCCTCGCAGCGCTCTTCTCGGGTTTCAGCCCTTCCATAGACAGGTACCATTCTGCATTTCTGAATTTAACCTTTGCGGACCAATGGCCACATTTATCTTCGCCCCCTCGCTCTCAAGCCTGAAGGAATTTCTCGGCTGGCTTTCTTCCAGGGTGTGACAGATTAAATTGCCTTTGGCAAAACAAAGGTTGCGGCCTGCTGCAATGGAAGTCTACTTAATTGGGACCTTTCAGTGTCACGCAGTTCCTGCAACAACAAATGGAGTCAGCAGGCTGATTTATTTGAAACCCATCTCATGCTGAACATCAGAAGGGCCTGTGAACGAAATTTGCTAGCAAAGAGTGGGCTCATTCAGTTTCTCTGAAGGGACGCAGCGGGCGTGTTACAGTGTTCTAGAAAATTCGTGAATAGGGAAAGAGAAGACACTGCCAACTTCGGCATTGCTCGAAGAGGAACGCACATTGCGGTGCTCTTTTCTGGAAATCCTGCGTTGATAAACTTCGAGTAATAGTAGAAACAATAGCCTTGTCTATGGAAACATTTTGAAACATGTTATTATCTTTTGATAACAAGACAGCGCCCAGAAACATGGGTTCGATACCCGGTTTCGCATTTACTGGAGTCGGGCATGAAGCGTATAGGATCACGCTGCAGTTTGACAAAAAAAAGTACAAACGGCATTACCAAAAAAACACGTTGTTGCCCACGGAGGTCTGTATTAGGCACATTACGATCTAGCTGCCCCACCGCAGCCTCAGGAGACAACTCCCTGAGGCTACTGTTATGTTATGTTAAAGGTACTTATATAGCGCACGTCACCAACGGAATTGGTCCCCAGGGGCTCTTGCGGATCTGTAAACAGGAGGAGGGTGGGTAGGGTCAGTCGGGAGGATACTGGGAGAAGTGGTGTGCTGTTGGCAGCTTCAGCTCGGTATACACCGAGTGCTGGGCTTTGGTGCAAGTATCGGATCGGGCGAGGCCTCGTGTGCTGTAGGTGCTGTCTATGTGTTGTTGATGCGGTGTGGCAAAGTGCGTGCGGATTGCTGGGACAGAAATGGTTGTCTGAGTTTTGTGTGGTTTGAGTATGCAGAAAATTGAGGGTTCGGTTGGTGGGGTCTGCATCCTGGTCCAGGTACCTCTAGTTCTGTTTGAGTTGTATCCCTGTGGTTGGGGTTGTTGCTATTTCCTTATGGGCTGTTTCGCTGTGGTGGTGCTGCGCGTATCCAGCTGTATCATAGTGAGTCTTGTATGCGGTGGTAGGTGTGTCTGAACCATTTCTTCGGGTGCGGAACTAGGTTGGTACTATCTCTTCTCTTGTTATCTAATGTGAAATGTGTCTTGCAACCTTTCCTAACACCTGAAAGTGGATTGTTGTGACTGACGCTGCATAGAGTCGTCAGGGTGTCCTCCGATGAAGCACATTTGGATTTTCCAGATGTGGCTTCCCATGAGGGTCTGTTTCCAGAGTGGAGTCAGGCTTTGTAGCCTTCCCTAGTTCCTGGGCATGTGTTGTCAGCGCGCATATGCATTGAAAGGATTCTGATGGTGGTGGTTGGGGTGTCGCAGGAGGGGGCGGACAACAAGCTGCTCCTTTTGAAGATAGGAAGAAAGATGTGAAGCCTAGTAATGCTGTCTGTGTGCGTTGTTCTAAGCAGAGCATAATATTCATTTACTATTGGCAGAGACTGTGCTATGCCTGGATCCGTCGCTAGCCAGGGTGCCACTTGCTGCGCCTTGCTAATTCATCCTAATACTTCTGAGCTTTGCAATGACTATATGCTGACCACTTGTATCCAGAAGACCTAGAGTGGTATGCCCAAGCACCAGAGGATTGTGCCATTTGGTTCTAGACTGGTTTCCTCAAGAGCCTGCTGTCTGCATGCCATCTTGACCTGCAGGGGTGGGTTGGGGAGATTAGGTTTGTGTTGGTAGTTGAGCTTGGGAGAGGGGCTAGTAGTGCGTGTTGTATCTGGACAAATGTTGCATGCGACTTGATGGGTATGCATGTGGGTTAGAGGTGTATTGACAGTGGTGCATGTGGTGTGATGCCTTACCTGGAGGATGGGGTGAAGGAGATTATTGTGGAATAAGGCTGGAGGAAAATGGTGTGGCATGAGGACAGTATTTATTGATTGGAGCAAGGGGCAGGCATGGTGGACGTGGGCTGATGATCATTGTTGATTGAGAAAATCGAATATCAAGATTGGAAATGGGGCAAGTAAAACTCAATACATTGCTTTGTGCATATCATGAGCCTGCTTTGTCATCTATTGTAATTTTACAATACATTCCAATTGTCATTTCCGCATGGTATGACTTTGCATCCCTGATGTACCTTGCAACTGAAAAAAATAGTTTGTTTTATTTTTGCACCCCCATTTATTTTATGAAGACGAACATTAAAGTGCATAAGGCAATTGTGAAGGCAACACATCAAAAGACACATCAGAGATGGTGACATCACCAATAAGAATTGTATTTAGGATTACACAAAGGTTTCCTGAAAGTGGGCAACAACTGATGCATACCAAATACAGGGACACAGGAGTCAGGAGAAGGCAGGCAAAGCAGGATGGCCAATCAGACATCAATAGCTGGAAACGTCTATCTACCACGTATAAAGTCAGGAAAGGCTCAACTCCTTGAAATGGGTGGTTCACAAAATACACAGCAAGATGATATGACAAGCAGAAAGCTATGCTAATCTAACATGCTTGACTGTATATCCAGGGACATAGACAAAGGCAGAATGATGGATGTGCTCTACTTTTACATTTTTTATTTTATTTATTTATGTTTCAGGCGCCGAAACCCGCAGGACAAGCAGAGGCAAGATGGTTTAGGACAGTGCTGTTGATGTGAACAAAAACATCTGCAGCGGTTTACAAAATTGCCGTGAGTTGTATTCCCGTTGAAGGTTCGGAGGAAGGGTGTTCCATGCTTTCGGGCCAGAGTGACAAAGGATCTTTGCGCGTCTTGCTTTTGGACAAGCAAGAAGATCTTAAAGTTCTACTTGGTTCGTATTTGACCAGTCTATCAGGGAGGTAGATAGGTGCAGTACCCCAAGTGCACCTGTGGGCCAAAGTGAGTTTCTTGAACTGTATACGAGGTGCCACAGACAGCCAGTGCACTTTCTTCCTTATTCCAGAAACGTGAGTGTTATGAGGTACATTTTTGCGATGCGAAGAGCATAGATTTGTATTACTTGTAGTTTCCGGAGGCTAATCTGGCTCGCGCATTCCAACAAAGCATTACAATAATACATTTTGGGAAGGATGGTAGCTCGAGCAACATAAATGCATTTGTTTTCTGAGAGAAAAGGTCTTATTTGTCTCAGCAATTTATGTGAATTTTTAGAGATATGATTCGCTTGAGCATCAGAACCCAATGAGGCTTCTAAGTAAACACCCAAAGTTTTTACTTTCTTGAGAACAGGAATTACACAATCCTCAGTCGTGAAACTGGAGTAGTGTGTAGGGAGTTTTGTCCTAGATTGCTAAGAGCCAAATATTAGCAACTATGTTTTGTTGCTGTTGAGGTGCATCCAGTTAGTTGACATCCCCTCCTTAATGATACTGTAACTGGACTGTAGATTATCCAAGTCTATTTTGTGTGTCCCCTACAACTCAACCAGCAGCTGAACATCATCGGCATAGTACGAAAAAGCATGCTCATGTCGGTCAGCATGTCACAAAGTGGTTTAATATAGGTGTTGAATAATACTGGTGACAGACTTGTACGTTGGGGGACACCGTAGGTTTTTGGAGCTGAAGTGGAGGAGACATCTCCCCATTGCACGGCTGATCTCCTGTTGCCCAGAAAAGATTGAACCCAGCAGATGGAATTCTCATAGCAATGACTGACAGTCGATAAGGTGCTTATAAGGCAGTCATGATCCAGGAGGTCAAAAGTCAACGAGAGGTCCAACAGAGCCAGTAATCCTGCTTTCCCTCTATCCATGATATTAAGCATGTTGAATTGTAGGTCTAGCAGTGCACTCTCTGTCCCATGCTGCGGGCGGAAGCCAGACTGGTTAGAATGTAGAAGAGTAGCCTCTTCAAGATGTTTTTGAAGCTGTATGCAGGCAACCTTGTCGATTTACTTTAAGTAGAAAGTGTGAACTGGTAATAGGCCTAAGGTTTTCCGATTCCCTTGGACTAAGTCCTGGTTTATTGAATAAAGGAGACTCTGTGACTTCGTTGATGTTATCAGGCACACTGTTGTGTAAGAATGATGAAGTAACAAATCTCACGAAGAACAGGGAGAATATTTTAATGTTGTCCCAAATTTGTTTTGTCTGGATAACATCTCTGAAACATGAGATAGGGTGTCATTTTCTCAGGACATCTTCCACCTCAACCAATGTAATTGAATTGAATGAAAATGTGGTGTGGTGAGATTGATGCTTTACACCTAGGCAGGTTTTACCCAAGTCAACAGTCATGTCATCCCTATATGAAGCTGGGCTAAAGGATTGATCTTTCTTGATTTTATCTTGAGCCTTGTTTACTTTGTTCGCAAAGGCATGTTGAGCTCTAACACAATCTGAAGTAGATGTAGTAAACGGTTAAACATGTGCTCTAGGATTCTCTTGTGACCTCATAATTTCAAAGGGTTTCTTTCAAATATTTTCTGCATTCATGATTTGGTCATTAAAGACATTTTCTTTCGCTTTATATGTGGCCAGTTTGAATGCATTTGTGAGGTCCTTCCACAAGAATTTGTTAGCCTCTGTTTTAGATTTTAACCAGGATCTTTCAGCCTATCGTTTAGCCTTTTTAGGAACCCTAGATCTGGTGTAAACCAGCTTTTATGGCAGAGGCGATCCCTAACTGTCTTCCATCTCAAGGGAGCTAGTTGATCCCATTGGTCGGTCAGGATTGTTCGGTAAGTATCGGCCAACATATCTGGGGGGACTGAGGCCTTGGTAGCATTCAGTACCATCTCCATGCATTTGAAGTGGTCGTCTGTTTTGAGTCTTTTAAAATTCCTACTAAGGTTCCTTTTTGTAGGGTTGACTTTTTTCTATTTTACTAGGGAACGGGAAAGCAAATTCCACGAATCAGTGGTCTGACCATACTGAAATTCTGGTATTGGTAATGGCAATCTCTAAGTTACGAGACGCAACCAAGTCCAGTATCTTGCCTTTGGTATCGTGGCTTCTGTATTATGGACACAGAATTCAATACTATTCAAATTGGGTTCCAGCAACAGGGCTTCCCCATCAGTGATGTCTCCTCACCATTGATTTAGATCACCCAGTAAAACCGTTGAACAGTTAGGCTTGATAAGCGGCCCCAGAATCTGAGTGATTTTGACGTTCAAAGTAGCCATGTTCTCCGGGGGGCAGTAAAGCAAAAAGAAATGTATACAGATGTTATAATTTTGATACATCTCAGATGCCAAATTTCACAGCCGCTACACATATCTGTGTGGCTTCCCGGACTGCCTTCTGTGTTGCTAGTAAAAGGCAGAGACCGGTGGAATGGCCCATGGTGATCGCACAGTAAATGTAAAGAAAAGGGGATTTATCAAAGAAGTACTCACGATAGCTAATTAGCCAAGTCGCCAAGGATGATCTACAGGTTCTCAAGCACCCATCTCCCACAACGCCCCTGCACGAACCAGCACAAACCGGCTTTGACGCGATGACACGCCTGACGTGTCACTAAATAGGTTAGGGCTGCAGGGAGATGTAGTCCCCAGCAGCAAAAGAGTAATCTTGTAGCAGGAAGCCACCAGAACAAAATATATTTTATTCAACTGGAACGTAACAAGGGGCCTCATTATAACATTGGCGGAATGGGTTAAAGGGTGCCGCTAATGGATGCGGACCCTTTAAACCCATTCCGCCTCATTACGAGGTCCCCTCGCGGGACCCGATGTGGACGTCTGGTTTTACCAGACGTCCTTACCGGATCCCGCGAGGGGACCAGGGAGCTAACAATGGGCCGATCGTAATCGGCACGTTGTTAGCTCCCTGCACCCATTGCCATTGAGCCCTATGGGGGCTCAAATGGGAATGGGGAAGGTCCGGGCCCCGGGTTCCCTGTAGGAGGAATTACCGGGCCCTCCAAACTCGAAATGGCCGTCAGGTGTGTGTGATTCTGGAACTTTGCCTGACCCTTGTTTTGGGACACTTTAGGTAAACGGCTCTGGTGTTTTTCCATTGTCTTTCGTGATGTGCAAAAGTGTTAGAGTTGGAAAAGGGGGTGGGGTAAAGTGTTTGTATATCCTACGGGTTAGGATAGGGAAAAGGTGTTATAAGAAGGGGGATACCACGCCTCACCCGTCTGTGTCCCACTTCTACTCCCGTGGACCCCCCAACCAGGTGTTCCTCCCTCACTGGTCCATCACCAGGAACTGGATCCAACGGCGATGGCTGTGTTCTTTCCACCTGGATGACAGATCCCAGGGGACTAGCCAGGGAGACACTGCCAGGTTTCTCACAGCATGCAGGTGAGCCTCCAAAGCATCTTGGACTGCAGTGTCTTCCACATACCTTGCATGACAACCACATTGTGTGCAGCGTGTCATAACAAGAGACTCTGGTTGCTGTCAATGTGCATGAGGTGACATATAAAAATACCAATACATAAGTAAATAATAACATAAAACTTGTTGATATAGCCAACCTTTCCACTACACCAGCACAGGGAACTAACCTAGGACACAATGGGCATAATAGTTGCAACTAGTGCCGCTTGCTGAGATTGGGCTTCTGTATTATGCCACTGTGCTCTCCATCATGGTGGAGCAGGATCTGCATCTCAAGAAATTCTGGCAGATGCTTCCTCGGTACTACAGGAGGTGGCTCAGAGTGTCACATGTTTATAAAACCATTAGGAGAAGCCACTGCTAAATGTGTTTTCACATTGTAGTTGTGCCCAAAGCTTAATGCTCAGTCTTCATGCACCACAGCACTTTCTTCTTGCAGAGCTTGCACACAACTGCACAAGCCGCTGCCTGAATCTTCCTGTTAAGTAGGAGGAAGTAGTGGCGCACCGAAATGGACTTGTAGAGAAAGTGTTATGGCAGCAGCACCCTCTGGACTGTCATGCGCTCTGTATAGGACTGAGCCACTAACATCTCATCTATGGGGCGTGGCTTGGATGGCCATGTAAAGGGACGTGCTCTCGTGGAGCTCCGCTGATCCTACAATGATCCTGTAGGAGAAGTGCGTGCACGGGAACCGGCCGGCACTGAAAAATAATGCCCATGCGTGTGAAGATGATGGCTACACTCGCTGCAACTTTGATGCGAGTGGAGGGTGAGACACTGAGTTATACTCGTCTGTGGGCCGCGGGCCCCGGATCGGCGAGTGGAACAAGATGGTGGCAGAGACAAAGAGGACAACAGGGGTCACGAGATGTAGGTCCTGTAAAGCCCTTGCATCGAACTCTAAGACCAGCGATTAGAAGCAGACCGCGGCACTTGACCAGAATGCGTTGTTGCCTCACTGAGGCGGCGCACATATGTGGGCACACGTACCCAGAGCTGGTACAACCTACGGACTGTACATTGCCGAGACTTATTGAGCACATTGGTAACTGACGCTGGGCCCGCGGCGTAATCGGATCGAACGCCGGCGGAACCCAGGAGGATTCATTGTGGCAGCGCACCAATTAGGTGGCCGCGGATCCCGGGGCCGATGCGAACGAGCGGGCAGTGGTGGCTGCAGTTTTCCACAGCGCAACGGATCAACTCTGTATACACAGGAAGATGGGAGAAGTCCCATAGAGTCAGACGAAACATCGGAGCAGGCCAGTGGTTGAGGCCGATGCGAGACAATTGCTGATCTTCTGGGCCTGGGCATTGTGGGCCGGGTGGCCTTGTGATCGCAGTAGAGGGGGAACAAAGGGAGTGCAGCGAATAGGTGAGCGCTCTCGAGCACTGGCCAGGAAAGGAACACGACAGAGACCGGGCCACGACACCAAGAGGGTACTAGCACATGGGAGGAGACAGCCCACTTTGGGCGCGTGAGAAGAGACAAGTACATGCTTTGCCTGCTGAGAGTGGTCCGTGACCACGCTGACCTTTGTGCGGAGGGAGGCATGGCAGGCCCTCGCCCAGCTAACATAGCAGGATGTCCTCTAAAGTGGTTAGACCCAGGATCCGACAGTCCACGATGGAGACCTATGCCAGGTCGCCCGCAGAAGCGGAGGGGGGCAAGAGCAAGGAGACCCCCACGGCAGTGCGGAAACACCGGGCACGATCCAGGAGGTGCTGGCAGCGATTGCAGACTTAAAGGTGGCCTGGGAGACTAAGTTGGGCTAGGCAATGAAAGAGCTGCAGGAGGGCCTGGACCTCAAGATCGGAGCGGTCCAGGAGGAGGTGAACCTGCTGAGACCGGACGTGCGAACGATTGCGGAGCGCACTGGGGCCTTGGAGAAGGAGATGGCCCCGAACACGGAGGCGTGCGCCGCTCATGGAAAGGAGCTCCATGCCCTCGTGCAACGGGTGGGCAATCTGGAGGACAGAGCTGAGCAAGCAGAAGGGCGCGCCAGACGCAATAACATCCGTATAGTGGGCCTGCCGGAAGGTATGGAAGGATCAAACCCCACAGAATACGTGGAATGCATGCTTTTACAGGAGATAACAGGCGGTGTGCTGAGCCAGGGTTCGCGGTTGAAAGGGCGCACAGGGCCTTGACAAGGAGACCGCCCCCTGGAGCCCCCCGCAACCGCTGATCGCAAAGATCCTGAACTATCGGGATCGGGAGAAGATCCTCGAATTTTTCCAGAGGGGAGGAACGATTGAAAAGGGTTCCGCAAAAATCACGGCCTACCCGGACTATACGCTGCTTGTACAGCGTAGTAGGATGAACTTCGGATCAGTGAAAAGGAGGCTGAAAGACGCAGGCCACCGCTACATGTTGCTATACCTAGCCAAGTTGAAAGTGTTTTATAAGAACAGATCCCTTTTTTTCGAGACGCAAACCGAGGCAATGGACTGGCTGGACATGCAGGGCCGACCTCAAGAACCGGATGTCCAGATGGGAGCTGCAGGAGATAAGTAGTGGACGGCTGTGGCACCTGCGGTGACATGGCCAAGACAGTGGGACTTCATTATAGAGTTGTATTAAGCTTGTGGGGAGTGTGTTGTAGTATCAACTGGCTGGACCCGCTGGACGCACCAATCCTAAAATAGACGACTGGGAGCTCCTGGGAGGCATCCCTTGTAACCAATAGTAATATACTTAGCTAGGTCACTGTTAGATCGGTGACGCCCCGCGGGGTCCTAGTCCTCGGCGACGGGACAGGACCAGACGCGGGTGGGCCTGAGATCCAGGGATGGAGCTGGTCATTTGTTGGGGTAGGGCAGGGTGGGGGGAGGGGCTGGGTTGTGTGCAGTGGATGGGAGTTGGGGAACAGGGAGGGGGGAAACTGTTGAGGGGGCGAAGTGGGAGAGCCGGAAAACAAACCATCACGGGAAGCATTGAAGGGAGAGGTGGGTTGGGAACAAACCGAGTAGATGGATTCGGGTAACCTCAGAAATGTGACCTGGAATGTACGGGGCCTTAATAGCTATCTGAAATGTAACAAAGTGATGCTGTATCTAAAAAGGATGCACATTGATGTGGCCCTGCTGCAGGAGACTCATCTCACAAGGGAGAAGTTGGAGGTTGTCAGGCGAAAATGGAGGGGACATGTTGTGGGGGCTACGTATTCTGCGTACGCTTGAGGGGTTATCACTTGGGTGGCGCCGCACCTGCCGCTCCAGGTGCTTAGCTCATCGGTAGACCCAGAGGGCAGAATGGTGGCAGTGACAGGACTCCTGGGGAACAGGGAAGTACATATCATAAATCTGTACGCCCCCAACCATGATACAGCGGCTTATTTTAGATCCCTTTACAGCAAAATTAGCCCCCTGGTTGGGGGTGCGGTGGTGTGGGGAGGGGACTTTAATTGCACCCTGAATCCCAAAATGGATAGGTCAGTCGACAAAGCGGGGAAGCCGGCGGCCAAAGCACTGGGGGCATTGTTAAAAGATCTAGGCCTAGAAGACGTGTGGAGAAGGTTGCATCCAATGGATAGGCAATACTTGCACTATGCAGCACCACATGAGCTGCACACGAGGCTAGATTATGTGTTCGTAGCGGCTGAGATAGCGGAAGAAATGGTGGGAGCAGAATACAAGGCCCGGGTACTATCTGACCACTTGCCGTTGGTGGTAGAGTGGCGACACCAACCCCCCAGATCGCGGATCCCGACATGGAGACTTAGGACTGAGGCATTACAAGATGAGGGGTTCCGGGAGGATTTGAGGGAGGCCATCGAGGAATATTTTGATATAAACATGGGCAGTGTGCGCTCGGTTAGAACAGTATGGGAGGCGTTCAAGGTGGTGGTGCGTGGAGTAGCCATTTCGAAATCTAAAGGGCTCCAGGGGGGCATTGAAAGGGAACTTCAGGAAACGGAAAGGGAGCTGGAGGGCCTCACGCGACATGAGGATACCGCCCGTAAGAATAGCGATAAGATAAAAGACCTACAGTTAACCTGCAGTGGACTCTGGGATAGGCTATGTAGACTAAATTACAAGAAACACACGGCGAGGCTACACGCAGGGGGCAATAAGCTGGGCAGATTGCTGGCCTGGCTGTATAAGAGTGAGACCCCCCGCACAGTGATCAGTGAGATAAGGGATGAGGAAGGTCGCATCTGTAATACCCAGGAGGGGGTGAACGAGGAGTTCCTCAAGTTTTACAGACACTTATATGAGGACGCAGGGGAGGATAGGAGCCAAGACCTACTGGACACGTTAGAGGACATAGAGCTGCCCACCCTGGATGACCTAGAACGTGCGGAATTGGGCGCCCCTATCACCTCGGAAGAGCTGGAGGTGGCGATCCAACATTTGCCCACGTGTAAGGCACCCGGACGGATGGGTTGCCTAGCGAGTTTTACAAGACATACAAACAGGAGCTGCTTCAGCCACTGCTTGCTATGTTCAACGAGGCCTATGAGCAGGGGGAACTCCCATTGTCCCTTCGCGAGGCGATGATCATCCCACTCCTAAAACCAGGCAAGCCGGCCGCGGAGTGTGGGTCTTACAGACCCTTGTCCATGCTGAATCAGGACAGCAAAATACTTATGGCAGTGCTGGCCAATAGGCTGAAGAGGGTGATCGATAAGCTGATACACCCAGACCAGACGGGATATGTCCCCGGCAGGAACATCACAGATAACCATAGGAGGCTACACCACATCATTGACCACACTGAGGAAGATACGGGTGAACTGGCTATCGTGTCGCTAGACGCGGTCAAAGCCATTGACTGGGTGCGATGGACGTGGTTGAAAGCAGCCCTGAGGGGATACGGAATGGGACCTGGGTATATCAGGTGGGTTCAGTTGTTATACAGCACCCCGGTGGCGAGAGTTAAAACAGGATCCATAATCTCAGATACTTGGCAACTCAGCAGGGGGACCAGACAGGGATGCCCCTGGTCGCCCATGCTATACATTCTGGCATTAGAACCGCTGGCAATATGTCTGAGGCAACAATACAGGGAGGTGGGGATTAGTACAGTAAGTGGTAGACACCTGGTATCGCTGTACGCAGATGACATGCTCCTTTATCTGCGCTATCCGGAGGAGAACTTGCAGTATGTGCTAGAGGTAATGGATCGATATGCCACCCTCTCGGGCATATCGGTGAACCCTAGGAAGTCTAGTCTGTTCCCCTTGGGTAGATACAAGAATGTCCCGTTACAGGGGCTGCCTAGCCTGCCGATACCATGGCAGACTGAGACATTTAGGTATTTGGGAGTAAATATTTACCACAGGATCGAGGCGCAGCGCCAACATAATACAGAGAAAGCAATAGAGGGGGTCAAGAACAGCATGGTGTTTTGGTCCAGATTGCCCCTGACCATGATGGGGAGAGCGCCTTGCTTAAGATGGTGGTCCTGCCCAGACTCCTGCACTTCTTTGTGAATGTCCCGTTTTTGATTCCCAGGAGCCTATTTGTGAGACTTCATGGCGTGTGCAGGGGCTTCATATGGGGTAACTCCAGGAACAGAGTGGCCCTGTGGAAACTCCAGAACCCATGTGACATGGGGGGCATAGGCCTGCCAAATTTTGAGCTTTATTATCTGGCGGGGCAGCTGCTGTATGTGGCCAGGTGGCTGTCGACTGAAGACTCGGTGGAAGCCAGGCTTCTGCGGGAAGACTCGGCCCCATACTTTTTGAATGAAGTAGTGTGGTTACAAAAGAACAAACTGGTGGGAAGAGGGCGGCTGTTGAGGCTGGGCTGGGAGGTTTGACGCAGAATGTGGAGAATGATGGGTGACAGAGACGTTCTCTCAGCAGGCCCCGCTAGTGGCACTATGCGGGAACGACTCACAACTGTTCGAAGCGGTCCGTAGATATTGGGAACCGGTGGGCCTGGCCACCCTTGGGGACATATGGCAGGAAGGGGAGGCATTGGAATTTCAGAGGTTGCAAGAAGAGACAGGGGTGCATAGAGGCCCGTATATAACCTACGCTAGGCTCATGAAACGGGTAAGGGAGAGATGGCCGGAGACATTGCTAGCAGATGACCCTGATGCCTCCCTGGAAATGATGTATGATGTATCGGAGGGTGGGCACGAGATATCTAGAATATACAAGCTTCTAAGAGCAAAGGTAGGGAAGGAGCTGCTTCAATTGAGGCAGGACTGGGAGGAGGAAGTAGGAGGACCCATGACAGATGGGCAATGGGAGAGAGCCCAAAGGTACCATAAAAAGGTATCCCGGAATGCGAGACTCCAACAGCTCCAATTGTATGTCACTCACAGGGCTTATTTGACTCCCGGGAAAATTGCAAGGTTTGGAGGCTCGGCTACGCAGAAATGCCCCAGGTGTGGGGAGGTGGAAGCGGGGCTGCTACACATGTTCTGGACTTGCCGGAGGTACACAGATTTTGGGACGAGATTAAAACTAAATTGGCTGGTGGGGGAGTGGAGCTGGATGTGGGATCAGCTTGTCCATGCATGCTCAGGATTTTTCCCAGGCCATGGGATTTAAAACACATAAGCAAAATGAAAGACTTAGCCTACATCCTGGCCAAGCGCAGGATCGCAATGGGTTGGAAGGCGGCCCACAGATCTAAGGTGGAGCTATGGTGGACGGACCTCCTCAGATGGGCGGAAGCGGAATCCGTAGTTTGGTTTGAAGCGGTTACTATGGGGGGAGAGGAGGAAGTAGGGCCCTTGTTGGCCTGGTGGCAATTGGTGACCTCTATGGCAAACCCTCACCAAGACAATAGAGAATCAGAGGACTCTGATGAGTGCACAAGCACTGCGATACCTGATAATGCTCCCATAGATGACATGAGTGAGCCGGCTCTAGTTTGTGGGGTGGGAGGGGGGAGGACGGAGAATTATAATGTATAATGTGATGGTTTGATGCTGATTATGTACGTCCTAAACAGTTGTAATGTGTGTTATTTTGTTTGGTTTTATTGAAAATAAAAATAAATTAAAAAAAAACAAAAACATCTCATCTATGCCATCTTCCTCCTCCCCCATCCTCTCAGTGCCCCAACTCCTCCTAAACCCCTTCCTCAATGTTCTCCTCATCAATCTCCTCCTCATCAATTTCTTGCTGCCCTTCATCTTCCTCTTTCTGCTCCACTACCTGTTCCCCCTACATTTCTACCCCTTCTCCAGTGTTCCCAGTTAAAATAATCTTACGCCTGGGAAACAAAGTATCATGCTCCTTGTTCGCTCATTGGACTAGAGAATCAGAAAATGTAGAAACCTTACCAATAGAATGTTCAGGTTGTAATTTGCACAGAAACATCACGCAAAGAGCAAGCCGACAAAGGGAGGTTCAGAGGAGGACATCTCAAATCCAAAATGATGGACATGCTAGATATAGGTTTGGTCCATTCCCCTGAACCCAAAGCCGCCAAAGGTGTGCACTAAGAGAAGACATTGACTCCCAGCCCTCACTCAATTGCCACTCACTATGAAGACCCTCAGTGAAAGTACCACCTGCAGGGTTGAAGGAATGCAGTATAAATTTAAACACCCCCAGTTGCTGAGGGTGGGTTGCAGGAACAGGAGGCAAGCCCTTGGTGAAGACTGGACACTGGAGAGTGGAGGAAGAAGAAAAGGCTGAAGAGACAGCAATAGAGGCTGGCGAGGTGACAGCAATGTAGAGCAGAAGGAGGTGTGAGAACTAAAAGGGTCTGTTAGGTGGTGGTAACATCAGGGGGCAGGTGGGGACAGAACACAGTGTTTGGAGGTCAGGTCAAAGAGGAGGTGATAATATGAGGAGTCGAGAGTTGACAGGAGGAGGTCGTAGGAGTCAAGTAACTGAAGGAGGTTGTGGTAACATCAGGAAGAGTGACTGGTAACATCAAGCGGTAAGAATGTACAGAAGAAGTTGGTGGGAGTAAAGAAGGTGGAGATGATCACATCAGAAAGTTAGAATTGTCAGAAGTAATTCCTCCTTGATGAGCACCATATGATTTCTTTGCACCATCACCATAGAAAGCAGATTTTAATGCCTCCAAGCTGACACGGTTACATCAACATTATTAATATTTTCCCACTGGTTTCTCCCACCACTCTACTGATTTGAGCGTCCTGAGACGTGGAAGATTTTTGCACACTCTTTATTCCTGTGCAGTATCAATTTGTTGATAATTGATATTTCTGACCCCACTTTTCTAAGGGCCCATCTTTCTTCTGCCTTTCATCAACTCCTATCAAGTATTTATCTAATTCCTTGTTTTCTCTTCTCAAGAATGGTCAATTTCTGAGGATTCAGAATTATCAATTCCTATTGTATTCCTTTCTTCTTCATGGGCTCCCTCCCTCCTTTGTATTTATTACTCCCTCTCATCTTACCCGCATAGAGTCTTTGGTGTTCACTGACCTTCTTTTGAGTGTGGCTTATGATCCATTTTATCTATACTTATAGTATAGGCACTCCAGGTTGGCCATGCAATGTGTTTTTCAGGGGAGAAAGGAAGCAGGTTCTGCCACTATCCACTACTGTGGCTGGTGGGAATCAAGTCTCTGCCGAAGGCCCTTATTTCACAACATTTCGATAATTTTCTTCTGCCATAAGTGTCCTTGCGCTAGAGAGCATGGGACTATGGTGTGAGATGGGCAGGAGAATTTCTGTGACGGGGTGTTTTAGTAATTTGTTTCGCTGATGATATTTTTGATTGGTCCGGCTTGCTGTGAGTTAGGGTATGACGGCGGATGAGGTGCGATTTAACATTTGCTTGTTCAGTCAGCGTGAATAGGAATAACCTATTGTACAGTAAAATTCATTAAGGGACAAAAAATAAAACCATGTACAGTAGTGCAGTAAAAACAGATGCAAACACCTGTAACCCAAATCAATTGCAGTGATCAAAGATACATCATGAAAGTACCTTCAGCTCAAGTGTACAGCGTCAGAAAATAGGTAGTCACAGTGGACAAGATCCATGGTTCATTAAGTGTTATCCAAAGATTAAAAGTGGGTCCTTTCAAATTGACCCACCCTAGTGAAACAAGGCCCTTTCCTCTCCCCCACCACACTCTCTACCTGCCGCATCCCTCAGGGATCTATCCTGTCACCATGGCTCTTCAATATCTACCTTGCCCCTCTGGCCCACTTCATCTCCACCTTCTCTCCTCACTTCCAGTGACCTGTCCCCTCAGACTTAAGCCGGAACTCCTTAAGCTCTGGAAACTTCTCAAGACTTTCCTTTTCTACTCCTCCTTCCCCCTCCTATGCTAGTGTCCCCCTGTTGTTGCGACTGGTGCCTGGTCCCTTATGAGTCTTACAGGGGTCAGGCCCTACTCGACCAGTCTAGCCTCGCATCCCTAACCAGCACTTGCCCTCGGGCATCCTTCCCGGACTAGCCTGAATCTGGTACACCCCGTCCATTGCACTTGCTTTGCCTTTCCCCTGGCACTTGCCCTCCACGGCTCCCGTTAGTACTTGGTACTTGCGGAGCCCCTTGGGGCCCGCCTCCTGCAATTTCCCCCCACCCCTCAACTCCCATCTCAGCCCTGCCCCCCTGACTTTCAACCTCCCCTTGCACTTTGGTCAATGTACTTGCATGGTCAGAATGTCACAAGGCCTAGTATGACCGTTACTGTTGTTTTTTTCCTCTGCCCTTCCCCTTTTTGTCTTGTGGTGCCTGGAAACACTTCCAGTGTTATGCTTATGACACACAGCTCTCCTTTAAGCTTCCTTCCTTTACCTCCTCTTTTTCCTCTCTCATACCTGACTGCTATTCAGGCATGGTGCCCAGCTATCGATTTCTGCCTTAATGCCAGTAAAACAGAGATCATTCTCATTGGGACGCCTGCTCCCTGTTTCCCTCCCACTCTCTGGCCACCTTCCTTGGGTCCCCTCACCTCAACTTTGGGGTGATTTCTGACTCCTTGCTCTCCTTCTCTCTGGACATCACAGACCTTGGTAAGAAGTCCAACTTTCAGCTCCACTTCCTCAGAGGCATTCTCTCTTTCCTCACCTTCCCCCAGAAGGTCAATGTTTCCAGAGCCCTGATTCTCTCTGGGCTGGACTACTGCAACAGCCTCTTAATAAATTCTGCATCTTTCCTCCCTTCGCCCTCTTCAACTAATCCAGAATAGGACTGCAAAACCTATCCTCGGCCTGAAGCCCAGGGACTGCATCTCTCCAGCCCTAACATCTCTGCACTGGCTCCCAGTGACGGCAGGGATCAAATTCAAGACCCATGGCATCATCCACAAGGCTGTCTGGGGCCTGGGTTCTCGCTACAACCAGAATTCTCTCCCTAAAAACCTACCTGCTAGAGTTCTTCGGTCCTCTAGCTCCAACTCTATGCAGATAAGATGTTTCTCTAAGCAGAGAGTGTGAGGTAGATCTCTTTCTTTGGCAGGAGCCTCCCTCTGGAATAGCCTCCCTGTCCCCTCAGACTTAAGCCGGAACTCCTTAAGCTCTGGAAACTTCTCAAGACTTTCCTTTTCTACTCCTCCTTCCCCCTCCTATGCTAGTGTCCCCCTGTTGTTGCGACTGGTGCCTGGTCCCTTATGAGTCTTACAGGGGTCAGGCCCTACTCGACCAGTCTAGCCTCGCATCCCTAACCAGCACTTGCCCTCGGGCATCCTTCCCGGACTAGCCTGAATCTGGTACACCCCGTCCATCGCACTTGCTTTGCCTTTCCCCTGGCACTTGCCCTCCACGGCTCCCGTTAGTGCTTGGTACTTGCGGAGCCCCTTGGGGCCCGCCTCCTGCAATTTCCCCCCACCCCTCAACTCCCATCTCAGCCCTGCCCCCCTGACTTTCAACCTCCCCTTGCACTTTGGTCAATGTACTTGCATGGTCAGAATGTCACAAGGCCTAGTATAACCGTTACTGTTGTTTTTTTCCTCTGCCCTTCCCCTTTTTGTCTTGTGGTGCCTGGAAACACTTGTGTATAGGTGCCATACAAATGTCCAATAAATACAAATAAATAAATATTTCCTGATATTACCTTGTTCCAATTTTAAAATGTTTTAAAGAGCACGAATATTAGCATATTTAGGACATAAAAATAAAAAGAGCAAACTCGTCACTTCCTTAGGGCAGAATGGACAACAGCTATAAAACCTTTGATCCTGATTTTTTGGTTCCATGTGATAATGTACCTGCAAAAATGTCGTCTGACAAAAATGTCACCAGAAAATGGCTGTGGTTTGCAGGGACATTATCACATTGAACAAAACCATTTTCTTTTTTTTCAAAGGGAGCTGGGGATACCCCCTGCAATCCCTGCTCCCCTTGACTCCATATATATGGTCACCATATATAAAATCGCCACAGCCTTTTCCCGGCGACCATATATATATGGGGATAGTGTTACCAGGTACCGATTCCTCAGGTGGCAACTCAAGAGTTAAAAAGGAAGTTAGTTAAAACAGAGCCCAGTGTTCAAACATAAAAGCCTAAGTATGGCTGAATGCCTTCAAAAGAAATATGTTGATAATCTAAAATCCAATCATCTCAGACCGCACCAATCTCCATGAGCCCTCTCGAGGAAGCACCTCATTCCCACGTCAAACGTTTAATTTCCATTTTGAGTACTGTGATGATTCACTAGTGTCCGTCACTTCTCCCCAGAGAGGATCCCTTCCATATGAGGGTAGGGAGGTGAGGCTGCTGCCCAATAGTCTCCCTAGGGGTAGTAATTTACCTCATGGGGACAAGGACATCCACCTTGTGAAAAGCCTCCCTGACACCCTATCCCACAATACCTTACCCTGGTTGTCTCCTTCCCAATTGACAGAAATACCATTTGTTGTGCTAAAGCCACGACTGTTACAAGTATGGAGAATACTGGGACGAGGAAGAGTGGTAGATGTATGTGGATTAATAATATGCCGACTTCACTAATTACTGTGATGAGGCGGTCTTTCAGAGGCAGAGGCATGAGGATTGCCCCTGAAACATTGCAACCTAGAGTTGACGTTATGCAAGAGCAGAGTCAACTATATAAAATTAAAATCAAAGATGGACCAGGAGAGAGACACCCTAAAAAGCAGCAGAATGCCAGACAATCCGGGGAGATTCAAACTGGGAGTTTTGGAGGCATGCTGAAGC
This sequence comes from Ambystoma mexicanum, assembly GCF_040938575.1. Classification (NCBI taxonomy): domain Eukaryota; kingdom Metazoa; phylum Chordata; class Amphibia; order Caudata; family Ambystomatidae; genus Ambystoma; species Ambystoma mexicanum. The sequence continues at coordinate 891,980,155 of NC_090930.1, forward strand.
CGTCGCTAAGAAGGGACGATGCGGAAGGCGAAACGTCACTGAAGGATCCGGTGAGCTGTCAGGAAGCCAACTCAAACCAAGATAGTGCAATAGTTCTGGGGGTTGTGTGACTGCAGAAAGGTTAATCATTTGGTCCAGAAACAAGGCAGAGACCACCAGCCAAAACTTGCCATGGAGCCATGCAGAAACCCAGGTCCACAGAACTGAGCACCTACCACCCGGGAAGAAACTGAGTCATACCACCAAGCAGAAGCAGATAGCGGGAAGACCGGGTGGGGTCTGGGACAGTTCCCATGCTGTGCCAAGCAAGAGTACATCAAGAGTAATCTCCTTTGTCACAGTGGTGACAAAGAAAGTCATAACAAGCAAGAGTGTCTCAGGAGTAATCTTCATCATAGTGGTGCCAAAGATAGTCAATCCAAGCATTGTAGCATCTTGTGAGTGTGGGATGGCTCGAGTGGTTTTTGATATTTAGTAATCAAATTATGCAGGCAATTTTGTTTCTGAAAGTGAGATCTTCTAATCAGACAGATCCCCCTTTTATAATGTTGCATTCCAAAAAGCATAATCCACACATGTACATTGCTGTGCCCTCTACAAACCTTCCTGGCTGGGAAGAGCAGAAGAAGGGATTCACCTTGCCCGTCGGATTCTGGACTGGCCAACGAACATAAAGTAGCCCAAAACCTGCACACCTCCTCAAGATGCTTTTTGAGTGAGCTCAACTATGGTTGATTCACTTGGAGCTGATACAGTGTCTGTGGTGTTTCCTTTTGCACGGTATTTCAAACCGTGTACCTGCTCTTCGAGCTGTCCAAATGCCAACTTGGCCCATTGCAGCAGATCCTCTCGACCCAATCACCAGCTCAACTCCGTGGAAGCAACTGAATAGCAGCATCATGACCACTGACTTGATCCAAAAGAAGTATCTTTTCGACCTGCCGACTCAACCTGCTGGAAACCATTGACACGCCCATCTGGAATGCGGACTCGAACCAGCAGAAGCACATTCACCTCCGACTTGACCCACTGGAAGACATTATCTCAAACCATCTAAAATGCCAACTCGGGAACTCTCACCTAACACAGTCTTGACGCAGACTCACCACGAAGGAAGGACATCTGAATTGCAGCTAAGCGCCTCAAATCCAGACCTGATACATAAAGGGATTTCACAATGGAGGAGGAGAGGATATTGGGCCTCATTACGAGTGCGGCGGTAACCTGCCGATTTCTCCGGCTCAGTTACCGCTGGACTCATATTACCATCCCACCTCCATCATTCCCGGAATTAACGGGGCATTACAACCCCGGTGACCTGGGAATTCCGGAGGCGGAATTCGGTAAATCCCCATTCCCATTGAGTCCCATGGGACTCAATGGGAATGGGGACCATGGAAACACCGGTACCATCTCGTGATGGTGCCGGTGTTTCCACGTCAGGCGTGTGGTGTTAAACCCGGCAGGTGAGACCTGGCGGGAATGATACCTCCGCCTGCAGGACTCGAGATCACCCGGTATGGAAACAACGGTGGCGGCGGGTTTACCGCCACCGTTATTTCCATACCGGGTGACTTGTAATGAGGCCCATTGTCTTTCTGTGTGGTGGCTTTGAGAGCTGGAATCATGCTGCTGAGATCTTTGCTCGAGAGATGAAGGTAAACCATTTGAGTGTATTATGAGCTAGGATGGGGGCATAGGAGTTTTTTGTTTGTGGCTGCAGATTAATTTCCTATTGCTGTGAGAGTGGTGTAAGGAAGGCATGGTATCAACAGTAAGACAGACACAAGTGACCACAGTTCAAGGGTGTTTATGGAACTTCAATTGGGTTTGAAAAATAAAAGGGGCCTATACTAATAAACCTATTGCCAATCCTTACCTACAAATGCAAATAGTGTGGGAATCAATGTTATGAAAAGAAAAGTGTTCAATAAATGATATTTAAGGATATTCAAGCTGTTGGCTTCCCTTCCCCACGTTTTCAGCATGGGATAAGGCTGCACACTCAAGCTAAGCACAGTCTCTGGCTTCTCTAACACGAGGGTGCAGTTCAAGACTCCAACAACAAGGCCTTCTGTGCCAAAGACTCTTTGCTGTTCAAAGTCTCTTCTTTCAGCAGGCATAATGCAACAAAAAAATAATAAAGTTCCTTTCGTTTCAGGATTCACCTATGCACACTTTTCTCAGGTGATTTACTATTCACCTTGGATCCCCCTCTGCCAGGCCCAGATCCACTTTAACACAAAGTTCGTGTTTCACAGATACACAATTTTCTTAGGGCTCAGATCTGTTCTAACACAAAATCTTCGATTAGTCTCCCTTTCCCGGGCTTGGACCAATGTAACTACTGTAACACAAACTTGTTTTTAACACAAAGCTTTCAATTGATCTCCCACTGCCTGGGCGTTTGGACCAACTTTATCTTTTTTGCCATCAACTTTCTTTACTGTACCAACATCGAAGACTTTCGATTGTGAACTGGATTTTGCTGGACCCGTTGCAGCTTTGATTCACAATCCTTTGCCACTCTTTCACTTTTATCAATACTCACCTGGACACCTTACAGAGACCTTCGACTGAGCATGCATGCAGTGCCGGACCACTCTGTCAAAGGTATCATATATCTTGGGTTTAAAGTTCAATCACTCATCTGCAGTTCAGCTTTACTCACGTTGGTTATCACATGCGTTTCATACAATGTTTGTTCCATCGCTTGCCATACAATGCCACTTGCAACCTTGGCTTCCACACAGACGGGTCTTGTATTGGTCTACCCAACTCCCCAACTCACTGGCTGTGTTGATTTCACTGATGCTGCTTTGTTGTTGGAGCCAAAGACAGTACCACGGCAGTACCACGGCAGCTGGCGATTCTCTCCACCTTGGTTATCGACGGGGGAGGGCCCCGCGTACCCCCGACATATAATGCAGGATTCCTCAGCCTGGTTTCCTGGTCTTACACTTCGTATTCTTGCGGCTTCATGAAAGAAACGGTTCCTTGTTGAAAAGGTCAAGCGAAATTCCCCTTCGGTTTTACTGTCTTTCTCCTTGTTTTAAACATCCATCTTGGAACTGCGGTTTCCTTGTGTGCTTTGCCTCGCTCATAGTGTGGTCTCGTGCTCCGCCTTTTATCTGTGTGGAAAGGTGTAATGGAAGTCATGCGTGCGTGATGGTCAGTAATTGCCTGTCCGTTCCTGACCATTGTATTCGGACACATCAGGTATATGGCTTGGGTGTTAGGCTGTTTTCTCTCATAGTGGGCTGTCTGTGAGAAAGTGTTTGTGTTGTGAAAGGGGGGACTGAGTACTTGGTAGGATGGGGTATAGGTATTACAGGGAAGGGGATACCAGGTCGCACCCTTTGATGTCCTACTCCCACTCCCCGAAGAACCCTCATCCAGATGATCCTTCCCCACTAGTTACACCCACAGGAACAGGATCCAAAAACGATTTCTGCGTCCTGGCCACCTGGATGACAGATCCTCGGGGACCAGTGGGTGAGACACCCTCTGGTTTCTCACAGTGGTTTGTTGCATTTTCTGTCAGGTTTTAACGGGTCTTTGCTCCTGTTGAAGGCTTTGGCAGATTACTGGTAGACGGCTCTAACTCATATGAGGAGTTTTATGCAGGTGAAACAGAAGATTTTGACTTTTGGGAGATCTTGACGGGATCAGGTTTTGTGCCATACATTTGCATGCAGGTAACTCAAATGTTTGTCGTCAGTGACTTCCTGTGTTTACCAAAGGGCAGCAGGTTTTCATTTGGTGAGGTGCATGTGTATCTAGATTTTATTGAGGGTGTGGTTGAGGGCATGGAGGAGGTAGTTGATGTTCATATTGGAATTTGTTGTTAATAATACTTGTGAAGCAATGTCTTGTTTTAGTTGGTCAATGGGTAAATCCATGAAAAACAAAGTTACTCACCATAGTGACTAACATACTCCTAGTCTATAGTCCCCTTTGCTCCATAATTGTGGGATATTCCATCCAGGACCAGAGCACTTTTTGATTGCATCAAAAAATATTGTCCTCCTTTTATTTTTACACAGGGCCAGCTTGCGTGGCTATAGCCCCGCTTTCCTGATCCCCGCCCAGCGCACCACACTTCAGTCCTTTTCTCTCACAAAGGTGATAGACATATTAGCAATATGAAGGAACCTTTCAGAGGGAAAGACAGGGGGGTGTATGAAGGAAAGAGGACTACGGACTAGGAGCATGTTAGTCACTACGGTGAGCAACTTTTCTTTACTCCTACATCCTGTCACCTTTCCACCATACTTGTGTGAGATTCACAAGCACTGAGGTAGAAACCGGTTGGATGGAAAAACTCCCCTACTTAAAGAGGTTCTTAAGAACAGCCTAGCCGTATTGAGCATCTGCTCGTGAACTGAGGTCGAGGCAGTAGTGTTTACAAAATGCTGAGGGAGAGGCCCAAGTGGCTGCCTTAGCAATGGTTTCCCAAGGAAGATACCTTTGAAAAGCTACTGCAGCAGCTTTGCCCCACATCAGGTGTGCATGGATGCTCTTAGGGACTTGGAAACCCCTGAACTGTGTAAGCTTCTGAAATGCAGGAGGTTATCCTGCATGAAATAGAGGCTTTCGAGGCCTGTGAGCCTTTTGGATTCTCAAACATGACAAAAAGATGAGAGAAGGTTCTGAAGTCTTTTGTTGTGTTCTTGAGAGCCCTCCTAACATCAAGGGTGTGAAGGACACGTTCTGCATTTCACGCCGGGTCTGGAAAAAATACTAGTAAGGAAATAGGCTGATTAATATGAAAGCCTGAAACAATTTTCGGTAAAAGGGAAGGTTGTGTGCAGAGCACTACCTTGTCCTTATGGATTGCCAGAAAAGGTTCTTCAATAGAGAGAGCCTGCAGCTCTCCTATTCTTCTGGTTGAAGTAATGGCGACCAGAAAGTCCACCTTCTAGGTGAGCAGTTTCAACTGCACCATCGTCATAGGCTCAAAGGGTTTGTGACAAAGGGTGTTGAGCACCTCATTGAGGTCCCATTCAGGATGGGGTGGTTTGACAGGAGAAAACAGCTTAAGAAGACCAGCAAAATGTGCTTTTATCGTTGGATTTGTGAGGATGAATGAACATGAATCGGTGTTCAAGTAAGTACCAATAGCGGACAAATATGTACGACAGGAGTGTATATGAATAGACGTAGATGTGAGGTCTGATATGAAAGAAAGGATGCAATCTATTGAGCCATGACAAGGATCAAGCTAATTTTCTGGGCACCAGTGACTGAAACAGAGACATTTGCTCCTGTACTGAGCTTGTGTGGAGGGTTTGCACGCTGCTTGGATGATGCACACGTTTTTCTCTGAAAGATTGAGCTGCGTTAGGGTCATGACCTCAGGCTGCCAAGCTGAGGGATTGTGAGGAGGGATGCCACACCCATTGATAGTTCTGGTGCAGGAGATTGGGCATCTCTGGCAACTGGATCGGAGTATATACTTATAGATGTTTTAGCTCCGTGAGCCAGAACCTGGCTGGCCACAACAGAGCTATGAAGACTAGAGTGCAGTTGTATGCTCTCCTCAGCTTCAACAATGCCCAATGGATTAAGGGGAGATGTGAAAAGGTGAATCATGACATCCTGTCCCACAAAATATCCAATGCATCCCAAGGGAGCCCAGACCCTGGTCTTCCCTGGAGGCATAAAGCGGAATTTTCCTGTTGGAGAGTGTTGCAAACAAGTCTACGGTCAGAGTCCTTCACTCGGAAATGATCTCAGACAGAACTTTAATGTTCAATTCTCACTTGTGGTTTGCTACAGACTGGTGACTGAGGGAGTCGGATGTTATATTCTCTTGAGCTGGGATATGTACCGCCTGCAGACAAATACCGTTCTGCGCTGCCCACTCCCAAATCTGAATGGCTAGGTCTAATAGAAGCATAGATTTGGTCCCGCCCTGCTTGTTCAAGTAGAACATTGCAACAGAGTTGTCCATCCAAATCTGAACAACTTTGTTTGGTATGCTGGGCAGAAAAGCTTTCAAGGCAAGGAATATTGCTAGAAGCTCGAGCTAGTTGATATGGCAACCCCTTTCTAGGGCAGACCATAGGTCAAAAACCCCAAGTGGGCCAAAGTTGCGACCTAGCTGAGTGGGGAAGAATCTGTTGTGAACGTGACCTGAGGAGAGAGATCCCAGAAAGGTGTCCCCTCTGAAAGGTTGGTGAAGTCCGACCACCAGCGGAGGTTGGCTGTCATTTCCAGAGACACTGGAATTAACTGAAAGTCTGGATCCATTGCTTGGGACCAGATGTGCCTAAGTGTTAACAATGTGTGTCTCTATTTCAGCCTCTCCATTAGTCCTAACAACCTTTGAACCACAATGCTGACCTGTGGGTGCATTTGTGGAAAAGGGAGCGTGTATATACTAAATCCCTCATCCTGTTTTCGCTCAGAAAAATCCTGGCACTGACTGTGTTCCATCAAAAACCCACGAAAATCAGGTCCTGCAAGACTATCATTAAAGATTTTCTCCAGTCCACTGAGAGTCCCAGTTTGAACAGCAGCTGGAGTAGAAACTACATTTGGGCAGTCACTGTATGTGGACAGAGACACCTGAGGGAGCCAGTCATCCAACTACAGATAGAAATGGACTCCCTGGAGCATGAGGAGCACTGCTAGTAAAGCCATCAACTTTGTTAAAACTCTCAGTGCCGAGCTCAATCAAATGGGAGGACTCAGTATTGAAAATGTTCACCTCCTACCGAAAATTGAAGGTATTTGCGGAGTTGGGGCCATACGGGTATATGCAGGTACACATCCTGAAGATCTACCACACGGAGCCAATTTCCCCTCAGAAGGGAGGAGTAGCGGATCTGCATGAGCGTGATCATCTTGAATCTTTCTTGGAGAATGTGAATACTGAAATCGGACATGTCCGAAATAGTGCGGAGGCGAGACTGGGTGGACTTTGGCACTGTAAAAATGCAAGAATAGAAACCCGTGCCTTCTTCCACCAGAAGCACTCGTTCTACCGTCCTCAAGTGCAGAAGCTTCTGGACTTCGACACAGAGAGAAGGAGACCCTCTCTTCTGTAGAGGAGGATACAGTGGAGGGAGTGCCTGTTGGGTGTCCTGACCCACGTTTGAGCTATCATGCTGCAACATTTGGTGCTGTGGGCTTAGAAAATCCAAGATGGCCAAGAAGCCCACATGTACGCCAGAATAGGAAAACTGTGCAGTACTGGCATGGAAACATCATGATGGCCAGAACTTCCCAGAAAATGCACAGGGAAATGCATGAAGAATAGGCTGCCACCCATTTTTGCCTAGGTTGTGAGCACAGGAGGGCACTGCCTAAAACCACCATTGGGCTACCCACACAGTAGCCTGAAACCATTGGGAATTGCAATGCTGATTGCCAAAAGCAACCTAGAACTGTGGGGAATTCATTTTCTTAAATCCCAAAAATGGTTGCATTACCAGTACTCACCACTATCATGTGTAAAACTGAACAAATGAACCAAAACCAGACCAAGGAAAGACCTGCTAAGAGGTGGATACAATGTAAAACTATACTCTGAAATGACTTGAAGGAAGTAATTATTTAATGTGTATGTACAAATCGTAATAGACTTAAACTGGGGGACAAAAAGTGACATTTAGCTGAAACCTGGCTTAATGAAACTGAATTCTGCCTGACATCTACCCCCACAGGAGTTAAAACCTGCTCAGCCACTCTTCCCCTTGCCAAAAGGAGTTGTCACCTCTCTGATTAGATTAGGGGTGGAGCAGCTACAGGGAGTTGAACAAAGGCCTGTCCTGGGCCCAGGCAGATGGTTTATTGGGGGGATCGTAAATGGCTTCCTTTTGAACAAAGCCCTTCCTTGACTCAGGCAGAAGTTATATTGGGGGCGTCGTAATAGTGGCTTCCTCTTGGCAGAAACGGGGAGGGGCAGCCTCCTCTGAGGACAGGCTGAGCTTAAAGAAAGTGGATAGACTGGTTTCTCCACCATGTGACCTGGGAAGGCACACCCCTGTTGGCCAGAATATGATTTTAAGAAAGATGTACAACTCATGTTGCGGACTTGTAAAAATTAGCTAAATGATACCATAATTCTTGTGATTTTTCTGCCCACATTTTAAGAGGTTTTAGGACCCGGTGGTATGATCTGGGGAGTTGCTAGCAGAAAATAGGGTTTCACTCCAAATGTCTGCATGTTAAAAACCTGACACTTCATCAATTAATGTCCACACTCCTTGCGCACATGTGTGTAAATTTGGGTAAATGTCCGATATTGCAAAACCAGTTAAAAAGTGCAAAATGCTGCCATTTCTGAATGCAATCCCCCAGGAAGAGCAGAGTTTGAACAGAGTATACCTCATGTGATATGTGATGGATGCATGTAATTTTAAACAACTGTGTATCTGTGCAATATGTATTTGGGTCCAATATAGATTTGTGGGCAAACTGACCAGGGGAGGATCCTCTGACCCATAAAACCTACAGCATCACTCTGACTCACATTTCCTTCCGCCAATCATGGGAGAGGGGAGAATTGGGCCAATGACAAGTAGAGAGGGGCAGGCCTAGCTAGGCCCAGGCACACACCCATTTTCAAAACACATAAAAAGAGACTGCTGGGACAGGTAGAGACATTCAATTCCATTTGCTGCGGAGCATGCTGACCGACAACTTCACATCCAGAGATCCTACACTTAGACTTCCAAGCTAAACAGAGACTACAGAACTTTGAACCAAGAAGGCCCACTGCAAGCAAAAGTATTTGTCAGCAGGCAAAAAAAAAAATAATTTGCAGACTATTCACAGCCGGGCTGAGCTGTTGATTCTGGTCTGAAACCCTGCGCCAGAAAGATCCAGAAGCAGTGCTGTACCCAGAGAAAGCAGAGCAGTATCCAGAACCAGAGGCCAGAGATCCAGAGTGACCCAGACCGCTGTTAGCAGAACCAGAGAGCTGACCCAGATCACTGTGAAGTGCCGAGACCAGAGCCGGAGTCCAGTCCAAAACCTGACCAGATCCGTGGCGAGGCCTATTTCAAAAATATATTGTGAGTACCTAGCAGAACTGTGCAGAACCAATCTCTTAGTTACAATAATCTAATCCAAACTATTTTAATCTAGCCAGAACTGCCTCCTAGAAGTTGTCACTTGTCATTTTGTAAAGCTGCACCACTGTCACTTGTCAATTCTGAAGCTGCAAGCTGTCACCTGTCATTTTGAGTTTACTTTAAATCCGAAAAACTACCTTTATTTAATCGTCCGTATCTCTGGAACCGTTTGGGAATCTTACCTTTCCAACAAGCCTAGAACCGACCTCCTACTCCTTATACTGTTTCTGCAATCACGATTCACGCACTTGCGAATTTTACTGCGATTTGCGATTTGGTTAAAAATCCAGCCACGTGTAACCATCAGCAGTCATTTCTTTCCTTGCTAAAAATTAGTTTGCCTCTTAATCACCATCTCTGAATCATTGCTAAAGTGAGCCTGCACTCATCCCTAGTATCTCTCACTCACTCTGAACCTCCTAAAGGGAATTAAAAGCATTTTCAGCATATTTCTCACTTCATTGCCACCACATTCAAAGCACTTGGGCCTGTGTTTTAAAACTCATACCGGTTTTCTCTAAGCTTGCTGGGGGGGGGAACTGAATTTCGTATTGTATTTGATTGCATTCCTAAGAACTGTGTGCTCCTCTTTCCATCTACTTCCATGTCTTACATTGCATAGGGGGGGGGGGTGAATTGCCACCAGGGGAAAAGTGAACATATGATATCTTGTGAAACCATATTAGTTAGTTCTGTACTGTATTTCATTCAACATTGCAACCATTTGAAATCATAAAAGTAGTTTTGCTACTTTATCCATCCTATACTAACTCCTCATCGATCGTAAAGAAGTGTGCTAGTGTCAGATTACCCATTGTTGATCAACATCATATGTCTAAGTGTACTATCAGATATTAATTTATTATAAAGTGTGATATATATATATATTGTTTAAATTCTCAAATAAACCTTTTAAACTTGCAAAACAGAACTACTTCTTGGCTCAGTGGGGTCAGGGGGATTCTAAGAGAGGGGTCTTATATAGGGGTAGTCATCCAGAACTCATGAACTGGACATAAATATATATCAATAAGGGTTTCCATTCAGTATCCCAGACTAGGCATTGACTTAGCTGTAGTGTTGAATTGAATCTTCTTACAAATTGGGGGCTCGAGCCGGACGCCTGGGTTAGATCTATCACTTGTGCAGCGTAATACAGTGTGCTAACTGACGGGATACATACATCCAGTCGGAGCACCACGCTGTTTTACGCTGTAAAGCACTCTTCAAAGGGACACTCTAAGGAAAAGGTCTGTTTTGCAAAAATAAAATACTAATTTCTGTAAGTCAGGACAGAGATCAATCTCTAGAATGACGACCTTGGTAGACATGAAAATAGCGAGGGAGCACCTCTTACATAAGCTATTTGTGAGAGGTGAGTGGACTCACCAGGACCAAACGGTCTGGTTGCAGGCCATCGCGCAACAGGTCACTGAAACAGGGTCAGACATATGGAGAGATCAGGGTCCATTACATGTGGCCCTGAGTGAACTATATATGGCTCCTAAAGCCAAAGATGAACACAATAAGATTGCCAGGATAGCGGCATACCTGTACCTAAATATGGGATACATGCAGGATAAATGTACTGAAAGCCAAGATCTGGCAAATAGGCAACAGATGGCGTTAGAGAAGGTCCAATCTGACCTGGTCTCTTCTGAGCAGAGGCTGCAGAGGAGCCAGGAGTTAGAAAATGATAGTAGGCAGTATATCATTAAAATAAAAGAGGATATGGACATCCTGCAACAGGAAAAGGCTGACCAGGATACCAGATTTCTGGCCTTGCAAAAGGAGTACCAAAAAGGTTTGGACTCCCTACTACAGAGCCAGAAAAAGCTGGAGCAACAATTAGATTTCAATAGGGTATGTGCTGAGCAGGCAGTCACCCTGCAAAGCCACCTAGATGGGGAAAAGGCAGAAAGCAATAAATTGCTTCTGAAAGACCTGGATACCCAGGCAGAGTTTGATCAGGAGCGCCAGAGAGCCGGTGCCTTCCAAAGGCAAAGGGACGACCTGGCGGCACAGATACAGACTCTTAGTCAGGAAAGGGACACCTTAGGCCAGGAAGTCTGCCATTTAAAAAGGAAAATGGAAGAAAATCACCTGGCCCTCCAGGGACTGGGTGACCTCCAAAAAGAACACCAGAACTTGTTAGAGCACACCTGGAGGGTGGAGGAGGCTCTGGCAAGAAAGGAGCAGGCCACTAGGGAAGGGACTCAGGAGGTAACCCTCCTGCAGCAAAGACTGGCCCAGTACTCCAGGACCAATCAGGAGGCACAGAGAGAAAACGAGGCTCTCTGTCAGCACAATGATAGGCTCCAACAACAGGTAACGATGCAGGAGAGACTGATAGAGTCTAGTAAGGCCTTAACTGAGGAACTGAAAACGCAGGCTCTTGCATTGCAACAGGGAGCAGGGGCGGATTGAGACCAGGTTCGCTGGGAGAGGGAGACTCCTGAGCATAACCTCAGGAGCCCTAGTACCAGAGGCCTTCATATCTCTCAGTCCCTGGACTCTGCCACCCCCTTGTCCCCTTGCGCACATAAGCCCAGGGCCACGGGGTTGGCAGATTACTATCCAACCAGAAGTATGGGGCTCATAGGCCAGTACCTCCCAGGAATGGAGGGGCGGGCATCCGGGTATGGGCACCCAAGCACAGTGCAATTTAGTGGGGAACCCCAGGAGAGTAGGCCCATTAAGGGCATCCTGAAAACTTCTGCCCAGTTAGGTCAGTGGGGGGGGGGGGAACCCATCAAATCCTGGCAGCAAGGAGGAATCTGAAGACTCCTCTGAACGGCGCAGGACACAGGAGACTAGGTCCCCACATTCTGCCAGCCACTCCCAGGCTCACAGAATCCGGGAAAACCTGGAAGATCAGACAGGAACCTCTGGGAGCAGTGCCTCTGAGTCAGAGGATGAATGGACCAGGGTTACCCGAACCAAAAAGGCCAATAAGGCAAAAAGGGCCTTGCTTAAGGACCCATTGAAGCAAATAAAGGCAATAAGGAGTGTTATCACGCCTTATCATAAGAACGCCAAGTATTCTGTTTGGGAGCACTTAGAGCTGTTTGAGCAAATGATGGAGACTTTTCATTTGAAGGACAGCCAAAGCTGTATTCAATATGTAAAGTGGACCTTCTCACCAGAGTACTCCAGTTTCTTTGCGGGGCTGGAGGACCAATATCATTTAAGATGGCCCACCTATAAGGCGGCCATCTTGAAACATTTTTCTATTCACAGAAATCCTCAAGAGGCTCGCAAGGCAGCCTACAATCTGCAATGTGGGGATGATCAGGCCCCACAAGAGTTTGTGCAAGAATTAAAACGTGCTTTTGCGCAGACCACCAGAAGGGTGCGCACGGATAGCAGAGAATTTATCAATACGTTTTTCCATGCCTTACCCAAATACATAATGACCCAGCTCGTGGGAGATTTTCATGAGAAAAGATCTTTAGACTCGGTCATTGAACAGGCTACGTGGATCTATGAGGTGCAGAAGCCTATCGAAAATAAAAATAACGCGCCGAAAAACCCCAAAACCAACAGCACCCCTGCTGCTGCCAAGGTGGCAGAGGTAAAGGTTGCCCCCGTTTTAGATTTGGAGATGGGGGGGCCTAAAAACCTGCCTGCACCAAATAATTCACAGCCCAGAAGGCCCTCGGGCCAGTCACAGACAGAGAGTCGAGGAGGTAGTCCCACAAATGGGGTCCCCCGCTCCCCTGACTATGTAAGTCCCCGCTATAAGGGAAACCGACCAATCCTGGGTTATGTGTGGACTCCTCCAGCCCAAGGGGGGGGATCCAGCCAAGCACCTGACCCGGGGAACTTCCCTCCTAACTTCCCCCAGGAGGGCAGAAATTCTCCAAATCCTGGGCAGAACTTTTTCCCCAGGTATCCACCCAATTTCCCTCACCAAAATCATCCATCCTTCTTTCCCCAATTCCCTGAGCCCAGACAACCTAATCCGGGAGAGGGGAGGCCAAGGGTGGAGGGGTACCAAAATCTTCCCAACCAGGGGTACTACCAGAGAAGGGATAGCTACCCTTCCCGGGATCAGCCCAGGGGAGAAAATAGAGCCCCGTATCAGCCTGAGCGGGTTTCACAACTTGAGCGCCAGGTCCAAAATATGGCACGGGATCTGGGTCACATACTGAGGGCTCAACAGAACCCTCGGATGAGCATGACACCGCAGAATGCCCCAAACTCTGGACCGGGTGCTCCAGAACAATGACGGGGGCAGCACCCCGATAACCCACCGGTTCCCAGGGAGGAGGCACAAGGGGAAGGGGGTGTAAAGCCTTGGAGGAAGCTTCCTTCCCAACTTGTAAACAGCCCCTGGAAAACCAGGGACCGGAAACAAAATCTCCTGCCCCTGAAAGCCTGCCTCCCAAGGAGCAGAGGGGGGGTAGGAGAAACAAAGGACCCAAACAGACCCACTTTGTGGAGGAGGTACAGGTCTTCCAATTTGAGGGAGAGGGATCCTCAGAAGATCCTGGGAAAAGGATCTTCTCCTTCAGAGATGGGGGAACTCCTACCAAAGAAAAATGGGTCCCAAGGGATTCCAATCCAGAATGGGGAGATATGGAGACTGAGCTACCGCCGCCCATCATCTCATCCCAGAACCCACAATACCGAAATCCCCTGGTTCAAACCCATCCTGGTGACTGCCTCCAAAAAGGGGGGGGCGGACCAGAACCGGAACCAGGGGAACCCACAATGGCTCTGACCTCCAGTTGACAACTTTTTCTTTCAGATTCCCAAGGCTCTCCACAGAATTCTGCCCAAATCTCTTTGCTACCAATGTCCAAAACCAGAAAGTTAGCCCAACAGTTGTCCAAAAATGTGCATTATCTGTGCCCCCTTGAGGAGAAGGAGGGAAGATACTATGCCCCGGTACAAGTACAGGGGCAGGGTACAATTTTGGCACTGGTGGACACTGGATCCCAAGCTACCCTTCTGTCCAAAAGGGCCTTTGAGGAACTAAATGCAGGAAGGGGGGAGAATTACCGAATTCCTCTCACCTCTCTTCCTGGACAACTGCAGAACTTTGACGGGAAGGAAATTCCTGTTGAGGGGACTGCAGATTTGGACATCAAAATTGGGCGACACAAGGTGAAACACCCGGTCATAGTAGTGACTCCAGAGGGCACCCCTTGTTTACTAGGGAATGACCTCCTGAGAAGGTTGTCACCCCTAATAGATTGTGTAAACAAGGTCCTCTGGACCCAGACTAGCCGACCAATAAAATTAAAACAGAGTGTCAACCATGTTAGTTTAAACGGCACCTGCCACATGGTTGAACAAAAATCTGACCAAGTAGAATTTCACTTCCAGAACAACCAAATTCCAGATGTGACAGTAATAGCAGTAGGACAACAGACTGGTGATGGGGGGTCCTCTCTATTTCTGAAAACCAACCTTCCTTCCAGTTTAAGGTGGTATTCCACACTGGAAGGAAACACCCTGAAATTCTTTACTAATCCACAATCAGAAACTCCCACTCCTATAGTCCAGAAAGATGTGAAATCAGCTAAGAGCCTGGCTGATATTCAGCAAATTGGAGAGCAGTTGTTCATCCCTGTTCAGTTAAATGATGGGAAGGACTCTGTTCTCGCTCGAGTGTGCGTGAACAATGGTAAGAGCTTTATCAGCGAAGCCATGTTCCGCCAACTCCCAAAAGATCCAGCCATTCCCACATTCAAACTGATAGACAAATGGGAAATGGACCTGGAAGCACCTAATTCCAAACAGCTCCTGCCAAGCAGGTGTATGCTCAAGATCTCCATTGGCAACAAGAGCATAGTCCATAATTGTTGGGTCGTGCGAGAAGCCACTGCCGCCTTTTACTTAGGCAGTGACATTCTCAATCGCTTTGCCATTAGTTTGGACCTAATAAACTTCAAAGCTTGGTCCCGATTAGCGGATAATCCCATGGGCTTTGATGATCCAGAAAAAGCATTTAGGTCAGCTCAATTGCTACCTTATGCAGTTGAAATTCAGATTAAAGAGGAAGTCACCATCCCAGAAAGGACCCGACAAGTCTCCCTGGAAGTGAAAGTTAAAAGAGGACAACATTTGAAAAACCCTGATGCTTACATACATCTAAACGCTTCTCTCCAACAGCAAGGGCTTGGGGTAAACCCAACACCATTAGTCAACATAGAACTTGACACCATTCCAATAGAGGCGGATAACAGCGTTTTAAAGAGTATTACTCTAGCCGCAAGCACCATTATTGGAATGGCGGTTAATGACTGACATTTCTCCATTGATTTAGGAAATGAACTGTTAGGACCAATCCCCAAGGACTGTTTTGACAGTGACAGTGAGGACAATACAACACCAGACAGGATTTTCACCGGGCATGGGGGGAACTTCCTGGTGTACACTTCTTGCCCTTATGGTAAGGAAGATGTGACTTGTGACTTCCGGAGGGATGAGGTGATTTTCCAGGTCCATGAGGGCTGCCTTTCCCACCTGAAGCCTCCAGTCCAAATATGCACTCTGACCAGGGACTTCTCCACCCAGCTGGAGGAGGCCGCTGAGATAGCCAAACCAGAAGTCTTTCCAGGCTTCAGGCAGATGGTGGAAGAGAGAGTCAACCTAGCTGATGCCTGTGTGACTCTGGAACAGAAGCAAAAGTTGAAACAAGTTTTCTTGGATTTCCAAGATCTCGTTGCAGTAGACTCATATGACTGTGGTCGCATCGACATCCACACCACAACAATTCCCACAGACCCTGGAATGACTCCAGTGTTTGTGAAGCAATATCGTTTGCCTCTCGCATCCATGGAGTCCCTTACTGAAATAATTAAGAACCTTGAGTCCCGGGGAATAATTCGTCCAATACACAGCACCTTCAATAATCCGGTGCTGGGAATATTGAAGCCAAACGGCCAGTGGAGACTCTGCGCCGACCTCAGGGAGCTCAACAAACGGGTCCATACTTCCCGATGGCCTCTGCCCTACATTGACCAAGGGCTGGCCCAGATCCAGGGGTCACAGGTATTCACTGCAATAGACCTGACCAATGGATACTGGACTGTGCCTGTCAGTAGGGAGGACCAATACAAGCTGGCTTTTACCTTTGGGGGCCAGCAGTACACATGGGCCCGGACTCCTTTCGGATACCTCAACTCCGGCAATGAATTCAACATTTTCCTACACAAGGCCATGCCCGACCTGGGTGCAAGGGGTAACCTAGCTTATTTAGATGATGTCCTCATCAAAAGTTCATCTGTGGAGAAACACATAGCGGAGATCCGTTATGTTCTGACCCAGTTGAGGGCCGCCGGAGCAAAACTTTCCTTTCAGAAAGCACAGTGGTGTAGAACCCGTGTTAATTTCTTGGGGCATGAGATTACTCCTCAGGGTCTCTGTCCCCAGGAAAAGAAAGTGGAAGCACTTCAGGAACTAAAAGACCCCACAACTCTGTGGGAACTAAGGAGCCTCCTTGGACTGACTAATTACAGCAGAAAGTTCATTGAGGGCTACGCAGAGATCACCAGACCCCTGATTTATCTCCTGAAGGGGGGGTCAAGTGGGAATGGGGTCCAGAACAAGCCGAGGCAGTAAGACAACTCAAAAGAAGCCTCTCACAAGCGCCTTGCCTAGCTTACCCTGTCAGAAACAAGGAGTTCTTCCTGGAGACGGGGTTCTCTAATACGTGCTTGATGGCAGTATTATACCAAAAGCATGACAAGGTCAATAAAGTAATCTCCTATGCGAGCAAAACTTTATCCTCTGTGGAGGAAAAATTCAATGATTGTGAGAAGGCACTCCTGGCAATGGTGTGGGCATTGAAGAATTACCGCCCGTTTATCCATGGGGAACACATCATAGTGGAGACTCCACACCAGCCTCTGCAATATTTCCAAAGTGACAGAATCCGGGCCGGAAATGTGAGTAATTCCCGAATTACTTCCTGGATTCTGTCAATGCAAGGCTTTGCTGTGGAGGTCAGATATGGCCAAAACAAGAAGAGTCCCCTCGCGCAAGGTCTGGCTGACTTGCATGATTGTGCCAGAGAAAACTGTCTTGAGGACGAAAGTCTAAAAATCAAGGACAACACGGAGGCATACCTTAATTCCCCACACAAAGTCTTTGAAGAGGACAAGTGTGAGGGAATGCCCACTATATATGTGGATGGATGCTCTTACCATGTTGACAATGACGGGGAGTAAGAACTGGTGGCTGGCGTAGGGAATGCATGGGTGAAGGAGTTTCCAGAACCCTCCGCTGGATACAAAATTGGTCCCCGAAGTAGTCAGGTGGCAGAATTGATGGCTGTGCATCAGGCCATCCTCACTGCTGTCCAGCATCAATGCCAGGAACTGGTCATAATCACAGATTCGGATTATGTACGGAACTGGTTCGTGGAGCACCTGGTTAATTGGAAAACCAGAGGCATGTTATGTGCTAGTAACAAACCCTTGAAACATGGGAAGTTAATCCAAAACATTGATGATCTGGTCACATCGAATGGGATGACCATTTACTGGAAAAAGATCAAGGGTCATTCCAAAGTAGAGGGACCAGACAAAACTGGAAATGACTTAGCTGATCAGCTGGCCAAAACCGGGGCCATCCAAGGGGATCTAATCGAAATAGAGTCCCTGTTGGGGGAAATCCAGGTCACTGCTATCACTAGGTCCCAGACAAATGCTCACAATGATCTTTCAACTGCACAATGGAGTAAGGAGACCCCTGATGCTGATTTAATTACAGCTCAGAAGGGGATCCAATTATTGGTAAGTTTTACCAACACCTTGAGGACCCTGAGAACTTTCCCCTGATGGATACCGATTACATTGGGAAAGAGGACCTAAGAGTGTTGATGAAATGTCCAAAAATGTTCCGAATCCAAGACGGTTTGTTGGTAAGGAAATCCAAAGCTGGCCACGATCAGTGGGTGGTTCCTACCTCATTCCGAAGCCTGATGTTAAGTCACGCCCATGATGCGGCCACCGCCGGTCATAGGGGGTTTCACACAACATTGGAAATCTTAAGAGAGGTTGCATACTGGCCACACATGGGGCAGGACCTCGACCAATACTTGAAGGGGTGTCTTGTGTGTGCACAATTTCAGCCATCATCCCTCACGCACCGTGCACCCCTCCAAAAGAGGGGGATGACACTGCCATGGTCAGATTTGCAAATCGACTTTGTAGGCTCTGTGATTCGCTCGTCTAGAGGAAACAAGTACATGTTGACCGTTACATGCTTGTTTACCAAGTGGGTGGAATGTCTCCCAGCCCCAAACTGCAAGGCAGAAACAGCAGCTGCCCTGATGATTAACCACATCTTTTCCCGTTTTGGTCTACCTCAAAGGATTGAGTCAGACAGAGGTAGCCACTTCACCAGTGAAGTAATGACAAAGATGTGGGAGATACTAGGGGTTAAAAGGAAGCTACATATTGCTTACCG
The DNA here is from genome assembly GCF_040938575.1 of Ambystoma mexicanum. Lineage (NCBI taxonomy): Eukaryota > Metazoa > Chordata > Amphibia > Caudata > Ambystomatidae > Ambystoma > Ambystoma mexicanum. The sequence continues at coordinate 891,998,667 of NC_090930.1, forward strand.
GCCAGCTTCTTCTGGGGCAGTAGAGAGATATAACCGAACCATTGTGAGCATATTAAAGAAGTTTGTGGCAGATTCTGGGCCAAGTTGGGATATCTGATTACCTCTGGTCCTAATGGCCATCAGATCTACCCCTTCATCTGCAACCAAAATGTCACCATTTGAGTTTATGACTGGACGCAAGATGGTGCTTCCCCAGCATTTGCTCTACAGAACCCAAGAGCAAACGTTGATAAATGCCTCCACAACTCATGAGTATGTGGAGAATTTAAGGAAACACCTTCAACATGCTTTTGCCTATGCTCAGAGGAATCTAGAAAGATCAGCCGAGAGTATGAAGACCCACTATGACCTGAAAACTTCCAGGAAGGAATATCAGGTGGGGGATCGGGTCTATTTATACAACTTCCAAAGAAACCAGGCAAAACAGTGAAAATTCTTGCCTACATGGAAGGGACCCTTTGAGATTATAGACAAGATCTCCCCTGTGGCCTACAAGATTGGCAGAGGGGGAAGACAAGTGGGTCCACATAAACCAGTTGAAGTGTTGCCATCCCAGGCACACTTTTCAGCAACTGGAGGAGTCCTCTGTAATCCCAGAGGGTACCGCTCCAGAGTAATTCAATTCCAACCCTAAAATATCCTCTCAAGTTTATGTGTTCCTGTCGCTTAATTTAAAAAAATGTGCATGTTCATATCTGTTGAGTTCTAAAATAGATATGCCACCCCACTATATATATGGTGGGGGAGAAATGTCCATGAATAGGTATTGCCGCGTTTCCTTTGTCGTCCTAGGAGAAAGAAAACCTGGAGACTGGCCAGGGAGGACGATCCGGAGACCGGGAGCAGAGACCCAAGGGGCCCGGGGTACCGCCCAATATTCCCATCAGGACCGGTGAGGAGAACTGATCGATCAGTACCGGATGGAGGAAAAGATGCTTAACTGTGCCATTTGCAGAATTGGAAGAAGATTATGCGGACATACCAGTGCGTGGGTCATAACCTTCTGTGCACCCGACTCCCCATCGACTCAAATTCAAAGTGCAGTCACGTGGGGGGGCTTTGTTGGGTGTCCTGACCCACGTTTGAGCTATCATACTGCAACATTTGGTGCTGTGGGCTTAGAAAATCTAAGATGGCCAAGAAGCCCACATGTACGCCAGAATAGGAAAACTGTGCAGTACTGGCATGGAAAACATCATGATGGCCAGAACCTCCCAGAAAATGCACAGGGAAATGCATGAAGAATAGCCTGCCACCCATTTTTGCCTAGGTTGTGAGCACAGGAGGGCACTGCCTAAAACCACCATTGGGCTACCCACACAGTAGCCTGAAACCATTGGTAATGGCAATGCTGATTGCCAAAAGCAACCTAGAACTGTGGGGAATTCATTTTCTTAAATCCCAAAAATGGTTGCATTACCAGTACTCACCACTATCAGAAAGCCGATGTTTTAAAACCACCAGACTTTTGTGTAAAACTGAACAAATGAAACAAAACCAGACCAAGGAAAGACCTGCTAAGAGGTGGATACAATGTAAAACTATACTCTGAAATGACTTGAAGGAAGTAATTATTTAATGTGTATGTAAAAATCGTAATAGACTTAAACTGGGGGACAAAAAGTGACATTTAGCTGAAACCTGGCTTAATGAAACTGAATTCTGCCTGACATCTACCCCCACAGGAGTTAAAACCTGCTCATCCACTCTTCCCCTTGCCAAAAGGAGTTGTCACCTCTCTGATTAGATTAGGGATGGAGCAGCTACAGGGAGTTGAACAAAGGCCTGTCCTGGGCCCAGGCAGATGGTTTATTGGGGGGGATCGTAAATGGCTTCCTTTTGAACAAAGCCCTTCCTTGACTCAGGCAGAAGTTATATTGGGGGCGTCGTAATAGTGGCTTCCTCTTGGCAGAAACGGGGAGGGGCAGCCTCCTCTGAGGACAGGCTGAGCTTAAAGAAAGTGGATAGACTGGTTTCTTCACCATGTGACCTGGGAAGGCACACCCCTGTTGGCCAGAATATGATTTTAAGAAAGATGTATAACTCATGGTGCGAACTTGTCAAAATTAGCTAAATGATACCATAATTCTTGTGATTTTTCTGCCCACATTTTAAGAGGTTTTAGGACCCGGTGGTATGATCTGGGGGGTTGCTCGCAGAAAATAGGGTTTCACTCCAAATGTCTGCATGTTAAAAACCTGACACTTCATCAATTAATGTCCACACTCCTTGCGCACATGTGTGTAAATTTGGGTAAATGTCCGATATTGCAAAACCAGTTAAAAAGTGCAAAATGTTGCCATTTCTGAATGCAAGCCCCCAGGAAGAGCAGAGTTTGAACAGAGTATACCTCATGTGATATGTGATGGATGCATGTAATTTTAAACAACTGTGTATCTGTGCAATATGTATTTGGGTCAAATATAGATTTGTGGGCAAATTGACCAGGGGAGGATCCTCTGACCCATAAAACCTACAGCATCACTCTGACTCACATTTCCTTCCCCCAATCATGAGAGAGGGGAGAATTGGGCCAATGACAAGTAGAGAGGGGCAGGCCTAGCTAGGCCCAGGCACACACCCATTTTCAAAACACATAAAAAGAGACTGCTGGGACAGGTAGAGACATTCAATTCCATTTGCTGCGGAACATGCTGACCGACGACTTCACATCCAGAGATCCTACACTTAGACTTCCAAGCTAAACAGAGACTACAGAACTTTGAACCAAGAAGGCCCACTGCAAGCAAAAGTACTTGTCAGCAGGCAAAAAAAAAAATCATTTGCAGACTATTCACAGCCGGGCTGAGCTGTTGATTCTGGTCTGAAACCCTGCGCCAGAAAGATCCAGAAGCAGTGCTGTACCCAGAGAAAGCAGAGCAGTATCCAGAACCAGAGGCCAGAGATCCAGAGTGACCCAGACCGCTGCTAGCAGAACCAGAGAGCTGACCCAGATCACTGTGAAGTGCCGAGACCAGAACCGGAGTCCAGTCCAAAACCTGACCAGATCCGTGGCGAGGCCTATTTCAAAAATATATTGTGAGTACCTAGCAGAACTGTGCAGAACCAATCTCTTAGTTAAAATAATCTAATCCAAACTATTTTAATCTAACCAGAACTGCCTCCTAGAAGTTGTCACTTGTCATTTTGTAAAGCTGCACCACTGTCACTTGTCAATTCTGAAGCTGCAAGCTGTCACCTGTCATTTTGAGTTTACTTTAAATCCGAAAAAAACTACCTTTATTTAATCGTCTGTATCTCTGGAACCGTTTGGGCTAGGAACTTGGTTCAACTTTCCTCTGAAAGCTTGGAATCTTACCTTTCCTACTCCCTATACTTCTTCCGCAATCACGATTCACCACTTGCGAATTTTACCGCGATTTGCGATTTGGTTAAAAATCCAGCCACGTGTAACCATCAGCAGTCATTTCTTTCCTTGCTAAAAATTCGTTTGCCTCTTAATCACCATCTCTGAATCATTGCTAAAGTGAGCCTGCACTCATCCCTAGTATCTCTCACTCACCCATAACCTCCTAAAGGGAATTAAAAGTATTTTCAGCATATTTCTCACTTCATTGCCACCACATTCAAAGCACTTGGGCCTGTGTTTTAAAACTCATACCAGTTTTCTCTAAGCTTGCTGGGGGGGAACTGAATTTCGTATTGTATTTGATTGCATTCCTGAGAACTGTGTGCTCATCTTTCCATCTACTTTTATGTCTTACATTGCATAGGGGAGGGGGGTGAATTGCCACCAGGGCAGAAGTGAACGTAAGATATCTTGTGAAACCATATTAGTTAGTTCTGTACTGTATTTCCATCCTATACTAACTCCTCATTGATTGTAAAGAAGTGTGCTAGTGCCAGATTACCCATTGTTGATCAACATCATATGTCTAAGTGTACTATCAGATATTAATTTATTATAAAGTGTGATATATATATATATATTGTTTACATTCTCAAATAAACCTTTTAAACTTGCAAAACAGAACTACTTCTTGGCTCAGTGGGGTCAGGGGAATTCTAAGAGAGGGGTGTTATATAGGGGTAGTCATCCAGAACTCATGAACTGGACATAAAGATATATCAATAAGGGTTTCCATTCAGTATCCCAGACTAGGCATTCACTTAGCTGTAGTGTTGAATAGAATCTTCTTACATGCCAGAAGAGGGAGGTAGAAACTTGAATGGGCCACTGACAGAACCCATGTTTCTTTTGTGATGGTCCACCACGCCTCCAGGTGTAAAGAGATTCACCCCCCATCGGAGTTATAATGGCAGCAAAACCAGCCAGTCTGCATTTCCTGCTTTCGTTGAGGACCGCTTGGGTAATGGTCTGGCTGAAGTGCCTTGTGTTCCTGAAACCACCGGAAACCCGAAAAGGAGCTTCAGTGGAAATCAGACTTTTTGGGATGAGAAAATCTCGTGGCTGACGTTTTAGTAAGGACAGAGCGATTTGGCTGTTAAGGTGCTATCCTTGGTTTTTGCCAACTCCTCATCCATGGAACTGTGGAAAACATCTTTACCCTCAAATGGAAGAACTAGGACTCTATATTGACCTCTCAATGTGAGCGTCCCCCCAAAACGCACCCCTCTTTGTGAGAGGCAATAAAGGACACACCCTAGGAGGGGAATGAGACCAGGACCAAGTGTGGGTGAGATCAAAAGGGTTTTATCGAAATCAATATAGGGCATGCAAAGGACTCTGCAAACTCCAAGAGCGCTCTGTCTGACAATAGAAAAGACAGTCCTACTTATTACAAAACTAACGTCACGCATGACACAAGCTATATGTGGCACATAGTCTTAGGGATTGGGTGGTGAAGGCTAGGTTGTATACATTGCATACAGTTGCTGTTCCAGGATTGGCGGATGTCCGTGCGGTGCCACGCGGGGTAGACGGGTCAGCTGGGCTCTTCAGGGTGGAGCTGCCAGCCGGACATAACTTGTATTGATGATTGGTGGCTGCTCTAACACTTGCCCTTGTGGCCACGCACTCGCAATTGTTCGTCACATTCTACAATGTCAGGTGTCTTTGTAAATCCTGCAATACATTGACCTTAGCTCAAGGAGGAGACAGGGACATGGATATGGGATAGGGGGTATCCCTATCCATCTGTTGTAGTGACAGTTGAGTTCAAGTATGGTAGTCCCATGAGTCCATGTGCAGGGCCAGGGATACAGAGGGGGATTATTCGATCGCCCTGTCCTGGTGGCTATAATGAAGGAGGGTATTATGATCTGTTAGTACAAGGGTGGGTGCCCCCCTTCAGGGGCCATTAACTTTGGGTGAACGGGGATATCAATGGGCCGTGGGGGGCATGTAACCGGTGCCCGGGAGATGGTGGGATTTAGGACCAGGTAGCTCGTAATTCATAGTGTCAGGCTGTGGCGGCCTCTTGACATGGGGGAGGTGGATGCTTGAAGCGGGTCCAGCAAGATTGGGAGGGGAGGCGAGGCTGTGCTGTTCGAACACCAGCTACCCCTGGCGGGCCTGGGAGGGAGGAGGGGGGGAGACGACCTTGCAGCTCTGGGCCTGTTTCCCTGCACAGGGCAGCTCCCTGTACTTTTGGTAATGGTGGTGGCAACACTTGGAGCTTCTGCTATTATACACATATGTTTACATTAACATGGGAACACAGGCTGGAGAGGGTTTTGCCATTTAACACAGTATTTCACATCAGTAGTTGACATACGAACATGAGGTAGCATTAGGTTGGGTTGTGTGTAAGAGAGAGCATTGCATATTACATCACAGTACAATCTGGCTCCACTGCTTCGGCTGATCATTGTGCATTACAAATACACTTTGTTACATCATGTACAGGAGCGATCACATATTACTCTTAAATCACACGTCTCCAGAATAGCAGCAAACGTTAGTCAACACGACATATATTACACAAATGCTTATTTCGTTATGCAAGGTGCCTTGGGGGTTGGTGGGGGTGAGGGGTGCCACACAGTCCAACTTAGAGGGCTTGGTACAGGGTCAGGGCATGCAGGATGGAGCTGGTTTCAGTTACCTTCTAACATGCCTGTTCACGGCTGGGGCAAATGAATTACTGTGGAAGACCAAGTGATACAGTGTTTATTTTGTTGTTTGTTCGTGTCTGGTTGCTCGTGAGAACAGGCCTTCAGCGGATCTACCATGAGGTGGAGGCTGGGAGGGAGTGTATACTCCTGTGAGCGCAGTTAAGTAGGGGTCAGGCTACATCTTTCTATGTGTGCGAGTGTGCGAGCAACTTTGCATGGACTGGATTTTAGCGCCTTTTTACACAAAATGGAGATGTCTTAATACAAAATGGGGTCTATACTATGTCTTATACTGTAGTCGTGCAGCCTCACGTGTCGATCTGCAGCCCCCCCCGCCTCCTGGGCCCTTAGGGTGAGGGGGCCGCCGACGAGTCATGAGTTTCCACCTAAGTCGGAGATGTATGTGAGGGGGTTCCTAATGACCTATCCTCCCCTACATCTCCCCCCTTTCGTTACTTAAGTAACAAATAATGCAGCTCCCCCACCCGTTCATGTTCCTTCTCATCTAACACTGCCTCCTTCCATGCTGGTGTTCCTTTTATAGGCATCCACGCTCTGCAGACTCCCCGGAGGCTTCCCCCTTTCTAGCGTATTCATCTGGCATGCAGGTCATATATATACAGTCCCCCATTCCCTCCAGTTCTCCCCATACCTCCGTGTACCATTCTAGTTCCAAAGGCTCCTTTATCGTAGTGTCATATAACCTATCCACTATATCTCCATCATAGTACATCGGGACCATTCTAAACTTTGGCTCAGAGTTTTCACCAGTCTGCACGTATGCCTCCTGTTGCGTTCGTGCCACTCCTCTAGCGTTGCCCATTGTCACCATCATCATTGCTCCATTGGGGACTGCGCCTGCGCAGCAGCGAAGACCCAGCTGGCACACACAAAAAATCAAGAGAAAAAAGACGATGAGGGGCATTTGACGGCGAGTCCCATCCAGGAAGGCACCCATGAAAAGATGTTGTCGAACCATGTGCTTGCCTCTGCCCCGTCTTCTTTCTTCATGCGTTCCCCCAAGTTGTGCACTGCGGTGATAACGTGCGATAGTGTCCCATTATCTGCGTCTTCAGGAGGCACGAATGTGCAACACGCGCTCCCGATTTTTCGGCAAACACCTCCATCCATCGCCGTCAACAGGTCTAGGACATGGTGTCCAGTCAACTGGTCGACAACAAACTGGTCGACTGCAATTTGGTCGACACCATTTGGTCGAATGCCAAATGGTCGAATTTTTTTTTTTTTATATATATGTGTTTTGTGGGTTTTCGTGTGGGGAAAAAAAATAAAAAAGAAAAAAAAGGGGTTGGGGGGGACCCCCCCCAAAAAAAACAAAAAATGGGTAAAAAAAAAAAAGAAAATTCGACCATTTGGCATTCGACCAAATGGTGTCGACCAAATTGTCTGTCGACCAAATGTTTTCGACCATTTGACTGGTAACCCTAGGACATACCTGTTCTGCATCGTCATTAGCCTCAGAGCCCTTAATTCCACCTTGATCACGTTCAACCCTTCTTCAGTGTCGTTGGCTAGTTGGATCAGCTCCCAACGTGTGATTTGGAGCCACTTTCCATTTGTTCGTGCCTGGATGCTTGGGACAAGGGATGCAAAGAAAGTTTCGGCAGAGCTGAACAGTCTGTACCGGTCTGGGATTTGTGCCAGTAGCTCGGATGAAGCCTTGGATATGTAGTTAGACGACCTTAGTTTCCTGGATACGACCCCTTGGATGTTGTCTTTCAACAGGGCATACAGTGGTGGCTCTTCGGTTGGTCGTACACTCTCCGTGTCTTGAGCTGCTGGTGTTCGTCCTTCTCCGATGTGGTTTTCTGGTATTACCATTAGAGCAGAGTGCAGCGTCGCAAGAGAGCATGTGCCCCTCCAAGATGGTGGGAGGTGCAGATATGCTTGTTTGCCGCACACCCAGTAAGTGTCCATGAGTGCTGCCGTTCCCTTCCTCATATCAGGAATCGTGAGCGTTTTATGCAGTTTTTGTTTCTTCCCATGTCCATTTTTCCTTCCCCTTGGAAGCACAGTTCATAGTCCAATTCTTTTTGCAGTTTGAATGTTTTTTTTCGATTGTGCTCACCCATGTTAGCTTAGAGATATGTTCGGTCCAGACCGGGGTGCTTGTTTTCTTGATCCGCTGTAATTTTTCTGTTGGCAGTCCTCGCAGCGCTTCTGCTTTGCATGTTATCATGTCATCCTTCCATTTGTTTTCAGAAAACAATGTTCCTTTTATGACAAAAAAAGGTTCTTTCATGCACATCACTCCTTTCGCTCTGGAGTAGCATGTTTTCTCATTTTGCATCATTTCAACAGATACCGTGTGTGACTGGAAGGTGTTCTTAATTCTGCACAGGGTAAGATGAAGGAGACACTGGGCATCTGTGAGAGGCAATTCTTGTGGCAGCAAGACCTTAGGTGTACCTGAGGCATCGGGGATCAATGAGCACACATAGCAACTCTCATTTGTTGTTTGCTTTGCTGAGGAGCTCATGCCTGCATACCATTTATTAGACTGGTGTGGGTGTCTGGGGTCCTCTATTTTATCTAGCCGTAGGCCGGAGTATTCATCATACCTTTTCCTCCCCGCTTCTCTCCTCCTTCTAGTGCTTTTAAGGAATTTGTTCGCATTCCTGGCTGCTCGTAGTGGTGTATCCCTTTCCCCCGCCCCCCTTTTCCCACTCGTCATACAGGGTCATGAAGTTATTAGTCATTTCTGCATTTTTATTAATTTTATCTGTGATGTAAACATTTTCTGTTGGTTGACTGGTTGCTGGGGTGGACAGGGTAGCAGTGGTGTCATATAGCCATGATATAGCAGAGGGATTGCAATCATTTAAATCATATACACTAAAAAAATGTGCATTGAGTTGGGGCTTTGGGAACATAGTTGGGCTGTTACTGGTAACATTATACTGCTCAGCCTCGTCGGGGTGAGGGCCGTACCCCCTTAAACAGCTGGAAACCATCCCATATCAAATAATTACCCTCCTTAGACGGTTTCGTTGCGTTCTCCATAATGGTTCCATTACCTCCCCCCTCATTTATCTCAATGGAGATAAATGCAACGGCCCAGTAAATGGCAAGCCCGAACATTAGTGTGAAAAATATAATTGCACAAACAGTCAAGCCACACTCGTATGAATAAGTACGCAGATTGAATGTTACATGTCCATTCCTAAGTTCCCTATCTCTAGTCGTTGCAGGCTGCCTGTTCGTTGCCATGGATTCTCCTATATATTGAAACATAAAGGGGTATTAAGCATTTTGTCATAAAAAAACTTACATTTCTCAACTTTTCAACAGTGTGAGTAGGAAGTGAACGATAGGCAGAGAGAGAGAGGGAGAGAGAGAGAGAGAGAGAGAGAGAGAGAGATTTAACTTATATTTAACTTATTTACACTTTCTTCTTAATGATTGGCACACATAGAATATTTATACATTACATTTATTTATGATTTTCTTTTCAACTATTTTTTTTTTACTTGTACTTTCGTCATCGTATATCGGCATTCATTTTCATGTGCACAGTTATGTGAACTTTAGTGCAGCTATGCCTTTGCCCTCCTACTCTTGTGTGTCCTGAACCTGATCTGTTTCAGTGATGTTAGTTGTATTCACACTGTCATAAGCTTTCCTTACGTCTGTTAAATGTATCCAATATCTCAGGCCCTTCACTTTTACTGCCATGGGCGTGCAATAAATTACCTCATATGGGCCATGAAATCTTGGGGCATTCCACCTACGTACAAAGCTTCTGACATACACCATTTCTCCTGGCTCTAGCTGCCCTGCTGGTGTTTCTTTTCCTGTATTTGATGCGTCTGCTTCTCCCTCGCCTGTGAATGGCGGTGTGAGCTGCCTTGCTATCATGCGGGCTGCTTTAGTGAGTTTTGTCAGATACTCATTAAATTCGTCTCCCATCACGGTTGCGCTCCTGTGGGCGTCGGAATGTCTGCAAAGGGGTGAGTTTGCTGAGTGCATTTGTCTTCCTGTCACAATCTCATGGGGTGACAGATGGTGGTCCTTGCTGGGCTGATTTCTCAGCTCAAATAGGGCCAAGGGGAGACCGTGCACCCAATTTTAAAGCTTTGAGAGTCTTCCTTTAAGCAGGCCGTTTATTTTTTCCACTACGCCGCTGCTTTGCGGGTGATAAATTGAGCACAGTTTGTACTTAATGCCCAACATCCATGTTACTTCCTTAAAGAGGTCATTAACAAAGTGAGTGCCGTTGTCTGAGCAAATTACGTCGCAAATTTCCCAGCGGGGAATACCTCTCTCACCAGAAACTTTGCAGCGCACTTCGCATCAGGACGTGCACATGGTCCTGCCTCAACCCACCTTGAGAATGGGCACACTACCACTATCATGTACCTAGCTCCATTGCACATTTCCCCCATAGACATAGTCAATATGCAGCTCTCTCAATGGGCCTATTGGCTTGGGTATTGTCCCTCTTAGTGTTCTTAGAGTCATGCCTAAATTGCATATCTGGCATGTTGTACATTCCATTGCCAATTTTGAAAGTTGTTCTTGCAACCCAGGTACGAACCAGTGTTCCTGTATTTCTGCAGCAATGTGTTGCTTTGCATTGTGTGCAGGAAAATGCAATTGCTGGAAGGCCACTTCTAATAATTTAGTGGGCATGACCACCTTCCCTGTGTTGTTTTGTCGCCACAATAAATCAGTTGCTGACTGGCTGCATCCCCTCTTTTCCCACAATTCTTTTTCCTCTTCTGTTGCTCCTTCTTGTAGCTCTAATATTTGTGATATGGGCATCATGTTGTAACCGTCTGGGAGGTCCTCCACTGTTTCCTTCCTCACTAAGTACTCACCTGTCCTTTCTTTTACAAAATAGGATGCTTCTTTTGCTGCAGCGTCCGCTGCCGCGTTTCCCAAAGAGACGAAATCGGTGTTGGTAGTATGGGCCTGGCATTTGACTATTGCTACTGCAGTGGGGACTTTCAATGCTTCTATAAGCTTTTTCAAGAGTTCTGCATGTTGCACCGGGGACCCATCAGCCCTGTTAAATCCCCTTCTCCCCCACCTTGCAAGTCCATCATGTACTGTTGTGGTCATGTATGCTGAGTCAGTGTAGATTGTGACTGCACACCCCCTTGCAGCACGCAGCGCTTCAATCAATGCTATGAGCTCTGCCGCTTGTGCTGAGAAATGGGCGGGCAGGCGCTGCTGTATTAGCACTTCGTACTCACCTTCTTCCAATCGCACGACATCCACCCCTACATGTTTTTCTCCTGTTTGTTAATTTATGGAGGGTGACACGTCTATGAAAAATATTTCACCTTCAGCTAGTGCGTTTTCACTCACTATTTTTGCTCCCTGTTCCTCTCCTTGATATGTTGCACAGTCATGTGCTTGTACATCCTCCAAAGTGCATGGTTCTGAAATCAATCTTGCAGGGTTTGTTACCTTACACCTTACTACATGTAAGTTGGCGCTTGATACAATTACCTCATATACAGTGGCTCTCTGTGTGGTCAGTGTGCTTTTCGATCGTTCTGGTATGGCGAACAAGGAATGTTCCACGTATAGCGTCACTGAACATCCCATTACTATCGTGGCACTTTTCTCAATGGCGAACGCGGCGTCTGCGAGAGCCTGTTCGCATGCGAAGTGTCCCTGCATTACTGCGTCTAGTGTCCTGCTCTAGTATGCCAGAGGCTTGAGATGTAATGATGTCTTTTGTGTTAGGACTGCTGTCATGAGTGTTCCCTTGCAGTGCGAGAACAGGTAGAACTTGCGTTCATAGTCTGGGTTCGCGAGCACTGGTGCGCTTGAAATGAGTTCGAGTGAGGTGAATGCATCACATAATTCTGAGTCTGAGAAGCAATGGGTGTGTGTATGCAGCATAGTCTAATATCCATGCACGACAGTAGTTGCACATCCCTAGTAATTTTTGCATATCCTTCACTGTTTTTGGTCTTCCTACAGCTGAAATGGCTGCCACCCTGTCTGGTATTATTTTCTTGCCGTCTTTTGAAATCAGTTGCCCCAGGTACAGCACTTCACGTTGACAGTATTGCAATTTTTCTCTGTCTACCTTGTACCCCTTTTGTGCTAGCAATGTCAAGAGGGCAATGGAGTCTTTTCTACATTCGGCTTCGTTTTTACTGCAGATCAGTAGATCATCCACGTACTGAATTATCGTGCTGTCTGCTGTCATGTTTCCAAGGTCTTCATGCAATATTCTGTTGAATATGCTGGGGCTCTCACAGTAACCCTGGGGCAATCTGCAGTGTTCGTACCTCCTCTCCCCTAGGGTGAATGCTGTCAGGTATCTACACTCTTCTGCGAGTGGTATGGAAAAGAATGCATTCTTCAAATCCACCACGGTGAAGTGAGATGCATCTTTTGGGATACTGCATAGAATAGATGCAGGATTTGGGACCAAAGGGAACTCTTTCTGAATGACGTCATTAAGTGGGTGTAGATCTTGGATCATCCTCCATGCCCCTCCTTTTGCTTTTTTGATGGGGTAAATGCATGTGTTACATGGGGAGTTTGAGGGTACAATTATCCTGTGTGTCAATAGTGCGTTGATCGTTTCTTTTATCCCTTCTTCTGCTTCCCAGGACAGGGGGTATTGTTTTACTCGGGGCAGTGTGGCTGCAGGCTTAATGTTAATTTTCACTGGAGTGACCCCGTGTAGTAGCCCTACGTCATGGGGTCCTGCTGTCCATAACTGGCAGGGCACCGATTGCATGTCATCATTAAAAAATGACGGTGGGGCCCCCACTACCGCCATGAGCTGTACTGGCACCTGTCTTTGCTGTATCATTATTTCACAAGGGATCGCTATCTCCATTATGATTTCTCCATCACTCTCTGAGTCAGAAAAAAGCTTCTCATCTGACAGATCTTGGAGTGCAATGTCGGCATAACACTGTATGCCACTCGCACCCGTGTATGTCCATTGCAATTACAGCTATTCTTTTGGCTGAGACTTGTACTGCATGTATGTCTAGTGACATGACTTTCCCTGGCACTATCTCTGGGCGGGCTATTGGACGAAAAACAAATTCTGCTGGCACCCTCCACTCCAGCTTTTTTAACTCTGGGGCCACCCGGGCCAATGTTTTTAACCCATGGGTGAACATAGCTGGGTCCACCGTTATGCCGCGCACCTCTGGGCATGTTGCTCGCGAATTTATCACTAGCATTACACACAGAGCACATCCCTGGGGTTGAGCAAACAATCCCTCCTCTCCTGGTAAACAATATAGTCATGTTAAGCTTGCTGAGGAGATCCCCCCAGTAGGTTGACAGGGGATTGCTCATAATACAACAGGGGTGCCCTTACTGTTTTTCCCCCTACTGTCTCATCCAAATCTTCTGTGTAAGCAACTTTGACCACCGCCCCAGAGAACCCCTGCGTCTCCAATTTACGATTAGATAGCGGAAACCGGCCTTCACTGATACATTACTTCTCGGCTCCGTAATCTACCATAAAGATGAATTGCTTATTCCCTATCTCTGCCCCTATCAATGGTTCCTCAGTTGCATTGAAGGTTGTCGATAGGATTGGACACGCAAGTGCTCCCTGTGGGCTGTCCTAAACTGGGTGTTTTATTTGTCGTTCCCCCTTGACTGAGGACATTACCTAACACTACCGCTACTCCTCCATATGGGCAAGGTGCGCCGTTTGGTGTCGTGGTGAAGGGGTTATTTTGTGTGTAGGGGAGGTGTTCGCTACTTTGTGGGTGTTGTTCAACATTATGTGGTCGTTCCCTATTTTGCTCTTGCCCTCTGTATTCTTGCTGTTCTCTTCCCCCGTCCCGGGGCAATCCGTAGGGGCTCCCTGGATGGGGGTGCCCGCAATACTGATCATCTTGGTAAGCTGTGTTCGGTCTGCTTCTACACTCGCGTGAGAAATGTCCGCACCTCCCACAATTCCAACAGTTTCCTTGGCCTCCTCTGGGAATTGGTCCCCCATTTCCACCATTACCTCCATATCCCTGTCCACCTCCCCTGCGCCCCCTGTACCCACCTCTCCTGTTGCTGGGGTGCCACACTTGCCACTGCTGCCCTCCGTATTCCTCCTGCCATTCCACTATCTTTGCCCGTTGTCTGCCCAATTTGCAGCCATCCTCCCCTGTATCGCTACCAATCCCTCCTCCTCCTCTGCGTCTCTGTCGTGGGGGAGTGCTGCTACAGCTGCAGCGACCTTCACTAGTTTCGTTTGTATTAGTTTAGCTTCATCTGCCAGCCTTTTTTGTACCACCTCGTTCTCCCTTTCTTTTATTCTTTTGCAATGGTGAACTATTATGCTCTGTATTTCTGGCCATCCCTTCGCCTCGATCCCTGCTATTTTATCAAGCACTTTTTGGACTTCTTTCGGGAGCCCCCTCTTTATTATGAAGTAAAATAAGGATGTTGATTGGTCATACGGCATACCCGTTTCAGCTCTCCACATCTCCTGCACTCTGAAAATGTAATCCATAGCCTCTTCCCCATCATTCATGGGGCATTGCATCACTGACTGTAAATCTGGCGTGTCCTGGAATGTTTCCCTCAACGCGTCCCAAACTCGCGCTCACACTGTATTGAAAGCAGCGCCATCATGTCTGTCACTGTCCAATGTTATTCCCGGGAAACCTGCTTTTGCCCAAACCCGGTCTGATTGGTCACCTACTGCTGACACAAGTAAACTCTTGACATCTCCTATGGCCAGGGGTACTCCTGCGGTTTGCTTCTCGAAGGCATATATCCACTTACTGGCTCCTCCAGATAGCGGGGGCAATGATTTTAGTAAATGAGCCTTATCCATTTGTGCCCAGGGTATGTAATTTGGTCTTCCCGCCCCCCGGTGTATCAGTGGGAGTTGTAAGCGTCCCTTGCTTCCTCTCCCAATACTCACCTTTGTCCCTTTCTTTCCCACCAGGGCCATCCTTCCCATCCTGTTCCTTAATCTCCCTGTCCATTCTTGTCCCATTGCTCTTCCTAATGGTGTCTCCCCAAACACCACTAAATCACTTCCTGTGGCCATCCCTAATCTCCCAGTTTCTTGCTCGTCTTCTATATCACACCATAGCTCTTCTCTCCCTTCGTCCGCCACTTCTTCCCCCTCTGTTCTCCCTCCAAGATTGTGTGCTCCCAGTTCTGCTATCCTCGTGGGCTCCTCCTGTATCCTGAATAGTATCTCCCCGTTTTTACACCACTCCTCATTTGATTTATCTAGGGTGTGTGATCAGGACAATCGCTCTGATCTTGTCGTGCCTGGCTCACTTTGTTCACATATGCTTTGTATCCTTGCTAGCTCTTCTCTAGCTATTGAGAGTCGTGTATCTAAGTCTTCTGTTAGTTTACATATGTTCACTGATGGCGTACTCGCCTGCCCACTTGTTCGGGGGCAATCATATGGTGGTGGTGCTTCTGGTCGTGTGGTGGGGGCAGGGGTGCTGGTGGGCACATATGTGGGATCACTATACCCTTCAGCAGGTGGAGGCTTATTCAAGAGAGGGTAAAATCGGGTTACCTCTACAGATCCCTCTTTCCCCCGTCGTCCTTACCACCTTCTGCTCTTGCTGATGGGGTGGCAGTGAGGGCAGGTTGATCGAGTGTGGTGTCTATTTTCTTCGGTGGGGGTATTTCCTCGAATAATCGCCACAGATCTAGTATTTCTCTCCTGTTATGAAAATGTTTTCCTTTGTATTTTAGGAATATGCAGGTGGCCACCATATCCAGAACGCTCTTATCAAAGGACCCTTGTTGTGGCCAAACCTGGGGGAGACCCTCCCCCTTCAGTTCCGTGACCCACTGGTCATGGTACTTAGTTATTCTTTCCGCATGACCCGGTAAACTTTTAGAAATGTGTGCTAAGGGTGTCTCCGCCCCCATTTTTAGACCTGTGTTACTCTATTCTCTTGAGTCAATCTCCTCTATCACTATACGTGTTTAGCTGTATATGTGGGGCTCTACTCACTGTCAGTTTCTAACGATCAACTTATACTTTTACTCAACCAAAGACATTTCTATGTCAAATCTTACCAGGTCACACTTACATTGACCACACCACCTGGAAATCACTTAAATCAGTATTAATATATAGAGACAATCGATTGCAAAAAACTATAAACACACAATGTGCACAACACAGGACAGACATTCATCATACTTCAGCATACGCACATAGCATTTACCCTCCCTTCCTGGCCGTTCGACTTTCTCTACGGCGACACCCCCTAACCCTCACACAGCTTCTTTTGTTCATATATATATATTTTTTTTATTTATTATTCCCTTATGCGGACCTTGTTTTACCCCAAATAAGAAGAATAAGAGAAAGAAAGGCTAGTTCTAACGTATTTACTGTGTCTCTTTACTTAGACACCCTCAATTTATTTTTCCATTGTTTTACTTATTCCCAGCACTAGTTGAGATAGCACTACACGGCGCCGCCTTCTACCCCCTTGCAGAGTTAGGTTCCTGTCCTCTTTTCCCTTTTTCACTTTTATATCCTAATGGCCATATGCAAAGAAAGAGAAAGTATTAGAAATTGAAAGTCCCCTCTATGTCCCCAACTTATTTCCCCTTGTCCTCTCGATTTTTTTCCCCTTTTAGTATCGCTTGCACTTAATACTCACGTGCCCGTCTTGATCCGAGACTCTCCGGACTTGGTCCGTCCAAGCGGCGCGGCCTCGCACTCAATGGCCCCACCCGGCTCCGGCGAGCGGTACTAAGGGTTTTTTCAAATGGGACCCGTACCCTCTCGCCCTAAGTGCGTGCGCACGTTTCTGCGTACCATTTGCCGTAGGTGGGCGGCTCTGTTGAGCGGGCGCGCCGTGCGTCTCCACTGCGACCGGGGCCGTCTCGTGCCAAGGGGACAATTATTAAAATAAATCACATCTATGGGGTCACCACTGAATGTGAGCGTCCCCCAAAAACGCACCCCCCTTTGTGAGAGGCAATAAAGGACACACCCCAGGAGGGGAATGAGACCAGGACCAAGTGCGGGTGAGATCAAAAGGGTTTTATCTAAATCAATATAGGGCATGCAAAGGACTCTGCAAACTCAGAGAGCGCTCTGTCTGACAATAGCAAAGACAGTTCTACTTATTACAAAACTAACGTCACGCATGACACAAGCTACAGGGGGCACATAGTCTTAAGGATTTGGTGGTGAAGGCTAGGTGGTATACATTGTATACAGTTGCTGTTCCAGGATTGGTGGACGTCCGTGCGGTGCCAAACGGGGTAGATGGGTCAGCTGGGCTCTTCAGGGTGGAGCTGCCGGCCAGACATAACTTGTATTGATGATTGGTGGCTGCACTAACACTTGCCCTTGTGGCCACACACTCGCAATCATTCGTCACATTCTACAATGTCAGGTGTCTTTGTAAATCCTCCAATACATTGACCTTAGCTCAAGGAGGAGACAGGGACATGGATATGTGATAGGGGGTATCCCTATCAATCTGTTATAGTGACATTTGGGTTCAAGTATGATAGTCCCACGAGTCCATGTGCAGGGCCAAGGGTACAGAGGGGGGTTATTCCATCGCCCTGTCCTGGTGGCTATAATGAAGGACGGTATTACGATCTGTTAGTACAAGGGTGGGCGCCCCCCTTCGAGGGCCATTAACTTGGGGTGAACGGGAATACCAATGTGCCGTGGGGGGCATGTAACCGGTGCCCGGGAGATGGTGGGATGTAGGACCAGGCAGCTCGTAATTCATATAGTCAGGCTGTGGCGGCCTCTTGACATGGAGGAGGTGGATGCTTGAAGCGGGTCCAGCAACATTGGGAGGGGAAGCGAGGCTGTGCTGTTCGAACACCAGCTATCCCTGGTGGGCCTGGGAGGGAGGAGGGGGAGATGACCTTGCAGCTCTGGGCCTGTTTCCCTGCAGAGTGGAGCTCCCCGTACTTTTGGCAATGGTGGGTGGCAACACTTGGAACTTCTGGTATTATAGGCATATGTTTACATTAATATGGGAACACAGGTTGGAGAGGGTTTTGCCATTTAACACAGTATTTCACATCAGTAGTTGACATACGAACATGAGGTAGCATTAGGTTGGGTTGTGTGTAAGAGAGAGCACTGCATATTACATCACAGTACAATCTGGCTCCACTGCCTCGGCTGATTATCGTGCATTACAAATGCGCTTTGTTACATCATGTACAGGAGCGATCACAAATTACTCTTAAATCACACGTCTCCAGAATAGCAGCAAACGTTAGTCAACATGACATATATTACACAAAAGCTTATTTCGTTATGCAAGGTGCCTCGGGGGTTGGTGGGGGTGAGGGGCGCCACCAGTCCAATTTAGAGGGCTTGGTACAGGGTCAGGGCATGCAGGATTGAGCTGGTTTCAGTTACCTTCTAACAAGCCCGGTCACGGCTGGGGCAAATGATGTACTGCAGAAGGCCAAGTGATACAGTGTTTATTTTGTTGTTTGTTCGTGTCTGGTTGCTCGTGAGAACAGGCCTTCAGCGGATATACCATGAGGTGGAAGCTGGGGGGGGGAGTGTATACTGCTGTGAGCGCAGTTAAGCAGGGGTCAGTCTGCATCTTTCTGTGTGGACTGGATTTTAGCACCTTTTTACACAAAATGGAGTTGTCTTAATACAAAATGGGGTCTATGCTATGTCTTATACTGTAGTCATGCAGCCTCACGTGTCGATCCTCAGCCCCCCCCGCCTCCTGGGCCGTTAGGTCGAGGGGGCCGCTGATGAGTCATGAGTCTCCACCTGGGTCGGAGATGTATGTGAGGGGGGTCCCAATGACCTATCCTCCCCTACATCTCCTTTGAGAACTTGATTGCGTGAAGCCATGCCTGGTGGGTGATATCAACGCCAATCATAAAACTGCACGCAGAAGTATCAACATGATGTGCGGAGGCCTCCAGAAGATCCTGGGCCAGAACTCTGGTATTGGACAAACCTGTCTTGAAATCGTCAAGTCTGTCCTGTGGTATCAATTGCTCGAACTTGGACTGCTCCTTCCACAATTCGAGATTAGGTGCAGCAAGAACCGCCTCCATGTTTGCCTGACACAACTGAAGTGCTGCATTAGCAAAGACTTTCTTTCCTACACCTTCTAGAACGTTATCCTCCTTAGACAACACCTGGCAAGCAGAGGAGGACAAAAATGAAGACTTGCACTGGATGGTCGCCGTAGCGACCACAGTGGATGAAGTAAGCGGGCATGTAGTAAGGTGAATCTCGTCAGATGCCTATAGTTTGTAACAAGCGTCAATCCATTTGTTTATGTGCTGGCCCAAATGTGGTTTATCCCACACCTTGCAGGCTTCTGCCAAAATGTCCATTAGAAGGAAAGGCCCGACCACTCTTGTGAATTTAACGTAAGGGCCCCTGAGAAATACCCTGCCTGCAGTGGTCGGGGATCAGGTGTTGGAATGTCCAAAAAAGCCTTTTGATCCAGCACCTAATCATGAAATGCCCTTATGGAAGAAGGCAGATCTGCATTGTCCTCGAGGACATCCAGCACATCCCTTTTGGCGGGAACGTCAACAGGCGTTGAGGAGCGTGGCGCAGTGAGCACAGGCTCAGGCTCCTTTGGCTCCGCTGGCTGCTCCACTGAAAGGGGAAGCGAGGGAGGAGGCATTTCCACTGGCATAGGAGGAGGCAGTGGAGGTGGCATCTCCTTTGCTGCAGGAGACTCTGGTGGTCTGGGGAAAATTTCCCTGAATAGGTCCTTAAAATAAACCTTCATAGTGTCAGAGTGCATCAGGTTCTGGAAACGACTGAAGAACATCTACTCTGAAGACGGTCTCAGCTGTGGAGTAGGGAGTGGACGATCAAGCGGACTGTGCCTCTACAAGTCTGTTGAGACTGGTTGCCAAGAGGGTCCCCCCCATCCATGGGTCCACACAGTGCAGGAAAGCGATAACATTGCTGGAAGGGGCATTGTTGTATTTCATTCCAAAGGTGGATTGAATGGATTTTTCCGCAAGGATGCAAAAGGTAAAGATTCAGGCCTGGTAAGATGCTGCTTAAGGGTGTTGACAAAATGACAGACCCCAGAGGGGCAAACAAAATGGCTGACACAGTTGACGCTGGTTGAGGTGACATTTTGAGACCCTCTGTGGTGAGATGCATCACAGGTTTGTGAGAAGCCATTGTAGATTTGGCTGAAACTTTAGGACCCTTGACTTGATCTTTAATATTCTTTGAGGGATCTTCGTCAGAGCCGGTAATGTACGACTTTGGACGTTTATCCAACCTATGCACCCCCTCAAACTGGCCGGTAGTATGTTTAGCTCCTGTGAGGAGAACCTCAGAATGTAATCCGGTCTTATTAGCCTCAAAATGTGGATCATTGGCCTTGCTAGTGCTTCTTTTAGCCTTTTTCAGGGGAACCGCTCGAGCGTCCGTGGTACTTTTAGCACCCCGCAGAGGAACCTCATTAAAGACCTGGTACTTCTAGCCCCCAGCGGAGGAACCTTCGAGGAAACTCTGGTATCTAGTTTAGACCTTGCTTGGGATACCTCAGGGCAAACCCTGGTGATGCTAGAGCTGGAAAAACTCCTCCCAGAACCGGATGAACCCGGGAAGGAGTCACCGGCTGGGGTACCCTGAAAAGAAGAGTACTTACCGGCAGATTCTTTGCTCTTCAATGAACTTCTATCAGAGGAAAGCTGTGGAAGACCTCTTCCCACCTGATAAATCATCTTTCGAGTGTGCAGGCTGAGAGGGAGTCGCAGTAGAAGCATGCACCCCAACGGTGGTCTGGGCCGAGGCACTCAATGCAAAGGGTCTGCTCGATGGGTCTGCTGCCACATAGTAATGCCCGCAGGAAGTATACGAAGTGAACTCTTTACGCTCTGGCATAGGCGGAGGAAAAGAATACGACTGCAGTACTGGGGCAGGATGAAAAATGTGAAAGACAAAGGAGAGAAAAACAAAATACCTATCCTGACCACACAGAGAAAAGGACTGAAGGGCGATGCGATAGTCGGTGCTCAGGAAGGTGGTGCTAAAGCCACAAGCTTTGGCCCTGTGTTACTACAAAAAAAGAACAATAATTTTTGACGCTATCAAAAAGTGCTCTGGTCCTGTGCCAAAGGACGGGATATCCCACAAGTATAGAGGACATAGGAGTAGTAGTGCTACTGTCGCTCAATGGGCTTTGGTGGACCATGGTTGATGGATAATATGATGAATGCTGATTGGGATAGTGAAATAGTTTATCCAGTCTATTTGGATTCTTATTTGGAATGTGAATAAGGGTGTTCTAATTAAGATGAGGTTGACAGTGGTCCCTTTGTTATATGTGGAGTTTGATGAAATGCTGTCGCACTGCAGGTCGGTATATTCACTCTGGAGGAAAGCACGTCATAGAGACTCACACACTGATGGCTT
The DNA here is from genome assembly GCF_040938575.1 of Ambystoma mexicanum. Classification (NCBI taxonomy): domain Eukaryota; kingdom Metazoa; phylum Chordata; class Amphibia; order Caudata; family Ambystomatidae; genus Ambystoma; species Ambystoma mexicanum. The sequence goes on from NC_090930.1 coordinate 892,020,061, forward strand.
ATGTCTCAGCAATAGGAACATACAGGCAGAATGGGTGGGGTGGGTTAGTGTTGTCACTGGTGGGCTGTGGCCTGGAGGCACAGGGGGCAAGTAAGTGTGCTTTGGGGGATGTGGGTGCAGAATGGGACGCTCCAGGGAACCTGCCAAAAACATGTCTGCAGCATGCAGATCTGGAGTCATTGGAACCCTTGGCTGCAGGGTGAAAAATGGAGGTAGGCAGCCTTAAGTCCAGTGTAATGACAGCATGATTATTTTTATGTTGAGATCGAAAAATTCTTCTTTGGTCAACTTGGTGGAGTTATCTCGTTGGAGACAGAGCTCAATGAAAAATGTGATGATGGAGTTGTTGCTGGCAACAGAAGTTATGAGATTTTTCATCATTTACATTAATGTGCTTTGTGTGAGGTGAGGATATTGACTGACAGATCTGGGTCATAGACATCTCAACAATTTTGTGGAAGTTGTCAGGATAGTGAATAAATCCAAAGTTGCTCCAAGTCAGCAGTAGCAGAATCAGATTTTATTTCTTTACAGCTGTAGAGAAACAGACAGGGAAAGCAGAAGAGTTTCCCATCCTGAGCAATTGGTCCTGAAGGATAGATTTGTCAAGATTTTTATACAGTTTTACATAATGGAACTCCTACATTAGACATTAGGATACATTTAGTTGGTTGCATTTAGACAGTACACATCGTTAGAGCAGTATCCCCTGACCTTGGGCGGTTGGTCGACAACACCACATCTCCTGCTCACAGAATTCAATTTTCTTAGCATGTGACAATATCCCCTGCCCATGGCAGATCATTCCACCATACGTGATCAGACACTGCCTAGTAATTGGTATCTTACGTGACATTCCTTTGAGTTCTTCAGCAAAACCGACCTCCACCTTCATGTATGGCTGCCACTTGCAAGCACCTACAATGTTACGCTCACCTGACTCCCACGGAGGTGCTGGCCTGGTTCGCGCTGCTGTGACCTCTTCTAAGGTGATGCACAGGGTTCGGAAGACGGACTGGACCGGGCCCCCAAATCTGGCTTGTCTGGCTCTCAGAAGTATCCTTCTTAGGGTCTGGAAGGACGAGCTCTCCATCCTGCTTCTGATGCAGGGGCGCGTTGGTATCCAGTTACTTCACTGGATTTTCGGATTGATGAGAACCAAACTTGCTTGGCTTCCAGGTAAGTATTTTGATAAGAGGTTCCCCTTGTGTCCATGCATTAATGTACTAATGCTAGTGCCTTTTTCCCCATAGGGGCCGGGGTACAGAATGCCAGGGAACAGGCACCGACCCGAGATGAGAGGTGAAATCCTTGTAGAAATCAGGTAAGTCTTTAATGAGCGTTTTTTGCTAATGTCTTTTCATTCGCTCATTAACGCTGATGTCTTTTTTTCCCCTTAGGGACCGGGGTCCGGAAATGCCAGGATGCGGCGCAGACCCGAACGAAATGAAGAGGGAATGAATCAACCGGTAAGTCTTAACATGGAGATTTAGCTTTCCTTATTCCCTTCTCTCTCTCACCTTTTGTTCTGGTGTGTTTCTCCCTAGGTGCTGGGGCGTGACTGCGAATCCGGATGATCGCTGCTGTACATGGAGGCGCCCTGTAAAGGTGAGTGGAATGCGGCGCTGCAGCGATCGACGCGATGAGCTTTTAAATTAAAGTCTTCCTTTTCAGGATTGTCGGCGAGATGTCTCCGGGATGCGGATTTAGCAGGTAAGGACTTTTCCTTCTTCTGTTCTCTTCTTCTCTTCCTTTGCAGGTGATCCAGGATGCTGGCAGGCGTGGCAGAAGTCAGGATGCAGGAGCAGACATGGTGAGCGTCCAGCTGCTAGATGCAGAACAACGCGAAGCACATGTGGCTGTTCGGGTGGGGTTTAAATAGCCTTGGAAGAAGTTCCAGGTATGTATCCTTCCTCCAATCAGGTATGCATCCTTCCCCGACCACGCCCGGATGGTAAATTAGTCCCACAGGTAAAGTAGTTCCTTTTACGCCTCAAGGAGGCCGGGATCCTGCAGCATGGTCTGCATCAGGTAAGTGCACCCAAGCATTCCCATAATGAGCCTGGCGCCTATGGCACCAGGACTGATGTCTTTTATGAGCCTGGCGCCATAGGTGCCAGGACACTGTCCAAAGGGCCCCTATATGGGGTTGCTGGGTCCTTCCTTGGGGACTGGATGTCCGCTTTCGGGGACGCCGGGCTTGAACCGGCTCCCCGGGAGCGGGCATCATGACAGCACTCCCGCCCAAGGCCCCTCCCAAGGTTGTTTCCTCCGGGGGTTTTGGTTTGTCTGGGAAGAGTCGGTGGAATTTCCTGACTAATCGAGGTGCATGCACATGGTCGCTGGGTTCCCACGACCTCTTCTGAGGTCCGTACCCCTTCCAATCAATTAGGTAGAACAGTTGTGATCTAAACATTTTTGAGTCTAAAATGTTCTTCACTTCGAATTCGGGCTCCCCATCTATTAGAATAGGTTCTGGAGGTTTGAGTAGTCAGGTTCCGGGTACCACTGGTTTCAGAAGTGATACATGAAAAACAGGGTGAATTTGCATACTAGCTGGTAAATCAAGTTTAACAGCCACTGAGTTAATTATTGCCGTAATAGAATAAGGTCCCAGATATTTTGGGTTAAAAGTTCGAGGCCCTTTGAGTGGTAAATGTCTGGTAGCTAACCACACTTGATCCCCAATCTGATACGGAGGTGCTTCACTCCGATGTAGATCAGCATTCTCCTTGTATTTTCTCTTGGCTTGTTTTAAATGCGTAGTTGCCTCTTTGAAGGCTTGGGTAATTGTAGAATGCAGATGTTCTACTGCAGGCATTCCGAGGTTCTGAGGTGAGTCAAGGTTTGAGGTTCGAGGGTGATGCCCAAACAAAGTATAAAAAGGACTGTGGCCAGTTCCAGAGTGTACCGAATTATTATATGCGTATTCGGCTATCCAAAGAATGTCTTTCCAGTTGCTTTCAGATTGCTGTAACATACACCGTAAGTACTGTTCAAGGGTCTGATTTGTCCTCTCGGTCTGACCATCGGTCTGAGGGTGGTGACTGGTCGATAATCTTACATCGATCGGCGCCATTTGACAACATTTGTGCCAGAAGTGGGAAATGAATTGGCTTCCCCGGTCAGAGATTAGTATAGATGGGAATCCATGTAGCCGAACAATATTTTCGAGGAATTCTTTGGCTAGGACAGAAGCTGAAGGTAAAGCTTTCAAAGGAATAAAGTGGGCCATTTTGGAAAACAAATCCACAATTACCAGTATAGTATTGTACCCCGAACAAGGAGGCAGGTCCGTAATAAAATCCATTGATAGGGTGTGCCAGGGTGCTGGTGGTATGTCTAGAGGTTGAAGGAGACCGGCTGGTCTTTTCTTTTGACTTTTATTTTGGGCGCAAACACCACAGGACATCACAAAAGATTTAACATCTTTTCGCCAAGAGGGCCACCAAAATTGTCGTTTCACCTTTTCCTCTGTCTTGGCAATACCGGGGTGTCCCTCTATTAATGTATCATGATAACCAGAAATAACTAGTTCGTGTAATTCCTTATGTGGCAGGAATAAGCGTCCTTGGAAATAAGGTAAACCATTATCTATGGTAAAGTCTGATCCCTTTTGTATCCATTCCTGTAAGGTTGTAGGGTCCAGGAGTTGTTTCACTCTGGCTTGAATGTCTTCAAGCGTCTGTAACGAAGTCATGCCTAGAATCCTCTGTTCGGGAATTATTGGTACTGTTTCTGAGTTTGTATCAGATTCTCCCATTCCAATTCGGGATAAGGCGTCTGCTTTGCCATTCTTGCAGCCAGGTCGATAGGTAATCACGAAATCAAATTCAGCGAAAAACAAAGCCCATCGGAGCTGACGTGATGACTGAGCCTTGGCGGTTTTCAAATACTGTAAATTCCGGTGATCTGTGATCACTGTGATGGTATGTCGAGCGCCAAGCAGATAATGCCATCAGGCTTTAAAAGCGGACTTAATGGCTAACAGTTCTTTGTCCGTGATTGCATAATTAACCTCGGGTGCCGAGAATTTTCTGGTCCAAAATGCTACGGGATGCAGTTGGTTGGTTTCGGGATCTCTTTGGGACAGGACAGCTCCCATGGCTAGGGTGGATGCGTCAGTCTCGACGACATAAGGGAGATCTGGACGCGGGCGTTTCAATATAGGAGCGGAGGTAAACTTAGCTTTTAAATCCTGAAAGGCCTGCTCGGCTTCTTCAGAGCATTCAAAACGTTTATTTTTCCTCAAGAGTGCAGTAATGGGTTGTACCACGCGTGAAAATTCCGGGATAAACCTGCGATAGAAATTGGCAAAGCCGAGCATGCTTTGAACCCCTTTTACAGAGCTAGGTGATGACCATTTGAGGATGGCATCCACTTTTCTTGAGTCCATTCGGACTCCTTTGGGTGTCAGGATGAAACCTAGAAACTCGACTTCTGTGGTATGGAAAACACATTTCTCCAATTTAGCAAATAGTTTGTGTTGGCGCAGTTTTTCAAGTACTGCCCTGACGTGTTTTCTGTGATCAGATTCCGAAGAGGAGTACACCAGAATGTCATCGATATATATGACAACACAAACATCGATGAGTTCCCGAAGGACATCATTCATGAAGTATTGGAAGGCAGCCGGCGCGTTACACAATCCGAAAGGCATCACCTGGTACTCGAATAATCCGTATTTAGTACGGAAGGCAGTTTTCCATTCGTCGCCTTCTTTAACTCGTACCAGATGATAAGCCCCCCCGGAGATCTAACTTGGTGTATATGCAAGCGTCCTTCACCTGGTCAAGGAGTTCAGGGATCAGAGGCAGAGGATAACGCTTTTTAACCGTTATCTGGTTCAATGCGCGGTAATCGATACAAGTTCTAAGGTCGCCCTGTCTTTTTTGGGCACGAAGAACAAAGCCGAGGATGCCGGGGACTTTGACGGGCGAATAAAACCATTAACTAGGTATTGATCCAAATATTGTCTCAAATGCAGATACTCAGGTTCGGTAAGGGCATAAATCCTGCTACAAGGGGGTTGTGCACCAGGCACCAGATCGATTTGGCAATCGTACGATCTGTGAGGAGGTAACGTGTTGGCCTGTTCCTTTTGGAAGACGTCCTGAAAGTCTTGGTATTCCGGAGTTAGTTGCATGTATGCAGAGGTTACAGATGCTAGATTAATCTTCAGGTTTTCTGGGTAGCAGGTTTGTGTACAATCCGGGAAGGTTATTCTCTTAGCTCGCCAATCAATTCGAGGATTATGTGTCTCTAACCAAGGGATTCCAAGAATAACCTGAAACTGTGGAGCCTTGATTACATCAAACACAACACCCTCCTGATGGCCGTCGGGACCAATAAGAGTCACCTCAGTAGTGGAATGTGTTACCGGTCCAGAGGCAATTTCAGTTCCATCGACTGTGGTGATGACATCTTTGCTGGTTTTAGGACGGAGAGGGAGGTTAATCCTAGGGACCAATTCACGATCCACATAGTTTCCAATAGCCCCACTATCGATGTATGCCTTTATTGCATGCAACCGCTTGGGCTGTTCTGGATCTACGAGAACCATTGGCACAATGAAATGCGAGGTCTGAGAGTTAGTTTTCAAGCTCGGCAAGAGGACCCCTACACTTGTCGGGCGGAGTCGTTTCCCGAAACAGAGTCTTCATGGTTTTTATCAGCGGCTCCTACCGCCTTTCGGGGCGGTTTTGCCGGGCAATCTCGTAGAAAGTGTCCAGAATTCCCACAATAAAGACATAATTTTAACTGCCGCCTCCTTTCACGTTCCTTTTGAGTTAAGGGTCCTTTAACCCCTCCAATTTGCATAGGCTCAGAGACATCAACTCCCTTGGGATTAGTATGGGTCTTGACCAACACCCGTGTCTCAAACCTGGACCGATCTGCTTTTCTGTTTTGAAGTCTGTGATCCAATTGGACCACTAAGTCTATATACTCTGTGCATTCTTGGGGCGGATTTACAACTTGGGCCAAGACATCTTTAAGTTCTCCGCGAAGGCCTCGATAAAACAACGTGACTCTTTTATCCTCTGGCCATCCCGTTTCCACAATTAGTCTATTAAAGGTTGCAATATAGGAGAGGAGGTCCTGATTGCCCTGTCGCAGGGATAGAAGTTCGTCATCCAGAGCCTGCCCCTGAGAGTGTTGAGCAAATAACCTTTCCATGCTTGCTTGAAACCTTTGAAAATCATGGAGAATCGGGTCATCTTGAGTAACCAGTGGAACTGACCAATCGGCAGCGCAGCCGCTGAGATATGACAATACAAAGGCTACCTTGGTCTGATCATTAGGGAAGGCCCCAGGTCTGCATAGGAAGTGCAAACAACACTGATTCATGAATACGGCGAATCGTTTGGGGTCCCCAGCAAAGCGTTCGGGTGGGGCCAGCGGCATGTTTCCAGGTAGATTAATCTGCACAGGGTTACTGGAAACCACAGGAGCGGGGTTCGCTCCGGAACCGGGTAGAGGAGTTTGCCCAGCTTGACCTTGCAAAAGCTGTCTGGCCAGGTCATCAGTTCTTTCCTTTGATATTGTTAAGTCCCTCCTGAGGGCATTAGTCTCTTGACGAGCGGCATGTACTTCGGCCCGTAATTCCCCCAGTAATTGGGCCACCTGATCAGTCTCAGAACTTTCCATAGCGCCTGGGTGGGAATTTGTAGGAAGGCTTCGCGTTCTGTTACGCTCACCTGACTCCCACAGAGGCGCTGGCCTGGTTTGCGCTGCTGTGATCTCTTCTAAGGTGATGCGCAGGGTTCGGAAGACGGACTGGACCGGGCCCCCAAATCTGGCTTGTCTGGCTCATAGAAGTATCCTTCTTAGGGTCTGGAAGGACGAGCTCTCCATCCTGCTTCTGATGCAGGGGCGCGTTGGTATCCAGTTACTTCACTGGATTTTCGGATTGGTGAGAACCAAACTTGCTTGGCTTCCAGGTAAGTTTTTTGATAAGAGGTTCCCCTTGTGTCCATGCATTAATGTACTAATGCTAGTGTCTTTTTCCCCATAGGGGCCGGGGTACAGAATGCCGGGGAACAGGCACTGACCCGAGATGAGAGGTGACATCCTTGTAGAAATCAGGTAAGTCTTTAATGAGCGTTTTTTGGTAATGTCTTTTCATTCGCTCATTAACGGTGATGTCTTTTTTTCCCCTTAGGGGCCGGGGTCTGGAAATGCCAGGATGCGGCGCGGACCCGAAATGAAGAGGGAATGAATCAACAGGTAAGTCTTAACATGGAGATTTAGCTTTCCTTATTCCCTTCTCTCTCTCACCTTTTGTTCTGGTGTTTTTCTCCCTAGGCGCTGGGGCGTGACTGCGAATCCGGATGATCGCTGCTGAACATGGAGGCGCCCTGTAAAGGTGAGTGGAATGCGGCGCTGCAGCGATCGACGCAATGAGCTTTTAAATTAAAGTCTTCCTTTTCAGGATTGTCGGCGAGATGTCTCCGGGATGCGGATTTAGCAGGTAAGGACTTTTCCTTCTTCTGTTCTCTTCTTCTCTTCCTTTGCAGGTGATCCAGGATGCTGGCAGGCGTGGCAGAAGTCAGGATGCAGGAGCAGACACGGTGAGCGTCCAGCTGCTAGATGCAGAACAACGCGAAGCACGTGGGGCTGTTCGGGTGGGGTTTAAATAGCCTTGGAAGAAGTTCCAGGTATGTATCCTTCCTCCAATCAGGTATGTATCCTTCCCCGACCACGCCCGGATGGTAAATTAGTCCCACAGGTAAAGTAGTTCCTTTCAGGCCTCAAGGAGGCCGGATCCTGCAGCATGGTCTGCATCAGGTAAGTGCACCCAAGCATTCCCATAATGAGCCTGGCGCCTATGGTGCCAGGACTGATGTCTTTTATGAGCCTGGTGCAATAGGCGCCAGGACACTGTCCAAAGGGCCCCTATATGGGGTTGCTGGGTCCTTCCTTGGAGACTGGATTTCCGCTTTCTGGGACGCCAGGCTTGAACCGGCTCCCCGGGAGCGGGCATCATGACATAAAAGCACGCTTCCATCACTCCACAGAAGCTGCTCTCATGAATGTGTCCAACTTCATCACCTCTGCTAAGCACTCCAACTTCTCCTGTATCCTAATTCTCCTTGACCTTTCTGCTGCCTTTCACACTGTCAATCACTTTGATCTCCTTAATACTCTCCTTCTTCTTGGGATTCACGACCGAGCCATTGCCTGTATTGAATCCTCCCTTGTACCTTGCAAATTCTCTGTCTTCTGGAGTAACAACACCTCTCAATGCACTCCTCTAACTGTTGGTGCTCCACATGGCTCTGTCTTGGGTCCGCTCCTCTTTACACTCTACACCTATGCTCTTGGGGCACTAATATCCTCCCTTGGGTTCTCGTACCAACTCTTTGTGAATGACACTCAAATCTTCTTCTCTTTTCCTGAACTCTCCTCTAATCTCTGTAACAGAATTTCCAACTTTCTCTCTGCCATTAAATATTGGATGGCTTTGCACTGTCTGATGTGAAACTCTTCCACAACAGAGGTGCTCTTCTTCCCTGCCAAAAGCTCTCGCTCATATCCTCCTCTGCCTATCCAGATCCCACCTGACACCGTCCCCTATTCTTCTTCTAGAAACCTCAGTGTCATCTATGACCCTTCTCACACCTTCTCTACTTTCATCTCCAAAACTGCAACAGCAGCTCGCCTCAACCTCCTAAATATTAAACACTTTCCTTTCCACACCGCCAAGCATCTTTTAACCAAACTCTAAAATGGACTATTGTGCCAGCATTCTGTTTGGTCTCCCCACTATGCTTTCTATCGTCTCGACAAGATCATTAACTTCGCTACCTGGACTCTCTTTGACCGCCCTCACTTGAAGCCTAGTTCATCGTGCCATCACCAGGCCGGGTGACTCAAATGCAGAACAGGGAGGGATTTAAATGTCTTCTCCTGGTTTACAAATCTATCCACTGTAAGACACCACTGTAGCTATCCTACTCTAACTCTACAAGTCTTCTCGTAATCCCTCTCTTTCACCTCTATTACCCTTGTGGCTCCTCACCCTTCCTGTGCTTCCTCTCACTTCCACTCTATCTTCTTGCTCCTCTTGAATGGAATTCTCTTCCCCCGGACATCTGAGAAACATTCCACATGGATTTGTTCAAAATCAAACTAAAAGCCTACCTCCTCGCCTCCGAGTTATGCTCTTTATCTACCTATCATCTGTCTGCTAGCTAAAATGTTTCCATCTCCTCTAACCAGCCTCTGTCCCTCACTTACTCTACCTCCACTCTAGCACTTGACCCATCATGGTCACATCATCACAGTTGGCCATACCGCCTACCTGGACTTATAAATGTTCAATGTTGGTTGTCCTTAATCTATGTATGTCCACTTATGTATTGTCTCCGGTGACTGTTCCATGTACTCCCCTCCACAACCTGGTCAGAATGTCCCCCAAACTCACCCCATTGAAAGAAGTTCACTGCTTCCCGTCAAATCTGATTTCTTATCTATTGTATGCTCTTTTGTGATCGAAAACGCATTGTTCCTCCTGTATATAAATAAATAAATAAGCTTGGGGTAAGTCACTGTGCAATCTTATGTTTCGAACAGGGTCTCATGTCAATGTCGCAGAGCTTTCTGATCTTGTACAATGTGGGTTGACCCCCCAAGGCTCAGCAGTGTCATATTGGTAAAAATGGTTATGGTTCTGGCCTGCTGAGAACATCCTGCACGCTCAGTGGTTATATGAAAACAACAAAATATTTACCAGCACTCACAATGTCGAACAAATTCTTTCTGTCATGGCTTCTTCTGGAGCCGAGCACAGACAAGGAGGGTATCTCACATTACAAATGTTCCTTCCACTGAATCAATAATAATCCTTCATTGAAAGCACTGAATAGTTATTACATAACTAATTAAATATTTGTTTTGTTGCAATACAAATGCACAATGAGATTTGCTCACGAAAATACACTGAATACTGTTTTTAATCTGTTCAAATGTTGCTTTGCGATTGGAGTTAAAATGCAACCATTCATGTCGTGCCATACAAAGTAAGTACGGGAATTTGTCCTGCATAATTGCGTCTGCCAAGTAGCAGAGTGTCGTGGTGAATTGAGTCATCTGAAAGTGACTGGAGGAGAAAGAAGTGGCAGGAGAAGGTGGGGTGGAGATTTAGCATTCAGCATTCGATTGTGATGACATTTGAACTATCTGAATGACTTAACAGAGGGTCTCTCAAACACTGTTTTAGCCAGCCAGACCACAACACTTTGCTGGGCCTCAATGACCTGAGACCACGCCTCCTCATGCCGCCTCAACTCCTCTCCTCACATGCAGCCACCAAGCAGCCTCCAGCAGCCCGCACCAAGACAGCCGCGGAGGCCCGACTACCTCGTCACCAATGTAATGTCCGGCACTCAGGTCACTGGAGCGGGATGATTACCAGGATCATTGGTTCAAGTATCAAGCTGCGTGCACGCTGCAGAGCTGACCAGAATATGGCCTTACGGGTGGGCCATCTGCCGGCTACGCAGCGCTGTGCGCTGCAAAGGACGACAGGGCAAGCATGAGTACGTTACTTCCAAGACTGATGAGCGGGTAGCCGCTCATTGCTTTTATTACTTTCGTCACGTGGTCACTGACAGCACGATTCCTGGGAGATACCATGCTCCCAGTAGGGGTGACACATCACAAACACGACCACTTCAATGACGTGAATAACATCTTGAGCGAGGCAGTCAAATGCCTGTTAATAGCACTCGCATTGGTTTAGAACAGGTACTTACAGCAAGTGAATGAACTGTGCTGGGTTTGTTATCCCAGAAAGATGTGTTTCAGTAACAAAGTCCTCCCGTGGAAATAACGAGCTACACATGTAATTAAGGTTTAATGTATGCCCTCTCCGCAGCCAATGCAAATCATTGTCGATTGGGGACCTCATCCTCTACTTTCTGTGACTTACCGGTCAGGTAAGCCCTCTTCTGAACAAGCAGTGAGCCCTCTCCCAAGGGTGCTAACAAGGTAGCCTCCAAAGATGGCAGCTTAGAGGGAAAAATATCAGAAAACACTCTGTAGATGTTAAGGGTAACTCAATCAGAGCTGCACATGAAGGAGAGGACCAAACTAGATTCAGAGGAAATAGCCAAGACTGATCTGACTTCTTCCTTCAGTCTTTGGATTGAAGGCATAAGACATGAGGAAGTAGGAAAGAAAGACAGGCAAATGAGTAACAAGAAGGCAAAGGAACAGGAGTAAGAAACAAGGAAGGCCATGAACGAGAGCAAGAAAGGATTTCAACACACAGGGCCTCATTACGAGTCTGGCGGTAACCCTGCTGGTGCTACCGGCTGGTTGCCACCCAACTCAGAACATTTTACCGGCACCTAGCATACTGGTGCTGCCGGACATTGCAAGTCCCGGAGGACCGGGAAGCTGGGTGCCAGTAAAAGTTAGTCCCCATTCCCATGGAGTCACATAGGACTACATTGGAATGGGTTCACGTAAGCATCGGCACCATTGCTAACGGTGCCGATGCTTCTGTGATGAGTTCGTCTACCGGGGCCGCAACACCCGGCAGGATCAAACATGCCGGGCGCAGCAGCCCAGGCAGGCAAACTTGTAATTTGCTGGTTTGGAAACAAGGGTGCCGGTAAACTTACCTGCACCCTTGTTTCCGGACCGGCAAGGTCGTAATGATGCCCACAGTCTGTGCTTGCCAAACACCTTTCATGGTCAGGCTCCAAAAGTACCTCTTTTGCCCTAAGTGAAGTAATGTTTGGCAAGAATGATCCCCTAGGAAGAAAGGAAACTGAGGCTCCCATCTTGTGGTTGGCATTACCAGTCAGCGCAGATTAGGAAGTCTGTTCGTTGCAGAGGTAAACGCAACAGCCAATGCGTATGTTAAGACTTTTTGGGTGTTTTTGAAAACCAAAACCACTTCCAACAACCACAAGCCACAAAGTCAAAAACTTCATGGGTTTCACAGTGTTTAAAATATGGCTTCCATTCCTGGAGCCACCAAGTGTTCCTGACCATGCTAATGGTCTATTCATTGTCCCTACATGTTTTCGAGAAGTAGCTCCCTCTACTCTATCTGGATATATGGGAACCTTTACAAATCCACTTGGTACATTGTTTCCCAATTTTGTTCCTAGGCTTTAGGCGTCAGCACTCTACCTGTATTTTTATCTCACAATCAAAACTTATTTTGCTCCCAAACCTCTACATATGGAAGTATTTTCACTTCCAGAAACATGGAATGATTTTGAAATGTTTACGCTAGAATGTTTGACTTTTCCCTACAAGAACGTTTGATTTAACTCATTAAAAGAGGAGGGCGGGAGGGGTGTCTGATGAACACGTATGACTTGTCCCTAATCCCATTTTTTTGCCAAGGAGAAACCACCCAGCAAGTGGGGATTCACAAAATGTCTAAATGGCTAAATGCGTGATCCTTGGCACAGTTTGGCTGTAATATTTTGCATCTTCATCGTCTACCCACCGTGCCCATACAAGCCTTCTTATGCCCACAGGGTTTATTCCCAGCAGCTCGTTCCAGTTTATGTATAAGACATATTCAAGCCTCCATTAGCAGAAATAGTGTTTGTCGAGGAGATATCCTGTATTACCGAGATGGCGGTGCATCTCATAAGGGTCCAGCCAGGGGTTGGCTACTATTGTGGCCTCTGCAAAGCTTCTGCAACCCAGAAGACTTCATGTCTGAGCAATTTGAGACCAAGAAAAATGTTTTAGAAAGAACTGCCTGTTCAATTTGCCAGAGAAGGGCATCACCCCCTCACTTCAAGACACATCAGATAATGTCCCTCTGTACCTCGCATGAGGGACAGACATATTCTGTGCAGGCAGCGAGGAGCAGTTGTACAACGCTTGTGGGCTGAGCAAGGTTGTAGAGTCTTGTTAGTTGTTAATATACCTTTTGAATCTAAGGAACCCCAAAAATGCAAAATCAAGTATTGGCATATGAGCAATGGGTTAGTGAAACCCAGTCTCTGATTGGCCTGTTTGTCGTTCAGCACCTCGCTAAAGTAAGAAGGTATCTATAGTATGCAGCTTTTTGCTGATGTGTGGGCCGGTCTCAGTCTTTGCAGACTCTTTAAGGCTAAAGCAGACCCATATCTAAATTCCTGGGATGCACCAGATGGTCCTGCAGTATCTACTCAATGCTCTCATATTGACAAGATGCATTTGTTCATGAAAGTATTTTTGTATTTTTCCATATTTTTGCTAATCGTGTTTTTGCAATAGTACAATTACACCCGCAGATCCTTACATTGTGAAATAACAAAATCCAGCACCCTACAAAATGTTTCAGTTCAAGTACCTTACTCTGTAGTACAGTCTAATCTTATTCTGCAGTTTGGCAATGTTTTATTTAATTAATGTGAAAGCAGTTGGGTCTTTGTGGAGTATAAGCAGTGGGTACACATAAAGAAATCAGCTGTCCTCGGGATCTCCAGCAAATCTGCAGTGTTCACTTCATTTCATACAGCTACATGCCTGGGTAAAAAAAATGACTATTAGCAGGGAGTTGTGTCAGTTCTGTTACTTGCATGTCTTTCAAGTCTTGGAAATACATTAGTAAAGTTCATAGCTGATTTAATCTCATGTAACTGAAGCATTAAAGCCAACACAATAGGGACAGTATTGTGTGGTAGGTGACGCCAACCTAATTAGTGGTCCCGAGCCACATTTGAGGGCCTCTAACGTGAACAAAGCACATAATAGAGCCCAATGGTCAGTCTCTGACACTATTAGAGCTTGTGCAGGTGAAAATGGAAAGCCTCTCCTGGGGTTTCCTGTGACAGAGCTTGTCCATGTCTCCTTGACCAGCGCCCAGTGCCCTGTGAGTGCACATCACAAAGGGACGCTTAGAATCTGCATAACAAGCTTGCTAATTAGCTTGTGTGCTTGAAACAGTAGGAAAAACAAAGCGAAGCCTGGAATGCAGGCTTTTCTTGAGGCAATATGCCCTGAGGTGGCGGGCTGCCCCTGTTGATAACTACCTGAAGCCCAAGTTAAGGGCCTGAGCGCAGGGTGCTAATGTTGGTTAGATCCTGCATTCCTTGATTTCTGATTATCGAATTGGTGCCGTAATGGGCCAATCCAGCGTGCTGCAGCGGGTGTTATTGCTATTAGCTTCCCTGGGTTTAAAAGGCGGGGGGTGCTGATAGCAATGTATTTGTGTCAATGAATAGGTTGCAAGCTTGCTGCGATCCGTTCATTGAAACAAATACTCAATAAGGCTGCTATGGAAATGGGATGTGGGGCTGCGGGTAGAGCCACCTCTTCCATGTTCATAGCGGCACGAGAGCAATGGAGGAGTTGTGCGGTAGAACAGAAAAACAAAAAGGTAAGTGGGCAGTAGTGAGGGACCAGGGCGGTAGACACATGTGGGAAGGTGGCGAGGCAGGTGCAAGCAGCTGTCTGCTTGCTCGGAATGCAGGCTTGGATCGTGACATTCAGCCTGCGATCGTGCAATCCACTTTGCTGCCACCCCCGCCCTCTGAGCTATAAGCCTGGAAGTGTTTTAGTGTGGGGGAGCCATGCATGGTGTGGCAGGTGACATTAATGACAGGACCATAATGAGGAGGCAAGATAAGAGGTAAGGTGGAAAAACTTTGGCCACAAGCTTTATTGTAACCTGAGCTATAGTGTAAAGAATACCAACAAACCAAATGATAAAACATAATGAAAATCATAACACAAATATTTTGGGGAACAGGAGATCAGGTGAGCAAGGACCCTACTCCCACGTAGGGCCAACTTAAGGCTGATCCCTGCCACCCTTCATAAAAAAGCTTGTGACATTCTGTGGACCCAGCGTGTGAGCTGTGTCCAGTTTATCTGTGCTTTTTAATTGACATACATACTCCATTCTTTCTACACAAGATAGTTGAATTTCTCTGCCAATGGCATTCCTGTCTTCCAAAGTTTCTTGCAATACACAGTCTTTATTTAATATTGATATTAACCTCTTTTTGGGATTGCCCTTACCATGCATCCTGGAGAGGCATTTTGCCTTTCCCCACTATTATGCGCCTTTTCCTTAATTTGAGGCATATGCCGGCATTCCTTTTGACTGATGATCCCTTGCATCCTGGAAAGGCATTTTGCCTTTTTTCCCCCATGTTATGCAGCTTTCCCTCCTTTTGAGGCATATCTCAGCATTCGTTTAGCTCTATGATTCCTTTTGGGATTTGGCTCCTTGCGGGGAGTTATTAACTTTCCATTAGTGGTGGATTCCTGGGCTTCGGCTTTCATCCAACTTAATTCAAGTTTGGCACCTGCCCAAATGGTTCGGTTATTTGATTTTTTAGCTTAATGAGACGTTTGCCTTTTTGTTTATATTTATGCCTTTTTCTCGTTGGTGTATGATTCCTGGGTCATTGATTTCATCAAACTTAACACAAGTTTGGGAACCTGCCCTATTGGTTCAGCTATTTACTTGATTTCATTGAGTTATATGATACATTTTTGCTTTGATCATCCCTGTGAAACTGCATCTTCTTTTTGGTACCTGCTCTATCTTGGGATTTTCAAATTTTCAATTGGTAATTGTCCTATTTGATCACTATACATAGTTCAGTAGTATGTCTATTTAGCGGGAGTGAGGGTGGTTTTGAATTGCGCTGCAGAGCTCCAGTCATAGCTGAAGCTGGGGGAGCAGATGACTGAGGGCTGCCCTGCCTTCCACAGATATAGGCCAAAACTGGCCTGAGGGCAGGGCAACCATCTCTTTGAAGCATCAAAGGCCCCTTTGGAAGGTGCTGCCCAGTCCGGACCCACAACAAGCCCATCTCCCCTCTTATGCCCCTGGGCCTTCCACGTCCAGAAGGGCCCATGTCTATAAGCCTGGAAGTGTTTTAGTGGGGGGGCGCCATGCATGGTGTGACAGGTGACATTAATGACAGGACCATAATGAGGAGGCAAGACAAGAGGTAAGGTGGAAAAACTTGCAAAACACAAGCTTTATTGTATCCCGAGCTATGGTGCAAAGAAAACCAACAAACCAAATGATAAAACATAATGAAAAACATAACACAAATATTTTGGGGAACAGGAGATCAGGTGAGCGAAGACCCTACTCCCACATAGGGCCAACTCAAGGCTGATCTCTGCCGCCACCCTGAGGGGGTGCAGTGTGGCAGCCCCTCAGGTCCCCCCAAAATTGGAACCCTATGAACAGCCCCTCTCTGCCAGTGTCCAAAACATGTCCCTTGTGAAGATATCCATACCTTCAATGCAGAGGTGGACCCCGTCATTGCAAAGTAAGGCTTTATTATGCACTGTGATCCCATCCTTTGTGAATTTAAGTCCTGAAAATGTGCAGAAATTGGACAATGCTTTGTTTAATTTACGCCTTGAAATTTCTATCGCCTTAATGGATGCTGGATGATTTCCGAAATCATGAGCTCCATTTGTCTCCAACAGTGTGCAATGGTTCTGAGTGAGGAGCACATTTCTGTCAATAGCGGTTTCCTTCCTAACTGGGCCAAGTCATTGCCCCCAAGGTGGATGATCAGGATGTCAGGGGGTGGAGCGCCTACTCCCAAGAGCTGGCAAGCTTGTCATGCAGGTCACCCCAGTGCATACCAGGCTTGCCCCACCAGTAAGTTATTGTATTTTGAAAATGCCGGCCTTCCTGGGTTTCCTCAAGCCATCTGCTGGCCCTTGTGATCAATGAGTGGCCCACGATCTATGCAGTTTTTAATTGAGGTCCCCCTGTGTGGAGAGAGTGGTAAAAGGGAGAGGGGAGTTGAACTGTTTTAGATTAAGTCTTTCCTGATATATTTTTTGCAAACCCCAGATTTCCATCCCCCAATACCTTTTATTACTTTCTCCTGTAAACCCCCCTTCCATGCAGTTGTTACTACGCCGATCCTGAAGGAGTGAGACCCAAATTCCGCGGAGTCCCATCCCACTGCCTTTATGGCTTTTTTAAGCACAGACCTTAACTTGAATCTGCTAAGGGTGGGATCAATTTTTATGTGTCAAGAGTTGGCCCCCCAGGCCTGAGCGTTTTCCAAGGAAGACCTGTGTGTTGCAAATGGGGCAGTACTCTGCCTCCTCTATGTAATAGAGATTGATAATCCTTCCTTTACCCATCTGGTCAGTTTTAGATCTGTTGAGTTGTATTGCCATTGTCTCTTTCTCCAGGTTGATGTCAGCTACATCCAGCCCCTCATCTGAACTTGTATTTTTGGAAGCAATTTCATTAATCCTAAAATCGCCAAAGTAATTAAGTGTAAAGGCTGCCCTAAATAGGGCTGTTCCATATGCATTATTACATACCTTCTGCAAGCTGTTTAAGGTTTTTAGTTTAGCGAAATTAAGAGGGTGCTCGGTATCTCTCTTTACCCCTTCCAGTTTGGACCAACCTTTCAAGGCATATCTTGTCAATGCGCTGTGTGTGGGGTCAGTCCCCCCCCCGCCAGTTTGGTGTAATAAGCCACTGCTGCCAAGTGTGAGGATGCCTATGCTTTCTTTTTATTCTGTCTGAAAGCCCATTCCATGAAATCATTGACACGGCTTTCTTGAATGTCCTTGATGTTGGTGATTTTGGTTATTTTGCCAAATTCTTTGAGGCATTTGCTGTACAACTTCGCCGTTCTTTGGGCCAGGGCATTCTTTGCCAGGTCCCCCAAGATCCCCCTGGGCTCACCTGATGGTGTGTGGTGCCGTGATTTGTTTCCCACTGTGCCTTTTGCTTGGGAGCGGCCGTGAGCGGGGTTTTTCCGTGGGGGTCCTTTCTTACTGGGATGTTGTGGTCTGCTTTGTTTTATCCCAGGATTGCCCAAACTTCTTCTGGTACAGCTGTCATCTTTCCCTCTGCTTGAGGATTTAGTGCCCTGAATGTATGGAACTGAAAACGGGACAGAGCGTCAGTGGCCTTATTTTCCTTACCAGCAATGTGCCGTGCAATCATAACAATGTTGTGTTTTAGGCTACGTTTAGTAATTTCTCTTAATGCCTTTAGTTCCAATGTGCAAGATTTAGCACCTTTGTTTAGCACAGCACCACTGCCATGTTGACTGACCACGTGACCAGCTCTGTATTAATCAACATGTCCCCCCCATATGTAAAGTGTCATCCATATGGAAAATATTTCCAGCAGGGTAATGTTTTTGGTCCAACCTAGTTCACCAATTAACAAAAGAATGACACAGGGAAAATTTTAAATGACCCCAAGGTTCGTCCCCTCATAAAGGCTTGCGACTGCTTCTAAACAAAAGAATCTTGTGGTCTCTATGTTGTCACCCCCTAAGGATGGCAGAACTCCACTTAGAAAACAAGTACTCAACAAATAAATGTAACAATTAATTGTAATATTTTATTATATCAAAAAGATTATTTTCTATGCACAAATTCCATATAATCTAAAAACTGAGTGCTATGCACTCAACTGCTACAAAGCAGTTTGTAAACACTTTTTCATAGACTTAAAAAAGACATAAAAAAGACAGTACAATGGAGTCTAAATATTAAGACTCTACCGAACACCTCACAGTGCAATAAACTATATCGTGTACCAGTCTGTTAAATTACTAGCTATCTAAAACCTTCAACTCACCCTGTATCATGATAAATACTTCTAAAGAGTACAAAAGACAGTCCCTATCTTGTGGGGTACATTCCTTTCCTATTCAGTGTCCTTGATAGGTGAATCCGCATGTGTACAAAACATGTGGTTCGTCTCTGCTCAATATTACATTAACATGTGTTGATTCCTGTACAACACCCTAAAACACCCGACATGTTCCGTTCTTTATAAACATTTGGTACTATGAAAGAACTTCATCAGGGGAATAGAAAGTAATTCATCAACAAAAGACACAAGTTTAAACAATTTTAAAACAACACATTTAAACACTCTTTTCTTGTGGTGTTCTTTTTAACCCTAGGGGGGAACAAAACAACATAGAATAACAGCTATTAGTGACACTGTTCACAATTTGACAAAAGCCAAAAACTAGCGGGAGCTATTAATCTCCTACATGTGGCTCACCGTACTGGCATAAGCAATTAGTGCCCTTTGATGGATATGTAGACTCGTCTTCGTTGAAGACGTAAGATCTGTGGATATAAAACCACACCAATTGATACAAAAAATACTGTCCAAGCATGACTCCAGCTCATTGAACAAGAGTGAACACAAAATTCACTGCTAGCTACCATAAGGACTTTCTCACAAGAATAATAACTTGTGGCAATCATGCAACTCCAAAACCTGCTACATTCTACAGGTGATGGATCCTGTATGCATGGTACTGGATCTACTAATATTAGCTTACAATTCATTTCCTGCTAACTTTGAATGAAAAAGGGATTTATCTCTGTTATTCTTATGAGACACCCTGACGCCACTGAATGTGAACTATCATCATAATCGTCCTACTGAACCAAACCTACAGGAGGGTTTTTTTAAAAACTAACGTGCTAGAGGTCTCTCTCTAGTTGGTACAAAACCATTTCCATGCTACTTAAAACCACGATTTAGACATGTACATATTGACGTCCTGTACTTCTAAAGCTTAAATGGTACCTCCAATATTTTCACAACAGTTTTAACTATTAGCAACTACACTTGCACACCTCAGGCAGTAATCAACCGCTTACCCTTAGTATTATAAGGTGCATCAATCTGTTCTCTGTCTTAACGACCAATTTCCTTCTGGTGTCCCGGTGTGATCGCGAGAAACAGGCTTCCCTGGTAGTCTTTGCTGATTGCTCCGAGGACTGCAACTGTGCACGGATGGTTTTCGCCTATACACACAAGAAAAAGGGACACACATCGGTGGACTCGTTACTCCTATACAAAGCTCGCCCACAAGTGCGAAAATGTAATGACCTCGACCATAGGTAGAAATTATCTAGCTGTGACAGCCATTAGGGGAGATCTAAACCTCAGAAAGAGAACCCCGTGTACAAATGGCCAAGTGCATCCTGCATTCTTACCCGTTTGAGTCTCTCGATACTCGGGTCGCTTCCGCCTGCACGAAACACGCTGAAGATCACCTGATCGTGCGTCGTGACTGGGCGACTGTTTATATAGCCCTGACTATGGCTCCACAGCTGTTCCCAATTACCGACACCAACTGCGGGCGATACGGTATTTAAGCAAATCCTTCTTAGCTTTATCAGAGCGTGACTGTCGAATCGCGTGGCAATATAACTATGTAATAGTTGTATAACTACTTCCTTTCTCTCTCATGATACGGTTGTAAGAAACTAGAAAATAGATGCGTGTTCTAACTCTAACCCTAACCCTAATCATTAGTACAATTTGAGCGGATCCCGCCTCTATAATGCTAATTGTCCTTCACTGGTAAAACATTAGCATATCGTTCAACTGTGGTCAGCGGGCCCTGCTCGAGCCAAAGCACATTGTAACTTCGGTTCCGCACCCCAATAAGATTTGTTGCCAAGTATACTTAAAGTGAATGCCCCCATACCATTGTTTATCTAAAGTGTGAATATGACTGACATAGTCCCATCAGAAACCATCGCTAAATCCCAATATTCTATGCTCTAAACAACATTATTCCAGTCTATTGTCTCATTAAGTCCTGTCACTGTAGAACTGCATAGACAAATTACCCATAATTCTTTTTTCTGCAGTCTTTTGATCACAGACTCTCCATTGGTAGTTGGTGTCACATGTAACAAAACAGTCCACCTGAAATCATTCGATCCATGGTTCATCATTAAAAAATGATTCACCATTGGGGCTGTGGTTACTTTATTTTTTATGCAACTCTTATGTTCTGAAATCCGTATCTTAATCCGACGTTTTGTCATTCCTATATACAGTTTTTTGCAAGGGCACCATATTCCGTATATAACATTACTAGTATTACAGTTAGTAAATGTCATCTGTGCCCATGGTTTATTCAAACCTATGTCTACTTGTGTCGTCCGGCTTGTGAGATGGCAATTCACCCACTGACCGCAAGGTGGATGGCCCACCATTTTTGGCCTAGTTCACGCCAGCTGAGGGGCCAGTGGCCTGCACACCATTTATTGTCAAAACATATCCCAAAACCTTTGCCCCCTGCAGCATCAGTGAACAGGGCCCTTTTGGCACTGTCATTTACAGGCTTGCGCCATATCACTTTCCCATTGAACTTATTAAGGAATGTTTCCCATAGTGCTACGTCTTTTTGTATCTCTTTGCCCAGTCTTATGTGGTGATGCTGTTTGGTTGCTTCTCTCATTCTTAATTTCAGGCTTCTGTGAAACACCCAGCCCTGTGAGATAATTGTAGTTGCAAAATTGAACTTCCCCGCTAGTGACTGTATTTCTTTCAGGGTAGCTTTGCTTTTACCTGCCAATTTTTTAATTGCCCCTAATAAGTCATCTACTTATTCCTTAGGTATGCAGCATTCCTCCTTAATGGAGTCAATTTCAGTCTCTAGGAAAGAGAGGATCTGGGTTGGTCTGACTGTTTTCTCTTCTGCAATTGGAACCCCTAGTGCAGCCATAATTTCACTGAATTTGTTAATAGCAGATTTACACAAAGGAGACCCTTCTGGTCCTGTAAAGAAAAAAACATCCAAATAGTGAACTACTCTAACCCCTGGCATGGCCTTTTGCAGGGTCCATTGCAAAAAGGAACTTAATTGCTCAAAGTATGCACATGCAATGGCACAACCCACGGGGAGGCATTTGTCAAACTTACATTTCTTTTCAAAGTGAAAACAAAGCAATTGGTAAGCACTCTCATGGACTGGCAACAGCCTGAATGCCGACTGGATGTCCGCTTTTGCCATGAGTGCATTCTGCCCTGACAATCTCACTAAATCAACACCATCCTGAAAGCTGCTGTAGGAAACCGCTGCCTCTGAGGCAGGGATGTTATCATTGTAGGAGCTCCCAGTAGAGTAGGACAAATGGTGGATTTGAACTCCCCCCTCTCTTTCTTGGGCACTAGTCCAAGGGGGAGCACAAACATTGTGAAAAGGGGGGGGGAGTCAAAAGGGCCCTCTATCCTGCCCAAGCCTAGTTCTTTTCCGATTTTTTCTCTGATTATTGTAGGTAGGGAAGCGGCAGATTTCAGATTGTTGGGAATGTGCTGGGATCCATGTCCATGAAATGGGATTCGAAATCTCTCTATAAAGCCTTGCCCTAAACAGGGTTTTGCTGCTATGTCAGGGTAATCTTTTAACATTATCAACAGTTTATCTACCTTCTTTGGTGAGGCCCACATTTCTAAATTAATGAGTGTTTTTATCGCTCAGGGACTTTGGGGCTAGGTCTGGCAGCGGGGGTCTTGGTGCATTTACCGCTGCTGTGTTTACCATCACATGTGCTACATTGGTGTCTGAACCTACACCTTTCACCCCAACTGCAAGAGCCTTTTCCATAATCCAACAATACGTGGTGGAGTTCCCCTTTTGCATGCTCATGTTGCGGATGCTTGTTTTCCCCTGTGCTTGCAGCCCGGTTCTCTGCCCCAGGGGCAGGCTTTCGGAAGGGGGCCTGGTTTTACGGTGGGATGAACTGCCTCTCTGATACCTGCGTGCGTTGCGCTGCCTGTAATTCCCCCTTCTGTTATTCTGTGGCTCATATTCTGTATTATTCGGAGTATTATGGACTGAGATCTCTTTTAATACATAAAACATGTACAGCTTGGGATCCTCTTCTTCCCAACCCACGTCAGCAAATCTTTGCATCTTCTTTCTGAATTCCCTATCAATATTCAGCCATGATCCCCCGCCCCCCAAATGTATTGTGTATTTCCAGGAACTTGTGATGGTAAGCAATCAGCACGGTGCCTTCCTCTGGGAATTTCTCTAAAATAATTGTAGCAAGGATTTGAAATGCTGCTTCCCAATTCAGTATATATTTTTCCAATCTTGGCGGCCTTGCTCTCTCTTTCTCCTCCTCTCTTCTGTCTTTCTTTACAATGTCAAGGCCTATTTCTTCATATTCCAACAGGGAGAACATTTCTATAAAAAGTTTTTGACAAATTATTTTCTTCATTTTATGCTCGATATGCCATACAGTAGTCATTTTTACGCTCCTATTCACATTCTTTCCTGCTGTGCGCCTCCCATATTTGGTCATCTTAAGCCCTGGGGACTCCTCATTGTTACTAGGCCCGACCCAGGCCCTGAGGTGGCCTTGTTCATCCTCACTTTAAGATTCAGACCCCGTGTCAGAGCTATCACACTCGCTGCTGGAGCTGCTAGAGTCCTCCCTGTGCCTTTTATTCTTTTTCCCAGCGCCCCCTTCTTTGTGCCATTTTAAAAATTGTTCTAACATTGGCCCCAAGTCATTTTGCACAGTACCCGTTTTTGCTCTCTTTTTGCTGCTGAGGTGGACATCTGCTGAAGCTAGCATGCTGCGGACATCTAGGTGCTTTCTCTTCTTTGCCTGCATCTCTTGTTCCACCAGGTCATCATCCTCGCCGGCCTCTCCTTCTGTTGCTTCATCTGCTTCCGATTCCCTGCTGGCCGCCGCTAATTCCACCATCTTTTTCTTGACTAAATCCATGCCATGCACAGCTTCTGCTTCCTTGGCCCATTCCAAAGGCAACTATTCCTTTAGGGTGAGAGCGTCGGTCCCCCTTGTCCTGCCCTTGACACTTGCTTGGTGATTTGGCAGTGGGCTTCTCTCTGCAAGAATGCTGGTCTTAAGGCACGCCTGGTTTGCTTTTTGCAGCAGTTTGATCAATCGGCTCGTTCGAGTCTGCTCCTGAATGTAAGGGCAGCTGTCAGGCAGCTCCTTCCAGTCAGATCCTTCAGATCAGCTCCTTCACTCAGCTCCTTCAAGATGCTCTTTCAAGAGGTTTCCTGACTGGTGTGATTCTTTTGCTGGGGACGTGTGTCTGCTTTGAGTAGGCCCGTTTACTACCTGCACCCTTGTTGTTAGCGCTTTCCTTCCTTTAGGCAGTGCCCGTGGTATTTCCTTGCCCCCTTATCACAGTTTGCAAAAAAGGCCCAAAGTTAGTTCTGCAAGGTAGTTCGTTTTATGGGTGGAATGATGCTTTTTGTTTTGCCCCTCCCACCCCCTGTTGTTCGTTGTCTGTCAATTGTTATTGAGTTGTTTAACCTGTTGGTTAATCTTGCACCTGTCTGTGTCCGCGACTCGATGTTGCTTTGTGTCATCCTGCTTCCAATATGCATTGGAAACAATGCTCTGCCTGGATACACAAGATACTTTGTATCTGCTGACAGTGCTGCGCTCGCTGTGAGCGGCTGTGGCTTGCTGCTTAGGAGCCGAAGGCGCTGGACGGAGCCAGCCCGTCCGAAGCTCCTGCTTCCCTTTGTGAATGGGAAATCCTCGCAGCGAGCAAACCTCGCCCTGTCTGCTCTCCTCTTAGTTTCAGGGCCGTTGAATGCTTCAGCAGTGAACCCTTTTCAGTTACTGAACGCCGCCACACTGTTTAGTAAGCTCTGAAAGATTTGTTTCATTCAGTCCGGTGTAAAAAAGCAATGCTGTGGTTTTCTTCAGGCAACTCAAAACGCTGCTGCAGACCGAACTTCAGCTCCTTATTCCCGTGGCAATCAACAGGTACGAAAAGGAATTACCCGCTGCACAAAGAATTATCTTCTCCTTCGATGTCCAGTTTTGAATTGCGCCGCAGAGCTCCAGTCAGAGCTGAAGCGGGTGGTACAGATGACGAAGGGCTTCCCTGCCCTCCACAGATATAGGCCAAAACTGGCCTGAGGGCAGGGCAGCCCTCTCATTGAAGCATCAAAGGCCCCTTGTCTCCACGTCTGTCCGGATGGGAGGGGGGGGGCTTTGATGTGGTGTGTCTGGGGCAGGGCCTACCTGTTGTCACCTGCCCCTGTCACCTTCTCGCTGCTGGGGTGCCCAGGAGTCTGGGATCCCATTGTTACTGGTGCTTGGTGGCCCGCCTTAGCACCTGTATGCTAATGGGCCCGCACCTGGAAGGTGTTGCCCAGTCCGGACCCACAACAAGCCCACCTCCCCTCTTATACCCCTGGGCCTTCCACGTCCAGAGGGCCCATGTCTAATTATGATACTTGCTTTCTTTCACTTCCAAATGAACGAAAAAAGCTTCACCCAACTTGTTTTTCTAAGGACATATACAACTTCATTTTGTTGGGTTGGTCTCTGGAGATTTGTCTATTAAATTGAAAGTCTTCTCAATAAAACATAATTGTTTTATTTCTTGACCCTAAATATTTACAAATAGTTGTATTTTGCTCTACAAATAGAGCTGTTAAGCAAAGTGGTCTAGTACCAAATCTGTAGGTGGAGATCAAATCCCATCTTCAACACACAGGCACAGCCACCGTTTTTGATGCTAGGTAACTCATTTAATCACACTCCGACTTGCTTATTGGTCATTTGGTGCACAGTGTCAGAAAGGCGTCACTTGTGGATTATGCATAGGGATATAATTCCTTGGGGGTAATGGGGCACTATTCTTTTTGCTTCCCTGGTTTGTTTCCCCAGTCTGACCCTGTGAAAACTGGTACATGTAGCCAGCATTACAGACTGAAGATTCCCCAGGACCAATTCCTGTCAACATTAAACAATATCAGGCTATAAATTAAGAAAAGTATAGAGGACAGCAGTAGCATAATCATATACAGGAAAAACAAGCCCGGGGAGTGCACCCAGTTACTGTAATCAACCCTGCTCTAAACACCCAGTAACAAGCAATGTGTTCCTCCTCTCCTGAGCTGCCAGGTGCCCTCACCTCACCTTTTGTCAGCAGAGAAGAAGGAATGCACCAGATGCCACAATATTCTGCCATAGGATGGTCTGTGATAGTGAAAACAACCAGAAAGTTATAATAGACATGCAGATCATAAAATCAAAGGATTAAGGGTGACGCAGCCAGTTTGAGAAAATGAGAGACTACAATTACAATTACAAGTGTGGGTATGAGAAGAGAAGGAAATGCATTTATTTGGCCTGCATTTGCCATTTCATGTTGCGCCATAAGCAAATCAGATGCTTCACAGCACACAGTGGGTAAACAATAGGAGAGAGGGAGAGAGAGGAGTGCAATAGTGTAGGGGAGAAATAACAGGGTTCCAAATGCAAAGGTCTGGTAAGCTCAAAGGGCATTGAAAACATGGACCTAGACAGTGCATCACAGCCTCTGTAGGCTTACCATAATCAGAAGACTGTCAGTGTTTCGGCATCTAAAGAGTGGCCAACGCTGGGGTGAAAACCTTCTGATAAAGGAGGTCCTTGAAGACTTTCCAAAGCTGCATTTGGTTGTATTCAGTTTATTTTCAGGGGAAGAGCATTCGATAGTTTATGCCCCATATGGCCAGTCTTTTCCTTTCTAACCTTTTCCGTTGCTATGTCGGGTCACTCTGATATAGCGAAACACATTGGGTACAGGCGCATTATAAATACCCAATAAATAAATAAATAAAACATACAAAGCTAACCTTGCCATCTGCAACTTAGCCTCCACACCTCCCCAGAATCGACCGTCGCTCACAGTCAAGCTCTCGTAGGCACCCACCTCGACAATCACAATCGCAATGCACATTCCCTACGGCCCTCCTGACCCACCCACTACATGTGAGGATGACCTCACGTAATTACTCATGAGCAATCTGAAATCCAATTCTAAACTCATCGCTCTATGGGATTTCAATCTTGGCTACTTCTGCTTCCCAATACAAATAAGTTCCCTAGTCGGGAACTCACGTCCCCTGCACACTATCTTTTGTCTGCAAAACCAGACCAATAATTAGTAATGTTCAAAACATGATGTTAATACAATTATCTATATTTTTAGAAACAGAATATTCTTAAAAGAAAATTTCTCAATCAAACAATTTTAGGTCACAAGAAACCATCTTCTTTTTATTCATGATGTCGAAGTCAGGAGGGGCCCAACGCGTTTCGAGTGTAGCACACTCTTCATCAGGGGCAATAAGTGATTTCTAGAGAGAAATTACAATTGTGCTTTCATTAATAATATGACATCCTCAATGGAAGAATAACATACATTGTTGGTCAAGCTTGAAATCCTCACCATTATCCACCGCTGCCTTGACAACGGTACCCCTGGCTACCTGGCCCAGAGACTCTTCAAACCAGCCGCTCCCAGTGCCACAGGTACTGTTTATGCTAACCGCCTATGCATTCCGAGGTTCAGGCATGCCAAAGCTGGCAGTGCCAGCTTCCCTGTCTCCGCGGCCACGCTCTGGAACTCCCTTCCCTCTGCCTTGAGATCCGAGCCTTCGAACACTTTCTTCCGAAAGAGACTGAAAACCTACCGGTTTCTTTAGCAGTCCTTTTCCTGCTAACTGCTGTAACTACCTAAACTGTAACTAGCACCTAGACGCCCACGGGTTAAGTGCACTATTCAAATGCATAAAAAATAAGTATGCAGGTTGGATGCAAGTATATGCTGAGCTAAACTGCGGTAATCTGGTTGGGGGCATATCTTTCTTGAATAGGTTTGAGACCGGGTGTATGCCATGTAGCTCTCCTCAAAGTGGTATCCACTTTATCATTCACCTAGGCATGTCTAATACAGTTTTTGATTAGAGAGATGTTTTATGGAGCTATGTTTAGCACTATTGCACTTTAAAAAATATGCAGTCAATGGATTTAGGATTAATCCATTTAATTAAAAAAAAAGTTAATGATTATATGTATCGTGTTGATGTCTGATGTTTATTTTGGATATGTGTGGCATGCTTGATTTGGATGATTTTGTATTTAATAGTCGCATTAGCAAGTTGGCTCTGTAGGTATGCCACTAGCTATCCCAGATCCTCCAAGACTATTTTCGCACACGTGTTCAGCACTCATGCATATTAAGAAATATTTTGGCATGTATTTAAAATTATCAATGTACCAAATTAGTTGATCTGTTTTATGATGTGTTTTGAGTTTTATGACTATGCTGTTTTTCAAATATGTTGTGATGTATTCATGAATTGATAGTTTATGTAAGTGCACATATTAAGTAATTGGATAGAAATAAATGATTTTTCAGTTTAGATTTCATGTATAGATTTTTTGACTACTTATGGGTACGGCATTTATCACTAAGGTTTAATAGAATATGAGCTGGTAAGTCCAGCCATATGCATCAAAATAAAAATGAATGTCGTATTGACCTCAGCTTGAAGAGATTGTGTTTATGTATATAGTGTGCAATGTCCTGGGGGGCAGGGGTCTCCCAAAAGATAAGAAATATGATTTGGTCCACGACGAGAGGAATTGTCCCGTGTGTAACATGGGTGACGATAACTTATGCAAGGGAGCGAGAAGAAACACTCAGAGTTATGCGATTCCCTCGCCTAACTTCAGTATTGTGTCATGCCCAAGGCTGGGGATCCGCAGATCATCCCAAGATATCGGACCAGGCTGGCATCCGTGGAAGTCGAATGAAGTTTGTCATCGGATTCCCAACGGTGAGTGTGGCATTGAAGTTTAGAGTTTCCAGCAAGGTGCTTGGGCCATCAGGATCAGCATGGTGATGTATGACTGCAGATGAGATATGGATGTCATCTATGGCCTTGCACAAGGCTTGCTACAGTTAGACTGGTGGTTTGCTCTATGAGCTTTTGTTTCTGTGTCAAGATATCTGACAGCTTTGACAAAATCACTGAGAAAGTGCAGGAAAGTGGGGGCCAAGTGGGCTTCATGAAGACTGTCGGCTCCCCAATCCATTCTGTAAGGGAGCTGTTCTATAGTTGCAGATACTGATTTTAGTGAAGACCTTACACATATAGGTGGGCAACTCACAGGCATCATCGTAAAGAGCTTTCACAGCCTTAGCATCGGATATCAGAAGATGAGCATGATTCGAGACATGGAGCTTGTTCCTGAACAGCCGCAGAGCGGACCAGCCACTAGTGTACATGCTCCCCGTAAAGTTTTCACATGCAATGTAAATCTTAAACAGTATAGAAGGTGGGGAGGCTGCATCAAAAACCAGCAAAACCCAGTTCACTGGTCAGCCCACAACAGAGAAGCAGAAGAGACTTGTGGAGGCTCGCTGATGTTATATCAGGAGTGCTAGACTTCAAGATGGCAGCCACCTGTTTTAAGCCCTTGTTTAACGATAAGAAAACCATAAGCGAACACAATAAAGCAAGGGAGATACAACACCTGAAGGCAAGGGGGGAGCAAGAAGAAATAGATTAACAGGAGGTGCGAGCAGTGGGCCAGACCCAATCATTGTTCTGCGAAAACAGGGAAATAGTCCACCCAATCCCAGACCTCATTAGGGCAATTTCAACCCAGAGAACATTATAAAAGGAGGCAGATAGCCAGTTGGATCGAGAGTTGGAGGAATAGTGCTGGAGAGATGGTGAGAGCAAGAGAGGAGAGCTATTTTCTGAGCAGGGCAGCTCACCCTTTGAAGCACTTTTGAAAAAGCCTAATATGGGTTGTAATGCCTGGCTAGAGCCAGAAGATCAAAGAATACATGGGCTGTTTGCACAGTCTACTGGGGGCTATAGCCCAGGAGCTGGCAGTAGCCCAGAAGCCACAGGAGAAAGAAGGTGATTGCAAGCCTACTGTGGGCTAATGCCCAGTGTTTGGCTGGAGGCAGAGGACCAGAAATGAGGATAATCTGAGTCTTGGGAGGTGACAATTGGTTGGTGGGTGAGAATAACTTCAGTCTGAAAAGTTGAAAACTCCCACTGGTAACCATTTTAACTATCCCTTCAGCACAAAGAGGAATCAAAAAATGGTTGCCTGATAGGCATGTGCCGAGTCTGCACTCCCACAGCTCAGGAGAAGCTCACTGGAGACTATCAGCCAAATCAAGAAATAGCAACCATGAAAGTGCGCTTGGGTGCTATAAAGACCCTGAGACTGTACGTTATTTGGAGTTAGTCAACAGGCGGCTGTGTATGTGCTTAGCGAACGTGACTCAGGCATTAGGTCCTCTTAGATAATCCCAGTGCACTTATTCGTTAGACCTGAGATCTGACAACACTGGAATTAAGATATATCCCTCTTGTGTCTTTCTGATATCTCGTAGGAATTCCTCTAACCCATACCTTCTGACCTCATGCTAAAGGGTTGGGGCTAAACTTGAGGATGAACTTTGGAACCCTGCTAGGGCGAATTAATTTCAGTTCAGAGACTTGGTTTTTCAAACATTAATGTGATGTTGTGTCTTTCCCTCTGATTCACTGGTTGTATTCAATAGTGAAGTTCACATTTTTTTTTATCCTTCCACTAAACATTCATCCAACCCATCCAGGGTAATAGGATTAACGCTGTGGAACCCAACTCCTTGCATCTCAAGAGTTCTGTTCTTTTTCCACTGTGATTGAACATTTAGGTTCCTGTTCCCTGATGGCCAAAGAGTAAGAAGTTGTTGGTGCTTTTCTGTTTTATCAGCAACTCAAAGGTGAAGATCACAATTGAGCATTGAACATGAAAATATCCAGTCTTTCAGATGGTCCAGTCAGAAATGATAAAATATCTAATTTCTGGAAGAGATCAGGTGAGTTTGAAAGCTACATGGAAGGTCTAGGATGGTACGACTGTGCTCCCTTTTATTAATTACTGTGTGAAAGCCTGTGTACACGGGCCAAAATGTAGACAAACGTTGTGATCCTTCCACTTCCCCAGGGCCTCCTGCTGCTCCTCCTGCACCGCACGGCATGCAGGATCCACAGAGCCAACTACTTCTGGCTGTCCGGAACTGGCAAAGATGAATGGATGTCACCTCAGGAAGGCGGTACTCATCTCCTGCTGCCCCTTCCCAGCAGCCAAAACATCCTCATCGCCAGTGAAGTAACCACCATCAGGTAAGTTCTAATGTGGGTTAATTGGTAAAATAGATAGTAGATGGAAGAATACCGGGACAACCAGCCCCAGCCAGCACAGCAGCTAACTGTCAACCCTGGAATCCCAGAGCCCTGACCCTGCCAACTTTCCAGAACCCCTAAGGTTCCATTATGACCTCCTAACCCACCCAGGAGCACAGAACCCCATCCTCTGGCCACAGACCCAAGATAAACACAGACCCAGCGCCTGCACCCACATAGAGCACATATCCTCCTGACCCAGATTATGACACTTCTCCCTCCTTACATAGCGTCTGCACCTCCAGAAGCACAAATCCTCCTGACCCAGGTTATGACACAAACCTACATCGGACCTTTTATTATATTGTATGAGTGCCACCATGGAATGGGAAGTAATTTATTGATCTTATTTGGCCAAGTGCCACTCCAAACCTACAACTTTATTGTTTTTAATTTTGGTAAAATAATTCTGCATCTTTTGTAGTCAAGGTGTAGTCTCCTAAACATTTTTTTCACATTCTATTAAACTGCAGTATCCATCCTGATACATTAAAGGCCATATTAGCAATAATGTGGCTACAGTAGGACTTCCCAGTGGTGGAAGATTAAAAGGCATTAGAAACGAGTACATGGCCACTGAAGATGGAAGCACAGAGAAAACCCCATATTTTCTAGCTGTTTGCATTAATCTCAGTATAAAAGGATAAGTTTGCCAACTTTTGAACATTAATATTTATGACCCACCTTTTGGTAAAACGAACCGCATTTCTGATAAGCTCCCTTTCAGCAATATTTTTCGAATGGTGAGCAGAATTCCCCACTGGTAAAATCCTTATAGTAGGGATTTCAATGTGCGTGCCCCTCAAAGCTTTCAGAGCCCTTGTATGTTGGAAAATATTTTGGGTGAGGTCCCTTCTTGTTAATTGAAACAAACGAAACACAGCCTGAAAGGTAAAAACTGGATAGAGCACCTGACAGATTGAGACTGTGATGAATCTGGTGATGTCATCACTACTTTCCCAGGGGAAATCTTCTCTCATGTGGCCATAGTCCAGAAGACCCACTGGGGTGGCAATATGAGGCACGATCACATGGAGAGGGAGTTCTCCTAAGGACTTGGGGACGATTTTCAAGAGAGATCATGGTATCCCCATTACCCACCCGAGGTTGACACACAGGATCCAACTCCTCAATCCTCCATATCCTATTCTCATGTTGAGAAAGACCATCCTTGTATGACAAATAGGAAAGTTCCTAAATACCCGCCTTTGACTCTGACTCAAAGTACTGGGATGAGGAAGAGGGCCAGAGCGATGAAGAATACCTGGAGGAACGAAGCTATGCACTCTAGTTGTTGTACCAATCCAATTGGTGCCGAGCCACTCAAAACTACTCAGCATAGAGAAACATGGAGTCTTCTTCCTCTAAACCCGGGTCGAGGAACTGGAGAGCTGCAGGCAGAAAGGTTCAGGGAGATGGCGTCCCAACGAGAGTCACTTCTGAAAGGATTCAGCTGTGCGATGATCGAGGTGGAAGGAAGGACAGAGTTTTCTCACTGATTGAGTGGACCAGGAAGAGGGCCAAACGCTACCTGAGTACAGAGCAAAGCCGCAGAGCCGAACGGAGACCCCAAGAGACTAAAAAGCCAGCACGAGATGCTGGTTAGCCCATAGAAGGGATTTGGGGCACCAGGGTACTACGCAGCAAACCGCAGGGGTTGAGAAGCTGGGACGGAAACCCAATCCCCTCACCCAGATAAGGAGATATCTTCTTTGTGGCAGTATCTATATGAGAAAGCAAACTGTTACAAAAAACAAAATACTGAAAGCCGCAAAGGCAAGGTATTGAAATTGTATGAGACTGTGAATCTTTGTAAAGTCCTGGCAGGAGAATACACCAGGAAGGAGAAGTGGCGCTATTGGATCCAGCCCGTTAAATCCCAGTGGCTTATTGACGCGGAATTTTCTTTAAAAAATGTAAACACGGTAAACTGCAGAATTGTAATGTGTGATGTGGCCCCCTTCTGGGATAGACTGTTTTGAAGGGGAACATAACTGAAGTATAAAAAAGTAGGACTGCTGTGAAGTAATCGTGAGTCAGACACAGGCAACAGGTTCAAGTTTTCTCAACAAAACATTTATTTAACTTAAAAAGGCAGGGTGGATGAATGCCTAACATGCCCTATTCTAAGGTGGGATTTCCCTACCTAAATAAAACTAAGAATAGGAAGTCTAAAGTAAAACCTCTGTCTGTGTCCAAAACCTATACTTGCCCTCACAATTCCCTGTATACAATGTGTAGGGATATCAGCATCAAAAAGGAATAGTGTTCAAAAGTAACATTCTGAGCTTCGTCCAGCTCTTTGGCTCGTAATCAGCTCCCGTTCCCCAAGTTCAAAGTAGTTCATCAAACACAGGGGTTCCCTTCCCCAAGAGTTCAAATATTCCAGCTTTCAAAACAACAATTGACTTGAATATCACAACAAGGTCTTTGCACAACACAAGCTTCTTTATAGGTGTTCTCTGTGGCTTTTCCATTCAGGGACACCTGGTCTAGGCGCAGTTGTTGGACCACTCGTTTCACCCATTAGAGGTCACGCAAACAATACCCTTTCTTGACTGCTTTTCCTTGGACGCCAGTCCTCTACCTCTCAGTAGTGAGGTTTGCCTCAGTCTCATGTGTCACACTCCCCTGACACTGTATTGTAGCTTGGCTAACTAACATATGCTTGTTACACCTTTTTGGCTCTTGCCAATGCTTGTTTCCTTGTAATATATACAATTCTTGGCTCTTTCTTGGCTGTGGCCAATTTTGGATTTCTTATGTCTTGCATTCAACTCTTTGTGCTCTCTTGGCTTGCTAGTACCTGTTTCAGTAAATGCAGTTCATTATGCCAATGCAGTTCAAAACATTCCTTCTTGTAAAATTCACAATCTTTCTTTCACTCCTTTCAATATGCCAGAGTGTTTCCAACTTGCTTTCAACTTGTTCATTATTCAAAATGCTTCTCATTTGCTTTTAACTCTCTTTGAACTCTCTTTTATGTCGTTCTGTCTTCAAAATACCTGTTGTCTGCTTTAATGTGCATGCAGTACTCAAAATGCTTTGCATTCCTTTCATGCAGTATTCTAAATACATGTCAGTTGCTTTAATTTGCGTTTGGTATTAAAAAATGCCTTGCTTTCATTTCTATCACCGCCTACCAGCCCGGTGTTCCCCCTTTCTGGTTTCACTCACCCTCACCGGTCGGTTTTACGACTCCTTGTGAGCTTTTTCGCCACCACAGGTTACTGTTTCTCCATGTGGTCACGCTGGTCTTCTCCCAGCAGGGTTCTGGTGGCTCCTGCACATCCATCAGTGCTTCCACATCAAAGCAGGATACATACGACTGCTTCCCTCGGTCCTGCTGAACCTCCTCCTCATGGCTTGCCACTGGCCTGCAGCTTCTTCTGCCGCCACTTCCCGCTTCATACACTCTGCACTGCTTCATGGGCCTCCAGTGCTCCATCTGCCACGGCACCTTCTCTGAGAGGTCTCCCTGCACACAGCTGACTGTGCTCCCGCAGCTGACATCATTTGTTTTGGGCTTCCAGCTTTTAAAGCTCCTGCCTCCATTTCCATTACAAAAAAGATCACCAGCAAAGCGGTAGTCCTGCTTTGCTCTTGTTGTCCTCTTCCTCGTCACAGTACTTGGGTGGGGCTGATAATTGTTTGCTTTCATAAAATGAGGATGTGTTGTGCAGTTGGGGAACACTTTAGGGGAATCACAGGGAAAGGGCTGACTAAAGACTATGAAGGTTTGAGGGATAGTGGGTTCATGGTGAAAGGGAAATGGGGGATACCATGTCTCACCTAAGGACGTCCTCTCCCCAATCCCCAAGTCTCCTCCACGCAGGTGATCCTCCCTCGCATATCCACCCCTGGGGTTGGGATCCAGAAACAATGGCCTTTTCCTGGCCACCTGAGAGGAGGACACTGGGGAAAAAGAAGTGAGGACGTCCTCAAGTTCCTCACACTGCCTACAATGGATACATTCTTTTTATATTCTTTATAAAAATCAAACCTATAGTCCTCTTAGCTAAAAATCATCATACATTCTCAACTGGTTTAATATAATGGCCCAATTGGTCTGGAAAAATCAAGTCTAAGAATCTCATTGCTGCAATCATCATAGAAGTTGGCGAGTCTCCAGAGTGTGTCAAATTCTGTCAGTCACTTCAAACCTTCTAGGGCAAAGATATTAAGCCAGTATTTTAACACGTACACTAGAAAGGTAAGGGCAAACAGTTACAAGATGATATAAGGTTTCTACTTCACTAAAGCAGAGCTGACACAATCTCTCAGACCGAGGAATACTTTCTCATTCCCCCTCACTTTAAATATTGCAAACAAATTCAACTTAAAATAAAGCCAAACTTGCATGCATGTTTTGCAGGGATTTTTTTGCAATATTGCATTCATAGAGCCCACTGATCTTATATTATAGGTGAAGTGTTCAAAGACTCTATAAGTGGATAGCAGGATCCTATTCTCTGTCCAATCCACTGCATAAAGGCGCTTCTTAGCTGTATTTCGTCTACATTAGAGCATTTCCTCTGTTATAACTCTGTTATACCTCTGCGTGCAATTTTCTGCCCATAGCCAGAGGGATTTACAAGTACCTAAAGATAGTACACGCTGTAACTTTACAAACAGGGATCTAGCTGGTGTAACCAGAAGGCTTTTATATAAAATTGCAGAATTCTTCAAACAATCATCGTCTGGATTGAGGTAATACCTAATATATGTCTCAGAGACAACACTGGAGAGTACCCTGTGGCAGGGAGAGGAACTTACGCCAGATCTTACCCTCAAATTGGGACCAAAGTCCCTCATTAATGCCCACCTCTGCACCATGGATAACCCGAGGGATAATATTTTGCTGATAGCAGTGTAGTAATGGAAGGAGAGAAAAAGTCAACATTTCTTATCAAGTTGTCTTAACTGTGATACCGAAGGTATAACGGCAGTCTTAGTCTTTGAGCATTGTTTGTAGAATTCCTTATTACTGCAAATGATAATTCCAAGGTATTTAAAGGACTGAACTTGCTCTAAATGTTGCTCCTTAATCCACCATTGGAATTTCTTCATTTCCTTCTTTCTTGTTTTATTTAAGACAAGAATTTTGGACTTTGCCTCATTAATTTCCAAACCCACACCTCTAAAATATGAATCAACTGCTAACAAAGCTCTCTGGAGACCGACTTGTGTATAATCAAAGAAAACTAAATTATCTGCATGTAGGAGATAGGGGATGCACAGATTTCCTAATTTAGATGGGTGAGTGTTCACACCTTGCAGGGAGGACCCCATGTCTGCTATACAAGCATTGAAAAGGAAAGGGGCCAAAACACATCCTTGGCACAGGCCCCTCTCGCTCTTTATCCAGCCTGAGGAATTCCCAGTGCCATCTAGTCTCACTTTCAATCTTCGGCATGTAGAGCTATCAACATATCAAGAAAGGCAGGTGGACAGCCTTTGTTCTTTAACTTAGACCACAGGAGGGCATGGTTTCCGCAGTCAAAAGCTTTTTCTATTTCCAGGAAGGCCATAAATATCCATCTCCCCCTCCTCCTGGACCTGCATCGTCAAAGGAGAGATAATAAGACAATTCAGGGAGATACTCACCCCCATTGTATTTCACTACAAAGAGGGATTTTGGTTTTGCTAAGTAGATGTTTCACAACCAATGATGAAAAAAATCGTACATGAACCATCCAATAATGAAATTGGACGGCAATTGGTTGGATCCAATTCAACATTGTTGAATAGCTCAAAGAGTAAACTAGACTACAGATCTGGATCAGATTTTAAAGTGAGATTTGACAGGCCATCTGGTCCCGGAGCATTTCAACTTTTGGATCTAATGATGTCAGCATAGACGTCCTCCAAAGTGATATCAAGAAAATCCAAATTAGATGAATCTGGTCTCCAAACCTTGTTTAACCCAGGGACACTAACGGGAACCTCCCCATAAAGTTTTGAAAAAGTCAACAATTGGATTAGCCTGCAGACACCTTTGCAAATTGTTCTCTTTTAGCAATTAGCAAAAGGAGGCACCACTTTTCGAATTCAAAGAGGCAAGCATCCACTCTGCATCATACTGGTACTTCAAGTGTTGCTTTGCTTTCATCTGAATTGAATGTTCTTTTTTGATTTTTTCAGGTGAAGAAAACCATCCCCATTTTCCTAATTAACCTTAGTTGTCGCCTAAAATGTTTCTTTTCCTTATGGATATCATCATCAAAAATATGCTTATGGAGTCTCTTTCTACCACTCCTATGAAGCTTATTCTGAGGCATCAAGCCCACTGTAGTATCTTGTACAAAAGGGACAAACCTCAATGATTTTAATGTTTCCTTGTTAGCTAAATGTAAGCACTCTGCCATTTTAGAATTAAATCTAAGTGCAAGTGTCGGCCTCGAGAGTACTCTATTATTCCCCCCTCTTATTTCAAAACACATGTTGTAAATTATGGGTTTGTGTTCAATTCCCAGGTGTAAGGAAAGAGTCAAACAACAATGATCTTTCCCTCCCAGATCGACCACCTTTAAAGTTTCAGCTCGATTAAAAAGTTCCTTAGACAAATAACGTATTCTTAAGTCAACCCCTTACGGTGTTAGATTTGGGGGAATTGCTCCCTTAACATTTCCATTTACTAGGGTACGGTCCCAAGAACCCAATGCTTCTTTCCATATCATCCTCTTTACTGGGCATCCAAATGCTTTTCCTGTTGTCCTTGATAGTATTTCTTATGTAAACATTCACTGTTCAAAACACCTAATAATATACAGCTAATATCTTCCGTCAAATAGGTCTTCATGACCTCATCTATCCTTGCTAAATAAATTCATTAAATCATCATTATTAAGATTTAAAAAAAACATCTACTATTAAACAAACATGCGGATCAGGTTCTCCCTTCTCATGCTAGGTTAACTGCTAAAATATCTTTTTCATCAATGGAAGTTTTTCCATGAACAGTTTACGATCATTACGAACAGCACAAACCAGACCTCCAAATGGTCTCCTCGCCAATAGACGGTAATGAAGGGAAAAATGGGCAAACCCCTGTCTATTCCCTTGAGGATATCTTAAATGTTTTGCCTCAGCATTGCCAGACTGTCCCAACATTTTTCGTATGCAAGGTGTTCAAGGTGGATGACCAATCATACTCAACAGATCTTTAAGGGTCCACTGGATTTGTCGTCCTACCCACATTGTGATCGTCAAGATTTACTTGAACCACCAGTGATTGGCAGGGACCACTCCATGTGAGCACTTTCACTGACAGACGCTCCATCTAGCGAGATGCACAGATCATACCCCATTTATTCAAAGGGCTGTGTTTCAGCCAGTACTAGATTTCCAAGTTCTGATTTTAAACCAAGCCTCACTATATCAACTCTTGCAGGGTAAATGAATTGGACCTGAGCTAGATCTCCAGATTTTACTAAGGTTAGTTTCAGTATTTCTTCAAATGGGGCCAACACATACGTTCTGTTTAGAGGAAAAATTCTCAAACTTTACATTTCTTCTAGAAAGTATAGATTTCTACGTGACACACTACTTTCACCTTCACCATTATCCATTTCTGAGGCAAATTGTGTCTCCCCCTTATTTGGAACGTTAAATGAGCTTTTCATTATTCTTTCTACTTTCAGCTTTTCAGACCCAAATTTCTCGTGCACTTTTTTCCTGCGCTCTTCCAATGATAAAAACACTGGAAAACCTTCTCCAAACCTTTCTTAGACACATCATTAGGGGTCAGCCCATCATTAAAGTAGGCAACATTTCTCTCAGCCATGAGAAGACCTTTTGGTATAAATGTACCTTCCATGTGAACCAAACTTTTATCAACAATCCCACCTTGATGAATATTTATTTTTTAGGGACAAATTCACAAGCAGGGGGACTTTTATAATTCTAGGCTGTGTATTCAAGACTCCCTCATCAGAGTCATTAATGAGGCCCTCATCACCTGTTCTTTACACAACAACCTCTGAGTCTGAATGGATTGTAAGAATACTCAGGTCCAAATATTCATTCAAAGTTTTTACATGAATTCCTTTTAAGCTTTAGGCCCTTTTTCATAGACTTCCTCAATTTACTACTCACTACTGATATTTCCCCCACTTTAACCCACTCATCGTCAAATGGGGAGGCAGTAGTAATAGTATAATTTTCTTTGGCACTTAGATCCTCCTCTACAAGCCCTGCATTTACAGGTGAGTGTCATTTGAGTTGACACAAACATTTACGTGAACCCTTAGAGGATCTTTTTGATGGGTCTTTCTGGTTCTTTGATTTTTTTCGTCCTTAAAATGACTTTATCAGCAGTAGGTCTAGTGCCTAGTAAAACACTGCTTGCTTGCTGGAAAAGAACCTCCCCCTTGTTTGCCCCCAGGCCTTTGTCCTCCAAATCTGCTAAGATATTAGTAGTAGCACCATTCTTTTTTTGGCCAAAGTCCATTTCGGACACCTGGATGCTATAGAGATGACATTTCCACCACATAAATGTTTGGCCTTATCAGGAGGCCATACTTCTGTTTGAGATTGAGGATGACCTCCTCCAAAACGATTTATAAAATGGTCCTCAGAAAAATCAACACATGCGGATGGCTTAATTGATAAATTAACAGCCAAAATAAAGCCTTCAAGGATAGACATGTTTACCAACAATTATTTTAGAGTTTGTCGAACATCTCGAATCTCGTGCTGCACCAATTCATGCGCTCTATCCACTGAGGACAGTAACTGGGAGATAACAGGAAGCGAGAAAACATCTATTATCTCCTCAATTGGGGATAAAACAGCTTGTACACTTTGATGACACTGCTCTGTATCTCGAACACACTGTCTCTCCCAAGTTAATGGTGACAAGGAAAACTGAAGTGTGTGCTGCATCAGGCCTGATGATTCTAGTCGAGCCTTATTTCCCAATTTAGGGGAAGATTCCCCTGCTAGTACAGGGGTTTTCAATAAGCAAACATTTTCTCGCTTATCCTATGTTGGAGACTCGACCCTCTCTGGGCCCAGAGAGAGTTGAAACCTGCTGGGCTAATTTGTGGGGAACTATATGCCCCAGCATGGAAACATCAGCAATTAGGTCTTTGTGGGGGCAATTTCCAAAGTCTTCCAAATCTACATGGTCCAAAGAACACAAAGCTTGTGAGGTCTGAGACAGATAATCCAACTGTTCACTACACAAACTCAGGGAGCTATTTACTGTTTCCTTACATAAAGTGAGGACTGAGGTAATCCTTCCTCATTATATTTGCCTGCAACAATTTCAGCAAAAGGTGGCAACCGTACATTATTATCCCATGTTTTGATTGTCAACAAAGTATTGTACTCATTTAATGGTTTCTTCTCATTATTTTGGTGGAGCAAAGCTTTCCCCATCACTTTCATTTTTACCAATAAATCAGAATCTTGAGGAATCTGTCTCTGGCACGGCATTCCAGAGCATAAGGAATATGCCATTGTTTCCCAAGAGAACTGTATATGGAGACGCTGAGAGTCAAGTTACAATTGAAGCAAGTTGGGGTTCAACCGAGTCAAGGGGAAAGAGATTACTCACCCAAACAAGCAGCGTTCTTTAAGAATCAGTGGGGCAGTCCCTGTGCACCTCCAACGTCCATGAACACCAAACACACAGCTACACACAACGCATATGGTGCGTATTTGAAATCTGTGCTTGCTCTGCCAGAACAGACGTTCCTCCTCCAATTCACAGGCAGAATGAAAAGACTACAAATTGTTCAGCGGGCCTCCCCAGTACCTCCAAACACACAGCTACACACCGCGCGTGCTCCGTGCATTTGATGTGTATTTGAAGCTTGTGCTTGCTCTGCCACAACAAACGCTCCTCCTCCTCTTAACTGTTGTACTTGTGTTACCTGTGGTGGAAGCAAAGGATGCCTGCAGACTCATGCAGACAACGACATAGAGACAAGGCTCAGCACATATACAGGTATGCACACAAACACTAAAAGTTCTGGAGCGTGGCACGATTATTGCTGCACACGGAAACAGCACATGCATACACTGCACAGTTACGCAAATGCAAATAGGCATTCTCAATACGATGTCTGACTGCTTCTCCAGCCGTAGTAATGTGTAACCTCTTTCCTGTTATCTTGCCTAACCTGACACATGTAAGCTGGGCTCCTCCACCTAGCTAACCTCGATCTAGGGATACCTAACAGAGTGCAGGTCTGGGCAAAAGGATGCCTGTGTGGTATGGGTTAGGAATTCTAGCATCACATCTCTGCCTTACCTGTAAGCAGAAGTAGTGATATTCACACCAAGCCATGGCCCAGTCACAAAGCATCACGATG
Organism: Ambystoma mexicanum; assembly: GCF_040938575.1. NCBI lineage: Eukaryota > Metazoa > Chordata > Amphibia > Caudata > Ambystomatidae > Ambystoma > Ambystoma mexicanum. The sequence continues at coordinate 892,061,162 of NC_090930.1, forward strand.
GTCTGGAGGGTTGCCCAGAGCAATACCAGAGATTCAGATTAATTTGCAACCTTCCAGCCATCACCTTTTTTGTTTTGCTGTAGTCACCTTGTATGCCCAGACGTGGGTCCCGTGCCTGCTGGGCCTAGGGACCAAAGCTACTCCTTGCTGATGAGGCCCAACAAGGCTGAAACATGTTTGCGGATGCGTGTGGTCTTGTGCAAAAGGGACGTGACCAAGCAGTTCAGGCTGGACTGCCCCTTTTGGAGTGGGACCAAGCCTGATTTGCATATGGTCTTTTCCCTTTTGTAATGGCTTGGCAGGTGAAGAACGATGGTCTGGAGGGTTGCCCAGAGCAATGCCAGAGTTTAAGATTAATTTGAAAACATCTAGCCCTCACCTCTTTATTTTGGCTGCATTCACAAAGCATCCTAGCCTCCAGTACACAGGTGTCTTTCAATATTGTTAAGCCCCACCTATGAGGAGGAGATACATTACTATAAAATGCAGCCAGATGAGTGTATGACAGAAGGAGGTGTTAGAGTAGGTGTTTCAATAAGGAGTTTGGCAGTAAGACATTCCCAAGAGGTGTACTGTAGGGGAACAAGAGGAGATTTGAGGGAAAATCTGGAGAAGGCTGAAGGAAGAGAGGGATGTCAACGGATGGGGCAGAGTTGTTGGGCAATGTAGGAGCAGACCATCAGATGGAGAGGGAGTTGTGAGGTTGTTGGAGAATGCGAGTGTCATCTGGGAGAGAGAACTGGAAATTGGAAGAAGCAAATTAAGGAAGATGGAGGGTGACGGGGAGTTATCATTACAAGGACAGGAGTTGCAAGAAGGCTGGTGGAAAATTGATGCCACCTAGAAAAAGAGAGTGCAGGTGGTTGAAGGAGACAAACCATCAGAAAAAACAACCAGCCAGGAGAGGGAAAGAAATGAAAGCCCTGAACATCAGTGGCAGAGAGATACGAGGTCTGCCTGACGAGGTGGGAGGACAACCACTACTCCTTTTTTTCTGTGTTTAATCAATTTTTATTAAAGCAAGAATTGAATAATCCAAATGATGTTTCGTTGCTCTGCTAACAGGCACTGAAGACTGTGACGATATTCAGAGCGTTTCTACAGTGAAGAATTAACACATTAAAGAAAGGAATGCTTCATCTTCTCGTACTCTGCTAAAATGCTCTTCTCCAAGGTCTGTAAAACATTAATTTTGCTTTTGTATTTTGCTTTCTTTTTCTGTTTTTATCAATGCGATTTAGGACTAGCAGGAAGTTTTGGTAGACCTGGCATTTTGCTCTGTTTGTTAGCTTGAAAGTGTCCTTTCCATTTTTGTATTTTGTGTTTTGCAATGTTTTTGCAATATTTAAATATGCATCCAACTTTGTCTGGGAAAATTACTGGAATGCTGTTGGAGATTGACAATTCTGAGCTTCTTGACATGCTTGAATCTCCAGAGTCTTTGTTCCAAGGCCTATGAAGCTGTAGCAGTATTGCAAGCGCACCAGGCTAAGGAGGTCTCAAAAAAAGTTAATAATTCCATTGCCATTGCAAGTGCTTACCATAAAACAAAAGGCGCACTTCAATCGAATTGAACCATGGAAAAATTCTTAAATAGTGCAAAAACATTGCAAAACAACTACTCTTAACGGGAAATATCCGGAAGTTTATGGTGGACCAGGTTGATCCCTGGCAGAGCCTAGAGCTGGTGAGAGGATGTGCAAGTTGGTGCAATCTCACCAGAGGTCAGGGAGCATACCAGAGGCAATGTAAGAGAGAGGGTGCCCCGGGGGCCAGAGACCTAGTACAGGGCATTGTCCAGCAGACAGGGAACTCGCTGGGCCCACCTCTGAGACCCAGGAAAATGAACCAGAGTGGAAAAGGTAAAACTACCACCTCAACCTCATCAAGGAGTTCTTCAGACTTGTCCCACACTTTGGACATAGGATCTCTGTATGCACTAACAAGGGTTTGGGAAACCTGAAACATGAATACTAAGACTAGGGCCTTTGATCTGACATTCGTGCAGGGCCAGTGTGAGGCCAGCACCATGAACTTTGGAAAAGACTAAAGTATGGCTGCATTACAAGTTTGGCTGTAAACCTGCTAAATTTAGTGCAAAATTGATGTATGGTCACCGCCGCACTCGCTCCTGTGCATTTACCACAGGATTACGAGTGGCAGCACAGTGGTGTTCGTCCCCATTTAGAGTCAATAGGACTCCATGAGGTTTTTTAGCAGATTTACCATGATCATTGATACAACACGGTAAATCTGATATCTGATGGTAAGGTGGAAGATGGACATCTGGCCTTTTTCTGGATGTAAATCATCCACTTTACCGCGAAACTCGTAGTGCCGAGGTGCTATAATGCGGCAATAAAGTGGCGGTTGCAGTATTACTGCCATTTTTCTACCACCTTTTACCGCACTGCCATACTCGTAATGAGGCACTATTTTACTTTATTCTGACCTTCATTGAGAGACTGTAACTGGAGAAACAAGCTTTCAAGTTTTCTTTTTTCATATCCTCCCACCTCCGTAAGAATTCCCTGTTTTTCACAAAGAACTTTTATAACCAAGGGTATGTGGGTCATGAACCCAAGAGGACTGAAAAAAGGGGATCACGCCGCAACAAGTAGATTCATAGTTTCTTTATTGATATCCCTCTCACTTTGAGGTATCCCCTACCTTGTCTTTCCTAACTGTGTTATTCCCTGGAAAAAACCTAATAAAATCCTTAATTCGTCTTTGACCTTGGTCTTGTCTCGAGATTCCAGGCACTCCCTTTGTCAACAGTAATCTCATGATACTCTCGATGCTGGCTAATTCCACATCATTGAGCACTGGCAGGTCTATGTTTTGTGGGAAATGGACGAAAATATTGAATCTAAAATGCCAAATGCACGTTTAGTGTGCATTCTGCATAGTCGATTAGATCGAAGGCCATAATACCATCCACAGGAGCAGGGTTTACAGGAGTGTCGCTCGCTCCACCAGTTCGGTATTATGGGCTGCAGCGTTGTCCCCTGCATACATTAAAGGCAGTGCGGGGGAGGGGGGGACACGGTTAAAATCCCAAAAGATAGAATTACAAAATGCTGGCAAGTGAGCTCCGTAATTTTCTAATTCGATCTTTTGGGATACGTTCTTTTAACGTACATCCTGTCATGTGAGCATTCTCTGCACATATCATTGGCGTAACAGTGGCCCCCGCAACCCCCGCAGTGCGGGGGGCCCCGCCGGCACATGTCCTGGGAGGGGCACCCACTTGTAGAAAAATGTCTGCGTCCTTCTCATGGCATGGAAGACCCTAGGCTGGAGGCCTCCATGTCATGGGGTGGCGGGAGTTTATTTTTGAAGTCACTTTGCCTTCACAAAGAAATTATTTCCATTATGGTTCGGTCCTTAACAGAAATAATTTATTTATGAAGTCAACGATGGGCCTCATTACGGGTTGGGCGGTAACCGTGCCAGTGCTACCAAAAGGTTGCCGCCAGACCCGTAATGATTTACTGGCGCCTTCCTGGTAACATCGGGGGATTACAACCCCAGTGGGCAGGACGGCAACCGCCCGCAGAGCTGTAATATGCCGGCCCGGAAACAACAGTGCCAGTAAACTTACCGGCACCGTTGTTTCCAGTCTGGCATAATTGTAATGAGCCCCAATTTCTTTTTGAAGTGTTAGGGCTCCCCTCACCCCCACGACGTGTGCGTGTGTGAGTGTATGTTGAAAGGGTGCACACTTAAATGTATAAATGTATAGGTGGCTGCCGGGGTGTGCCTGTATGGTCAAAGGGTGCACACTTAAATGTATGGATGGCTGCCTGGGTGTGCCAGTATGGTGAAAGAAAGCACACTTAAATGTATGGATGGCTGGGTGTGCGTGTGTGTATATGGTGAATGGTGTGTGTGCTTGCTTTCAGGGGCGCAACAAAACGTATATTTTGTGGTGCTAACCCTTCAAATGTTGGGAAAGGTTCTAACTTCATGGGCGGTGGGGGAGGGGCAATCTTATTTGTTTGGGGCATCTAATTTCTTTACGCATTTTAATGAGACTATTCTAGTGCAGCTTCAATGTTACAAGCAGTTAACTTTCTCCTTTAAGTTTGAAAGCACCCACTTATGGACTGCTGTGAGAATGAGTGGTCTCCTGTTCCCTCTCTACCCTTCCAATCACTCCCCTCGCATACAAGTATTAAACCCACATCACAATTTCAATAGCCTAAAAAATTTGGCATTTGAATGCAGGTACTAACAGTGAAATGCTTTATGTTAGTAATTGCTGGGTTCTTGTTAACACCGAAATCCAGGTGCCGTTTAACATGTGTTCTCTTCTGTCTGGCAACTGCTCTGAAGGTCAGCCAGGTCGAGTCAACATAGCCCAACATTTCAGGGGGTGGGGGCAGTGCTGAATCCCAGTCAACTCAATGGTGTTGCACCAATAATTGTGTTTAATGCCTGGATTACTTATTGGTAATCTTCATTACTCCTAGCCTTATTCTTCCTCGTCCCAGTATGTATGAGACAGTACTTGTGTATAAGGTACTGGGATGAGGTAGAGGTACATGGAGGTAATGCCTGACTTAGCGACATTTAATCTTGATTACTCCTAGTCCCACTCCTCCTCATCCCAGTACTTACCTATGAGGCAAGGAGCCTCAACCGTAAGCTCTGGGGCAAGGAAGAGGGACGTGGAGGTAATTCTGGGCAAAGGAGCTGATTTTGGAGATTGGGGTGGGAGGGAGAGGGGATGTGTGGGGGGCAGGATTGTACGACAAATCATAATGGCTGTCCATGTCTAGGCTAAGCAGGCATGATATGTGATATTATTGGCTAGAGAGGCATTTTGGTGCAGCCAGTCTAGGCATTCCTCAGTTTGGTATGACTTTTTTTAACTGGGCATTTCTGATAAAGCAGTACTGCTAAGTGAATTACCTGCCTATACTGCCATTTTGGTGCTGCCAGTCTAGCCGTTTTTTACTGCGGCATTGTATATTATTCTGGGCATATGTGATCAAATTATATGATATAAGTCATTTATAACGTGCCTGCAAACAAGTGTTTCTAGGCGCGACAAGAAAAGGGAGGGAAGATAGAGGGAGGACAAGGGAAACAATCTTACTAGGCCTCTGGGTAGTGCAAGGAGAACAAGGGACTGTAGGGCTACAGTTACAGCCCCTAAATGCATGGTAGGCCCAGAGGCAGTGCAAGGGTGACTGATCAAGAAAGAGTCTGGACTCAGTGAGACTCTGAGGGTAGCCAAGGAAGCAGTGGGTACAGCAGACAGGTAGGTACGGTAGGACACCAGGGGAGGGAGAGAGAGAAAGCAGTGGAGAAGAGGAAAGTTTGAATCGTGGATAGACAGTCGGGAATGAGCGAGAGAGGAGAGGAGTCTGAGGGGAGCCTGAAGAAAAGCTGAGTGTCATCTGCATAATACTGAAAGTTAGAGGAGAATGTAGAGATCGGGTGGGCCAAAGGGGCCACGTAGAGGTTGAAAAACCAGAGTGAGAGGATGGAGCGTAGAGAAAGGGACCAAGTTGGACCTGGGAGGGGCAGTCCAAGAGGAAGGAGGTCAGCCACTCAAGGGCCTGATCCGTGATGCCCACGATCTCATGGAGTTGATTGATCAGGATGGCATGGTGGACCATGTCGAAAGCAGAGGAAAGATCAAGGAGGATGAGGACAGAAAGAATGCTGCAATCAAGGGTAGAGAGTAGATCTTCACAGGTGTTCAGGACAGCAGTTTCCGCGCCTCTAGCAGCTCTGAAGCTAGACTGATGGTCATGGAGACAACTAACCGATTCCATGTTGAGAGTAAGCTGGCAGATGGCCAGCTTTTCCAACAGTTTGCCCAGGAAAGGGGTGATGGAGATTGGGCGATAGTTTACCGGGCAGGCAGGATCGGCAGACAGCTTCTTGAGGAGTGGGTGCACAAGGGAGTGCTTAACGGGAGAGGGCAACGTTCCAGTGGCGAAAGAGTGATTACAGAAATCAGTCAAGGCTGGAGCGAGGGTATCAATATGGTTCTTGATGGTTCTGGTGGAGCAGGAGAGCACCTGTTTGGATGACACTTTCATAGATCGGACTTGTCTAGAAACCTCATCAGGTGTTGTCAGAGAGAAAGAGGAGAAAGGAGGAAGAGAGGTAGAGATGGACAAAGGGGGCCGAGAGAGGAAGAGGGGGAGGAAGAGGAGATGGAGGACAGGATGTCCTGAGTTTTAGCGGAGAAGTGAGATGACAGAGCCATACAGAGGGCCTGGGAGGGAACAGGAGTTACCAGTTCTTTTCAGAGTTTAAAGAGTTTGGCCGTGTTGTTAGATGCCACAGAGACACAGGCTTGAATGTGTGTTCTCTTCTTGATGAGTGTTATTGCTTCGACTGGCATTTTGGTGCAACCAGTGTAGATATGTCTAAATGTGGCCTGGCAAGTTTTACTATATTGTTAGTACGTGTCTACACTGGTCTACATTGTGCAGCCAGTTGGACATGTTTTCATTGTGGCATGGCATTTTTAATAGGAAAGCATTAATGTTTGTGTGCACTGTTGGTGACTTGCATCTATTGGATTGGTGTTACCCTACAAAACAATTGTAAACACTCTGGCTTTTTAGCCAATTTTTCTCAGAAAGTGTGCTGTATATTATATTAAAACACATATTTATATCTTTCTCCTAGTGTAGTGTGTGGCATATCCCTTCAGCAGCACGTTTGTGCGTATTGCGCAAGTGTGATAATCTAGGCCAGCCCAGAGTGTGGCACGACCCTTGATTTGTTGCTGAGTTGGGGGGGTGGCCCTCAGCATGACTCGCAGGGGGGCCCCACATTTTGTGTTTTGCCACTGGCACATATACTGTCCCTGCCAGAAGAAAAATAGCAGGAAGAGTTCCAGTTTGCACAGCAGCAAAACCCATAATCTGTACAGCAGAGCTTTTTCCTACTGGCATCGTGTTTATGTTGCTGCAACATGCCATGGAGCGTATTTGTACAAGACTATCTCACTACCCTCCTGCTTCCCTTGGAGCACACATCATCCCATTTCTTAATCCTATCTGAAAACAGTAATTATTCTTAATAAGGAAGTGAAAGCTGCAATCATCATCAGTACAAATTAAATTTGTCTAAGAAAGCAGGAAATGGTGAAAGAAAAATATATTGAGCAATTGGATTTCCCACTGAGTTGCACATGCCTCCATGAGTGTGGTCTTTTTGCAGTAGCGAACAACAAGAAGCATTGATAAATCCAATAGGCTTTATTTAATGCCACTCACAGTCTCGAGTGCCCAGTCACAACCATCTTTATCCTTGGCATATTCTCACACACACAATTTCTGCCATCAAATGCTAGGTGTAGCCTCCTATTGTGGGCAAAGCGTTGTCAGGGACGTCATTTAGGGGTTGCCAGGGGTCACAACTGTGAACCCTGAGGTCTCCATTGCTACCCCTCTGGTCTCCCATGGTACCCCTAAAAAGGAAAAAAAAAGAAAACCTTTTTCTTTTTTTGTAAATGCAGGGTCCTGGACTATGGCCAGCGCCATATGGCTCTTTGCTTCTGGAGTGACTGGCTTTCTTGTTCAGGCCTCTTTAAAAAAAAAAAATATATATAGAAAAAGAACAGGAGTGCCACAAGTCTAACACTTTCAGCAGTGACTCTAAATAAGAAAGAATAGGAATACCAAATAATGTGTCTTTCTAGAATTGTATACAATAATTGCTAGACTCATTAAAGCTTTATTTCAGGCACACTTCATGTGGTAAGTCACTGATTTAGTCTGTTCTTAAACACCTCAACTCAGCCTTTCATCCGATAAATGAGTACCAACATAGGTTGGGTGATATTGCATATATATTTGTTCTATATAAAGCGCTTAAGCGTAAGTGCTATATAATAGCACATCATTATCATTTGGCCATGGACGTCTGCTTGCATTCACAGTAATTTCGTAATATGGGCCTATACACCCCGATCTTAATGATACATATTGCAATCCATTTTTGCATGAAATGTATATCACATTATAGTAATATTGTAACCAGATTGTTCGTAGTGTGCTTAGCAACAATACTATGTGATGCCACTAACTGTTGTCAAGGGGTGAAAGGTCGTGTTCTATCGCTTCCCGTGATATCACTTCGGGGTCGGGTCAAATGACATCACTGCCTGTCATCAGAGGTGAAGGGTCGCGTGATGTCACTTCCGCTATCCCTGGCATTTTGATGAAATGACGTCCCTAACTGCGTCGTTTGCACCTGTGCAGCCAAATAAGCCCATCTGAAGTCAAACTTGACTGCCAGGTACAGTCACCAAATAACCGGATCCTATTCATATGCCAAACCCAGGCTTTCTTCTTAGTTACAGCCTCCCGTGCCTATTATGGTAATGCCTTTTATAGCACACACCACAACCTGCGTTTTTACTAGTAGTAATAGCGACCTTAAGATGAAGGCCGGGGGGCGGGGGGAGAAATGAGACTAGATGGTAGGTTCGTCCATGTTGATTGAATAGCCAGGTTTAGGCGCTTCTTGAATCGAAGCACTAAGGTGGCAATATGGCAGATCCATATACGGGGGAAGCCATCGAGAAACCTCTGTCTCCTCAGCCAGTGCACCTGGAGAATGGACCCTTTAGGAGAAGCTGCTCAGACCAAATACTTCATAAGATGCCAGATGTTCCCACTGTATGCCTAGGTACCGCAAACACATGCCCGGTCGATGGTTCATTTACAAAAAAAACACAGGCACCCTAGCACTGCATTACCAAGAGTGCAACCTTCTCAGTGCAGGCGTTCAAACGCATCCTCTGTATCACTCGCTACTGATATTGCTATAAAAAAGGCTGAATGTCCCAGAATGCATCATGCCCCACTCATCACTAAAGTCACCATAGGTAAATGCTTGGCCGCGCTCAGTATAGGTCTGTGCAAATGACTTTGTCCTTTATCACATTTGCTTCACTCTGTGCAGATTGCAAAACAGGTCTGCATGTGCCAAGACGCATTCCCACACTCAGTACAGAAGCATGCATAATGCACTACGTGTAACGGTGCAGATGCACTGCTGGTTGTGCACGCTCTATCGGTCTAAGTGGCTTGTGCTATTGCTGCCAAAGACCTAGGTACCTTGTGATAGGCACCCCTGCACAGTGTACCCTCGGGCATCATATATCTTGGTTTATAAACGCAGTCCTGGGCTCTGGCACTTCCGGCACGTGTGCTTTGTTGCATTTATTATTTGTGTCCTTGTGATTTCACGAGAGCACAAATAGTACATGATTGCTAGAAATTCCTTTTGGTTGTTTCAATTATGATCTTTATTTTTCACATGTGTGCCGTCTAAAGCTAGTCATTGTGTGTTAAACATGAATAACAATACAACTGTGTAGCCAAGTTCGTTTGTTTTTTGAAGATGTACACAAATGCACCTTTGTGGCTGTCAGGTGTATTATGCTTGCAGTGCTTTCGCAAGGCCAGTATTACAATGATAGATGCAGGATATTTTCAAAGGAAACTGCTCCACACACACACTATAAAGACACAGAACTAAGAAGACTTGCTAACCATTGAACATGTCTTTCAGCACTGTGGGAAAAACCAATCTCTTGTAAGTGAGACAAGTACAACATTCATTCATTGTAATACTTGCCTTGAGAAGGCCCAGTTATGAGGACCGGCCTTACAGCCCTAAATATAGTGGAGTGTAGGTCCTAGAATGCTCTCTACCTCAGACAGGGTTCCTTTGAGTTTATTGCAGGTGCCTTATGGCAGAACTAAGCAGCTGTGAGGAGGCTAAAAGGAGGGAAATGAAAAATCATTTAAGTGGAAAGTACACAAAGAAAGTATGGAGGACCCCATCATGCATAGGTGCATTTGCCAGAGTGCACGCTGTCTGACTCAGTACTGAGGACCCTGTAGAACATTTCATGTTCCAAATCTCTTTAGCAATAGATAGTTCAGGTTCAGGGTCCAAGCTTTCCAGCGTACGAGGCATTGTGGGAAGATTACATTTTATCATGCATGTTACCCAACATCACTGTCTCGCGAGGGCTTGGAATGGTACATCGCTTTTCTGGGGCTTCCAATAAAGCAGCATTGTCCATTGAGGCTAGAGTATGCTGAACAGTGCACACTCCTGTTCCAGGTCTTTCATTAGACAAGCCCATTGAATTGTGGGTGTGTGTTCTAATGATGAAAAGTACAACATATTGTTCCAGATCTTGCAGTAGAACAGGACATTGCATTGTGGGAGATGTGTGGAGACATCTTGAAGAGGGTGGAGCAAGGCACGCAACATAAACCAGTGGCGGAGACAGGCACTTCTAAAGTAAAAATGCGCACAGCGCCATTTTGACTGTTTTTACAGAAGAGTGTTTCGGGACAGACCCTAAAGATTCCTCGACCTCCTAAAAGTGCCCCATGGTGAAATTACACAAGTGCATTTCTACCCACATCGAAATGTCCTGCGGGCAGTGATTCTCGAATCTCTGTGGATTCTGCCTGGGTTTTCAACACCTGTAAAAGCCAGGAGGGAGCCATGCAACATGGAAGCATATTTTGAATAAACCTGCTCCATGGAAGTTTTGGGACCTCCGCGGTGTGTAGTGTGCATTGTTGATGTGATGAAGATGCCCACCAATGAAGCAAGTTCTTTATGGGCTGATTTTAATTTCCAAGGTCTCATTTGAAAGATATTTTCAGGCCTCCTCTAAAGTCAATGATGTCTCAACAATGGTCATATGTATAGTGCATATATGAAATGACAGTCCTCATTTCTTTTCACTGATAGATTTGTATTATCTGTTCCAGGTACAACTGTCTGAAGTAATGGAAGGCATAATGTGGACAGATCAACCATCACCAGCAAAAGGCAAGCACCTCCAGTAGGATAGACTTTAATTTACGTGATTAAAATCTTGCAGAACGCTCCAGAAATACAACTGCAGAAGAAAATACACCATTATAATGCAAGGTGGCGTGCATCCTTTTACAAGAAGTGTGCACACAAAATGAATCTTGATAGACGACTGGCCAGAAACAGAAAACAAATGGCAGAACATGATAATGCTGGGGAGAGCTCAGTGGGCAGGAAGGAGCTTCCATGCAGAAGATCCCTAGGTACCGGCAGGCATCCATTGCACACAGTTTGCTCTGAATAAGCAGGGCAGGATATGTATCATGCTGTTCAATAGAAACTGCATCAATCCCAAAGTTGCCCATGCATATGACAGGGTAAATCGCAAAGAAGGCTATGCGAAATTGATACACAATTTCCTGGGATGTGCACAAAAGCCTCCAGAAACGCCACTCAATGGGTCTCATTACACGCATTGCAGTCCGGGAACTACGGTACCGGTAAGCATGCCGGTACCGTAGTTCCCAGACTGCCATACTAGGAGCTCTGCTCGCGGGTGCCGTCTCACTCGCCAAGTTTTTCCTGGCGGGTGTAACGGCACCCGCGAGCAGAGCACGTTGGATGCACCGGCACAACTCTGAATCTGCCGGTGCATCCGACGTCCCCATCCCCATTCAGCCCTATGGGGCAGAATGGGGATCGGGAGGCCTGTGATTCCGGCACCCGCAAATGGTCAATTACCGGGTCCGCCGAGCTCGGCATGAACCGGTTCTTGCCCATTCGCGGGTAACGGCACGGCTACTGCCAGAGTTGTAATGAGGCCCAATGTGTCAGAATGTGCATGTCACGTGGAATTCATTGACTGCTTATTAGAGGCCCTTTCGGAAGGTAAGGGTGTTACAATGACAGATGCTGACTGTCGCTACAAGGTGATCCGTTACTCAAAAGGTCTTAAAGAGGAAACTAGGATCGTGAAATTAACTTTAAAACACTTATTGAAAATGTGTCCTTTTCTCATGGTCATAGTATTCAGCTGTCATGTCTCCAAGAAACAATCGCAGCACATTTTTTAAAAATGATTTAATGAAGCCGGTCAGATAGCACAGCGAGTAAAGCACTCGCTTTGACATCCGTGCAGAGCCTGCTGACGCAAGTTCGAATCCCAGCAAGGCCAAAATTCAGCCTTTCATCCTTCCGTGGTCGATAAATGAGAATCACACACACGTGGGTAATAAGCAGCGCTCAGATGCCTGAGGGTTCGCAGTGCTATATAAATGCAAATGATAAAATAATTATTATTATGCAGTAATTACTACTTTAAAGCTTACTTCGGATAAAAGAACACATTATTAAAAGCATAAATAACTGAATGATTAAAATTCAAATCATCAGACATAATTTCAAACAATAAAATATTTAAAAAATGTCATTACCCTCAAGGCCGAAGCCCGATATTTACATACAGCAAAACATACAGAGGGATTTGGAAACAACTGAAGATATAGACAGCTGGAAGACATTGTCTACGAGTGACTTGTTTTAAAATAACATTAAACAGCTGTACGTAAGAATGTCATAGAATGGATAGAAGAACATGAAGTGCAACAAATCTTCTTTCCGGCCTGTAAGTGCAAAACTATCCGCCCTCGGTACCCATCAAAAAAGTTAGTACAATGGCTGATGATACTGTGATTACTCATGTAGAAGCAAGTTTCATAAATTCAAATATGAAGCCTCTATATCCGGCTGCTAAATTACTCCAGAAAACCATCCTAGCAGAGGAGAAGTGTGAATGCACAGGCGGCATCACGTAGGACAAAGTTACAAGAGCAATGCCACAAGACATGCTATCCTTTGTCAAATGGTGTACATGTGGAATGTGAGGAACTCATGGTGGCAACAAGTCAGACAGACACAAGTGAATACAGTTTAAAGGTGTTTATTGAACAATGAATGCTTTATGTAGGTTGGAAAAACTCGTAACCTAAATCTAAGATTGGAGCAAACGTCGACCATCAAATGAAAAATGAGGCAGTCCTAGTGGAGTTGTGTCAAAATAAAAAGGGCCTATTGCTAAGAAACCTATTGCCAAACCTCACAACAAATACAAAAAAGGGGTGTGGGATAGTTCTCAAGAAAAGAAAGAAGTGTTCTCAAATAATATGTCAAGATGCAATAGATTGGGTCTCCCTTCCCGACATTTTAGCACTGGGTAAAATGGGAGCATGGAGCACAGTACAGTCTAGGGCATCTCCAGCATGAGACGACAGTACCAATGGCAGCTCTCAGGACACACTTTCGAGCTTTCAGTTAACAGGGCCGTCGATGGCCAAGTCTCGTTTCACTTGAAAGTCTCTTGCCTTTGAGAACCTGACTTGTTCTAATACCAAAACGAAAGTTCTTTTAACAATTGAAAAGTTTGTTTCCAATGTTCGCTGGGTGATGGGTTCTTCTCAATTGTTTATCGCAGTTTCACGTAGGGTGATAGCTTCACCCCTGGGTCCCCCTCTTCTGGGCGCTGACCCTTGTATCGTATTCCACAAATCCTAATGTCTTTTTAAACATTTCCAAACACACTTTTTCTTGGGACTTTGGACTTTACCCCTCTTGGGATTCGCTAACCTTGTTTCTTCTCACTGCGGGATTCGCTTCCCTTTTTTGACCTAGTTTGTAGATCAAAGTCTTTCGATCGTACAGGGATTTTACTAGACCTCCTTTATGACCATTTTGACCTCTTTCACCGACTCTCCTATGGCCTTCTGGTACCTGTAGTTTTGCTCAGATGGGGATCGACCAGCGTCTCTTGAATTAGCACCCACATGGTGCTGGTTTTCCCATTGCAGATGGTCTCCCCTTAACACTTTTTACTTTTCTTAACACAGTACATTAAACTTGGCTCAAACTTGCCCCTTAGCGCTTTTTATTCAACACAGCCAGGTTCTTATTGATTCTCCCCTCGACTCACCGGCTGCGATGAACCACTTGGCTTATGGCTTTCCTGGAGTCAAGGCCGGTATCACGCCTGTGGGAGCTTCCCTCGGACCTGCTTATCAGCATCTGTCTACCGTGCTCGCCTTGCTCGTACTGCGCTGTCTGGCTCCACCTTTTATCCCTCTGGGGAAGGGAAAGGGCCATCAGGTGTATGTGATTCTGATTAATTGCATGACTTTGCCTGGCCCTTGTATTGGGACATGTCAGGTAAATGGCTCTAGTGTTAGTCTTTGTCCTTTGTGTTGTGCGAAAGTGTTCATGTTGGAAAAAGGGGGGAGCAGTGGTTTGGAATGTCCTACGTGAGAGGATGGGGAAAAGGTGTTAAAGGAAGGGGGATAATGCGTCTCACCCTTGGTGTCCCACTGCCCGAAGGACCCCCCCCCCCCATCCAGGTGATCCTCCCTCACTGGTCCACCCCAGGAACTGGATCAAATAGCGATGGCCATGTCCTGGCCACCTGGATGAAAGATCCCCAGAGACTAGCTAGGGAGACACCTTCAGGTTTCTCACAGGGACAAGATTGCTTGATAGAGTGCAGCTTGGTAATGCACATACGAACCAGGAGATTGCTGCTTTGTTACAAACTCCTATGTATGAATACCTCAGTAAGGCACATGGGGTATTATCTTCAGAAACGTTGAGGCACATGTGAAATTCCACTTTTGGTTGTTGCCGGATATATTCCAGAATTCGCAGTAAAGTCTTGCCGAAGCTTATGCATGGCTTGTTCCTTGATAGAATGTTATAAAGTGCTTTGGCTTGAGAAAGCTTTAGATAATGAACTGCTATGCCTTATGGGAGCTAATTGAGGAGTACACGTACGACGGAACCTTGAGAAAGGGAGATTTATGTACTCTGATGCAGAATCACCAAGTATTGTTCGGTCCAAGCATGCTGAAACACCCACTACAGAAACTACCTGCTACATGAAAGACGTACAGCCTCATCACGAGTTTGGCGCAAATACGGTGGTAATTCCGCACTGGCAGAAATATCGTTACCGCCAGGATGACTGACAGAATGACTGCTGGTGAGTGCCCTACCCGCAGTAACGGTAATATCGTCCGGCCGTATTACTGGCAGAAAATGGTAATCTGGTAGAAAAACTGCCCAAACACAAAAGTATTACCATTACCACTGCCAACGGAAATAACGTCACAGCCAGGACGGGAATTTCACTCTGAATCTCCCATTTCCTGTTGCCATCTGGACACCATATTTGCACAATCAATATGTCTCAAGAAAAAGCGCGCCTCAGAGACATTAGGCTGCGCAAGCCCAAATTCACAGAATCTGAGCTAAATGCTGAGGAGCTGTTCGGCAGCAGGCACAGAAAGACCTCTGCTCAGAGGAAGGCAGCAATATGGGCAATCATCAAGGACAAGGTGACGTTGGTGGGCACTGTTCCACATGATGCAGACTGCTGTAAGCTCTGGAATGATTTAAAGTCCAGGGTCCGCAGCCTCATTGCATGCCACAGAAGGGAGAGTGCTGCCACTGGGGGTGGCACCGTGGAACCCTTCACTGCCATGCCGTGGGAGGAGAACACCAGCTCCATCCTTCACATGGAGGGCATTGAGGGTATTGGGATCACAGAGGCCAAAGCAAGAAGCCACGACGATGGCAGTAAGTTTATCTGACCCCATGTACATGTGAATGCACTGGCCAAAAGCATGCTTTCCCCAGCATAGATTAGCACAATGGACAAGGGAATTGGCAAACACATGGCAATCACAGCAAATGCACAGTGAGTACACACATGTGCCAGGGGAAGTGGGGACATGTAGTGCACATGCACTGCTGGTGAAATGTGTATGCCAACACATGGAAACTTAAGAAGCACCCATATGTGCCATGATGGTCCATGTTGGCAAGTGAAGCCTCAGCACACCCTCAACAAGCCACGTTGGCAAGCCAACAGGCAACATGCACATGCATGCACCATCAACACCCTCAGCAGGCATTACCTCTACCTAGTAGTAGCAGCACTCATTGGCCCAATACCACCCATGTCAATTATACAAAATGTGCATATGTAGAACACCCACAATGTTGCATGAGTGCCTTGCAAGCCTGCTGACATGTCTGCAAGATGACTGACAGCATGCCATTGTACTCCCAGCAGGTACACAGTTCACAGACACTGAGGAGGCTGGACACTCCACCTCTGCCACACCATCCACCTGCACCCCTCCACAGGCCGGACCCATTGGCAGCGGGAGTAATCGGCAGAGCAATGCCACCACGCCACATACCACTGCAGTCTAAACCCTGGCAGGTCTGGAGGAGAGCACCATCCCCACAGGGGTGCCCAGTGGCCCCTTCACCAGCCATGCAGGTAGCACAGCTGCCACTGAAGCTGGACAGTCAACAACTGTGGCAATGCACACTGCTGTGTTCTCCGCTCTGGCTATCACACCAGCATGCCCTCCTCACCATCATGGGCAGTGCAGCCACAACACCATGGTGGCACAGGCAGTGTCCATACCACTGACGAGGAGGAGCGGGACATGGCTTTCCACTCCCCTTGCTTCAGCCCAAACCCTCCACATAGTCCACCCTTTCTGTCCGTACACAATATGGTGGTTGTATGGTCAAGGCTAGATCCCATTGAGTGGTGACAGGCACCACTTGAGGCCCTGGTGGCTCCTCTTCCTCCTCCCATGCCTCCTCCTCGCCTCGCCTCTGCATCCTGCTCTTCCAGCCTCTGCAGCTCAATCCAGATCTAGAGCAGCTGCATGTCTATGTGCCATAAGTCAGTGGCACCATGATGGTGTTGGAAACAGAGCTGGGATAGCCAGGGATTTCACGGGTAAGGCCAAGCCAGGGGCATACCTGGGGGTCAGGCCTGGCTCGAGGAGCCCACCATGGACCGAGCCCATGAAATCCCTCTCTCCCCCAGAAAAAAAGACAAATACATAAACACGGCTCTGGTGCCTTGTCGGCCCCCGAGCTGCCAACAGGGCCAGAATTTTTTAAAATTCATATCTGGGCATTTCTTTCCATTTTGGCCGTACAGAGCAGATAAAATGGAAAAAAAATCCCAAATATGAAAAAAGCAAATTTGGCCTTGATGGCAGCTGGGGTGCTGAGAAGACACCAGGGGCGCGCTTATTTTCTTTTCATATTTGGAATTTCTTTTCCATTTTGGCCGTGTGGCACGACCAAAATGGAAAAAAATGCCCAAATATGGAAAAAAGCAAATTTAGCCGTGATGGCAACTCGGGTGGCGACAAGGCACCAGGGCCGCATTCATTTTCTTTTCATGTTTGCCAATTTCTTTCCATTTTGCCAGCACTGCACATGCAAAGAACAAGTTACTTATCTTACCTGGTAACGTTCATTCGATGGGATGTTCCTCCAACGTATTCCACATCTATGACAGTAATGACCACAGCTGTGCGGCTTTGGAAAACTTTTTCGGCGTAGACGTCCTGCATCGATGATGTCGATACGCTGTCCTTCGAGGGCCTCCATTGAGGGTCGACATCACCGGATGTTATATATAGGACGCACGGCGCCCGTAGCCTCAGCTGTAGTTTTCTCCCCAGAATGTGTGGCACCAACCTCCTGCCAGTATGACTTCAGAAAGCCTTGCGGAAATGGAAGATGCAATCGCATAAGAAATTCTGTAGAGGGGCAGGCTGGGATGGTCCGATGTGGAATACGCCAGAGGAACATCCCATCGAAAGAACATTACCAGGTAAGATAAGTAACTTTTTCTTTGAGGGGATTGTGTCCTCTGACGTATTCCACATCTATGACAGACTCCCAAAGCAGTACCAACATATGGAGGTGGGAAAAGAATTTACAACTTTAGAAATTTAGAATGCCCAATCAAATTGCTGAATACAGGACTGCCTTACCAAAGGCCAAATCCTGCCCATGGATGGAGTCTAAGGAATAGTGTCTCACAAAGGTATGGACAGAGACCGATGTGGCTGCTTCGCAAATATTGAGAATAGGAACACCCCTCTGTAGGGCATGGAGGCAGCCACACCCCTAGTAGAGTGAGCCCGTTAACCTACTGTAGGGTCCTTTCCCCCCAAACGGCAGCACTCCGAGATCATCAGAATGATCCATCTGGACAAAGTCTGCTTGGAAACAGCCTGACCTAAACGCCTTCCAGCATAACCAACAAAGAGCTGATTGTCCACTCTGACCCGGGACATCTGTGAGAGATAGAAACTCAAAGCTGTCCTAGGATCCAACCTATTGAGCATATCCTCTTCCTTGCCAGGATGTGGAGGAGGATAAAACGCCGGAAGAATTACCTTCTGGCTCAAGTGGAATTCTGACACAACCTTCGGAAGAAAAGAAGGCTGCACCCTAAGGACAACCCTGTCCTTCTGGAACACAGTGAAAGGTGGCTTGGCAGAAAATGCCTGCAACTCACTCACTCTGCTTGCGGAAGTAACCGCAACTAAAAATACAGTTTTAAAGGACAACAGTCTCAACGGACAAGAATGTAAGGGCTCAAACGGAGCTCTCATTAGGAACTTTAAAAACAAATTCAAATCCCATCCCGGCACCTGGAAAGGCGACAGTGAAAACACATTAGTTAGCCCTTTTAGAAACTGAAAAATCAAAGGGATCTTAAAATAAAAACATTCCTCAGACGAGAGCTTAAATATGGAGAGCGCCGCCAGGTAACCCTTAACGGTACCTAATTGCAGGCCCTTGTGGGCTGAGGAATGCAAAAAAGACAAAACCAAAGGAATGGAACATTGGAAAGGATCCACATTCTGTACCCTGCACCAGTCGCAAAACTTTCTCTAGCGGCAACGGTACAGGGATTTCGTTGAGGGCCGAAAGCAACACCTCCATCAAGTATTCAGGGAGATACCTCAACCTTTCAGATACCAAGCATGAGGGCTGAGAGACTTGACCTCTGGATGGAGAACCCGACCCGCCCTCCCGTGAGAGCAGATTGTCTCGGTAGGGAAGACGGCGTGGAGGGCAGATGGACATGTCCAGAAGGTCCAGGTACCACGCTCTCCTGGCCCATGCCGGAGCAATGAGGATCATTCGGGAACCGAACCTCCGTAACCTCCTTCACACTCTTGCGGAATGACGGGGACTGGAGGAAAGGCGTACAGCAGTGGGAAGGACCACTCCACTACAAACGCGTCCCCTAAGGCTCTTCTTGGAGGAATTTCCCGCAAGCAGAATCTTTTGCATTTCCGGTTCACACTGGTGGCGGAGAGATCCACTTGTGGGGTTCCCCAAAGAGCGAAGATCTCCAACAGAACTTTCTGAGCCAGCTCCCACTCTTGTGAGACCGTGCTCTGCCAGCTCAGAGCACCCGCTGCCGCGTTTACGTCTCCGACCAGATGAACTGCTGAGATTGAAATTTCCTGCTGGATGGCCCAGAACCATAGCTGCATCGCCTCCCTGCACATCGGGAGTGACCCTGCCCCCCTCTTTTTGTTGAGGTAGTGCATGGCCACTGTCTTGTCCGTCATAATCAGGACATTCTTCTCCCGCACAGATGGCAGAAAAGCCTTCAGGGCTAGCCTGACAGCCCGCAGCTCGAACAGATTGATGTGGAGTCTGGACTCCGACAGAAACCAACGGCCGCTGGCTGTCAGCTCGTTGGCATGAGCTCCCCAACCCGTGAGCGATGCGTCCATCACGATCGTCACCTCTGGCCACGGTTGAGCACCCTTCATCAGATTGCCTTTGACGACCCACCACAGAAGATCCTGGGCGACCGAGGGTGGGATCTGAACGGGATCCGACATCCTGCCAGAGAACTGCGACCACTGCATCTTGAGAGCCCACTGAAGAGATCTCATCCGCAGCCTAGCCTCTGGCACCAGGAAAATGCAGGATGCCATGAGGCCGAGCAACTTCAAGAACTCGAATGCCGGGAGACTCTGGGCACGTTGAAATTTGTCCGCCATTTGCAGAATGTGATGAGCCCTCACCTGGGGAGGCGAACACAGCCCCAGGGTTGTGTCGAGCACTGCTCCGATATACTGGAGCCGCTGGGTAGGTGTCAAATGGCACTTCTTTAAATTGAGGGAGAAGCCCAGATTGTGAAGGGAGTGGCAGGTGACAGACAGATGATCCAGGGCTTGCTCAGGAGAGCGCACCCTGATCAACCAATCATCCAGGTAGTGGTAGACGTGAATCCCCCCTTTCCTCAGATACGCTGCCACCACCACCATCAGCTTGGTGAAGACCCTCAGGGCGCAGGTCAATCCGAACGGCAAGACCCAAAACTGAAAATGCGAGTCACCAACCACGAACCTCAGGTACTTCCTGTGCATTGGATGAATCGGCACATGAAAGTAAGCATCCTTGAGGTCTAGAGACACCAACCAATCCTGAAGTTGAAGGGCCTGGAGGACTTGAGAAAGAGTAACCATCTTGAACTTGTCCTTCCTGAGGAGCTTGTTCAGCCAGCGCAAGTCCATGATGGGTCTCAATCCCCCGTCTTTTTTCGGGGGATTGATTTTTCGGGCACCAGTTCTATAACACAATAACTACGCTCCAACCTCAGCATGCTCTCACCACCCTGGCATTTTAACCAGAAATTCTAGATTAGGAGCCCGATTGTGGACTAAAAAACCCCAACCGTGCGCCCATAGAAGCAACAAACATCTAAGTAGGGATAACAACCTAGCTAATCTGGCCACTGATTCAGACAGCAAGCTAGCCCTCATCCTTTTGCATGACCCACCCATACTACCACAAAAAACCCCTGCAAAAGACACATTCATCAAAGCAGCCTTGGTGAATGCAAGGTCCCTCTCTGCCCATGCTTTGGACATCGCTGATTTCATAACTCATGAAAAACTTGATCTCATTGCGGTCACGGAAACCTGGCTACTTGCTATACCAAATGACTATGCTATTATTAGATGCGATAGAAATACCAATCAGGTGAAGGGAGGCGGACTCGCCCTCATCTTCAGAAACACCTTTGACATTAGAGTCATTCAGAACATTCAAATCCCCTCTGCTGAATCCTTGTCCATCAAACTACCACTATCACCTAACCGTTCAGCAACAATACACCTTATCTACCGACCACCAGGACCTATTTCCTCTTTTATAGAGGATATTGTATCACTTATATCCACTGACACTAAACCTAATTCACAAACTATCCTACTCAGGGATTTTAATCTTGGTTTTAACGACCCTAAGAATACTAACGCCCGTGATCTAGCCAACACACTATCCGACTTGGGTCACACCCATATTATTCACGAGCCTACACATATCAAAGGTAGAACACTGGACTGGCTCACTAACCTCAACTGCTCTATTGATCTCTTATCCAATGATCCTTGTATCTGGTCGGATCATCATAAAATAACCTTTTCCATCAAAGCCAAAACACAACACCCGGCTCCTATCATCGCTCCAGCTACCAGCACGAGAAACAAGAAAGACATTACATCGGATAAACTCCTACCGCTATTACTCCCCCTTCTCAACAACATTGACTCTGACCCGACAGTCTTAGTAGATACTTACAATCAGGCAATTCCTAAAGCACTGAATACCATCGCCCCCCTAAAATTGCGGAAATCTAAACCACAACGTCACTTGAATACATGGTTCACGCCACATCTAAGAGAACTACGCAAAACTAAGAGAACTGCAGAAGCACATTGGAAAAAGTGCCCTACAGTAACCAACAAGAATGAGCTAACCCTAGCATCCTCTATCTACAAATAAGCCATCTTACTCGCTAAAAAAGACATCTACAACAAAAGGATTATGCAAGCGGAATCCAATACAAAAGAACTTTTCAAGATTCTAAAAGAATTAGAATCCCCTATTGCCCCTATTGACAAATGTTTCACAGACGCACTATGGTGCAGCAACATCCAGAAGGACCTTTTAGATAAAATAGCTCGCTTAGAATCTAAAATCAATGCAAAAAAATCCCTGTTACTTGCTGACCCTGGTTACAAACAACTCCCTAACAAGTCACCCACCTTTGAGGCAACCTGTAAGCCATTCAGTTTCTCACCCCTCTCAACTTGGGAAGTAGAAAACATCATTGGGAGACTCAAACCATCAAATTGCCAAGGTGACGCTTGCCCTGCCCCGATCATCAAAGCAGCAGCACATGACCTGGCACCATTTACTACTAACCTTATCAATGCCTCCTTCAAATCCGGAGTAGTGCCTGATAACTTAAAGACGCTTGGGTCATTCCTCTACTCAAAAAAACAACTCTTGTCCCAGCCAAACCCTCTAACTATAGGCCGATAACAACTGCACGCTTCTTATTAAAAATACTAGATAAAGCAGCTTACCTGCAAATACATGCTTATCTAGAATCGAACAATCTCTTGGGACTAAGGTAATCCAGCTTCCGACCCAGACACGGCACGGAAACTGCATTAATAGATCTCACTACTCAGATCCAAATCCTAAAAGACAACGGTAAACTTGCACTCCTCTTACTGCTTGATCTGTCAGCAGCTTTTGATTTGGTCAACCACCAAACACTCTGTCACCACTTGAAAACTGCAGCACACTTCTCTGACGCAGCCACTGCCTGGCTGTTGAACAGAACCACGAGGGTCTTCTCTCCCACTGATTCAGCTGAACCTTCACCTGTACCTTGTGGGGTTCCGCAAGGCTCTTGTGTGTCCCTGACGCTCTATAATGTATTTACGAAGCCCCTCTTCGATATCCTTGACTACCTGGGTGTCACGTATACTAATTATGCGGATGACACCCAGATACTCATTCCTATCTCGGGTGACTATCCAACAGACAGCAAAACCCTCAATGAAATCTATGCAGTAATACAAGCATGGATGGCACATCATGGACTTTGTCTCAACAACGAAAAAACTGCATAGGATTTCCTGCGCAAGGGGCGGATCCGGACGCTTCAAAGAGAGCTTCCCCGGTGGATTGTCGTGAGGCCTTTGCCGAAAAGGAAGACAATAGCCGTGGGTTATGATTTCCAGAACTCACACATCTGAAGTAATGGCACGCCATTCTCCAAAATGCTGCGCAAGTCTGCCCCCAACCGGCGAACCATGGGACATGGCCTCATGACTGAGCGGACGTGGCTGCGGCAGTGCCTAAGGGCAAAAAGGCAACTGCCCGAGTGGCTTTGGCACCTCGAGTACCTTGCTTTCCACCTCTGGTACTCCTACGTTGGCGCATTTGATTGGCAGCTCCTCTCGATCTACCAAAGGAAGAGTAGTACCAAAAGGAACCTCCCCTCCATTGCTGTCCCCTAGGACGAAAACAAGGAGGTTGACGTACTGCAGCGCCCAAAGACTTCACAGCAGCTTTTGAGGTCTGCAACCTCTCAAGGCTCTCGTCAACCTTGCTACCAAACAGATGCTCACCATCAAAAGGCATGTTGAGAAGCCGGGATTGCACATCAAGAGCCAACCCCGACTTCCGCAACCACGCAAACCTGCGTATCACGTTGCTCTCAGCCATGGACCGACTGACACAGTCTGCTGTGTCCAAACCCGACTGAACGGCTTCACACATGGCATCCTTGCCATCCTGCACAAGGGCTAGAAAACCATCCTGTTCCTCCTCTTCAGGAATATGCTCAGCCACCAACGATGCACAATTCCACAGAGTGTGAGTGAATCTTGCCAAAGCACAAATGGAGTTGGCTGCTTTCAAAGCCATACCCCCAGAAGAAAATACCTTCTTCGCCCAACCATCAAAGCGCTTATTGTCCCTATCAGGAGGGATTGTAGGGTATGCAGCCTGCTTTGCTGGGGCCGTAGTCGCCTGCACCAGCAAACTCTCCGGAGTAGGGTGTGTTGACAAGTAGCAGGGGTCACCACTCACTCACTGCCGGGAGACTCTCCGGAACAGTCCAAGCCGCTGCCACCCTTCTTTGCAAAGCCATATGAAATGGCAACACCGGATCAGTGGGTGGACCTTGGTCCAAGATATCTGTCAGATCATCCTGAAGAAAATCAACAGGTGGAGCAGACCACCCCAAGTACTCAGTCACCCTCGACATGAGACGCCTATATGAGGAGTCGGCATGTGTACCAGGCTCAGGCCTGCCAAACTCTACCTCCGGAGAGGTGTCAAGACCACTGGCGTCATGTAAGGATTGACAAAGTTCTTCCATTTGACTGTGACCAGATAACAGGTCATCAGGAACCTCAGGAGGCACAACCATCCTCATCAGACCCTTCTTCCACCTCTGAAATATACTCCAAAGGTCGGAATAAATCCTCTCTGGGTCGGGGAACAGAGAAGGGCTCAAAAACAGGCCTCACGGACTTACTGAGAGCCTTCCTCTGAGTTTCCACAGCCCTCCGGGGCACCTCCGGTAAATCCTTCACAAAAGGCGTTGAGGGTGCCGATGGAATCGGTGTTGACGTCGACCGAGGCGCCGATGACTTCGACAACTGCTTCGAGGCCAGAGCCCCGAGAGTGTCCTTCGACTGCCTCGGTGCCAACGGCGTCGATGACTTCTTTGAAGTCGGAGCCTCGAGAGAGTCCCTCGACGGACACGGCGCCGATGGCGTCGACGCCTTCTTGCAAGGCCTCACAGGCTCCGATGGTCTCCATGGCGTCGAGGACCATGACCTGGGATGGCTATGGCGAACAACCTTGTCCGATCGGGACCTCGACGGTTCCCGATGATCGTGCCGACCACCCAAGCCTGAAGGCGTGCGAGTGGTGGCCCTAGGTCGTTCCTTGCTGGCTTCTCTCGAAGGCGCGGACGGAACGGTGCCCTGCGATTCGAAAATCGCCATCATCTGCTGGCAGAATGCGTCCCATTCAGCAGGCAACGAAGACTTGGTGGGACAGGTCGACCGCCTTCTGGTGGAGTCCTCCGAGGAGGACGTGTAAGGCAAACAGTGACGATGCTTCCTAGAATGCCTAGAAGAGGCAGAGGAATGGCGGGAACCACTCCGAGACCGAGACCCCCTGGACTTACGCCGACACGCAGAGTCACCCCCCGAGTCATTGGTCGAAAGCCCAGCAGATTTCAACTTACGGGATTTAGACACCCTACCTACCGTTAACAACTTCTTCCACTCCAGCAAGGCCTTCGAGGCCAGGGACTGGCAGTCATCGCAGTCGTCGGTGGCGTGGCTTTCGCTGAGGCACCAGAGGCAGACGTTGTGTGGGTCTGTGATGGACATTTTGGAACTGCATTCGCGACACTTCTTAAAGCCTGACTTCGGGGTAGAAGAGGATGAAGACATTCTTTCACCAACTTTCACAATTGAAGGAGAAGAACAGAGCGTGCCGAGATTCCGAAGTGAACATATACGCGGAAAAAACAGAACTGAGGCTACGGACGCCGTGTCCTATATATAACATCCGGTGACGTCGACCCTCAATGGAGACCCTTGAGGGACAGCGTATCAACGTCATTGACGCAGGACGCCTAAAATGTTTTCTGAAGCAGCACAGCTGTGGTCATTACTGTCATAGATGTGGAATACGTTGGAGGACACAATCCCCTCAAAATGGAAATACTGTTACCGCCACTTTTAACGTATACCGCCAGATTTATAATAAGCCCCTTACTCTCCTACAATGGCCCAAAGCTCAAAAAGTACAGTTTTTAAGGAATCTGATTTTACCAGAAGATCTAATGATTAGAAATCCTTTCGAGAAGTAGAGTTAGAATGGTTTCTACGTAAAACGAGAAGTATAGCAAACCCTACTACTTTGAATGTTGAGAGCACAGAATGTGCAAGCATGACGGAAGATAATACAGTGGTTACAGACTCCCAAAAAGAATCTGGGAAAAGCCTGGAGTGTTTCAATGGAACATTGCAAGAAGTTCTGAAGCAAACAACTTGAATATGTGTTCTGGCAATTATACCAGCTACCTCAACAATTTATTCAATTGAGTTTACTTACTTCCCATATCTGGTAAATTAACAAAATATGTTGAACAGATTAGAAATGTTTTGTGAGATTAGATTTGGGTGCCTGCTCCCTGTGCAACAACTACTAATGTCCCAAAAGTGTCTTTGTGATTGATTTGTCTTGCAGGCACAGCAAAGTTTGAACATGTATGTCATTCCTTTGTGTTATTGGCTCTTTTATTGTTCCATCCAGTATATCTGACATGTGGAATGTCTGTTACAGTCTGTTAAAACACTGTACAACATGTGACCACAAGCAAAAAAGTTCCATGTGCTAAAGAAGCCCAAAAACACACACTCTTGATGCACTCGCAAGTGATCTTCCAGAACTAAAAGACCGAATTTCTTTGGTTGATTTTAGGAGTCCTATAAAAAAGCGAAAAACCACATGTCCACGCCCCCCATCAATCCCAACACCCTTTCTCCCCTCTCCGGCGAGATTGACCCCATAATCGGGGGGTACACCCCCCAAACTCCTCTCCCTCAGTCCCCGCCACAACCAAGACTCCCCCTATACAACAAAAAACACATAACACACACACGCACACAGAAACTTACCTCCACTCTCTCGACGCGCTTCCTGGTCCTGGAGTGCCTGTCAGCCCATGCGCGCACTCGTGTGCAGCAGGGGCGTGACTATTCGTTTTGGAAAGTCTGCTCCGTGCGGTCTAGCGCAGTTGTGCTTTATTTTTTTAACAGGGCCAATACTTGCCCATCTATCTGAACAGACACTGAGCTTGGCAGGGATACCAGATCAAGTAGCATCTCGAAAATATCATTATGGCCCTAAAAAAGAAGTAAAAAGTGAAGATATTGCAAAAAACAAATAGCTTATTGGAAGTAAACCAAATGGAAATGCATTTTTAGATGTGAGAGTATAAAATCCTTCTATTGTTTTATGTTTCTCCTTCCCCTTAGCATGGACAATTGGTCATGAAAAACCGTCAACTCTAAGTGACAATATTATAAGGTCTCAGCCGATGGGGTTCCTGGATTGCTGAAAGTACTGACTTTGCTACCCAGGCCTTGGCACAGGGAGCCAGTGGACAGAGAACAATAGTAATGGTATTTGAGATAAAGATGGGACTGTGAACTTCTGGAAAAGTGCAGGACTCCAAGCACTGGAGAGAGACGGGAGGTACCTGTCAGGGTGCCGCCAAGTCTGGACATTTCGAGAAGGTTCACATTACATGATTGATGGAAGTGTCAGGTGCACTAAAAAGCAAAAATAGACTAGCAGAATGTGTTCCCTGAAGAAGGACTACATGTTCCCACGAGGGAGTAACCTCTTTCAATGCTACATGAGTTCATTGTGATGAGAAGTTCATTTGTTAGCTCGAAAAACTGTATAAAAGTGTGTGGTGTGGGGGCTCTATGTTAGGTTGCTGTGTTCAATTTTAGAAGAGAGCATTCTGCTGTTTGTTTTATATTGCAATGTAATAAACGGTATCTCTTCCATGTTACACTTCCAAATTCCATTGTCTGGGCTCCATTTTCATCCACAGTCTGCTGCTATGACCAGATCTGTTGACACTGCAGGAGCATATTGACAGCTTTGAGGAAAGCTTCTCTCCTGAACCGTGCAGTGCCTCGGGGGAGTAGAAAG
This sequence comes from Ambystoma mexicanum, assembly GCF_040938575.1. Classification (NCBI taxonomy): domain Eukaryota; kingdom Metazoa; phylum Chordata; class Amphibia; order Caudata; family Ambystomatidae; genus Ambystoma; species Ambystoma mexicanum. Next base: position 892,088,444 of record NC_090930.1, read on the forward strand.
ATGCTAAACGTAAGCCATGTTCCACTTTTAAGTTTACACAAGGAACCCTATTTTATGTTGTAGTAAGGTCAGATGCACAGTGGGGGTAAGAGAAAATGGTTTGATTTTGGGGAAAGTCAATTGATACAAAAGTGGAGTTTACGTTTGTGTATGAGTGTGGACAGACTACTTGAAGAAGTGTCTCTTATAAGACAGTTGGAGTTTTCAGTGTATGGCCCCAGGACTAGCGCGGTTAGCCAGAATAGTAGAGATAGGACAGGCCGGTGCAGTGTCGTGCCCACACCACCTAAGAGCAACCCAGCACACTACGTACACACTCAATGAAACGGTACACAATGTAGGTAATTACAAAAATCGCATGCTTTCATATGGGAACACTGGTACGAGAAATTCCTGCTCGAAGAGACCATCAACATCGAAAAAATAATACATTTAAGGAGAGCTCTCAAATCTAAAAAGGTCAAATCCGACCAAAACAATGCAGTAATTATTCTGATTGGTACGAGGAGGCATCAAACACACAACGTGACTTCAAATTAATGGTATTCAATGAAATTGAGCAAAAAATGTAAACGCCAAATTAAAATATGAGATCAAACAGTGAATTAGTCCAAGACTGACTGCTGTTCAAGGAGCAAATGAGAGCAAACACAGCAAACACATGCATGGCCTGGCAGCTGCAGAACCTCCAAACGCAGGTGTGGAAGTCAGAAAAGAGAAGGTTTTGCAGGAAGGCAAGAGGTAAAGGTTCAGAGGGAGAAGTAGAATTTCAGCATCAAATGTTCATGTGGGCAATTTATTTATTACTCCTGTTTTTTCACACCCGTGCCTCACTGGGAATTTATAGTGGGGTGAACAAAGGTGGTGGATCCCTCCCCAAGCTAGTGGATGATGGATCCAGGGTAGTTTGGAAAGGATGCCCTTGGCAACCACACTTAAACCCCGCCTCAGGGTATGGAACAGTCACAGCCAGCCAATAAAGGATCACTTGTTTTGTGTTTTTTTACATGGGACCTCATTATGACCCTGGCGGAATGAGTTTAACAGCGCCGGTAATGGTGCCAGCGCTGTTAAACCCATTCCGCCCTATTACGAGGTTCCCTTGTGGGACCCGCTCTGGACATCTGGTCAGACCAGACGTCCTTTGCGGGTCCCGCGAGGGGACCAGGGATCTAACATTGGTAGCTACCTCCCCATTCCCATTGAGCCCTATGGGGGCTCAAATGGGAATGCAGATTGTCCGGGTATGGGAAATACCGGGCCCTCCTAGGTCGGAATTTCCCCATTCAGGGAACCCGGACGCGGACCCGAGTTTGGAGGCAGCCATGCCCTTACTAAGGGCATGGCTGCCTCCAAACTCGTAATGAGGCACATTGACACTTTAGTCAACATGTCCTTTTAATTTAAAGGGAGTGCTGGAGGGAGAAGAGGAAGTGCTGGACCACTCCTCAGTGTCAGAGTTTGAGGGAGTCATCCAGTGGGGGAGACACAGTCTGAGGAGGGGCAGACCGAGATTGAGACAAAACGTGAGGTGTGGGAGACAGTGAATGAGGAGCAAGAAACAGTGGTTGAGGATGGGAAGACAGTGGGCCTCATTCCGAGTTTTGAGGTAGCCATGGCGCTATTTGCGCCATGGCTGCCTCCAAACCCAGTCCCGAGTCCGCCCTCGTTCAATGGGGATTTACTGGTCTATCCCGACCTTTGCGGGACCGGTAAGTCCCCATTGATAATTCCATTCCCCATTCCCATTTGAGCCCCCATAGAGCTCAATGGGAATGGGGAGGGGGCTAATAACGGTACCGCAATTTGTGGTACCCTTATTTGCTCCCTGGTCCCTTAACGGGTCCCGTAAGGTACATTTGGTCCGACCCGTTGGGGGACCTCGGAATAGGGCACAAAGGGATTACCGGCACCGGTGTCCTTACCGGTGCCGGTAATCCCTTTGCGCCAGGATCAGAATGAGGCCCAGTGACTGAGGAAGGTAAGACAGTGCTTGATGAGGAGGAGGAGGATGTGTCTCACAACCTAGAGGGAGATGTGATAGTGGCAGAATCACTTAATGAGTACATACGGAAGGTGAGTGAGTACCTTGGACTTGGAGTTAACAGGGAGGAGGGGCTACTCAAGAAGCAGCAGGGGGAGGTAGCCAAAGAGGTGCATCGGGACAAGGGTTAGAGAGATGAGGAGTAGGAGGTGCTGATGCAGTGGGATATTGAAGAATATCAGGTGAAGGGATGGTCCCCCAGCAGACCGCTCAGGTCGGTGAGGCTGTTGGAGGGGTGAGGGTTTGCTCAGACTTTCTTCCAGAGTGCAAAGTCATGTCAGAGTACATCCCCACCCATGACATCACGCCCCATCTAGTCATGGATGTGGGACTGCTTCAGCTTGCCAGAGGGTTTGATGGTTAACGGTAGGCAGGGAGTGTAATATGCAACCTCTGCCAGATGACAGTTCTTCGAGGTAACCCTAGTAAGACTTCCTTAGGCAGCTCCTTGAGGTGCAAGAGGCTGTAGCACACTGATGCATTCAATGAGCGCACATCACATGTCACAGATGCAACAAGTGCAGCACCCTCATGAAACAGTGAGAGTAGTCACAGGGGACTGCCAGATTACACTCAAGCTTGTCATGCAACATGCATTAGCAAGTGGCCTCCATCCCCCTGAATCTAAGGCTGACCATCCTTCTCCCCAACCCTCAGCCCTGGCCTTGCATTATCTGACCAAATGGTACCACGATTAGCAGGGCCTTGTTACCAACACAAGCAGTCCAGCTGGTGGTGGTAGAATTCAGAATGTGGTGCCATTTGGACATGAAAGGCGAGACAGAGTGATGAGGAATGCAGGCACCTACTGGTTGTATTACCTGATCTCTGTCAGTTGGCATGAGCTGGATGATGAGCTGGAGGTGGATGTCAAAACATGCTACTGCACTCCTACTCTCTCCTTGATGACTGGGCAAGTGGGGGATGAAGTGGGAGGCATTGTACATCGGGAGATTACAGAAACGTGACATTGGTGGCTCCATTGGTTGGTAGAGCCAAGTAAATTGAGGATAAAAGAAAAACTAAAGATTGACTTTTACAATAGACTCAATCACTACTGTTAGAGTTAAAGTCTCTACTACTACCAATGCCCCTCCATACATGTGACTACAGCTGGCTGGCACATAAATCATCATCTAATCTGTTATGTAGCCTTCCAAGCGATACCACTGGTATAATGGTTAAGGATGGTGGTGCAAATGTACCTGTTGCCTGAAGTTAAGGGGTGGGAGGCGGCCCTGTCACCCTTTTCTTTTGGCAAGCATGTAGATGATGCTGCCTCATGTGGGCCCACAGAGAAGAGGTGCCCGAATTGGTACCCGGCTTCCCTTAGAAATAACTTTTCTTGCATTCATTTTTTTATTTTTCTACGTATGCATTTGGTTTGAATCAAGCCGCACATCAAATTATTAAAATGGCATTACATTCAAATAATTAGTAAACAAAATTACTCTAATACAATCATACATCAAAAAGATAATTACAATACCTTAGAACAGCTGAAGTCAATGATATTTCTCTTCCCAAAACATCCAAGAACACAAGCTACCAGATTCAATAAAAACTAGTATCATTACCAAATGATGAAAAGTAATAGAATCTTAATTCATTTAAAGCCTGACATTCAAAACAAAGATGAAAAGGCGTCTATATAAACAGCATTACGACAAAAGCGGCAAATTAGTTCCTCACGCAATAACCAAGTTCTTGCGCCCATGATCTCATACGATGGAACTTCTTAACATATGACTGAATATCAAACGGTTTGGGAAAATACTTCACATATTCTTGGAAAAGGTAATTTTTTTAATGCAAAAGATTAGCTTACAAATCCCAAAGTAAGACCTTTGTTTTAAACAAGTTAAACACTTAGTAATAAAAACATGAAGAGGTAAACTCAATTAATTTGAATTCATTTACGCCATTTATGTACTCCACCAATAAATTACCAACACATTTTTGGGCATTCATAGCAGGTGGCAAGAGGAGCTTGTTGCTTTTCTGCAGTAAAACCACTCCACCCTTCTTATTTTTTTGGGAGTGCTAAGACGAACCCGTACGTACCTCTCCTATTTTGGGGTGTGCATTGTGTATTTTTGTAGGGGATACTGTGTGGGAGCTGTGGACTGAGGAATCGGTGCAGTTCATGTGAATGACTGCAAAGTTACCAGCATGTGTTTTTTCAGACTGTTTTAGAAAATACTGTATACTGGCGCAGGGGGAGTGTCTGAAGTTTGCTGCCTGTATACAGTACTTAGACTTGACAATTGCACTGGCTTGTCAATGCTTGTACTCTTATCTTCTTTCTGCTGGTCTCACTTGCCATCTGTGGTATAATCAAAGTGGTAGGGAGGAATCACGTCTTGTTTATCATCTGTGGATTTCTCTCCTGCTCAGGCATTGTCATGTCTTCTCCCTCTTGCACCTCAGTTGGTGGCAATTCAACGTCCTGCTTTTCCTCCTCCAACATTCCATCCTCTAGCACCTGATGCAAGTACAAAAGTGCTGCATACACATTTGCATTTCTTCTGGATGCACCAGATTCATTTTAGATAAATGCCCATGTTGTTTGCATAGGAAGATATATGCGACTACTGATTGACTGGTGCGGCCGGCAGAGTGACTGACGTACTAGCTTGGCTTTACCAGTGCAAAAAGATGCTGTGGTGTCAGGTGAAAACACCCAAAAGATACATTCCTCCTACAATGCTTACCCCAACACCAACCCCACATGTGTGCTCCTGTAGTTTCAAACATGTTAAATTCATTCTCTGCTTCCCTACAATAAAGGCTTGTGGGGTTCTCAGTGCTTTGGCATTCTCTACAATATTCACATGGGTTTCTTGGCACATTGACCTTCCCCTTTGCCTACGAAATTCACTTGGGCTCTCAGTGCTTTGGTAGTCTATACCTAGTAAATGTATGTGGGGTTCACTGATTTGCGATACTTCTAAACCTAGCAAATGTGTTCTCAGTGATTTAGCCTTCTCCTAATCCCTACAACATGCCCTTGGGGTTCTCAGTGCTTTGGCCTTTCCTATGCCTACTAAGTGCACATAGGCCTCTTTGTGATTTGGTCTTCACCTCATGATGCTTTAATGTTTTAAAAACCACACAGACAGGACCAATTTATTTATCAAGTTATTCCTCTAGTCTGAGTCCCTATGTCTTCTTTTTTGCCCTACCTCAGGGAGGGAACTTGCCCTAGGGTTCCGCTAATGTTCCGCCACTCAAGGGGAAGCTAAAGACAACAGGAATCTTACCCTATACTCGCTCACTACTATCCTGCAGCTAAAAAGTTATACACTTCATCAAGGTCGATCATCTGCTTTATTGTCATCGCCTTGGATCTGTGTGTCTCATTTCTCTAAAGTCCTTGATATATAAGATCAAAGAAATTCTAAAAAACAGAGACAGCTGTAATTCCTTTATGGCTAAATATACTAAAAAATGATGCTATGTCTAAACCGCGTCCACAAATCTATTCTCGTGGATCACAGGGTTTAGGTCATCACTCCTGAACCTTTAGTCAACCGGTTTCAGCGGTATCTCATCAATTCCAAAACATGATCCCTTTCAGATGACAAGAATCGAACTGACAATTAATGAGAAAAATCTATTTAAAACAACATTTTGCAAACAGCACGTATGAAGGGGCCCAGGACATTACCAATTTGCATAACAAATCATCCTTTTATCCACCGCCAGATGCAGTCCCAGCAGAATCAATAACGTTTGAAAAACTGATGCTCAAGAAATTGGTTGAGATTGAGAAAGAAGAAAGAAAAGATTTTTCCAAAATGAACAGAGCAGAAACAACAGTACTTCTGCAAAATAATGATGGGCTAATTATCAAGCCCGCAGATAAAGGTGGGGCCATAGTCCTTATGAACACTAAGGACTATCAGAAAATGGTTAACACCCTGATAAAAGACAGAAACACCTACCAGAGATTGGGCGGTGATCCGACTGAGAAGTTGAGAAACCTCATCAACCCCATCATTGAAGAAGCCAAGATAGAAGGTTATATCAGTCAGAAAGAGGCGGATTTTCTCTGTCCAAAACATCCGAGATGCCTGGCATTTTACTCCCTTCCCAAAATTCATAAGGGGATTACTCCCTCACCGGGATGCCACATCGTGTCAGGGATAGGGTCCATATTGGAACCCCTGTCCCAGTTCGTGGACTTCTTTTTAAAAGATGAAATACCACAAATTAAATCGTACACAAAAGACACTACGGCAGTGCTGTTACATTTGGATAACATCATCTTGGAAAGTGAGGACATCTTCATTGTAACAATGGATAACAAATCCCTCTACTCAAAGATACCCCAGATGGAAACCTTGAAAGGTATAGAAAGTCTGCTCCTTAAGAAACCACAACCAACAGCAATGCCTTCTCCGTTCATAATGCAACTTGCAGAAATTGTGCTAACGAAGAACTACTTCCTAGTAGAAGAAAGCTATTATGAGCAGATATCGGGCACAGCAATGGGGGCCACTTTTGCCCCAACATTGGCAAACTTATATGTGCAGATTTTGAGGAAAGGCATATATATCAGGAAACAAACTCTTTTTCAAGGAACATTTTGAGTTGGCGTCACTACATCGACGATATCCTCATGTTGTTCCAAGGCACTGAAACAACGCTCGCAGAATTTATTGCTTGGCTAAATGACTTAAATCCATTCCTAAGATTCACCCATGAAGCTAGTAAAAAAGAAGCTACCTTTCTAGATTTAAGGATCAGTAGAAATGGACCAAGTCTAGAAACCACTGTATACCAAAAGAGCACAGATAGAAATTTGCTTCTGGAATATAATAGTTTCCATCAAAAGTCATTGAAAGAGAATCTACCGTTTGGGCAATTCTTGCGTTATCGAAGCAACTGCACAACGAGGTCTGAATTTGACACACAAGCAGAAAGACTCACAGCGAATCTAAGAGATAGGAACTATCCGGGAAAAAAAACATCAAGCATGCCCGTAAGAGGGCAAGGAATATCCAGAGGAAAATCACATTGATGCAGCATGGAAGAAAGAACCGGGAAGAAAATATAATAACGGTGGTATTTAGTCATTCACCTGTTTTGAACTGACTTAAAAAAAAAAAGATAAAGAAAGCCTGGTATATACTCAATACAGGAGAAAACACTCTGAAAATTGCCTTATTCGTGATCAAAAGAAGGAGGAACATTAGGGATGGTCTGGTACATACCTACAAGGAAAAGACAAAGAAATCAGGAGAACAATCGAGATTATGGAATACACCAACAGCCACTGGACATACACCATGTGGCAACTGCACAGTCTGCCAATACACTAGACGTACTACGTCTATAGCCATAGGTTGGCAAAAACCATGGGAACAGAGATCACTGACAAATTGTAACACCACTAATGTAGTGTATCTCATCCATTGCCCATGTGCTAAAAGATATATTGGTATGACAACAAGAGCGGTAAAAACGCAAATTTGTGAACACAGGTCCAACATAAGAACTAAATGGATCACAGCCCCGCTAGTTGAACATTTCATTCAACATAACCATTCAGAAAATTATCTGACATGGACAGTCCTGGAGAAAGTAATGGTGCCTAAGAGAGGTGGAAACTTAGCAGCATTGCTATTAAGACGAGAACAAATGTGGATTTTCAGATTGATAAGTCACAAGGAAGGTCTAAATTAAGAGATCTGCTGGCAAGCCTTAGCAGTCTTATAAATTGGGAAACCTTATGAGTCACAATTGACTAGGGGCTAAGTAGACATCACGGCAGCTCTTCAAATTCTAGAAAAACAATGTGAAAATAAAAAATCTCCAAGTAGTCTGTGGCTATGAGTAAGAAGCCCCTCTACAAAATGAGAGAGCCCTAGAATCTTACTGTGTTGGCCATTAAAGAACAAGAATAGGCATCTGCATAAGATACCACAGATAGAGGTTCATGTGTATGAACCGACTTGTGTGAGCTAATTGTCGGGATGAGAGATAATGGACCATGCGAAACCAGTTGTCCTACTCCCTGTTTAGGCAAGGATTGGAAGCGGACCGATTACAACCAGTTGTTTTCTAACACCCTATGGTTTTGCATAGATCAGAACTATCAGAAATAACAAGATTAGGGAATAGGAGACACATATAAAGCAGCCAAAAAGGCGAATAGAACTGTGTGAGTTCTAAATCCTGAAAAACCACATATCCCATCATCCTTTGGGACCCTGGTAGTTCAGGCAAAGACTCTAAAATACGCCGATCTTTACTAGTTGTTACCAATTTGTATATATTCAACATCCGTAAGATGGAATACAAGTAGGTACCCGCTATTGGAAAGCATATTGAACAAGTAGTGGGAGAAAAGAACGGTGTGTACTCGACAAGAACAACTGATCATGTAAAACCACAATTCCCATCGACCTTGGAACATTTGTAGTACAGTGAAGAAGCATAGGGATAAGGCATCTTGTATTTAAATAAAACCCACCCCTACATGAGAAAGAACGAGGAAACACGAGAATACTGGAAACATTGAACTATGACGCATTTGAACCCGATCATGTGACCGAGGCAAATATTAATACTGGCTGTCCCAAAGTGGCGACCGCATCACAGACAGCGGAGCGGCACATGAAAGTGGACAGCCAGGTAAGGAATTTTTGGAATATGAGGCATCTAACCACGATTGGGATATGCAAAAACGGAAGTCGGCCCGCGCACCTTGCATAGTGAATTATGTACACGGAGCGCGGTCTCGACCTATAGACCAGGAAATGCAGAGTTGGAAAGTAATGCGCCTTTTCCGTTCTTATAGAGGCCAACATCGTGAGAATAAGAAAGGCAGCAGACTGTGAACCCACCACTCCAGGAACACAGAGTATCTGAAGAGCAGTGACCAGACATTCTGGAATACACAGGTAACAACATGGAGAGCTAGTATAGTACTAGCACTAAGATTGGATAGAACATATCATACAATAGTTAACCAGTAGACATGTATGATTGTATTCTAGATGCCTGTGAGAATACATGAATTGGAATCATACAAAAATGACGACCTGGGAACTGCGACGGACGAAAATGCCGACTTTTTTTTTTTTTTTTAACCCCTCCCTTACACCATATGTGGGGGGGTTTAGGGTATGATATTAATATGGGGGGGATGCGGGAGGGTTCCCCCCCCACATATATATGTGGTGTAAAGGGTTAAAAAAAGAAAATGTCTGAATTTTCGGCCGTCACAGTGATCACATAGATCCCATGAATAACGGTTTGGAATATGTATCTACACAAAGGATAGATCCACACGATAAGAGAAGAAAGGTGAGAGATACTCCCCTTTCTTTTATCATGGTAAACTAAAGAGAGAGTATTTCATATAAGAGACTGATGGTACCCTTTCTCTATCTCCCCCTATAGGGCACCTGACCAGGAAGCCACGGCCAGCACAAATTCAGGAAACCATCCACAATTCATCAATGTGGACACACAGGACAAGAATGCATATGAGTCCTGGTTTTTCTTCGCTGTTCTGCTGATGATTATAATATATAGAAGTCAGTGTATGTCCTGAAGAAAGCGGGAATTGATGAGATACCGCTGAAACCGGTTGACTAAAGGTTCAGGAGTGATGACCTAAACCCTGTGATCCATGAGAAGAGATTTGTGGACGCGGTTTAGACATAGCATCATGTTTTAGTATAGATAGCCATAAAGGAATTACAGCTGTCTCTGTTTTTTAGAATTTCTTTGATCTTGTATATCAAGGACTTAAGAGAAATAAGACACACAGATCCAAGGAGAAGATAATAAAGCAGACCTTGATGAAGTGTGCAACTTTTTGGCTGCAGGAAAGTAGTTAGTGAGGATAGGGCAAGGTCCCTGTTGTCTTTAGCCTCCCCTTGATAGGCGGAACATCAGTGTAAGCCTAGGGCAAGTTCCCTCCCTGAGGTAGGGCCAAAAAGAGGACACAGGGACATCTAGTCAGTTACAGGGACTCAGACTACAGGAATAACTTGTTAAATAAATTGGTTCTGTCTATATGTGTTAAAGACAGTTGGGCAAAGACAGGATGGTATAGCCTTAGACTCCAAGTTGTATATATATGCTTTAATGTTTTAGTCTGATCCACCTAGAAAATGCATGTACATTTCTGTGGGCGCCTAGTAATTGCAAATGTGATTCTGAATGCTGTGGCCTTCTTCTATGCCTAAAAAATACACATGGGCTGTGCTGCCCCTCCACCGACAATTTGCATTCCCACACACCCAGAAATGATGTACCCCAAACCAACAGTCCTCCCCAAAACGAATTCCGATCTAATTTTATAAAACTCCCTAGTATCGATATGATTGTACTCTAACCCACATTAGCCATACTTCGGGCCCCTTCCTAATAATCACCAGATCTAAGAAAAGGCCACATTTTCTAAATATTGAGAAGGTTAATATGAGCAGCAGTGGTTGTGATGAATTGTTGCAGTCGTAGGTCTCTATGAAAGCTGCCCCCAAGACTTGTGTGAGGGGGCAAGAAGGTCAAGCGGGAAGAAGGGAGGAGGAACAGCATCGTAAGCCGGGAGAATGATGATTTCCGTTTTTGAAGAGTTCAGCATGAGGCAGCAGAACACCATCCAGTGATACAGTTTGTAATCTGTTCCGAGGTGGCTGGGGTGAAGGAGAAGAATATTTCAGTGTCCACAGCAAAAAGGTGATTGTGAATGCCAAAGGATGAGAAGTCTTTCTAGAGTAGAGGTATAGAGGGTGAAGAGCAGAAGTCCATGGACTGATTCTTTTAAAGGGGGAGCGGTTGACATGGCGAGGAGTAGGCTCAGAGGTTTGCAAGTTCCAGGAGATTTTAAAGGATTGACCTTCCTGGTAGATGGTGATCCAGGCAAGAGTAGATTTGCGTAACACAAGATCTTGGAGAGTGAGGTATAGAGAGGAGTGGTCGGCAGTGTCAAAAGTGCCAGAAAGGTCCAAAAAGATTAATATAGTAGAGTTTGGAGTGGTGGCATTAGAGAGAATGTTGGCGATGAGCACAAGTGCAGTATCAGTGGAGTGTTTACTACGGAAGCCAGATTGAAGTGGATCTCCAAGTCCATTATCCTCAAGGTACTTAGTAAACCGGTTGAACACCACTCACTCAAGGACCTTTGAGTAAAACTGTGTGCCTTACTCACCGAGTGGTGTAGAAAACAGGCCCTAGATACCTACAAGAAAAGATCACCCTTTACGTCCCTGCACTCTAAGGTCTAGCATGGTCCTCCTCCTATGAATCCCTGCCTCCAACTCCGCCAGGATCAGAGAATCCGCCTACTCAACCCTGGCACCAACAATGTGGAACTCGTTACGTCTTCCCATTCGACATATCCAAGATTATATGGCCTTCCGAAAAGCATTCAAAACCTGGCTCTTACCCTAAAATGGTACGCGTGTAGCCCCCTTGATACTGGGCCTCTCCAGAACCAATTCTCTGCCCATTTAGACATATCCAAGATTACACAGCCTTCCGGAAAGCAGCCTAACCTGGCATGCACCTCGCTGTCAGCTCAGATGATGTCAATCTGTAACTGTCTAGAAGTATCTCCCAGAATGCCTTAACTAAAATATTATCACTGGGCCCAGATGGCTTAAATCCTATGGTCTGTTGCTACGTCTGAGCCGTGTTCCTTGATGGGCCTTGTTGCCAGCCCACACTTGGCATGCTCTATGATCAAATGTCGATAATGATAGTCGTCTGAAATTAAATTGCCCTGAAGCCTGGATCACAAGCAGGATTTATGGTCCATAGATATGATTGGGCATGCCCTTGCCCCACCAGGTTGGCATCTAAAAGATACAGTAATACTCACAAGCCAAGCATAAGCAATTTGCTTGCCCAAGCAGTCTCAAGGATGCCCAGTAACCAGTAATCCCCTGGCACATAAAAGGATTAGAACTTGCCAACCCAGCACCTAGACTACTGTTGGGCTGATAAGGATGCGGCCGGGCCTGGCAAACAATGCTAGCCCCTCAATAACCAGGAGAGTTCCAGGAGGTGCTTCCTTAATGCTGCTGAGCCATACTTTAGGTATCTCCATACTGTTGTTGAGTTTGATTCTGGATGTTCACCCATATTGATGCTGTGTGATCAGTTCCTGAATGTTTCCCCTATTACCACTATGTCTCAAGTTTAGGGGTTTCCGCGCCTATACTAAAAAACCTATTGGCAATCCTTACCACTAATTTACAAATAATGTGGCGTAATGTTCATGAAAAAGAAAGAAGTGTTCACAAAATGATATGTCAGGATGCCGGCCTCCCTTGCCCACGTTTTCAGCACGGCCCAAGGCGGATCACTCGAGCAAAGCACACACTCTGGCTTCTGTGGCACAAGGATGCAGTTCAGTTTTCACAGTACAAGACCTTCTGTGTGTAAACCTCTTTACTTCTTGCAAATCTTTTGACTCAGAGGGTATGCTTCACAAAGCAATAAGGAAATGTTCTTTCGCCTTCAGTATTTCGCATGTACACAGTTTGGGGGTTCACCCTGGATCCCCCTCAGCCGGGCTCAGATCCCTTCAAAGCAAAAGATTAACTCAAAAGTTCCAAGTTGAATCCCCCTCTGTCGGGTTCAGATCCTTTCAAAGCTAAAGTTTAACTCAAAAGTTCCAGGTTGGATCCTCCTCTGCCGGGCTCAGATCCCTCTCAATTAGTCTCCCTCAGCCGGGCTCAGAACACTTGCAATGTACTTGAAACTATCAAGACTGTCGAATGTGCACGCGGTTTAGCTTGACCCGTTGCATGACCACTTCGATCTCAATCTTCCTTTTCTTACACTCAGCATCAGTTAGATAGCAAACAGAGACTTTCGAATTAGTGCCCACGTGGTGCCAGACCACTCTGTATATATTATCTTGGCTTGACCTCCCAAAGTCTGATTACTCTTGCTAGTTTCCAATTGTATTTGCGTCGCAATTGCCAACGCCTTTCACACTGTTATCTTTATACAAAGTTGCCGTTTACAACCTTGATTCAAAACACAAGCTGGTTCAGTATCAGTTTCTCTGACTCATCAGCTGTGCTGTCTTTTCTGATGCTGCTTTGTTTTAGGAGCCAAGGACAGTACCACGGCGGCAATCGCTCCTCCCCACCTGGGTTATCAATGCGAGAGAGCCCCGGGCACTTCTGACACACTGCACAGGTTTGCTCAGCCTTCGTTCCTGGTCTTCGGTTTCTTACGTTCCAAGGTTCACGAAAGTAACGGTCGTTAGAGTCCAAGGGTACCTCCCTCTTTGTGACCCTTTCTGGTCTCGCCGTCTTTCTCCTTGTATTAAACTGCCATCTTGGAACTGCTGTTGCCTCGTGTGTTATGCATTGCTCAGAGTGTGCTTGCATGCTCTGCCTTTTATCCGTGTGGGGAAGTGTTATGGAAGTCGGGTGTGTGTAATGATCTGTAATTATCTGACCTTGCCTGACCATGATGTGGCGACATGCCGGTTCTGGTGTTAGTCCATTGTCGCTCACAGTGGGCTGTCCATGAGAAATTGTGGTGTCGGTAAAGTAGGAAGGGGTTGAGTTCACAGGAATCCTATCTGGTAGCATCGGGAAACAGTGTTACAGGGAAGGGGATACCGCGTCTCACCCTCTGGTGTCCCACTTCCACTCCCCAAAGACCCCTCATCCAGGTGATCCTCCTGCACTGGACAACCCCCAGGAACTGGATCCAAAAGCGATGGCCATGCCCTGGCCACTTGGATGACCGATCCCCGTGGACTAGCAGGTGAGACACCTTCAGGTTTCTCACAGCGGCAACCCATGACGAATTCAGCCTAGCTGCGTACATATTGCTTGGTCTCATACAACACTAACCAGGGATCAAGTCCTAAAAATTCAAGTGGGGGAACTTATCAACAAATACAATGGGATATGACGTCACCAGAAATTAACATATCAAGGTGAAATATGCACATTTCATTAACTTGGCTTTGCATAACCACCCAAATTGCAAAGGACGAATGGCATTTGCCTTTTATAAAATCAACACACACACAAAACCAAGAGAGGATATTTTCTTCTAACAGTGTTTTTGAAAAAGTTAAAAGGTGTGCATGTTTTAAACTCCAAGAACCAATACAAATGTTTTCCCTGTAACTTGCTGCACGGAAATGGGACATTTCACCTCTAGTTGTTTATTTTTCATCAGGTTACATAGTGCAGTGGTGAAGTGTCTAGCCTGCAAACCTGACGACTGCGCTTCGATCTCGGCTTTAATTCATAAATTCAAAGAGGGCATTCACTGTTTCACATTTTAGCTGGGGGACATTTTAGCTGGGGGACTGAGTCCATCCAAATGCAACTACTGACTTCTGCCCGGCCTAGCTGCACACATAGTGAGTGCACACTGGCACTTATTACATTTTCCACTGACCTGGGCTATGGTCCACGAGAGTGTTCAACCCACAGCGCTTTGAGATCATACCAATTGTAACAGGCGCTATACAAATGCTCAATAACATAACATAACTTCAAATGCCAACCATTGACTGTCCCGAGTTTCTACTTACCTGGATTTCTATCGATGAGAGATCAACCCCAGCAGATCCTTATATCTCAAACCTCTGGAAAAACCTGTGAAGGTCGACCTGGTCGAACCCTGGAAATTCTACAGGTTTGAGTTTTACACAAACCGTCCAACCCATGCTTACTGGTATTTGTGAGGATTCTTGATATTTTTCCCCAATAGTGTTTACAACTTCTTCAAAGACATATATCATATCAAAAAATGACTTGTATAATTGCTAAAAACCCTGTCAGCGGAAACTAAACCTTAACTGCTGGGTGATTTGACTGTGTTTTTTGTTAGAAATGAGTATCATGATGGATAAGGCAGGTAATTGCACATGACGTGATTATGTATTTTCTTTTTAGAAGTGTGCCTGTTAAGAAGGAGGAAGCAAAGATGTATAGGGGGCGGGGGTCAAAATTGTGTTCTCAGTTTTTACTCTGCTTTCTGCTTTGCATTGTGGCAAAGTCGGATGTCCTGTTTGTGCAGCTTTAATGTACATAGATGACTTTGGAAATAACATAGCACAGCTCCCCGAGGCTATTTTGTAAATATGCAATTACTGTTCGTCAAGCTAAAATTGAGGAAATGTAGGCTCCCCCAGTTTCTACATAGTAAACCACTGACTGTTGGGCCCTATAGTGCCCTGTGGAATCTTGAGTTGTGGGATGTCCTGTGGAGGGGTCCAGATATCTATGCTTATCCCACTGCCATTTAATGGGCTGGAAGACCAACACAGAGCAAAACTTCAGCGGGAGGAGAGAGTCGAAATGGGGGATCCATTGTGCCACAGAATATAGTACTGGTGCAGAGGTCTTGCCGGGATTCTGATGTGTGCACCCAGGCATGCTGATGCTGCCACTTACTCTCGGGCAGTGCTCTTCAAACCTTTTAGGCCTGTGCCGCCCCGTGCAACATATGGGCAGGCCGGGCCCCCAAAAATGCCAACTGGACAGTAAGTCTAAATGGCTATGAACGATTGCGCGCCGTCACTACACCCTACTCCCAGTATAGTTCCTGGGCTCCCCACTTGCTCCCATCAAAGTCTCTGTGCTCCTTCATCCCACTCCTACCCATTCCCTGGGCTCTCCCCACCCCACCACAGACCCTGGCCTCTCCCCACCCTGCTCCCACCACTATCCCATGGCTCCAACCCATCCTGCTCCCACAACAGTCCCTGGGCCCCCTACCCTGCTCCCAGCACAGCCACAGCCCCAGTCCCAGGGCCAGTGGCGGCTGGTGAATTGTTTAAGTGGAGGGGCATAAATATTGGCCCCAGATATGCCAAAGAGACCAAGCATAGCGAGGGAGCCCGAACCAATCAAGGGTGGCTCAGGTGTTTGCCCACTGTGAAATTCTTTTAAATAATGTGTTAAAATGTTGCATTTTAGAACATACTTTTAACAAAATTGGGTAAAAAGCCAAACAGTTTGCAATTGGTGCTGGTGGGGCCATGGGGCAGGCATGGTACTTTTTACTGGGAATCGATGATAGATGTCCAGTAAAAAGATACCATCCCTGTCCTCTGGGCCCCACAGTGCCTAACACAATCAACATGAATATGTGTGTATTCAAGGCGCTGGGGGAGTCCAGGTGGAAACATGGTATTTTTGATTGAACATCTATGATGGATGTCCAGTAATAAAAATACCATCCCTGTCCCCTGGGCTCCACAGCACCTCAGAAGGAGAGCTGATTTGGGGAGGTGGGTAGGGGGAGTGTGCAACAAAGGCATTTTTAAAATGCCTCTGTTGTACAACCCTCCTCTCCCTCTTACCCCACTTGCCAAAATCAGCTCAACGGACCAAAACAAACACTCACACACACATTCACACAGCAATCACTCTATCATTCACACAAACACCCATCACTCATAAAACAAGCATACACACATCCATACACATATTTAAACAAAAAATAAATGAACATAAAATTACCTTCTGCCCCGGTCCTGAGGTTTTCTCCCCAGCGCTGCAGCTCCTGCATCATGAACAGGAATCGGGAAGCAAGAGCTTCCTGGTTCCTGCATATGCGTGCAGGGGCCTGCGCATGGGTGCTGAAATGCCCCGCTCCAGGCTGCTCTGTCCGTATGTGCAAGGAGGCGCTGGAGCTCCCCCTCGCATATACAGACATGCAGCTCCCCAGCCAGCATTTCCAATGAGCTATGCAAGGCTGGCGAAGCAAAACGCCCCCAGCCTTGCATGGCTCAGTGAGCATGTGCGGCTGGGGAACTGAACTGTCAAAGGGAAACAGTGTTTTCCTTCGACAGTTCAGACAGCGCAGGAGCACTCCGTTAGCTGAAAAAAGCAGCTGAGGGAGTGCTCAGTGTTTCACTGGGCTGGCTCCTCAACTCCTCCATAATGGGTGAGGGGGCCGCTGGGTCGATGCCCCATCGCACATTATGGATGAGCCACCAGGCGGACTGACTGTAGCACTATGCAGCTAGTAGTTTTGACCATTGTTGCTGAATAAATATTCTTTAAATATCATAATTTGCTTACAATTTAACAAAAAACACCCCCTTGGGTACTAGTCAAACAGTCTGCCACTAAAGGAATGAATCCATTTTCAACGGTGGGCCACATTTTCATTGGTGCCCGAGACAGTTGTATGCTCCAATCCGACCCTGTGAGCCGCCCTTTCCCATTTCCTCCATTTTAAAAAAAACAGTTCTTTTTTGTGTTAATTTTCAGGCTGGGGTCTCGCCCCTCCTCCCGCTCCCCCACTCCCTTCCTCCCTCCCGGGAATGTGGCCATGCCTTGTGGGGGGGCACCCCACAGTCTGAGGAGTCTAGAGGGTGGTGAGGGCTAGAAGTAGTCTGGGGACTGTAGGTGTTAGCGAGGGTCGCATTTGGAGTCTAGCTGCAGGTACCAGATGTTCCCTGACCAGCTGTCAACTTTCACCAAGCGAAGGTGGACTCAACCCGCGGATGGATGAGCAGTGACGGCTTCCCATGTACCCGTGAGCATTACTGAGCTTCCCGTGCAGGTTGAAGCTGCTGAGTTTTGCAGCAAGCTGGCTCTGCTTGTTTCTACCTGTTAATTGTGCCCTTTTGGCACTCCTTTTTTCTGCCCATTCCCTGTGCCAGTGTGACATTGCCGGCTCCCGCTTGCTTGCTGGGGTGTATGACAAATGCTGTTTTTGACATGTTCTCCTTGGCAACCATGTGAAGCCTGCTCCTATCCATTCGCTGTGGAGCAGGACACTGCCCCTTTCAGCTAGTGTCCCGTATCTTGCTTCTACCAGTTTCCTGCGGGTCATTGCATCATTCTGCCAGTTTCCCCACCCTGGTGTTTGGTACTGGCAGGGCGCGGCATGCTTCTGCCTGTTTCCTGAGTCCATCTGACTATACTCTATCTTTGTGTCCTTTCACGCCTCTGTATTGCCCGTTTCTATCTGCTTCTAGTTAGCCATGTGCTTCACAGGTATCCTCACCATCTGTGCATGCATTCTGCCTTCAGCTTCATGTGCAGCCCTGATTGGTAACCTCAATCCCTGGTGCCTGCCTTTCATTGCACTTTCTGCATTCTCTTGAATATGTCTACTTATCTGTATGCCTGATCTCTCTATTGCTTTGGAGTTGGTGAATGTATACCAGTGTGGTAGTGTAGCTACACTTGATCAGGCCTTGCTGTTTCCTCTGCTGGCAGAGTTGACACTGTGCAAGTGTTGTCAACCGTTTGTATTCGCTTGAAGTGTTGTTATATTTACAGCAAAGGAGTAATCCGGTTGGTGCCTGTGTAGTGTCATCTTCTAGCACTGAAGAACTCGAGCAGTAGTACTTTCCAAGGGCACATTGCTTTCCAATCTAGTTGCTAGAGTGACTCAAAGCATATCCCTGGGATTGTCTATCTTTGGTCGAAATGAGAGCAAAAATACAACCAGGAATGAGGGTGGTAAATATGCTATGAACCAGTTGCAGTAATAGTTGTGAAATTGTGTGTGAAGACATGTAGGTTGGACACTATTCCACAGTCAAATATTCTGGGATGGGTAGACGTGGGTGGGGGTTGATTGCCATGAGTGAATTGGGCTCGTCTAAAGAAGATATTACAAGGTAACTAACATAGGACTAGTGAATCCTGAACGGGAGGCTTGACCGGAGTGTAGTCTCTATTGAACCCTGAATGGGAGACTGAAACTGCATTTTATTCCAAGGGAATTTTGAAAGTACTATGAACCCCAAAATTGCACTGATACCCGAAAGCAATGTGGACCCGTAAAGTGCTGCGAACCCAGAAAGCAATGTGAATCGGAAAGACTGAGAATCCTGACAGGGAACACAGGGGGGTGAAAGACAAGCCTTTGAAGGAATGGGAATCCTGATAAGGTTAGAGAGGTAAAATCCCCCACTTGAACCCCAAAACTGCTGTTCATCTGAAAGACTGGGGATCCTGACAAGGAGTACAGAGGTTGAAAGACACATTTTTGGGAGAAGGTGAATCTGGGAGGAAACCAAGTATTCAATATCCATGAGCAAAGAAAACCTCTGCTTTTCCTGCTCCATGCGTCTATGTCGTTGACGCACCACAGGTGGCTTGCATCATTTTCTCCACCGCTCCTTGCCTTCCACCGTATATTGATGCCCTTTAGTGAATTAATGTGATGAGACCCTGGTTAAAAACCATTTGTGTTTATGTTCTATATGATATCCCTACAACCCTGATTATGTTGAAGGGGCGGAGGGGCAACATGGGAACATATTCATTGTTATCATTCCTCCTGCCGGAAAGAAAGTGTATTCCGATTGGTCCTGGATTGGCAGTTATGGAGATGTGCTGGCAGCTGGTCAATGCTTCTAAATCAAGTTTAGGAATAGAGATGCTGCCATAAACTTAGTAATGGTAGTTTGATTACTCACTGAGAGCTCTGGATTTTGGCTTTTCTGTTTGATCACACATCACCTGCAAAATGGCCTGAATTGGATACAACGCTATGGCAAACCAAGCTCCAATACACAACATCACCAGACTACAGTTTAAGAGACGCAGAAAGGAAAGAACAAGGGAACATGCCTTCTTCGGCGCACTCAGACTCAGGAGCGGCACACCAAAGAAAATCACAATGCCACATCTCTCCTCGCCTCTGGAAGGCACAGAAGACACAGATCTGCAAGGAACACCTCGTCGCCCATTGACCCCCATTATAGCACTTCTCCCATTCCTCAGCTCTCCTTCTCTCTCTGCATTCTCCCATTTATTTTTGTATAGAGCGCCTTTGCTTTCTCGCTAGGTTCACGATGTATAACCCTCTGCATACATATACTGATAGTTTCCAGGATTAGCACATAGGCTGATATGGACTGGTGTCTTTTCTTGTATTTGTTTTATTTATTTGCATTTGTTAAGCGCACTTCATCGAGGCACTGTTACAGAGGAAACACAGATTAAGATTAGGTTTTTTTCTTTGTCTTAGTTACGTATTTATAACGCGCTTAAACACTCGGAGGTTTCTAAGCGCGGACCCGGGGATCGAACCTGTCGCTGCCGTTGTGCTATCCTCCCGGGACGATTTGTATATAGCGCTTTACACCAAGGCACTGTACATCCAAAGCGCTGTACATGTTCTTAGAAATATTTAAATGCTGTGCTTGTGATTGTAATGTTTATGAATAATATTAATTGCTCAACTGTATGAATGTATGTCCCACTGACATTTAAGTTGCCAAATGCCCCGGGCATGATATGGGAAATCTAGCAACCGGTAGCTCTTAATTTTCTTCTGAAATTTGAAATCAGAGTATGCCACTGAAAATGATAAAAAGGCCAAGGTCACTGTGCCTGGAGCCAAAAACATGGAGTAAGTCCCACTATGAACATAATAGAAGTGGATTTTTTGCTGTGTTGACCCTGATTATGAATCACTTTTTAAATTACATTTTTTTGATATCTTGTTTCATGCCGGAGTTCAGCCTGTAAGCGCGGGACCGGGTATTGAACACATGCTTATCTGCATTGTCTTCTTTCCAAAGTGCGTTGACCCTGAACTATCCACCCGATCACTTCAATGTATCTTCATGCCGCATATTAGAGTAATTTGGAGATCCAAAGAGCACTATGGCAGGATCAGTGAAGGAGCATATTTCTCCACAAGATGCGTTGAGTTGATTGTCATCCAATTTGCAATATTGGGGTATCTAAAGGCTTTGATGGAAGAACCACTGGCTGCCCTGCGTGAGACCTATTGAAGCCCGTGTGGCGAATCACAATGCTCCTGCTGGCTTGAAACACACGCCTACTTAAGAGGCCTAACAAGAAATTACAGTTTTGAAACTTACAGCTTTGCTCTCCATTTAATAAACTCGTTTTCAGGGAGTAATGTGACATGAT
This sequence comes from Ambystoma mexicanum, assembly GCF_040938575.1. Classification (NCBI taxonomy): domain Eukaryota; kingdom Metazoa; phylum Chordata; class Amphibia; order Caudata; family Ambystomatidae; genus Ambystoma; species Ambystoma mexicanum. Next base: position 892,109,354 of record NC_090930.1, read on the forward strand.
TTTATTGGTTTTGTGTGCCTGCAGGGCGTTCGTAACTGCTATGGACGTAATTTTCTCTTTTGCGTCCGCCCCTTTGAAGAGATTGGTTAAGGGAATGGCAGATATACACCTTTAATGTTATCTTTTAGATAAAATTTGTATTGTCTCTATTTGTATGAATCAAGCGAAAGTTTAGAGTGAAGGAGTGTTGGTTTGTTGGAGTCCACCCATATTACTCTAGTTTGATTCATTTCCCAAATTCACTGTTTCAATGAGTTTCTGCGTGTCCCGCCCTGCACTGTACAGCACCCTGTTGCAGCACACCCAGATATAAATCTGAGACATAACGTAAAATGAAGGAAGCCCATACACATGTGTGTGATGGGCCCCTAGGATTCCAGTCATCAGTATAAAGTGCTGAGGAAAACCCTGGAAATGTTGATGGACCAGCCACAGTCCTTCTCAGCCAGCCAAGGAAAAGTCATGGCTTGCTAACTATCTTGAGGACGCTGTCCCACACTGCCTCACACCTTGTTTAATAACAGTGGGACTCCCAGAAAATAATATGATATTTTAAAGGTTAGTGATGGGTGCATGAACACGTTCTGCATTCAAAACCTAGCTGGCATTAACCACTAGTTGAAAAGCGTGTTTTTAGCGTGTTTTGAGATCATTACTAGAGCATAATTTGATCAGCTAGGACTCTTCTGGACTAGGACTCTTAAGATCACTCATCATTGCCTAGGCTGGCTAGGGCCAATGGGAGCTGTAGTGGAAAACATCTGGAGATCCAGAAGTCGCAGACCTTGGATGCCGGGTAACCCAAGCACTCCAAGTCCATCTCTTCCTCGTCCCAACACTTACTCTATGAAGGATGCCTGCATCCAGACACATGCACACCATGTAACTTGTTAATGTAACTTTCTCCTTTTTTCATATTTTTTAAAAAACTTCAACTCTTCCCATTATCACAATCCCTTAATACGGGACCTCCTTCGGGGATTTTTCTATCCATACCGAAGGCAAGGCAAGACAGATTGATGTGCTATACACATGGGAGGAGTCAATGGGTCATAAGTTATGAGCGGAATAGCACTTGGAGTAAAGACAATTACCCTAGGTAATCAAGGAATTACCCATGTGCCTAATTACATATTCTATGAGGGACTACCAGGGAACTTCAATCATCATTGGGCTTAACTCAAAAAGGACCCACAAGGCCAAAGTTTTGGAAAATACGTAAACATAAAATGGCAGCAGACTCTATATTTAATAAAGAAGAATACACATTTTCAAAGATGGACCATTTTTGGGAGAGCAATTGTGAAATTTGTCCTAGACACATAAAGTACGTGTAACGTCTGATCATCAATACAGATGTGGCAATAGAGACGCTTGTGGCATCAACCGACATCCTGTAGAGCAGTGCCTTTAGTTCCTGTTCTAGGAGCAGTCATTCCCATGCTTGACTGACCTCCCATGAACAATAGGTGGAAGAATGCTTTCAGAACTAGGGCAGGATTCCACCATAGTAGCCCAACTGCACCAGCACAGAAACACAGCCGAAGGGCAGCGTCCCAATTTACTACCAAGGGTTACACAGAGTTGGGCACTGAAAACGCAAAATCCAATTTGGGGACACCAAGAGCAGCCTATGAATCCCTCACAGGTGGAGGCACACCTTATTCAAAGGAGAAGGAAGAAACCAAGAAAACAGGAATAATGATTCCCTGATTCACTTGAAATACAGAATGTACAATAGTCCGCAAGGAAGAACTCATCTGGAGAACAATAAAATGTATAAATATAGGGGTGATAAATTGCCCCCATTTTTCTAGTACAATCAGAGGAGAATGTTCCAAAAACTTAGAGTAATCGTGAACCATGAGTCAAATGATTCTGCAACGCACTGAATAAAGAAAGGCCAGTGTAACTGGAGGCTGAAGAATCCAGAAGTGTGATCCACTGGCTTGAAAGAGTGGGACAAATAAGATCCTTCAAAAAACCTTCTTGTAAAATCGAAAGGATCCAGAACAGAGAGAGGTCCAACAGAAAGCATGATCTTACACCACACTAAACCAAATGCAAAAGCGAAGGCTGTTCAAAATGCCTTCAAAATGAACTGTTTATGAGACAGCTGCACATACACTGGCATATGCAATCCCATATCGTACAGTTCGGGAGAGGAAGGGGGACTCTCCAGATCAAGGGATGAGTACATTCCTGTTCTACCAGCCTCAAGTTCACCAGCCGAAATTAGCGTCTTCTGGTCCAGAAGCAACCACCATGACTACCAAAAGGTAACTCACAGAGATCCTCATTTTAGCTGCTGAGAAGACGGGAAGGGAAATGATATTGCTTTTGGCCAAATAAGAGATAATGCATCCATCCCTGGGTAAAACTGATTGGCCATTGTTAGTAATCTCGAGTGCCATGGCATGAAGCCATGAGCTAAAATGTCCAGGCACACAAATTCTAAAAACACCAGTCATTAACAAAGCATGAAACAACTGCCATGTTACAGTGGCAAGGATCCATCTCACAGCCTAGAGCAGAGTTTCCCACTCGTCTACTGGGAGAGCATCATCCTCTTCTAGATGTACACCACATGAGGATACTGAAAGCATCACCATGGAACGGGATGGAGAAACTGAAGCAGGGAAATAGACTGCTTAGAGTATTAATTTGCCCATCCTGCTATGCATGATATGTATAACGGCACTAGGGAAAATAAAACATCATCTTCCCATGATCCCAGCAGACCCAAGAACAGGATCTTGAGCTCAGCATGATCTTGGGCTCAAACGATGGGCATAGTCCGAGGCCACACTGTCATTAGACCTCACTCTGGCTAAAGGATGGCTAAGGGTGAGCTGCACAACACCAAATACTCACAGGGTATCCATGTGAGAACCACAGGCTCTCATTTTTGCCCAAAGAAAAGGGCTTAAAGCAAATCTTTCAAAAGAGATAAACTATACCCCTAAATGTATCATGTTTACCATAGATGTGAAGAGTCTCTACATTTCGATGCCCAATGATTTGGGGTTGGAAGCAGTTGAGTGGTTTCTGCTCAATGAGGAACAGATAAGAGCTTCCAAAGAATGTATACTTGTGTTATTGGAATTTATTGCAGAGAACTCTTATTTTCATTTCAAGGGCACATTTCATCTACAGGTTTCAGGCACCTCCATGAGTGCTACTATGGCACCAACTTATGCTAATTGCTTTACACATAAATTTGAACGCAACCATGTTCTAGACCACCCGGTCTGGTGCAATTATCTGGAATTCTGGGTTAGATTTATCGATGATATCTTTGGTGTGTGGATAGTTCCTGAGGAAAGTCTAAAAGGGATTTTGACATATTTGAACACCATTGATGAACGCATACAGTTCACTAGTGAGGTATCTAGCAACCGCATACACTTTCTAGATATGGAAATGACTGTACAAAATGACAGATACCAGATCATCATCTACCGTAATAAAACAGGAATAATTTGCTACACCAGTTGATTTTTCATCAACCCTGCTTAATCAGAAATCGTCCCTTCTGCCAGATGCTAAGGGCAAGAAGAAGTGTCAGTGATCCCACTGAATATGAGAAACAAATTGAACAAAGGGGACAGAAATGTATAGCCAGAGGTTATAAACCTGAGGTCATTCATTTATCCAAAGAACTGGTAGCCCAGACTACACGGGTGGAGGAGCTCACAAGAGTCCTTAAAGACAAGAGACCTCCACCATTAGTGTATGTGTCTAAGTACTCTATTCAAAGTAGGCAAATTAAATCCATTGCCCAAAAGAACTGGAGGACCCTGACATGCGACAGCAGGCTTGAACACCTGTTCCAGCACTGCCCACATTTGCGTACAAAAGAAGTGCTAATTTCAAAGATCGACTGGTGCAGACCAGCACGTGAAGGAAACTTCCTCTTAACAGAAATGCCAGCACGTTCCCACGGATGCATTGCATGAACTCAATGCCCTCCAAGGACATTGATTTTATTTCACATTCTCATCCCTACACTACCATGTATACCTCAGAGGACAGCTCAAAGCTGTGTGTACAGAACTGGGATTATTGTTCAGTTGTGGCAATATTTGCATTTTTGGCATTTTTGAGTCATGAGTCTTGCTAATGTCTCAGCAAAAGTTTTTTGATTATTATCTGTATGCTTGCACCTCTTCGCGTTTCATTTTTTACTCATCAAATTTTCACTTATGTAAATTTCACTAATGTTCTGGATAGATACAAAGGTCAGCCTTCATGTTGTACCTTCTTCTGTTTCTTTTTTGTATTCTCTCTAACACCAGTGCATGCCATTAAATTAGGATACAAAAACATCCCTATTAACTTCAATTACACCCGACTGGTGTGTTTACTTACATTTTCCCCTTTAATTAGTGTGTTTACCTCGCACGCGAGTGCGAGGCATGGTGTTCCGACATTGGTCCTCGTGACGTCATTGCTGCGCATGACGTCACGAGCACCCGTTGCTAATTTATACATGAGCACGGTTTCGAGCACGCCGTATTAGACTTTTGAGGAGTGGATCCATGATTGCATGCATCTCTGGTGGGTAACAGTGGATTTGGGCTCACCATCACCTTACCAAGTGTCAGAATTTATGTATGGTCAGTGAGCTTAACTGGGACCAACATGCTGGCTTTTTAGAGGCAGATAAACGCTCTACATATTTCCTTGTTTGGAGGGAATGATGAATGACACGGGTGGGGATATACAGTTGAAGAGGACATTTGTAGTTTGTATAAGGACTAGTTTGTGATACCGTTTTTGTTCATTTTCAATTTGACCTAGCAGTGGTGGCTAAGGTAAATGTGATCACGATTTAAGATATGCATTTAGACTTGCTTGTATTTGCATGTAGATTTGTATCTGACATTACTAATTGATTTTGTGTTTATTCTAATTTTTAGTTTTATGTTAATTTTTTGTTTAATGTTTTTGTTTATTTGTTTATTTATTTGTATATTCTGTTTTGGTATATACCTATGTTGTGTTGTAATTGGTATTTATGTTCAATTACACGCTGTGATGTAATGATTTAAATTTGTGATTGTTTTGTTTTACTGTGTGTATGACCTATACAGGGTTTGGCCCTGAGGATGTATTGAATTTGAAGATGCATAGGCACTCAACAAACCAATGTTAGCAACACTGCATCATTGCTTTATACATTGATTTGGATATAAAGAACTATCTGCGTCAACATTTTGAAGGCAGAGTTGTTTTTGTAAATATATAAAATTGAGTGCACAAATTGTGACAGTGTTGGACATTTTTGAAAGATTTGTTTTAAGCCCTTTTCTTTGGGTAAAATGAGAGCCTGTGGTTCTCACAGGGCACCATGTGAGTATTTGGTGTTGTTTACGTGTGGCCCGGTGCTTTGGGCCTTTTTTTTTGCTACAGAGCTCCATATATCATACATTGTTTTTTTGTAACTATACATTTTTGAGATTTCTTTAAATATGAACACTAAAATGAGCAGTGTCCACCAGTTATCCCTTTAAGTGTCAGCTCTAAACACCCACATGGAGGGAAGGGATAAAAGAACATTGATGACCAGTCTATCCTCAACCACTTCTGTAGAGCATTCTTGACCCTTCAAGGCATGGGGGCAGAAAGTCCCCTGACTGTAAATATGGAAGCCCAAGTCTAGGGATGCTAAGCGCCAGAAAGACCCTACAGGCTAACTCAAGGGACCTCTAATAATTGGGGAGCAAGGACTTCCTGAGAGCCGTAAAATAGCAATAAAAATGTTTAATTGGTTCTACCGCTGAGTGGGGATAGATTACACAGTACTAAGAGTCGGCGATTGCAGTTTCTGCCTGGAATTGTGGCTCAAAGCCACAGCTGCAAGATCTAGAGTGCACAAGCACTAACCAACAGGCAACGAGGTACACCATGAACGTGTCACAACAAAACCATGGGTCTTAGATGGCAAGAGAGAATCTTGCAGGAAATGCTGCTAGAACCTGGTCTGATCGAACCCTGGCATCTGTAACACCCTAAATGAAGAGAGTATCCCCATATCTCATGTGTCCACTGCACGTGTGCAATAATCTACTTCTTCATCATTTTAAAGAAGTTAATGCAAGCATAGATTGACTGCTCGATAACCTTAGCGAGCCTCTCTCACTACCCAATGGTGAACCTGAAATTGAACATCTCAACTCCAAAAACAACAACCTTCAGATGGAGAATAAACATCAGCCAATACATAGACCCGTGAAAACAAGAAGTCACTCGAAGATAAAGTAGAGGAGTTCCTAGAACTCATCAACCACAAAGCATCATCAATGTCAATGTAATGGGCTTCAGTTAAGGCCTACACCAGAGGAGTAATGATACAGACCGCATCAGCACAGAAGAAGCGAGAAGCACATGAGTTAAAACGACTGGGAAGCCAGATTCAGCAACAAACCGCTTTATACACTGCTTCTCCCACACAGTCTCGAATGAACAGGTTGATCTCTGCGAAGTATGAGCTGTGCTTGCACTGCATGAAACACACAGAAAAGGCCCTATTCCATCGCCGGCTAAAGCAAAATGAGCAAGGGGAGAAGACAGGAAGACTCCTGGTGTCGCAACTTAAAGAGCAGCAAGCGACAAAAGGGATCCCCTACCTATTCACAGACGATGGAATGACGATCACACAACCCACAGACATTACAAACCAGTTTGCAGGCTACTACATGGACTTGTACACATCAGAAGCCCACCTAGACACCAAAAGGGAAACAGGCTTTATGAGCAACATTCAATTACACTGAGTGAATGGTGATGTGAGGTTCATCGTGGGCTCGCCCTTCTCTGAACAAGAAGTGCGTACGTTTTTAAGAGACATAACGGCTTTAGAAATGGCCAGAAGATGGCTTACCAATAGAATTCTACAAATGTTGTGAACCGCAACTGGTGCTGCTACTCTCAAAGCTATATCATGAAGCAGATGATAGGGGCAGCATCTTATAACAATCATAGCAAAAGCAGACAGAGATGACACAAAGTGCAGGAACTACAGACCAATCTCTCATAAACGTAATGTCAAAATCATAGCTAAAACTTGATGGACCAGGCCCAAGTTGGGTATATCCCAGGCAGGATGGCAAGAGACAACATAATGTGCTTTGGTCCGCAAGGGACAGCAAGAGCCCTGTCCCTAAATGCTGAGAAAGCCTTTGACAGGGTTTAATGGGGCTTTATGTTCCTTACACTCTCCAAGTTTGGCCTGGGAGAAGGATTCATCAAAAAGTTTCAACTACGCTACTCGCAACCATCGGGCACAATACAATACAATGGTTGTTTCTCAAGCACCTTCAATATCGACAGATGGACAAGACAGGGATGCCACTTGTCGCCCCTCCTGTTCATTCTTGCCCTGGAGCCGTTGTCAGTGGCTTAATGACAGAACAGGTTGATTAAAGACATAGTCCTCCCATCAGGTGAACCAAAGCTTAAGCTATACACTGATCACATACTATGAACATTGTCATAACCAGAGCATCCTATCCAATCTCCAATAGACACCCAACAATGAATTCTCAACCTTCTCAGCCTATAGAATACATTGGCAAAAATGTGACGCGATGCCGATCTCGAAGGTCACGACAAAAGCAGACATACATCAACATCTCTTTCACTGGATAATCAAGGGATTGAAATACCTTGCCATCAAGATGAACACTGGTTTAAAAAAAGATGGTACATAACAATTTACAACCCCTGTGGCAAAAGATCGACACTGAAATGGAGAAATGGAAAGGACTCAACCTATCCTTCTGGAGCAAAACCCAGGTAGTGAAAATGACAATCACACCTAAACTTAATTATACCTTCAGGATGTTACCACTGGCTCCAGACCGTGTATAGCTCAAATCAGTGACAAATAGAATTAAATCCTTTGTATGGAAAATTACAAGACCTAGAATCAGCACAGCCAAGCTCCAAACGGCACAGTCCTCAGGAGGCCTGGCAGCACCGAACATAGAACTATACAGCTTAGAAATACATATCACTCCCTACACAACCTTGTTTGTTCCCCAGAGCGAAATGCAAACCAAGCTGGAATGCCCTGGAAAACAACATGTCAGACAGTTCCTGAGTCATTATGTCATTATATGGAAAGGCGAAGCACACCTCCAACCCAGCTCCTCACGCAGCTGAGAGGGAGTGCACAAGCTAATGCGAATAGACCCGTATATATACTTGGATGCCCCCATTTGGATAAACCACAGCCTCAGGTTAGCCACCTGCATGATCCTCTGGAAAGAGTGGGCAGAACGAGGAATATAGACTATTAGAGACATTCGGAACTCCTAGGCGCACCAGTTTATGTCCTTCGCGCTGCCGCAAACCAAATTCAACTTGTAGCACGACCATGAGTGGCAATATCTCCGGCTTAGAAGCTGCCCCCCCCAACCCATCCGGCGAAGGCAGACATTAGAGTCAACAATGAACTGCACCCGTGATGATGAGCACCAATACCCATTGATTCTGCAAGCTTCCCAGTTAACCTGTTGGTGTTTTCTTTCATAGTTCACCTAAGGATATGCAATAATCTGTAGCCATAGGCCGTAGAAAATAGCGCTCACATATGCACGACTGACCCACGGCATAGAAAGAAACCAGTGAAGATTTCCAAATCAATGAAGACATGTAAAGAGGTAAAAAGACAAATAGAAAACTCAGAAGGGGAAGTGAGGCTTCGAGGAAAAGCGACGGGGCCATTCTGATCCTAGGGCCATGCTCTGGGAAACTTGACTCCTAGACCGGGAGGAGGAAAGCAAGCAATGCAGCCCAGCCGCAGGTGCAGAGCAATACATAATATTCACTATGAAATCAGAGGTCTCCCGGGTTCTGCCCGAGCATAGGATGCATGCGGTTTATGGTCTCTCCATCTAATGCCATTCCATCGAATATTTTCCATCTAAAAACTTTGCATCTAATGCATTTTTTTTTATTTTTTTTGGGGGGGAGGGGCCCCATTCCCAGTTTTATACCCTTATAATGCACGTGAACAAAAATTAACCCTTTACCCCCACCCTCCCAAATGCATTAGATGCAAAGTTTTTAGATGGAAAAAATGTGATGGAATGGCATTAGATGCAATGGTATTAGATGGAAAGACCAGATACCGATGCATACATGTCACTGATGTGACAGACAAAAAGCAGGAGGCTCGCTGGTGGAGGGGCCCATTTTAAGGGGCTGAGATAAAGGAGCAGTTGAAGATTACAGCAATAATAAGAATACAAAGAGAACGTAATCTGTACAGGATACGTGGGGGCCTGTCGTAGGATGCAGGAATCCTTCATAGTGAAAGTACTGGGAAGCGGAAGCGGGACGTGGAGGTAATGGTGAATTTTACAGTACTTTGGACCAGTCGCTTCGGTCAAACCTGTCCATTATTTTAAACACATTTAGTGGAAACTGGTTTCACACCAGGACCTGGTGGGAGGGGTGGGGGGTGTCAAATGGTAAACGTGTAGTCGCTTGGGGGGTGATGTGTAGGGGATGGAACTCTTTGGGAAATGGTTTTGTGAATGGTACTATTTAAAGCACAATAGACCAAACGCAAAAAATATGAAATACAGGGGAGCTGTTCTTAAATGGCCTTGAGCTTGACAGCCAAGATATGTTTGCAATGGGGTAAACCACTGGAACCTCTCCACAACACTGCTAGTGGGATATTTTTACCTTTTCACCTCTGTCAGAATGCAATACTGACCAATCAGTACAGGCCTAAAGCATCTCCCAAAAGCAGCACAAATATCATTAGTCTGAGCTAGTCATACAGGATAGCCCAAATCTACACATTTCCCACATCACCATCCTATGCATTGAATGCTGACGCATGCACACCCCAATTATGTCAGCATTTAGTGTCCTCGTGTCCTGCCAGCTATTCCAGCTATTATACAATGTGGTGGGACCTTGTGCTTTAGACCAAAAGCATCGTTTGGTCCATGGCATCAGCATAGCAACAGATCCATTAGCTGTTATCTAATTCTTCTGCAAACAAGAAATGTCCACCACAACATTGTAAAGTAACACGTGCACACACACACACAACCCCGTATGCACAGACACACACCCAAGCAAACCGAATCACCATGGCACAGAGGCATTCACTGGGTGATGTGCTGTGACAGTGAATATGTGACTGCTGACATGGACCGAATTTGGCATGCTACTCATCTAATTAATATGGGTACACTGCACTAAAAGGTAAGGTGAGCAATGTGTTGCAGTATGTCGCCATTCCTTAGAAGCTGTATACCTCTGATGCATTAGTGGGTGCCGAGGAAGGCTGATACCTATTCACTGGAGAAGATATGTCCAAACAATTCCAGCCTGTCCTTGTTGAACTCGCATTTATAGTTTTGACTATAAGGTGGTGCTTTAGCGCCACTAATAACCAAAACGAATGCTTTGGAGTACAGCTAGGGAGAGATGGTATATGAGGAGCGACACAATGCTTGTAGGTGTTGTTTGATTATTTTACCACCCATTCACTGCCCATGACCATGCTAATGGTCCAAGAATGGTGAGGGTCTGTGTTGGCGATAATCAATCTTCTCCAATATCTCAGACATGCGGAGTTCCACAGGGCTCCTGCCTATCGCCTCTGCTTTTCAATCTTTATATCCGTCCCGTTCTTGACCTCTTAAACAATTTAGGAGTGCAATACACGAACTACGCTGATGACACTCAGGTGGTCATACAGCTGAGTGGCTCCTATAGCAGCGATACAGTAACCATCAATAAAATATACAAAGCCATACAAGACTGGATGGCCTGCAATTCTCTTGCCCTGAACGACAAAAAAACGGAACTCCTCATCGGGGCATCAAAAAACACCCGGGCGAAACTCGACTCCAACTATGCTAGTTTCCATATTGCCGACAATACCATTCTCGTCCAGAAGAAAGTCAAGACCCTAGGCGTCGTTCTTGACGAAGAACTCTCTATGAAGTCCCATGTCTCCAGCATTAAATCTAGCTGCGGTCTTAGAAATAAAAGAATGGGCTATATTCGACCATTCATCTCGGAAGAAAACGGTGCCCTTCTGTCCACTGCACTGATCAATTCAAGATTGGATTATTGCAAAAGCCTCCTAGCTGGCACCACAGCCTCCAACATCCAATGATTACAAGTGGCTCAGAATAATGCTGTTAGTAATATCTTCAATCAGTCCCGTCGTACACACATTTCCACTTTTAGGAAAAAACGTCATTGTCTTCCCGTTAAACATCGGATAACGCACAAGGTATTGACCACGACCCACAAATGCCTTAGCCTCTGTAGCCCCACTTATTTGTCAGCCTGCATTAGCATTAAATCTAACGTGAGGAACCTTCGTTCATCCTCTGCCACTATTCTCAAGGATCCAAAATACAGGACAGCCAAATTTGGAGGTACCACTCTTGACGCTCAAGGTCCCCTTCTATGGAACAAACTCCCAGCCCAGATGCGGCAGATCCAGGACTACACTGTATTCAAACGTGCTGTAAAAACCCACTTCTTCAATCTGGAATAACTCTTTGACACTTCTTCTTTCTTTGCCATGTGTGTTTGTTTGTTTTGTTCAGTTTTATGTGCGCCCTGATGCCCACGGGCATGTTGGCGCATTACAAGAATTAAAATAAATAAATAAATAAATAATCTCTATGGCCATTCCCACCCACTTCCTGACCCTCTCACTCAAAATACACCCTCCTGGGATCTCTTTGAGCTAGATTTATCAAGTCTTAAAATCATAATTTGCGCTCGAAGCGCCTGCCAGGGTTTTTTCAAAGCAGTCTTTTAAAAGCTAATGGTTTAACTGGTGCTGTAAATGCAGTACTGGTGTAATAAAAATGCCTTAACCAGGTCTGCCTTCAGCCACTTGATCTAAAATCAGTATGCATGCCCTTCATGGATGTCCCTGTTAAAAGTATTGGCAAAGCCAACCGTTTCAGCGTGTTTATTGGTATTAGATAGGCCTTCTCCAGGCACTGCTATTATATGCCCAGGTACCGGCAGCATTTCCCAGCTGCTACCATGAATGGCCAGTTAGTATCATTATTGCGATGCTTGGCAAATACCTTTCCCATGTCTACATAAAAGCCAAAACTGTTGGCATTGTCAATGCTTGTTTTTGATGCAGTGACAGGCACTTTAATTGCAGGTGACTCAATACAGCTCTCTATCACTCAAGATGCTGCTGTTTTCTGATGGTGAATATGAGTATATCATAATTAACTTTGATTGGAAATGGGTGCTCAGCTATGATTTCAGAATTTGCGTTCTGGAAATCTTCAGCCACGGGTGACACCCTGAAACTAAATCTTGTGTACTACCTCAGTCCCATGGGTATAACAAGAAGATGGTGATGTAGCAGCAGTCAGGCTGTAATGGGAAATGATGGACCCTGTGTTCTGGTCTAACTTTGAGAGCCATTGAGCTCAATTGAGATATGCCTGGAATCCATCCATGGTGTACATTATGCAGCATTTTCTATTAATGGCTCTGTTGAAGATGCTCAATGTCCGCACAAATTCTGATTTCCCAAGGCTGTTTAACTTTTATAGTGATGACCACTGGGAAGACGGACAGGGGGTGCCCTTCCATTCATTTGATGGTTTGTCACAGATGGCACAAGAATCACCCCATGTTTCTGAGGCAGTTTAAGGGTTTTTATTGAAACTTTAATGGGCATTAGGGCCATCCATCTCTCTCTCGTCTTGTTACAAACCTCCTCCCTCACCCGGGTGTCCTTAACCCCAGGTTAGGAGCTATCTAATGTTGACCCCTACTGTCTAAGAACTGATTTCTACTCACGATGATGCCCTAAAGGTTGTCCGAGTAGGCTTCCTTAGGGACTTTCCATTTGTCCCTACTCTACCAAATGGTTAGTGTTCTAGAGTGTATGGAGTTGTGCCTTGCAGATATCAGATTCTAATTAGTCACACTTACTATCTCCTTTCCTTTCCTGTCTTCTTGTTGCACTCCTAAATCTCCACCCACTATCTTTCCTTTCCTCTCTTCTCTCCCTCAGATGTGACTCACCCACTCTAGATCTTAACTCCCCCCTTAGATTGTATTCCTCCCTCCTACTCCACGCCACTTTTTCCTCCTCTGCACAACTAGTTCACCCTCCTTCACTCTGATTACTCCCTCCTCCACACTACTACTCCCTCCTCCACAATACTACCCCCTACTCCACACTACCACTACTTCCTCCACACTTGTACTCCCATATCCCCCCTACTACTAAAACAACCAACTTTCACTCAATAGAATATGCTTCACAGTCACTCCTTACACTTAACTAGCCTATATACAATTGCCACACAAACACTGATATTCATACAGAAATACCCAAAGCACACTTTAACCTATGCCTCATCTCTCTCAAAAGTCGCCTCCACACTCTGCTGCTACTTCCTCCCTCCTGCTGGTCTTTTTGCCGTCCACCTCAACCTCCTCTGACCACACCTAAATAACCCACACTTCCTGCGTTCTGTTGCCGCACTTCATAGGCTACCCTTTCTGTGGATTGGCTCACTTTCCTTGGTCAATCTGGCTCTGTCTTCCCCACCCCAGGATGCAGGAAACATTACAATAAGGGAAATAAGCTCCACCCACTTCTTCCGTGCAGCTTTTCTGCTGAATAAACACAATGGTGGCCCGGGTAGGGCAATGTTCAAGTTCGTGTTCCTGGTACTCATTTCCCAAATAAAGTTTGTGGAGGAGTTAGGTTTTTGTTCTCCCTTCGTTCCCTGGTTGCTAAGGATCTGTCAGTTCTTGCCCATGCTCAGCCGTGCTTCCTGGTGGCACGCCACATCTCCTCTGTATGCTACGTAAGAATTAGGTTCTTTGCTGTGGCTCGTTCTCTCTCTGCTGCTCGCAGGGGCCGGTGGCACTGGTGTGCATTGGTACATCAGCTTCTTTTGCGGCTCGGGGGTGATTTTTGGCCAAGTTGCTGGATTTTAATATTGGTTGGGTTTTCATGTTGTTGTCTGCACACAGCGGAGCACCGCCATCCAGAATCCAGAATCCAGAGTTCCTCAAACTACTACCCAGGAGAATATATACAAAAAGCTAATGAAAACCATGGACATATGTTCTAACGCACTAGCTAGCCAGAGGCTCTCGCAAGACTTTAGCAGGACCTAAGAAATTACACACATGTGCTTAAAAGGAGAAGTCATAAAATGGGCAATAGCCGAAATGTACATGTATCCATTATTTTAAGAATCTAATAGATTAGCACACAGATGCATATCAGTAATGTCGGAAAAAGATTATTAAATGCTAACTTCGCTTAAACAAAGCTGCTGCCTTCTAAAAATGTGCTGAACAGGTCTTCCATTCATGAGTTAAACATGTCTATGGGTTATCCTATAGCGTGCTATGCTTGTTTCTTCACAAACCTCTTATAATCTGTTGACGTCTGCTTGGAAGTACATGTCGATAGCAGCAACATCGGTGTCGTAATCGTCTTGTCCTCCTGTTTTCGGCAAAAATCAAAACATTGCGCATGTTATTTATCACCTGCAAGATGAAGTAACATGGGTCTCTTTGCAGATGTGTCTGTTTCGGGTACAGCATGAGGCGGGAATGGGGGCATAGGCGCCACTGACAAGCCTGCATCAATCTGGTCAGAGCAGCCATCTTGGCCTTTCCTGCTTCTGCCATGGGTTTGTCACTCCACCTGCCAGGAGTCCCACTTTGTTGCCTATGCTCTTTTCTAAGTTAGGCTGTACCCAGCGGTCAGTAGGACTGCAGCAGCCCACAGATATAGCTGCCTGCCGAGAGACCACACACAATTAGGTACCACAAAGTAAACATTTCTGACCTGTGTCAATGTTGGAAAGAGCCTCGTATTTATTAGGTAAAGAGCAAATATCGTCGTACACTTGGGTGTGTGAATGCTTTTGCGTGTGTCAGGTACTCTGGAGCTCATTTAAAAAGGGGTGTAATGGTGTAACATTTCGGGCCCCGCGCTGTAGGCGCATGGCCCGTTTAAATACATTCAGACGGTTTGCGTCTCCATTCCTCCAATGTTGGAGGTTGCCGTGGAGACGCGGGGCTCGCCTCTCTCACCTCGGCTCCGAGTCACGTGGAAGTCAGCTGAAGACGACACACCGAGGCCACGCCCCCCCCAGCAAGGCATTCATAAACGCCAACTGCGCATCAGAACGCTGCTTCTAATTAGCGTTCCTCATTTTTTCTAAATTCAGAACTTGATTCCTGTTACCAGACTTCGGACCTCGACCCGACCTTGCTGCTTGTCTACTCCCTTGGATTTGTCGAACTGGTTCCGGTTTCCGTACCGGTCTTTTGGAGGTAATTCCTCCTTAAAGTCTTCCCTGCCTACTGCAGTGTCCTAGACTTTCCTTTTTTGCTTGCTGCCTCTTCCGCTGTGAATATTCTTTTCAGAGCTTCATTCATTCTCTCCTCCAGCGGCAACAGGCAACCTAACATCACCTCCAATACTTCTCTCCTGGAATTCCTGACACAGCCCTGTCAGCCTCAAGGTGAGATCCCAATCCTGTTTTTGTCAAAGCTGTATTACCCCTGCAAACAATTCATACTACCGCTTAGCTAACCCAAGGGTAGGTTGCCCTTATTTCTTGACACTCTTCTGGAAATCAACCCGCCTGTTTCCAAGTGGACCTTTTGATCTCATCGCCTAGTAGTGACTCTTTCTGTGTGGAACTGTACGCCTTGGAACCCTTGTGCACTGTGGACGCTATCCTGTTGTTAGTGCACCATCCCGGCTCCAGTTTGCGTTCCGCTTGTCGTCCGGGGTACTTCCCGCTACTAACCTTCCTATTTGTTATTTTCTCCTGTCGTTGTTTCGCAACATCTTGGCCCTTCCTGCCTCACCAAGGGTAAGAACTTAATAGGGTACTTATATAGGCATTATCATAGAGTACTTATTTAGGCATTACCCTATCACCTAAGGGGTAACTGGTTCCTTCTTGTTTTATCTCCTTTTTGTTCCAGTTGTTGGCTATTTGGTAGAGATCCATTCCTATTGAATCCCAAGTTCTGTCTAGGGAATACAGGTAAATTAACTTACTATCCCCAATTGTTCTGAAGGTAGTCCCTTTTCATCTGACTAACCTGTTGTTGTTTTTTCCTTACAGTCTTGGCATAGCCTGGTGGGTATCTGCGCTCTTTTGAGTAAACCACCATTCTGTCTGTCATCCTACACAGCAGAAGCGTATATTACTAAAAAGAGTTCCTCAAGTTGAGGTGGCCTGGTTCTGGGTGTATTCCCCTTTGGTAAAAACACGACAGCTTGGGCTGAACTATTATACGGAGCAGCTCCCTCTCATCTGTGCATTGAGGTTGAGTAAGGCCCCGGCCTGTTCAGCTATCAGTGAGTTACAAAATCAGAAGCCATGGATCCTTCGGAGACGATGGGACAGATACTGCAGGTAGTTGCAGATCTAAGGGCTGAAATGTCTTCCATGAAGGATAATTTCCAACAGCGCATTGATGCTATCCATTCGCTGGTGACCTCCAGTCAACAGGGAGCAGAAGCATCAGGAGCTACTGTTTCTGGCTCTGGTTTTCCTCCATGCAGACAGGAGGCTACGCCAATAGTGCTTTCAACACAATTCCCCTTACCTCCACCTGAGCGATTTATGGGCGACCCGAAGCATTACCGGACATTTGTCAATCAGTGCAAATTACACTTCTTGTGTCGGCCCACTTCATTCCCCACCTTTACCACCAAGGCTGCATTTATATTGTCCCATTTGGGAGGTACTGCTGCTGCATGGGCTAATTCTCTGCTGGAAGCCAACAGTCATGTACTGTATAATTGTGAGGCATTACTAACCGCCATGAGCAGGGTTTTTGATACTAGGTATACTTCCCAAGCCTCTGATCTGGAACTTCTCAAGCTTAGGCAAGGTTCCTCTTCGCTACTCGCTTACCTAGCCCGTTTCAATCAGTTAGCAGCCAAAACTGATTGGCCCGAAGAAAAGAAATCGGCCATTTTTTATCAGGGCCTTTCTGACGAATTGAAAGATACTCTATCCACAGTACCTATTGTGCCAACTGTGTTCGGGGAACTACTGGACATGGTACTTCAGATTGATGCCCGTAGGGCCGAGCGGAAGGGTGAGAAACGTTCCAACATCTTCCCTCTGCTTCCAGAAGCCCCTACAGCAGTCGTCCCTGTACCTGAGCCTATGCAAATAGGAGCCGTTAGAGGACCTCTAACTCCGGCACAACGGGAATACCGCCGTAGTCACAATCTTTGTATGTATTGTGGGTCTTTTGAGCATCTTCTTCCTGATTGCACCAAAAAACCCAAGAAGAAGGCGGGAAACGCGAGATCCCGACAGTAGACAGAGTCCATACGTCGGGAAGGCTTGCTTTGGACTCTCGCGTTCACAAGCAGACAGCGTTGGTTTATCTATCTGTTACATTTACAGCGGCTACTGGTCTTTCATTCCCGGTGTCGGTGGTCATCGACTCGGGTGCCACTGGAAACTATATCGACCAACACTTTGCCATTAGTTCAGGGATCGAGTTGGTCGAAAAGTTACAACCCGAGTCCGTCAGTGTGGTGGACAGTTCTCCATTGGTATCCGGTCTAGTCACTCAACAGACCGTTCCTATTTCCATGTGCACGTTGGAGGGACATTCCGAAGACATTGTTTTTGATGTTATCATGGTCCCTGCATACAAAGTGATACTTGGCATTCCATGGCTTTGGCTACATAATCCTGCCATAGACTGGGCGTTGGGTTTAATCCAGTTTCCTTCCTTGTTCTGCAACATACGTGTCTTTCTACTCTTGGGATCGCTTCTGGGGTCCCTAGTCAAGCCTTATCTACCATACCTGCATGCATCGGAGCAGTCACACACATCCCAACTCCGGCTGTCCCCGCTGAATATGCCAAGTAACTTGATGTATCTGATAAAGGGAAAGCTGAGTCGCTAAACCCCCCACCGAATATACGACTGCCCTATTGATCTCATCCCTGGGGCTAAAATTCCATCTGGTTGTTTTTATTCTTTAACTTCGAAGGAAGACCAAGTATTAAAGGATTATCTGGATAAGTCCCTTGCTATGGGGTTCATTCGCCCCTCCAAATCACCTGCTGCCTCTCCATTATTCTTTGTGCCCAAAAAAGAAGGCGATCTACATCCTTGCATCGATTACCGAGCACTGAACCAAGTGACCGTCAAGAACCAGTACCCGCTACCCCTGATTTCAGTCTTGGTTGACCAGTTGGGTACTTCCAAAATCTTCTCTAAGCTTGACTTGCGTGGTGCATACAATCTTGTTCGTATTCGAAGCGGCGATGAATGGAAAACGGCATTCAAGACACGTTTTGGTCTCTATGAATATCTGGTCATGCCGTTCGGCCTCTGCAATGCCCCTGCCACCTTTCAGGCGTTCATGAACGACTTATTTCATGACATCCAAGACCAATACGTCGTAATTTATCTTGATGATATCCTCATCTATTCAAAGTCCTTGCAGGAACATGTACAACACGTGTCTAATGTTCTACAAAGGTTGAAAGACAATCATCTGTACGTAAAGGCAGAAAAGTGTGTTTTTCATGCCACAGAAGTGGAATTCCTGGGGTTTGACATCACTAATCAGGGAATTCGGTTGAGTTCCTCAAAGGTGAAGGCAGTGTTAGAATGGCCCATTCCTAAGACGGTGAAAGCGTTACAATCCTTCCTAGGGTTTGCTAATTTTTATCGCTGTTTTATCCAATCCTTTTCGGCCATATCAGCACCACTTACTGCTTTTACCAGTTCTAAAGCCACATTCTTGTGGACTCCTGCAGCTCAAATGGCTTTTGATCAGTTAAAAGAGGCTTTTGCTACGGCTCCGGTTTTGCAGCATCCCAATCCTGATCTGCCCTTCTTAGTGGAAGCTGATGCCTCGGGTTACGCTATAGGAGCAGTACTGTCCCAGTCTTGCCCACAATCGGGGGAGACTCACCGGTTGCTTTCTACTCTCGCAAACTATCCAATTATGAGAGAAACTATTCCATCACGGAACGGGAACTTTTGGCCATTAAGGACGCTTTCATGGAATGGAGACACCATAATCTGGGGGCCAGACATGTAGTCACCGTCTATTCCGATCACAGAAGTCTCCTCACTTTCAAATCCATGAAGTGTTTTACTGCTCGCCAAGCCCGTTGGCATTTGTTCTTTTCACAGTTTCAATTCATTATCACGTACCGACCTGCACGTTTGCATGTCCCTGCAGATGCATTGTCAAGGCAGACCGATATGGTCCAATCCCAAGTAAAGAATCCTGTTGCTCTTCTACCTGAAAATGTCATTTGTGGCTGTTCTGTGCAACCTTCATTGCATTCCATTATTGAGGACTGGGTATTATCAAGTCCAGCAGAACTGGATTCTTTTAACCTTGTCATCCAAGATGGTTTACCCTTTATTCAAGGTGGTGTCTTTGTACCGCCAGGCCAGGCACGCTTGCACGCCTTACAATGGGCACACAACTCTGTTGTCGCGGCACATCCCGGTCATCAGAAGAAATAAGAGTCACTTCGGCGTTGGTCTTGGTGGCCTTCGATGTCCCGAGACGTTATGGACTACCTGTCAACCTGTGCTGTATGTGCCCAATGTAAACCATCACCGTTGAAGCCTATGGGTCTTCTGCAACCCCTTCCTGTTCCGTATAAGCCATGGCAGATGTTGTCTATGGATTTTGTGGTGGAACTTCCTTCTGTTGACGGATTTGACACCATACTGGTTGTCATTGATTACTTTACCAAGTATGCCGTTTTTGTTACATGTTCTGGACTTCCGTCAGCTCCTGCTTTGGCCACACTCTTTTCCGCTCATGTATTTAGACGTTTCGGTCTCCCTTCTATTGTTGTAACTGACAGAGGTTCGCAGTTTACTTCAAAGTTTTGGAAGGCCCTTACCTCGTCTCTTAACATCGAGGATCGGTTTTCTTCCGCCTTCCATCCACAGACGGATGGTCAGACGGAACGTCTGAATTCAACCATGGAGCAGTACTTACGGTGCCTATGTCTGCAGTTTCAGTGCAAGTGGCTATCCGCCTTACCTCAAGCAGAATTTGCTTATAACAACTCCCTGCACTCAGCTGCAGGGTCTTCTCCATTTTTTGCTTTACATGGGTTTCATCCCCGCTCTTTGCCACTCGAACCGTCCTTGCCTTCCGGCAATCCGGCTGCTTTTGTCTGCATCCGGGATATGGACCATGTGCATCGAGATGTTCGTCTGCACCTTCTGTGCGCCCAAGCCAGGGCTAAGAAATACACTGATGCCCGTCGATCTTCGGCCCCTACTTACTTGCCCGGTATGAAGGTTTGGTTATCCACACAGAATTTGAAAATTCCTGGAAAGAAACTATTGATGCCTAGGTTTGTGGGTCCTTACCTTGTTGCTTCTGTGATCAATCCAGTGGCGGTCCGCCTAGCTTTGACCCCCTCTTGGCAGATACACCCGGTCTTTCATGTTTCATTGTTGAAGCCTTGCCATGCTGGTACCCGGCTGTTGCATAGGCCAGACCCTATCTTGGTTGATGGAGAGGAGGAATTCGAGGTTTCCGCTATTCTTGACATCAGGTTGTCCAGGGGCAAACCGTTCCATTTGGTGGATTGGAAGGGTTATGGGCCTGAGGACCGGACCTGGGAACCTTTGGATCATATCCATTCGCCAGATTTACTGCGATCCTTTCATGTTGCCAGGGGGTTGCCCTGGCCTTTGGGGGCGGATGCTGTAACATTTCGGGCCCCGCGCTGTAGGCGCACGGCCCGTTTAAATACATTCAGACGGTTCACGTCTCCATTCCTCCAACGTTGGAGGTTGCCGTGGAGACGCAGGGCTCGCCTCTCTCACCGCGGCTCCGAGTCACGTGGAAGTCAGCTGACGGCGACACACTGAGGCTGCGCCCCCCCAGCAAGGCATTCATAAACGCCAACCGCGCATCAGAACGCTGCTTCTAATTAGCGTTCCTCATTTTTTCTAAATTCATAACTTGATTCCTGTTACCAGACTTCGGACCTCGACCGGACCTTGCTGCTTGTCTACTCCCTTGGATTTGTCGAACTGATTCCGGTTTCTGTACCGGTCTTTTGGAGGTAATTCCTCCTTAAAGTCTTCCCTGCCTACTGCAGCATCCTAGACTTTCCTTTTTTGCTTGCTGCCTCTTCTGCTGTTAATATTCCTTTCAGAGCTTCATTCATTCTCTCCTCCAGCGGCAACAGGCAACCTAACATCACCTCCAATACTTCTCACCTGGAATTCCTGACACAGCCCTGTCAGCCTCAAGGTGAGATCCAAATCCTGTTTTTGCCAAAGCTGTATTACCCCTGCAATACATTCATACTACCGCTTAGCTAACACAAGGGTGGGTTGCCCTTATTTCTTGACACTCTTCTGGAAATCAACCCGCCTGTTTCCAAGTGGACCTTTTGATCTCATCGCCTAGTAGCGACTCTTTCTGTGTGGAACTGTACACCTTGGAACCCTTGTGCACTGTGGACGCTATCCTGTTGTTAGTGCACCATCCCGGCTCTAGTTTGCGTTCCGCTTGTCGTCCGGGGTACTTCCCGCTACTAACCTTCCTATTTGTTATTTTCTCCTGTCGTTGTTTCGCAACCTCTTGACCCTTCCTGCCTCACCAAGGGTAAGAACTTAATAGGGTACTTATATAGGCATTATCATAAGGTACTTATATAGGCAGTATCCTATCACCTAAGGGGTAACTGGTTCTTTCTTGTTTTATCTCCTTTTTGTTCCAGTTGTTGGCTATTTGGTAGAGATCCATTCCTATTGAATTCCAAGTTCTGTCTAGGGGAATACAGGTAGATTAACATACTATCCCCAATTGTTCTGAAGGTAGTCCCTTTTCATCTGACTAACCTGTTGTTGTTTTTTCCTTACAGTCTTGGCGTAGCGGTGTGGGTATCTCCGCTCTTTTGAGTAAACCACCATTCTGTCTGTCATCCTACACAGCAGAAGGGTATATTGCTAAAAAGAGTTCCTCAAGTTGAGGTGGCCTGGTTCTTGGTGTATTCCCTTTTGGGAAATACACCACAGCTTTGGCTAAACTATTATCCAGAGCAGCTCCCTCTCATCTGTGCATTGAGGTTGAGCAACGCCCCGGCCTGTTCAGCTATCGGTGAGTTACAAACGGTCTGACTTAACCAGTAACTGTGATCAACTCCCTAATTTCTTCGATTCTGGAGTGTGGGAACACTGTCTACTGTCTACTCTAGGGTTACAGATACAGACCCAAGTGCAAGTCTTGCCGGGAGGCAGTGCGGATGTGAAACGGGGCGGGTAGGGACCAGCACCCGAAATCAGAGCGTAGCCAGGTGACCAGTGCAGTATCAGACAGGAAACCAGCAGGGGAAAAGAAGAAAGAACCCAGGAGCAAAGAGGAAGATCCTGAGGTGCTTCCAGAACCAGAGATGTTGTCTTTGAGTTTCACAGAGGCATGGATGCTATTCCAGAAGAGGCCCCAGTCGAAAAAAGAGATCTACCACCAACTCATTGCTTGGAGAAGCGACTGACCGTGAGGTAGTTAGAGGTGGAGGAGCAAAGAGCTCGAGTAGGAAGTTATTAACAAAGAGAAAGTTGGAGGTATTGAGGACCCAGGCACCAGAAGGCCTTGTGGACAATCCAGAGGGTCTTGAACGTGTGCCTGTGCAGTGACTTTTGGTGTGTCAACGGCCTACAGTATAAGGTACATCAGTAAATGCTGTGCACAAACGCTGTGAGTCTGGAGCCCGCAAAGTAAGTCTGGCACGGTGCGGTCCTGAGATATAGGGCACATTGATAGATGCCCACGGCGAGAGGAGGTGTCTGCATAGAGGCACCTACGAGGAGAGGCACTATCCGCAGGTTACATACCTTATTTAATATACCTTTTTCCTCAGGTTTGGATCCACCACTTAACAGACCAATCTATACACTAATCTATGGACATGAGTATACTCCTGTACCAATAAAGTACTATAGCCTTGAGCTTCGTACACTAGGAAGGGTACATCTTCTTGTTTACATGGCAGCCTCACAGACAACACACCACCAGCAGCAATACCAGCCTGGAGGGACTGGAGCACAAAGGAACTGAGGCCGGGAATGTGGGGACATAGTTGGACAGATGGCAAACCAGTAGGACCTGCATGCAGAGCTATGCCCAATTAAGAAACACAGAATAGTGTTCCCAAATGAAATAAGGCTGCACTCCGGGCATAGCCTTTACCAAGGGGCTCCACAGGCTAAGTGGATAGAAGGAAGAAGACAGAACTGACACACACAGCAGAGGCACTATGTCAGACACAGAGATACCTGCAACAGTGTCAGCAGGCTCCTCCGGGAAGTTCCCGGTAGCACAAGGTGACTCCCTATTGATGCAGCTGCCCACAGCTTTTAACCTCACGGACTCCAGAAACCCAGGGCCACAATGGACACGCTGGTTCAAGGATTTCAAGGTTTACATTGGATCAATGGGCCACCTAGATGATGAACAGTAAAAGAATATCCTATCACTGGCTGGGGGCCAGGCAGTATGTTATGTTCTGTATGAGCTCTTGGATAATTGAAAGCAGGGATATCATTTGGGGGTAACCAGGGGTCGCAGTTGCGGCCCCGGAGGTCTCCTTTGCTACCCCTAATAAAAAAAAAACATTGTTTTCATTTTCTTATATTTAAACGGAAGCTCTTGGGCTGTGGCCAGCTCCATGTGGCTATTTATTTCTGGATTGGCTGGCTTTCTTGTTCAGGCATTTTAAGAAAAGGGGTTTCCACAAGAGTAATACTTTGAGCAGTGACCCTAAATAAGAAAGAGTAGGAATAACACATTATTTGTCTTTCTGGCATTCTATACAATAATTGCTAGTCTCATTAAATATTTATTTCAGGCCCACTTCAGTAGGTGAGTCACTGATTTAGTCAGTTCTTAAACACCTCAAATTTACAATGCAGAAAAAAAACGTCCAAAAAGCATTTAGAGTAGAATAAGCATCCATTTCCGAGTATGTATTTAGCTTTTTGCAGGTTGCAGTAATAACATGTTTTTTTTGCTCTTGTCTCTGTCACGATATTCACAAGACATTCCATCTCGGTGTCCTCAGTCACTTGATAAAATCCTTGTGCCTAAAAGCTTGTGTACGGGGTATAAATGTTTGACCATAACACATAAAGTGCCTCTTGATTTCATTGTGCCACACATACTGCTTTATTGTAATGTGTCTATCTTTCCTATCTCCCTAGCATACTGTTCAGGATGTTTGTTTGCGTGTATGAGGTAACGAGTGCCCAGACTACGGGATGCTGTGTGAGTGCGCTGCTTTCCCTGCGCTACCCTAAATTCTTTAATACATGGTTAAGAATTCTCCCAATGGTATGTATTTTGCCATCCTCTGAAGCCTGAAAAATAGATCCATGCAGGCTTGACATGTGGTCAACTTTGCACCAGGCCTGCAGAACGACTGGCCTGCTGTTAAATCTCAGTTACCAGTTTAATGGTATTCACTAAATAGTGTAGTTTTCTTTCTGACTCTGAGAACATTCAGACATGTAATTGCTCGTTTTACTATAGCTGCTAAAATAGCTCAGAGGTCTGAGCGTGCACTGCTGCGTGTGTGTGATCTGCAGGTTCGAATCCTGGCAAGACCAACTCAGCCTTTCATCCTTCTCAGGTCGATAAATGAGTACCAACACAGGTTGGATGATTTTGTATGTATATTTGTTCTATATGAAGCGCTTAAGCATAAGTGCTATAATATCACATCATTATCATTTGGCATTGGAGGTCTGCTTGCATTCACAGTAATTTGATAATATGGGCCTATGCACAGTGATATTAACCATACATTTGGTGATCCATTCATTCTGGTATGAAATGTATGTGATATCGTAACCATATTTTTCCTAGTGTACTTAGGTACAATGCTATGTGATGCCACGTCCTGTGTTGTCAAGGGGTGAAAGAAAGGTTGTGTTCCATTGGTTCCTGTGATGTCACTTCGGGGTGGGGTCAAGTGACATCACTTCCTGTGGTATCATCAGAGATCAAGGGTCATGTAATGTCACTTCCGCTACCCCTAGCATTTTGGTGAAATGACGTCCCTGTTTGAAGGATGCATTATCAACATACATTGCGTCCCATACGAATGTCGATTATGAAAGACATATTTTCCATACAATCACACAAGATAGAGGAAACCCTGGACAACATTGTAATGAGACTATGAATAAAACACTGAGTTCCACAGATACTCCAATGAAGAAGCGTTGAGTTCTCAAGTCATAGCAGGATGTGAGTCCCAGATATTTAGGAAAAAGCTACTTCAAAAGCAGACATCCTTGGAAGAAACATTAGCCATGTGTAAGGCTGAAGCTGACGGGACCAGAGACTCAACCTCAGAACCTATAGCCACAGCTTGCCCAAACCCGATGAATCTCGGAATACGAGTTAGGAACCGCGGGACACCCCAGAAGAATATACAGCACAGCGACATCCGAGATTCAGCAGCCCTGCAGCACGGCAGGAGTTGCAACTACTACCAAGCAGCCTTACAGCCCGGCCAAAGGGGCAGCTACCAGATGCCTCAAGAACCCCCACCCCGGCTCGGCAGATTCTGTAACACTCGAGGACTTTCCATGTCATTGTTCACTCCCCGAGGAGACGACGACTAGGGTGTTTCCTAGACCGGTTCCGACACAGCACCAAATGGGTGTAGAACTTATGCCACAGTGGACTACTAGTCCCACAATTACCCTCAAGACAACGTGTTTATCAGAGCCCTGGAGGTTGAAAAGCCAAAGGTTCTGTCCAGAAAAATTGAAACAAAGGAAGCACCTACCTTATTCAAGTGGACGGAGACCGAAATCCTCCAGAGAAACGGGGACAATGGGGGGGCTGGAGAAACCTGTTAAACATGTTGCATGGCGAGTGGGAAGTGAAATGCCAGGGACAGGGGAGGAAAAGGGGGTGGGGCTCAACCACACACAAGGAGAAGGGTTGAACGAGCCAGCTGATTGGAAGGGGGGATGGTGGGTCGTTTAAAACCTGCGATCCCGGAATCATTGTTGTTCGCTGTTTTTCCTTGTGTATACGGCTGGAAGACAACGAGGAGTGGCACGAGGATATGGCCAACTTTCACTGGGCGTATTAGGTCGGAGAACAACCAATGTCGAGAAGGGCCGTACTTCCGTCCCAGCTGTAAAACGAGCCACCGAGTGAACAGCTTCATGCCTGGCTTAATTTCTGTTAAACCACTTATTCACTACACGATGCTGTGTAGCCTGTGTAACCTGAATAAAGGACTTTTGTTTCAATTTGCATACCGACTCCATCTACTACTTACACCATGGCACACACAGAATCAGCCATAGAACAACATGCTGTAAATATGTACAAGTTAAAATTACGACCTCAACCAAAAGAACAGAAAGCCATTAACAAACTGACTCCTGCACAAGGTGACAACAGCAGAAGAGCAGACCAGTCCTGTTTCAGATGTGGTTTTGAATTTCCTCATGATGTTACCTGTCCAGCATTAGGTCACACATGTGCCGCATGCTGGGGTGAAAACCATTTTCGTTCAGGAATGCACCCATGACACCCCACCCGAACACATTGCTACCAGAATGATGACGCTGCACAAGATACCTAACGAGTGGTAACAGAACATGCCGAGAACGAAAGAAACAGACACCCGGGTGCAGAGGACAGCAAATATCAGTACAGGAGAGAAAATTGCTCGCCTGAAAGAAAACACACCCGTCGGCCGAGAAGAAACATAAGAACATGGAAACAAGATCTCATTTAGAGAGTGAATTGGCTTCCTCCACAGATGATCAGAGAAAAAAAGGGGTGCTGGAAAATGACACAGCAAATTAACACAGCCCCACACCGGTGATGCACGTTAATAGACTCCGACAGAATTCCTAATCGACAGAGGTGCCACAGTAAATGCACTCAGTGAGGAGGCATACCACAATCTACCCCACCCACCAAAATTAAAACCATCAATGGCAGACCTATATCCTTATGGCTCGAACATCCCATTCCCCAGCAAGGGCATGTTCTCTGCAGTATGCGCAAACAAATCTCACTCAGTGCGGATACAATTGCATGTGCTTACAGCAGAAACAAAGAGTGGATGCATCTTGAGTTTCAAGACGGTGGTTGGATATGGATCTAGTAAACATTTTATATCACCTTCTGGTGCACAAGTACATAGCACAGGATGGTAATGTGGAGAAAGCATTATCAGCACTGTTCAAAGTACTGGGAAAGTTGAGGAAGTATAAAGTACAACGACACACCAATCAATCCATCAGAACGATCGTCCAACACTTTCAGGGCATACCGATCAACATTCAAAGACAGGTGGAGGAGGAAATAAGAAGGCTGTTAAATCAAAACATCATTGAGCCAGTGATGGGACCCACTCCCTGGGTATTCCATATAGTACCAGTTCCAAAGAAATCAGCAGAGGGGTCCATACGACTGACACCAGGCACCCAGAATTACGGACATGATCCACTTGCTAAATGGTACAACTGTATTCTCGAAAACGTAAAGGTTATGATCAGCTGAAACTTGCCCTAGAATCCCGCTATATCAAAACGTTCATGACGCACATGGGGCTATACCGACATAAGCAGCTCGGTTTTGGAATATCATCCTCTGTGGAAATATTCCAAGAAGAAATTCATCAAGTGGTCAATCATGTGGCGAATTGTCTAAATTACAGTGCTATTCAATAAATCTTTGAGAGAACATGACGACACATGCTATCATGTCAGTAAAGCACTGGAGGCAGGTCGGTTGACCGTAATCAGGGACAAAGTTGAATTTCGAAAATGGATACTCACATTTTTCGGACACA
This sequence comes from Ambystoma mexicanum, assembly GCF_040938575.1. NCBI lineage: Eukaryota > Metazoa > Chordata > Amphibia > Caudata > Ambystomatidae > Ambystoma > Ambystoma mexicanum. The sequence continues at coordinate 892,137,241 of NC_090930.1, forward strand.
TGTTCTCCGAACAAGGCATGAGACCAGGCCCTGACAAAGTGGCCTCATTGAATGAAACCCCAAGGACAAGTAATGTGTCACATCTACGGTCATTCCTAGAGTTGGCAGGCTATTACTTGCGATATCTAAAAAACAATGCCACGGTAAGTGCCCCACAGCGAGAGCTCACCAAGGACAGGCAAGAGTTCCGGTAGATGCCAGAATGCCAGACAGCATTCAAAACAATTAGAGCAAACATCACATCGGCAGAAGACATGGTATACTTCAATTACAACAGGGAAATGGAGGTGGCCGTAGATGCCAGCCCAGTAGGACTTGGAGCTATTCTGACCCAATACAATCTGAAGACACCACACACCAGATTCATGGTGTCTTATGCATGCAAGAGCTTATCGGTCACAGAACAAGCATATTCTCAAGCGGAAAAGGAGAGCTTGTTGGTGGTATGGGCCTCTGAACATTTCTACCTGTTCCTCTATGGAAAGGCTTTTACCATTGCCACCAACCATCAAGCATTTCTCACCATATAGGAGAACCCGAAAGCTAGAATGCCACCAGGAATTGCTAGATGGGGGTCTGCGCCTCCAAGATTATAAATTCACAATCTGACACAGGCTGGGAAAGGAAGAGAATACTTTGGACTACTTGTCCCGCCACCTCACGGGATCAGCGATGGCGGAACACTCTATTGCGGAAGCCTACATCAATTATGTCATGAGTCAGATGAAGCCTTTTCCAATTGAATGGGCCACTCTTCAAAGAGAATCCGAACAAGATCCGGCGTTGGCCATTATTGCCATATGTATAGCAACCGGGAAGGTGAGACATGCAAAGGAGATGGCAAGGGATAAAGACAGGGCCACATAGGAAGGTGTAAACAGACCAACACTAGTACAAGAAGAGCTCATGACCACAGAGGATCACATAGTTCTGAAAGGGTGCAAAATTGTACTGCCTATGTCACTACGCCAGTGGGTGATTGGCCTAGCCCATGAAGGACATTAAAGAGTGGTGTCAACAAAAAAAAAACGACTAAGGCAGAACATATGGTTCCCAAAGCTTGACATCAGAATAGAGGAGATGTTAAAAAAGTGTGCCATATGCTGTGTCGTTGCACCGGCCCCCCCGACCCAACCCACTGTAAATGTCAAAACTGCTAGAAGATGTGTGGGAAGAGGTGGTCATTGATTTTTTTTAGAACAGTAAGGGATAGAACGTTTGTGCTAGTGGCAATCTATGAATACTCAGGATTCCCTGAAATGTAGCTAGTGACCTCCATGGCAGTGACATGCAACATACTGGTTCTGGACCGTATTTCTGTTCTATAGGAATTTACGACTTTGCATATTTCACTTAATACATGGGTTTCAAACACCGAAAAATCACACCACTACGGCCACAAGCCAATGGCATAGTTGAATGATTTATGGCAAACATAAAGAGGGTGCCCCAAATTGCAAATTTCACTGACAAACTGTTTGAATAAGTACTATAGCAGTTGCTGCAAGACTACTGACACTCCAAATAGCACCACAGGGGTGTGCCCAGCGGAACTAATGTTTGGGCGGAGAATGAGAACACGGCTGCATCAAGGGTCAGAGAGGGTAGAACTTGGGGTTCGGAATCATCAAGTCAGAGAAAAAGATGCAGAAGAAAAGAAAATGAAGAGATTGGCGGATGACAGAAGAGGAGCCAGGGAAGGGAACATTGAAGTAGGTGATCACGTGATTGTGAAGCAATCTCAAAGAAGGAAAGAAGATTGCACAATCGTGCCAGAACGCCTGACTGTGAAACACAAGAATGGCACCATGATCACAGCGGGAGATGGAGAGAGAAGAACCATCACTATAAACATGTCCCATTTCAAAACATGCCGGGGAGAGGAAGACACACAGTGGCGCACTCCTAGAAGAGGGGGAGTGGATGTGACCCAGAGGACTTGTATCTAGTTGACGGTGAAGCGTCAGATGAAGAATGGGAAATTGCGATGCAAAACACGGCTGGCGTGAGTCCAGAACAACCAAGACAGGCGCGTCCCACCAGGACCCGAATAAAACTATTAAGACTCACGGAGAAGATGGGTTAGTGTGAACTCACTGTTTAAGAAAGGCGGAGATGTCATTTCGCAGTCAGCCTCATAGGTTAGAGGCAGGGTTTATGGTGGGGGAACCAGGGGAAGTAACGTGGAGGGCGGGAGGTCCTCAGTTTATATAATAAAGTGGTTCGATACAGTTGATCCCGTGTGGTCTTCGTCATTCTGTAGAACCGGGCCTTCGAACCCCCAGACCTGATGTTCTCAGAACGTCACACAATTGTTTATTATCCGCAGGCCCCCAAGCATCCAGTACTCAGCAGCAACACTCTGGCTACACCTCAAAAGACCCAACCACAGCTCTCCTGAACTTCCTTCACTAAACTTGCTACCACCAGTTACCTACATTAGTTGTAATGGATATTTCTCAACAGTCCTTCCGGAGAAGGGTGCAGAAACACTTATTCTAAGTGATTACAGGCTGTCCAGCTAAAATAATTAAAATTCTATCTACTGGGTAACATATCATAGTAGTCAGGCTTTGCTCAGGAGAGAGGAGAAATCTGGTAGGTTGCTTCAATGAATCCCAATATATTACACATAAAAGGACTCTTAACAAATATATACTACTTATTATAGGTTACGCAGACAGCAATTAGAAATTCAAATAAGTATTGTATTAATTAACTAATCTTTTATAATGCACTTAACATTGGAGACCAGTCCCCAAGCATGGCACCGGGATTCAAATATGTGATATCTTGCTCCATAGACCAACGTGTTGCCCCTGAGCTATCCTTCCAGCCTAGATGATGGAGGCTCATATAGTAATACCCGAGAAACTGTGTGTTAACAAAAACAATAAAGGTCCCCTGGACAGACCCTTCACACTCCTAAATCCAATGGCAGAACTGAATCCTGGTGGTAAGTCCTAAATCTTGGCATGTTAAAGGAGGGGGAAGAAAAGAGGATCCTAAACGCTGGTACATTATATACACATAGTAAGGGATCACAATGCCAGAACATGGGTTTGAACAGTGCTCCCCACAAGTTTTAGCACAGTAAAACAGACAGCCACACAGGTTAATCCTATATACGTAGGAACAGAAGGAGGGTTAAAAAACATCAAAACAATGCCCAGGGGTCCACAAAAAGTCAGCTATAAGTTAGGCACAGAGAAACGGACCTGAAATGTCCCAGAACATCCCAATGTTAGTTGGCACAGAACAATTGTTTTCTATGGGCAGCAGTGCAGTGCAGTGATTTTTTTAAATCCCAATAACTCACAAGTGTATGATAGAATTCTAGTTTTGGTGTAAAATTCCAGGTACCCCAGGCGGGCTCACGAGAAATGCCCAAGTCAATGTAAGTACCCTTTTAACTCCGTTTTCAGGAATTTAGAAGTGTTCCCCTTAGGCAACAAGTGGATAAAGTACAAAGGCCAACCACGATTATAGGATAAAATAAAGTTGGTACCAATTCAACCCCGTAGGTGTTGCCCAAGGAGCCAACCAACCCACAGAAGATCCACGCGGGCCCCCTTGAAAGAGCACAACCTCCAGGTTGAAGACTCAGCCAGGGAGAGGAGGATTGATGAAGAGCAGGATTTCGGCAACTACAAGTTAGTGGCAGTAGGTAGTAAATACTTGCAAAATTCCAGTACTCCCGGACATAGGGGGCCCCTGCTGAAGATTTCAAGGAATACATCAGATCCTGGGGACACGACGACACAGAGCCAGTCCCTGCGAATTTGCCCAGGAATGGCAAGAGAACCTGCTTAGTACAGGGGTTGCTGTACAGGTGTGATGAAGAGCTCTTGTACCAAGGGGCTTGACCCTTCTTCCAGCAACAACCCAGATGGCTGCAAGGATGAATGCCCTGGCACTCAGGGGATAAGCCACCAGGCAGAAGCAGCAGCAATGGAGAAGTCACCAGAAAAACAGAGGAATCTGACCAAGGGTTCAGGTCAGCTCAAGGGGGTAATCATCCAACAGGAGCAACAGTTGGATGTCACCCAGGATGGGCCAGGATGGATCTGAGGTTGAACAGCAATGCATCTCCATTCATCCAGGTCAGCGGTATAACACACCTCGACCCAACCCCCGCCCCACCTCAAGGTGCTTTGTCCAGTGAATTTTGAAGGCACCACTGCAGCTACCAGGACAATGTGACACACAAAAATAGCCAGTCCATCCATCTAGGAGGACACTATAGAAGCAAAGGGATTGGCCAGGACTGACATCTTTCAGTAGGAAAGCACAAGTATGCAGAGCATAAAGAACCCAGGGCCCTATTAAAATGGTCATGCAAAATATCTTCAGGGGTAGCCCATTCCCGGCAGCTGCCTTCCAGGAGTTCAGGTAAGAGTTTGATAAAGGAACAGGATCTAAAAAGTGAAATGTATGGAGCAGACACCACCATAAAAAGCCCTTTGTTAATGAATCCTATATTGGTGTTCTTTCAATATATAACTGTTAGGAACATCACTGCTGCTCTCCTGCACCTCTGGGAGTCCTCCAGTACTGCACAACCGCTCTAGCAAATGTCTTGCCAGTACCAAGTTGATCCCGTGTGGACAAGCCACTGCAAACCTATGTTTAGTATTCTGAGGCATTAATGTAAACTTTCATATAAAGTCAACAAATCTGTCCATCCAAGGTCACATATATCATCCAGTCTTTTAACGGTGGACACCAGCATAAAAGATGCAATTCCAATGGATTGTGAAGTATCCTCCTACGTCAGGGAAATAACGCATCTGCCTGACTTTTCAACGATGTGAAGTCATTCCCAACTGTGGGCCCGATTCATGGAATAGTGGAATTCTTTGCACGGTTCAAAGTGACTTTACAATGCTGAAAAGTGACTTTGCACTGCCGACACAACCCCTGATTAATGGAAGTGTGCAAAGTCATTTTCTGTTGCAAAAAGGACTTTGCACTGACTTTGCATGGCAAAACTACACTTTGCACAGTTCCATCATTCAGGGTTTGTGTCGGCAGTGCAAAATCACGTTTCAGCAGTGCAAAGTCACTTTGAATCGTGCAAAAAATTCCATGAATCGGGCCGTGTATGTTACTCTATGATAACTCTGTTGTTGAAGCAATAACATTGGTGGTCAAACGCCCCTGGATTGCAGTGGCTTCTGCACACGGGATCAAGCTGTTCTGGCAAGAGCTTTGCTAAAGGAACAGGGTTGAGGACAGATAAGCTTTATCACTATCACACCAGTGATGGCCATGCCAGCTCAGGAGTAACAGCACAGGGTAGAACCAGAAGGGTTTTGGCAGCCAGCCAATCAGGCTGTTCTTAAAAACTCCAACCGCACAGGCACTCCTACCCTGGGTGTGTATTTAGGTTGAGGACTAGGCTTACCCAGTCTAAACACTCTAGAGGATGTAGGGATGGACTCATAAAAAGCCGACATCTTCACAACAGCCATGTTAGGGCTGCCTCATGGTCCCCACAGACAAAGGAAGCTCACAAAGCAAAATGGCTACAACTGTTGCCACGATAAAACTAAAGGTAGCTGCCACTGACATGCAGCATGGCACACTTTCAGGGTGGCAGATTCACTGTGGGACCAAAAAGGACTGCAAGCACCCTGGCCTTGGTATCCATATGGACCCCCAGGGCAGCTGTATATCAGAAAAAGTGTTTCAATAACAGCAGGAGTTCAGCAGAAGCTCCTCTGATCACATTAAATTCAAGAAATGAAGCAAGCACCACATAGAACGCAAAACATTTAGAAGGCCTACTGTGGTCTGGGGAGCTGCCAAAAATGGGATGCTGCCTTTCAGTATTCAATGCAAATTCCTTTGCATCAGACACTGAGTCCTCAACCTGCATGGACCGCCTGAACATCTCTTCTGTAAACCCTTTCTCTACTGTGATGAATCCGATGGTGTCATCACTACTTTCCCGGGAGCAGCTTCTTCCCGTGTGGCCAGGGGATGGCAGCTGCTCTCGGATCCTGACTTGGGGGGTGGCTATATGAGAGAGGATCCTATTGGGGGGAGGCAACCCATGGGGGAGTCTCACGACCTCATCGGATGAGACATGGTATTCCTCTTTTCCTTTTAGGGATGTGCCTTTCAATCCTCATGCCTTAATGGCATCCTGTTATAGTTCTCCTCGTTCCCCCTTAAAACCTACAAAAGACACTTCCTCAGACTCTACCTGTAAGTTATCACAAATTGACTTTCCTTTTTCTTAGGTTGGAAATACTGCCACGAGAAAGAGGATCTGAGTAATGAAGTTCATGAATGGCCAGGAACCCATGCTGCGCTCTAGTTGTTTCGAGCGCCCTTTACCAGGCGGGACATTTAAACAGGGAAATCAGCTAATGAGCAGAGCCTGCCTGGAGAACTCCTGTCAGCTCGGTGCTGAACGAGAGACTGCCAGGTGTAAGCGAGGTCCGTGGAGCCAACCGGCTCATGAAAGGAACTGAGGGAGGAAGACTGCAGAGTCCAGTAAGCCGCAGGAAGGACGGCTTCCTGGCATACAGCTATACCAGAGAGCAGCCTCGGCGCTACTGCCCAGAGGAACATGCTGCAGATGAGCGAGAGCCTTGAGGAGGGTGGGACCCACAAGGCAGAGGCTGCAAACCTGACAGGCTGCTGCAGGTTCACTGTGGGAGAGTCAAACCCTGCTACAGTAATTGGTGAGTCCGCCCAAGGGAAGAGGGACACCGGAGCATACCAACCATGGTACCAAAGGAAAAAAAAGTAAATTATATGAATGAGATGTAACTAAGTGTACCATATGCCTTAAAGAAACAGAACAATATAATAATGAGAAAATGTGAAGTTTGCAAGAGTGTGCATTATGCACGTAAAGGAAAGTCCTAGCTGGGAGTATACCAGGCATTTCAAGTTATGAAACCAAGTATATGCAAATAACTGTTTTGCACGTAAAGAAAGCCCTGGCGGGAGAGTATACGTGGCATTTCAAGTCACAAGTTTATGAAACCAAATATATGAGAGCAAGTGTTTTGCAAATAAACACAGCCCTGGCAGGGAGTATACCAGGCATTTCAAGTCACAAGTGTCTGAGAACTAGGATATGAAAATAAGTGGTTTGCATACACATGACGCCCTGGCAGGATAAGTATACCAGGCATTCGAAAAAGTCATATGCTTTTACATATAAGACAAGCCCTGTTAAGAGGGTGTGCCAGGCAAGATCAAGCTGGACAATACATGAAATAAGATTGCATGAGAAAATCTTGACAAAGATACAATAAGAGATAACCAAGGAGTGTGAGTTACACATATCCAGGAGTGGAAGAGCCTGGCAGGAGAGTACAACAGGCAGTCCACTAAGACTCAGGTTGTCAATCCAGTTACTTTGTATGAAAATTCTGTTGATTCAAAGAAACTCAAGGAACTGCTATTGAGTGAAGAGAAATCCAAGGGAACGGAGTTACCCTTTTTGAACTGTGACCTGCGTCTACCTGGAGCTTTTATGTTAGAGTTAAACATTGTTTTGAAAATTTGAACACTTTTCAAGGCCATAGACACTTCCCTTTCACCTTAAAGTTGATTTTAGAATGTGAGGGTCGGAATAGGACTTTTGACACATGACTGGCTGTTTGTGACCTTCTGACAAAGGATTGCTTAATAAAAGGTCTATGGCCAAAATCATGAACCCACTGTGTCCGAGTTTCATTCCTGACTCCTCACTCTACTCTCTCCAACTGCAGACCACTCTGGGGCAGGCATTCATTGCTTGCTCTAGCTTCTAGATTCATGTGTCTCCATTGCACATTTATCTACCACATTTCTGACCACCTGACTTTCAGAGGACACCTAAAAACCCGCTTCATTCTACAAACCGAGCCTCTAATGGTTTACCGCTGACTTTTTTCCAGGCATAGCACTGAGAGGCCACTGCAGAACAGTGTGCTAAAAACATTCATATAATGATCACCTTAAATGAGATTTCATCAGGAAAATAGTCAAGTGTGCCCTTCGTCTAAAAAACACCTTTCACAGCCATACCTTTGCTTTTAAACTCACTACCCATTATGTTTAAAAAGCCATCAAAATTAACATGAACATTAAGAAACATGCAAGCCACACTACAATTAGTAGCTTCGGGAAACAAATCCTGTTGCTCTGTATGGTTGGAAGTACACAATGAGAGTAAATAAAAAAAAGAACTAAAAAGGTATGTTTGCCAGCATCGCTCATAGTTATCTAAGCCACACAAATTTGAAATCACACATATGCCAGCCCTGTGAGCCCAGTTGAACTAGGGAAGGGTTCTGTGGATTCTCCCCAGACATGCTGGTTTTAATGCTGCTAGCAAGACTGTAGCCTGGGTGAACTGCCTCTCTTTGTTCCTTTGCGGGCAGGTAACACCCTCCCCAGAGAGGCAGCCATTCCACAGCAAGCTGTTCGGGGAACAGGAATCAAAGAGTACATCCATCCTCAAAAGGAGTAGCCTCACACCAGGGTGCTGAATATCATTGGCCTTTGAGAGGGGAAGGGGGAGAGGCTAGTGCAGACAGAGGGCGCTCTTTACAGCCGGAGTAATGTTCCACCATCTTGTTTCTCTCAACTGTATCTTTCCTTCCTGTCCTCTCCACTTCCTGTAGCACAATTCACCTTTGGTGTGATGTCAGAAGGCAACATCAACTTGTTTCATGAACAGGGATTGGACCACTAAACGAGGCTAGCTTCAGTCCAATCATCTGAGGGCTTTTGCCTCTAAAAGGGGTATCCAACCACTTCTTTTAATCACCTCTGGACTTAAAACCTTCAAGAAGATTTCATTGGATCCTGTTGGGTGAGCAGTCCTTTCCAAACTCCACCGGTAGTGAGGTGAAGGCAGTAATTCCAAGCTATCCATCCCTAACCATCCCCTAACCATCCTCATGGACGATTGGGGGGGGGGGATCTTCTGCTAGAACAAGACCTGCATCTCTGCCAACCACACCACTCCATAGGACCTCACTGGGTTGTAGGACCCGTGAAGCTGCGTGGCAGCCTACCGTGGGTTTGGGAGACCGAGAAAAGACCCATCTTGTCCTTGACACACTGGGGTGGGACTCATAGCTCCTGAGAGCCAAGACAGGTAGGCTTCCTGCAATTTCACTGCGAGCTGTGATTCAAGTGTGTTAGACACATAACAAACTGTCAGGACTCTCCGGAGCCGACTTTGGCACTCGCAGATCTTTGGACCGCTGTCCTGCATGTTCGAACCTGTTCTACACCGCACAGCACCAACCGAAAGTGCATCATTGTCTCGGCAGAACAAAGAAGCACTTCTGTATCGGCACTGCTCGAACAAGTGTTCAAACCTCCAGTTTCTTCATCTCTGAATGAGCCACTGATTGAACTGGCCCCGATGTTCTTACTGAACTGCGTCCTTCAAGATCTTGCATCAAACCTACTCACCTGCAAATCCTGTCACCTGCCCGTTCACCATCGAAACCACAATTACTGAACTGAATCTGGTGACCTCCATGATTCTCATTGTTTAAATAACAATTTGACCCACGGCCTTCTTCATCTCGGCCCCCCTTGACATCTGCTTGCCACTGGACAATTGCAAGTGCTGCATTTAGAACAGCATCGAACCACCAAACAGCACGCAGAAGCCTGGTTTTCCATTTTCGAACCGCAAATACACTGCAGAGGTATTACTTCCTGATAACTGCCCCTTGGTCCATTTTGGGCGTAGAGGCTGGCTAGGTCACAAAAATCCCTTTTTATCAACACATGAAAATATCCTTTTGAACATTGTGGTTTTAATTGCCTTTTCTTCCTCTGCCTCATTAAACAGAGTGCCCCACATGGGTGGGGTTTTGTAGTGTTTTCTATTTAGTTATTATTGTAGCTGGTGTGTTTAACTGAAGTATATATATTTTTGAAACTTGAATGGACATTCCTTTATTTTGAACTGTTATACTTCACTGTTTGGGTTGCTACTGAACCATATTCACACCCCTCTTGAGAGAAAAGCCTTCCCTCCACCCGGATTACCACAAAAGGCAAAGGAGACATATCGCCTAACTGTGCCTGTTTACCCTTATGATTGTGTGGGCTTTATAAAAGTCTGAGAGCTGCTCATCCTTTTACAGGGCAGAAGTCAATTCGTCAGAGGGCACCCGTTCTCCCCCTGTTACCCACAGAGTCCACCTCACTTGCCCACCCCGTTCCCCAGCTCTCACCTGAATGCATGCATGTGCCTGGAGAGCCCAGAACTAGTGTTATTTGGGGGTGGGGTAATTCAATTCTAGCTATTCTGTGGAGCAGATCTCCATGGCCTAGTCATGTAACACAAGGGAGTTTTGACACAACTAAGGGGAGAAAAACATTTTCTACCAAATGTGAATGGGTGAAATGGAAAATAAAATACTGCAGCTGGTTAAACGATAAAATGTTAATGTAAGTAGTGTGTCCCTGCGCCCTACCTTGGAAAGGGAGCAGCACAGCTTAACAAAGGCGCTTTTGTTTGGCTGAAGCCTTCCGAAGTTAATGGCGCACACGGTATTGTTGCTGGCAGCAGATCCACTCCTGCAATAACATCCTTTCCTTTTTCACGGGCAGCTTTTTTCGCAGCCCCCAAAAGCCCCCTTTGAACTGTTTGTTCAGTGTCTCCAGAAAGGCTTTACAAACTGCAGTGTCAAATGGAGGCAACAAAGCGGGATGTTGTCTTTGAGAAGGTACACTATGTCAACAGAACATCACTGCCCATTCAGACCTCAAAAACAGGGGGCGGCGTGACGCCACAGCTGCCAGTCAACGGCACTGGGGCAATTTGCCCGATGCCCTAACAGGGACCCCTTGGTGCTGGGGGGTACGCACCCCTGCATGAGAATGCATTTTTTTCTAAAGTGCTTGATGTTCTTTGAAAGTGCAGATAAATATGTGCTTGGTTAATGGATCACTGGGGAACATTCCGCAATTATGTTCATTGCTTTGTATCTGTTTACTGTGAATCAGTTGCTCAGTTATTAATCAACATATTTCTTTGATGTCAATTACACATGTAATTTCTAAAAATGCAAGTACCTTGACGTTTCTAATCGTTTACACAAATGACAAATTAGAATGTTCCCATGTGACATCTGAACATGTCTCCTTGGTTCGAAACACACTTTAAGTATTTAAATACTGAAGCATGCTTCTGCACTTGTTAAACAAGCATTGGCAATGCCAGCAGTTTTCTTTTTTTTTTGTAGGCATGGGAAATGCATTTGCCAGGCACTGCAGTAGTGGTACTAACTTCCCATTGATGGCAGCAGCTGCGAAATGTTGAGAGTACCTGGCAATATAATAGCAGTGCCTGGCAAATGCCTAATACCTATACAAAAGTTCAACATGTTGGCTTTGCAAATGCTTGTTTTTAAGCGGACATCAGTTAAGGGCACATACAGTGCTTATAAATCAAGTGACTGAAGGCAGATCTGGTTAAGACATTTTATTACACCAGTAGCACGTTTACAGCTCCAATTAAGCCATAAACTCTCAGAAGACTGCTTTGTAAAGACACTGACGGTCACTTCAGAGCACAAAGTTTGATGGTAATGCTTGAGAAAGCTAGTTTAAAGAAAACCCGGGAGGGTGTGTTTTAGGCAAGGAAGGGCGGTGGGAAGTGGGTGTACATAGCTATGGAGATTTTAGCAGGACCATGGGCAGCGAATGCATTGGTAAATAATTAAACAACACCTACGAGCTTTGTGTCCCTCCTCATATGCCATTTGTCCCTAGCTATACTCTAATGCAATAGTTTCAGCTTTTGTCACTTTCAGGCTGGAGTGCATTGAGGGGGTTGGACATATTTATTTTAATTCTTAATAAAGAGTCAGATCGCCCGCAGACCACAAGGCGCACAAAAGATAAACAAAAGACAGGCAAAATGAGGAGGCAGAGTCAATGAACAAAACATTGCATACCTTGGGTATACCTTGTAAACAAGAGGAAGAAATTGAGATTGTTTATGAACCAACTCAAACAAATTCCACACATTCACACAGACGCGAACAGACACACACACAAAAACACACACAGGCACCTGTATGCACACATTCACACATACCCACATTCAGGGTCAGTGGTGGGAAGTGTAGCCCGGCCCACTGCCGGACCCCGCTGTGTTGTGAGTTGCTGGACTAACAGTACCTCGTGGCTTATAAACCATGCACCAAATAAAACACACCAGAGACAATGTGGTGTTCATCACGGGTGCGCACTCGTGAAACAGTCTCCAACATCTAGCGACCTATTTATTGGAACAACGCGAGGATGCTACAAACTGCTTCTCCCCTAAAGCGAGCACTCCTCCTCCAGTCCTCCTTTACCATAACACCAAAGACCAAAAACAACAGTAACAGATGACGCCCAGCGCTTAATTTGTAAAAAAGAAATAAGTGCCAGGGCCCAAACATTTTCTTGCATGAGGGCAGGGGCAGCTCCCCTTCTACTATTGACACCACCCACTGTTGCTACATACAGTGTCACGCGGAAACTCCATACGGTGTCATCATATTTGGGGTTAAATCTCCAACTCCCACTGGTTCATTGAGGGTGAAATCAACTTAACATATTAGTTGTGTCTTGAAATAAAATAAACGTTTAAGTGTTTCTTTAAAACACATCATTGTTAACATTTTGCTCTAATCCTATCAGTGTCAAGTGGCGCATGTTAACCATTTAACCACAGCGAGAAAGAGCAAATATGCTTTCCTCCGATAGTAAATTGATGGACGAATGTAGTCAAAATCATTACTGAACTGATGAGTTGCCTGTCAAACACTGCAGCAAGATTGTCTTGCGTGGGTTGGCACTCATGGTTGGCTCACCTGCTCAATATGGGTCTTTTCCCTGACTTTGCCCATGTGTTGGGGCTGTTGGCTGGTGACTGTCCTGTTGTTGTCAACCCACACTAAAGAATTTGCAGCAATGTCATGCAGGATGAGTGGAGAAGTGTGTGGACACGCCAGCATCACTGCCCGGGTTTGTCAGCTTGCATCTCATTGTTTTTCATGAAAATTGATAAATAATCCTGCCCTGCCAACCTGGGCCATCAGGTCTGTGAATAACAATGAGCCAGCCCAGGATGCAGAGACCCTGGCCCGTGCACACTGTACTTGATTGCCATGTTACTATGACTGATAGTTAAAATAATAAAGTTGCCAAAACACCATAACATAATCAAGCTGGGCTTAAAAGTACAGAGGATCAGAAATAAGTGCCTGGGCTGAGCCCTGGCAGACACCCCCACAGATGACACTGTGATCTTACAGTTTCACTACATAATCACAACAGTGATCCATTCAGTTTGGATATAGATTGCCATGCACTTAGGTTTGCTCTGGGATGTCATTTGTGGATATTTCGGCACCTGATCTTCATCTGTTGCTACTGTCCCATCAGTTTTCCGTTCGTCAGATAGGTCGTCATCAACACTGGGCACATTCTTGTTCTAATTCCAGTCCATCAATCAGCTTCTTGAAGAAGAACGTTTTTCTGGTCACCACTTGCTTTACATTTGAGAAGGTAACCATGGATAATTTTTGCTGCATTTCTTGAAACAGGAGAGGGTCATATGGGAGACTCAATTTTCCCATTGGCTTGCAATTCCTTGTTAACCGATTTTTCCCCCACCACTATGTTCTCATCACATCATTTTCTGTGTCACCTTTCTTCTTAGCTTACCAGTTGGGGCATCATCCGAGCTCTGGGCCTTCTTGCATGATGCAGGATCAGGCATTGGGGGGCATCTTCCAAATAGCACCTCTGCTGAGTAAACCCTATTAAAGGAATGAGGAGTCAGCCTATACTCCAACTGAAACTGGTATAGCGCTCTCTCAATGCGGGAGCCTTGCCCCTAAGAAAACCAAACATTTTGTTTGAGGTTCTCATAAGCCTCTCTGCATCGCCATTTGCCCTTGGTCAGATGCAAGTTATCTTTCAGTGACACATTTTTTGATAAACATCCCACAGTACCATACCATCTTGAAGAGGCTTCTCACCTCAGATGCATTTGTATATTCAGGAGCCTCTTGAATGTCTTGAACTTTCTTAGGATCAGCCGATATCCCTTCCACTTGAAAAATGCAGCAAAAAAACTCCAACCTCACTCATAGAAATGTGCATTTCTCTCTGTGAAGAGTTAGGCCTAGCAATTTTAACCTCTTAAATACCCTTTCCAGATGCTCCAGGTGCTCCACCTCCGAAGCAACACACACCAGTATATCATCACTGATATTAAGCACACCCTAGAGGCCTGCCAGAGCACCTCTGATGGTGTGCTGGAACACGTTAGCTGTGGAGGATATGCCAACACCGAGCTGTTTGTATCTGTATGACCTTTTTCGTATAGATCATTGATTATATATCTGAACTTAGGGTGAAGCACCACTTGATGGTAGCCCGCCTTTAGGTTTCAGAAGAAAGCTGCACCTTGCAAATCTGCAATGATGTCATCTATCATTGGTGTGATATGCCCTTTCTTTTGATTGCTTCTTTGGGCAGTCGCATGTCCACACATATTCAGACTGACTCAGGCAGCTTAGGTTTGGCTGCCACCACTATTGGGGAAACCAGTGGTGTGGAACCATTCACTCTCAATAATGTCCTAAGTCACCAATTTCTTTCTACTTTTCCTAAGCCACCAATTTCTTTCTACCTTTCTTCTCAGGCATAACAGTAGCCTTCTATGCTTGAGGGCTATCAGTTGGATAGTTTAATCAGTTTGGAGTCCAATTTGGAGTCACCCTTGAGACACCTTACTCCCTCGAATAAGGAGCCAAACCTGCCAGTATCAAATTGACATCTTCCACATACATCCTGTAAGGGAAATTAAGAATGTTCAGTGCTTCCTCTACCTCAACCCTAGAAGATGTCTTCACTAACAAATGTGACGTAAAATTGTCCCCGATTGTCTATGATCCGTGCTATACTGAAGCTACAGACGCCCATTTTAGGAAGATGTGTTTAAAACCCCCAAACATGAATATATGAACCTTGGTGCACAGTAGCAGAGCCAGAGTGTGCAACTTCTGGCAATGTGAGAGAGCCATCACGTTCACTGATGCGCCTGTGCCGATCAACATCAGGAGTCTTTGTGTCTTGTTTTCAGACAACATATCTGGGCTGTCTTTTCCACCCTGCCCCCAAAACACTAGAAATTAAGAAAACATCTCCTTCTTCTTAAGCTTTGTGTCCACCTCAGGCAGTGAGGTCTCCGCCTGAGCAACCTTTGGGTGTTTTCCTTGCAAAGAATGGCCTTTGTTCATTCTTATTCTGAAAGGCAGTTTGTGGAAGTTGTGCTCGGCAGGCCTTGGCAAAATGATTCATCCTACCACACGTGTGACCATTTGCTTGGCATGCACTTGGTGTCACGACCGCTGGGCGCTGGCGGCTGTGGGAGAGGTGGAAGCGAGGCCGCCATTGATTTGTGCCGCCACGTTTTCTCTTTGACAGTATTATCGGTCTAGTCTTTTTCAACATGGCCGCCGCCTATGCGTATTTATTTCCACACGCTAGGCTGCTCGGCGCGTTGCAACTTCGGATTTCCCTCTGTTGCTCACGCTCCATTATTGTTTTCTCCTTGGCGGTGCTCCGCCCTTGCCTTTTGGGGCTTGCCCTAGTTGCCTTTCCCTTGTGCCCTTTCCCTTCCAGCCTTCCCTGTGTTTTCTCTGCCCAGTTGGTATCGATTCCGCTCCCTTTCCTGGCTATCTCTTTCTCGGCTCCTTTCTCTCATTTTCTACCGGTCCTTCGTAAATCCTCTCTCTACCTTGGATTTCATTCGGACTCTCCCCGAGTTCCCCTGTTAGCTGGTTCCTGCCTGCACAAGTACTCCAGAGGGGTTTTTATGCCATTCGGGCTTTTCCCCTCTCTCCGTTGTTAGTCCGTCGCGGAGGGGGGTCACCGTGCCTCCTGTTATCGGAGCCGCGGTGGCTTCCTTTCGAGGCCGACCTTACCTTCTACAGAAGAAGAGTCTTCCCACTCTCCACGCCAGAAGGAAGAAGCTTAATTCAATCTCAGGTGAGGAGGAAAGGGAACGGGAGCACGACCGATGTCTTACTGATGAGGAAGACTTATTTGAACAATCTGATAAGTCGGTTAGTCCGCCAGCACATATTGACAGATTGCAACGCCAAAATATTGAGATGGCAACCCCACAACAATTCCAGGAACTCGTCGCTGCCGTACATTGATTGAGTCAGGAGGTTCAGACTTTAAAGGCAGACAATGCCGCCCTGCAACTAAGGGTTGCTGCTCGAGAACAGCTTACTGCCGATCTCCCCCCCCTACCCTTGGTATCAGGCAAATTTGATGGCACCGAGAGGAAAGTAAAAGAATTCCTTGATGCTTGTGATATTCACTTTGCTTTCCGAAGAGGCACCTTTTCCACAGACCATACTAAGGTAGGGTTCATGATAACCCATATGACGGGTAATGCCTTAGCATGGGCCACTCCTTTGGTATCTCGATCTGACCCAGTCCTACAAGATTATTCGGCTTTCAAAGATTTTCTCAAACAGACTTTCCTTCATACTGAAACAACCTTTTTAGCCAGTGAAGACCTCCTCGACGTGCGTCAAGGAAATTCAGACTTACTTTCCTATCTGTCCGCTTTCAAACGGATAGCAGCGGAGGCTGGTTGGCAAGAAGAAGCACAGTATACCATATTCCGGAGGGGTTTGCGGGAGGACTTAAAGGACGAACTAGCCAGAATTCCCCGCCCAGACTCTTTCTCCGATCTCATCAAGGCGATAATTAGGATCGATTATCGCATGACCGAAAGAAAGAACGAGAAGAAGAAGACTCGTCCTCCCGGATTTTCCCTTGAAGCCCACGCGTCGACCTCCTCACCTATTACTCGTCCACCTTCCAGAGACGAACCAATGCAGATTGGTACCACCCGGGCCCCTTTGACAGCGGAGGAAAAGAAGAGAAGGCGAGAAGGCAATCTGTGTCTTTATTGTGGTTCGACAAGACACCTTTTGAGGGACTGTCCTGACGTACCCCCGAGGAGGCCGGGAAACGAACGCCCTCGGTAGTCGGTGGAACAGACTATCGAGGGGCGTCAGCGGGTTCCTATGCTACACTTTCTGTGACCTCTGCCAAAACCTCCGAAGACCATCGATTGATGGTAGTTGCCGTTCAGCTCCAGTTCAGAGGACAACAGATAGAGACACAAGCCCTGCTTGACTGTGGAGCTGCGGGTAATTTTCTAGACACTGTGTGGGCTGAAAAAGTGGGCCTTCTCCGAGTACCAAAGAAGGAAGACCAGAAGGTAGAAGGGGTGGATGGTACCCCTTTATGCTCTGGGCCCATAACCCACACCACTGAGGAAGTCCAGGTATCTATTCAACTACATTCCGAAGTCCTTAAGTTCGACATCATTAGGGCCGCCCATTTTCCTGTGATATCGGGTATCGGTTGGCTTCGCAGACACAACCCAACAATAAATTGGACAGACAACCTGCTGAGCTTTCACTCTTCTTTTTGTAAAGAAAGGTGTCTGCCGGAACCTATGTTTGAAACGGTAAAGACTATATGCGCTACTGAGAATAACTCCATCCACAATTTACCCAGGATATTCGAGGAATTTGCTGACATCTTCAAGGAACAACAACCTTCGGTACTCCCCCCTCATCGGCCGGAAGATTGTAATATAGACCTCATACCTCAGGCCTTGGTTCCTTTTGGAAGAATGTACCCCCTATCTTTGGCTGAAAAGGCAGTTCTCCGGCGCTACCTGGATGACAATCTCGCTAACGGATTGATCCGACCATCCAGATCCCCAGCAGGTGCTTCGTTATTTTTTATACCTAAGAGAGACACAAAGGAGTTGAGACCTTGTATTGATTACAGAGGTCAAAATCAAGTCACGATCAAGGACAGATATCCCATGCCCATAATCTCGGAGATACTTGAAGCCGTTCAGGGATCTGTATTGTTTACGAAGCTCGATCTTCGGAATGCATACCACTTGCTTCGGGTTAGATCCGGTGATGAATGGAAGACTGCTTTCCGCACTCCACACGGGCTTTTCGAGTACCGAGTGATGCCATTTGGACTGGTAAATGCTCCCTCTATTTTTCAGAGGTTTATGGATCGCATATTTTCCGATCTATTAGGTATCAACACAGTAGTGTACCTTGATGACATCTTGATATTTTCCCGGAAGAAAGAAGAGCATTCTTCCCAGGTATTGGAGGTGTTACACCGACTCCGCATACATCATCTATTGGTCAAACCAGAGAAATGTGCATTCGCTAAATCATCCATACCCTATTTAGGGTTTATTCTCTCTGAAGAAGGTATAACCATGGATCCCGAGAAGGTGGAAGCCATTCTCTCATGGCCATCTCCTTCCTCTGTAAAGGACATCCAGAGGTTTTTAGGTCTGGCAAACTTTTATCGGAAATTTGTTCCGGGGTTTTCAAGACTTATCTTGCCCATCACTTCTCTACTTAAGAAATCATCTAAACCTTTTCTTTGGAATGAAGCAGCCAAAGACAGCTTTACCAGTCTCAAAGGAAAATTCTGCACGGCTCCTATTCTTCGGCAACCAGATCAATTGAAACCTTTCATTTTGGAGACCGACGCTTCTTCGGCTGCAGTAGGTGCCGTTCTTCTCCAAATCAACCACGGCATGGAACATCCGATAGCCTATTTTTCCAAGACCTTAACAACCAGTCAACAAAACTACTCAGTCATCGAGAAAGAGCTACTGGCTATGAAATTGGCTTGTCTGGAATGGAGACACTTACTTCAAGGAAGTATGCACCCGTTTCAGATACGAACTGATCATAAAAACCTGCAGGTTTTGAGACAACAGGAATGCTATAACACCCGACAAGCCAGATGGGCACACTTCTTTGCTCAGTTTCATTTCACCATCACGTATATTCCGGGTTCTCAAAACCAAGTTGCTGATGCGTTGTCTCGAAGAAACGAAGTACACCAGTCAGATCAGAAGGAACTCATGTTTCCCCGTACTAAGATCGTTCTGGTGGTATCGTCTTTTCTGGAGGAGGTTAAGGGGGCTTATACTCCTTTGGAAGGTCCCACTCCCACTCTCAGGAATTCACCTATCGAGGAAAAGGATGGACTGTATTTCAACCAAGGAAGACTAATCCTACCCACACATGACCTTCAAGTACGAGCTCTTAAGTGGTGTCACGACTCAAAGGTTGCGGGTCATCGCGGCCTGCGTGGTACCCTTGAACTGCTCCAAAGAACTTTCTTTTGGCCCAAGATGCGAGCAGACACTCAGACTTATATACAAAGATGTTTGACTTGTTTACGTAACAAGTATTCTACTCAGAAATCGTTGGGGTTACTTCAATCCAGCCCGATCCCTCCAGGTCCTTGGATTAACATTTCTACGGACTTCATCGTCGACTTACCAAAATCCCAAGGGTGTACATGCATTATGGTAACAGTCGATACCTATTCCAAACTGGCGCATTTCTCCCCACTGTCTGGCATACCTTCTGCTTCACTCACGGCTGAAGTCTTTCTTAAAGACATATTTAGATTGCATGGACTCCCGCAAAAGATTGTATCCGATCGTGGCAGCCAGTACACCTCTAAGTTTTGGTCAGCTTTATGCAAACTGTTGGGTATTGAGAGGGCTCTTTCTTCGGGATTCCATCCTCAGACTAATGGCCAAACTGAGAGGTTAAACGGAACCCTTGAACAATATCTGAGATGTTTCGTAAACCAGTCTCAAGACAATTGGGTTTCACTTCTCCCTACTGCCGAGTTCTCGTACAACAATGCTATGCATGCTTCTTTAGGTATGAGCCCTTTTTATTGTACTTATGGATATAACCCCAGATCTATTATACCCACTTTCTGGAAGGAAACTCCTATCCCGTCGGTTGAGTCGGGTTTGGCACAACTGAGAGCAGCTCACTTATCTGCCAAACAGAGCCTTAAAGAGGCAAGCATTCAATACAAAGGCCAAGCAGATCGCCACCGGAGACAGGTACCGATGTGGGAGAAAGGTACGAAGGTTATGCTGTCTACAAAGTTTCTACCCCGATGGGTTAGACCTTCCAAGTTGTCCCCCCGGTATATTGGACCTTTTACCATCCTGACCAAGATCAACCCAGTGGCTTACCGCCTCAAGTTACCTAAGTCACTCAGCCGTGTTCATCCGACTTTTCATTCCTCACAGCTCCGCTCTTATGTAGCTGATGAGAGAAAGCAGAGAGTTCCCAGACTTCATATTCCGCCCGACCCTAACACTGAAGTATACGAAGTCTCCCACATCAGGGATTCCCGTTACCATAAGGGACGCCTGGAATATCTTATACACTGGAAGGGCTTCCCTTCGTCCGAGGATTCCTGGGAACCCCGATCTTATGTTAATGCACCCCGTTTGCTACACCGGTTCCACAACCTACATCCCGGCAAACCCGGGGGGTATCGCCCTAGAGGGGGGCATACTGTCACGACCGCTGGGCGCTGGCGGCTGTGGGAGAGGTGGAAGCGAGGCCGCCATTGATTTGTGCCGCCACGTTTTCTCTTTGACAGTATTATCGGTCTAGTCTTTTTCAACATGGCCGCCGCCTATGCGTATTTATTTCCACACGCTAGGCTGCTCGGCGCGTTGCAACTTCGGATTTCCCTCTGTTGCTCACGCTCCATTATTGTTTTCTCCTTGGCGGTGCTCCGCCCTTGCCTTTTGGGGCTTGCCCTAGTTGCCTTTCCCTTGTGCCCTTTCCCTTCCAGCCTTCCCTGTGTTTTCTCTGCCCAGTTGGTATCGATTCCGCTCCCTTTCCTGGCTATCTCTTTCTCGGCTCCTTTCTCTCATTTTCTACCGGTCCTTCGTAAATCCTCTCTCTACCTTGGATTTCATTCGGACTCTCCCCGAGTTCCCCTGTTAGCTGGTTCCTGCCTGCACAAGTACTCCAGAGGGGTTTTTATGCCATTCGGGCTTTTCCCCTCTCTCCGTTGTTAGTCCGTCGCGGAGGGGGGTCACCGTGCCTCCTGTTATCGGAGCCGCGGTGGCTTCCTTTCGAGGCCGACCTTACCTTCTACAGAAGAAGAGTCTTCCCACTCTCCACGCCAGAAGGAAGAAGCTTAATTCAATCTCAGGTGAGGAGGAAAGGGAACGGGAGCACGACCGATGTCTTACTGATGAGGAAGACTTATTTGAACAATCTGATAAGTCGGTTAGTCCGCCAGCACATATTGACACTTGGGCATGGTAGTGTATAACTACAGTAGGTACATATGATATCTGAATGAGTGGTTATCTACTGATGGACCCATTCCACTGCCGATATGTTTCATTAAAGCAATAGAACCCAATGAGAGGGAGGATAACCATTCGGGTAATGCCCCCAGAGCACGAGTTATAAGCCTGAGTGAAGTGAGGGCTTTAAAGTAGCTCTGTGGGCACTACCTTATTGGTAATCCCCCCATGGGTTATATTGCTATTAGTACTCCGGCACGTTGAACCAGAGCACTAATAGTAATTTGTCTCAAGTTGAGAAACGGCGTTGAAACCATTTCTCAATTTGAGAAAAAAGCAAAATAAATGGTGTAGTCCCTTCTCCCTTTCCATTGCCATTAAAAAGATAGAAAAAAAGTAAAAAATCGAAATGGCCACCATGGAACGGGGAGAACGGACTGAACATAGTCCCTTCTCCCTTTCCATGGTGGCCTGACGAAGAAAGGAAAGGAACTCTGCCGGGATGCAGAGCTTGGACCCAAATACAGTGAGTCTTTGTCGGCCGGTTATGACCCGGCGAGGGCCTATGAGATCATTTGATACAATGTGATTGTCCCTCGCCGGCTACTAATGTTTAATATGAACACATTGTTTAAGTATTAGACCCAGTAGGTCCAACAGCATATATTGCTCCAGGAAGAAAATTATTGATTTTTTACTGTAGAAATGTTCAAATGCCTTCAGTGCTGCTGTAGGCTCAATTAATGTATAAAATGAGATTACATTCATTTTATATCAGAGGGCAGTTGCATAACAAAAGGATTTAAAAAAGTGTCTATTTTTATTATTATTAAGGTGTTTACTGAATGCAAACCTAGCTTCAGCAAACAACAGGTCACTTTATAATCATAGAGGGATGAACATTGCGAAGAAAGCAGAGAAATAGGGACAGGGGAGTTAAACTGGGAGGGTGAGGGTGGGCAATTGGTAGCAACAGATCTACAAGCAACCAGGGGAGGAAAGAGTCAGGAGCAGGTCACCCAGTCCCATGTAGTATGTGGAGTCTTGGGTGTGTAGACCCAGGTGTTAGCGAGGAGCCTTGCCTCGAACACGAGGGTCTTGAGCTCCTTCTCAAACTGTCAAAGCAAGATAGTTTCAAGTAATAAACCTATTGTATTTACTATTGGTCTATTGGTTTTCCAGGTCAAAGTTCCTTAAAGGCTTTGTGCATTTTTGGTAGAAAAAAATAAATGATTTCCTTGGATGCTGCACTAGTAATTGCCAATTTTCTTTTTTACTGCTTAATCCTTCCATGTACCAATGTTTAATTTTTAAATTCATAATCTAAGATAATCTTTTCTAAGAGTTATCTTTAACTACTTTGTAATGGCCCTCCTTTTTCAGATATTTGATTCTCAATTTCCACATTCTTTTCTATTAAAAATAACTACATTCCTTCCTTTGCCCGCTTGTTTGATTATTAGATTGGAATCAGTTTGAAGTTTCTTTATTGCTCCATTTTCGTCTGTTGTTATATCCTGTTTCATAATGGGTCATTTTTTGGTGTATCTCTTATCTAGTTTCATGATATATTTTGTCACTTCATTAAAGAACAGGTCTATCAGATTCTCATTAGGTACTGTTGGAACAAAACGAGACTTGGTTCTAAGACAATTTTTGTTATACTGACTTCTTGTTCTATATCTAATTCATTGATAAGGCATTTTGTACTGGGGGCTTTGCCATCTTCCTGTGTCATGAGAAGATTGCTAGAGTCTAGGTCTTCTGGTGTATTTGCAGAAATCTCAGATGTTATTTTTTTCTTTTGTTACAGGATCAGTTTTGTTAAAAAAGAATGTCTTTAGCTTCAAGTTACGACATAATTTATACAGATCAATTAGAAGAGGAAATACGTTACATTGACAGCAAAGTGATTATTAAAAGAATTTCAATACATTAGATCAGATTTTAAAATATTTTGAAGACAAAATCAAATTGAAAAAATCATGTAAATATTTCAGCGATAAAAGGGATAACAAATAGATAGGGTATATACATTCCAACCCAAATAGGACTTGAAATATGTATCTTGGGGTAACACCAATATCACTACACCAGTAAATTCAAACACAGAGAGGGTAGACAGCAGTGATGAGGGTATGTGCTACCAACATGGACAAAACCAAAACAAAACTATCTGGCCAAAACGAAAGATATACAAAAAGGGAGTAGACATCAATTTACCGGCTTCACAAAAAAAGTAATTTTGTTTTCAGAAAGTCCAGAGAAACCCCTAATGTCATCAGAAGACCGAGAGGAACAAGTTGAAAAGCCAACAAACACCAACAATGCAAACACAAAAGGCATACCAACAAGATCAACACTAAGACCGACACAAAATGGATCATGCCTGATGAGATGACAATAAACCTATCCTCAAAATAGATTGAGTGACTCAGACATTTGGTTTTTAGATTCTAATCTGTAACTCAGAGATCACAAACAAACACACAGCTCTGCAGTAGGCCCTCAGCCCACAGAGTTATGTTGTTATCATAATCTTGCATGTTAAAGGTAGATGTTGCGGTATGTGTGCAAATACACTATACTAATCAATCACTAAATGATATTTAAATGATATTTAGATGTATGGGGTTTTTCAGGAGGTTTGTTAACTCCTTAAATAGTTATTTATGATAAATCAGTGAATATCACTGATAATTACATTGACAGTGGATTCCCTTCCTTGCAATGCAGTGTGCAGACCCATAGATATGGCATCCTGGCTGTAAGCAGAGCACCACCAACCAAAGGGAGGGGCCCGACAACTGGCAGAACAGAAAGAAAGAAAATAGCCAGACAGGTGACCTCATTCTGCAAAACCTACAAACAGGGTTTGAACTGGGCAATAAGGGTTGCATTGCAATAGTCCAGGTTCCCCATGACAAAAGTGGAAACCACCAGGCCATGGAGTTTGGCAGGCACAAAAGGGATTCCTTTCCTCAGGAGCTTAAGCTTGAAGTGGGCAGCACTACATCTCGCCTTGACCTGAGGAGCGGCAGAGAGGGAGGCAGCAATGGTAATGCCCAAGTTCTTTACCCTTGCCACTCGAGTAGAAAGTGGCCCCAAGGCAGATGGCCAAAAGGCTGTGTACCAGGTAGACCCCTCCAGGGGATCAGCTCATAGTACCATCACCTCTCTCTTGTCTGCATTGAGCTTGAGCCAATTTCTATGCATCCAGATTCCAATGTCAAACAAGGATTTTCTTTTTTTACGCGGGCACCGCCGTTGGCTGATCATGATCAAAACTCAAAATAATTTGCGTGTCATCGGCATAGGTAAAAAACCTACAGCGATGAGCATGGATGAGTTTGGCCAGCGGGAGCATATAGATATTAAACAGAAGTGGTCAATTAGATGAGCCCTGAGGGATGCCGCAAGTAAGCAGAAACGGGACAGAAGAAAAGAGAGGCAAGGACAAGTACTGGGTTCTATCAGATCAAAAAGACTGAAGCCATTCCACAAACCAGCCGCCAATTCCGATCTCCCTGAGGCTTTGACATAGAACAGCTTGATCAATAGTGTCAAACGCAGCAGAGAGGTCAAGTAATATAAGAATACCAATTCTGCCCTAGTGAAGGATCAGAGATATTGTCAATAACAGCCACCAGGACAGTCTCATTCCCCATGAGGGGGTGAAAGCCTGTTTGGAAAGGGTCCAAGATGAGCTTAAACTCCAGACAATCTCTCAATTGGAGAATCATAATAGACACAAGACCCTTCACCAAAGACCACAACAGTTAGATAGGGTGAAAACGTTTGGGGCCAGCAGGGTCCAAACATTTTTGTTGAGTAAGTGGGTAAACAGTGCATGCTTCAGGAACACCGGACAGTTACCAGTCTGTAATGAGCGGTTAACTAGGCCAGTAAGCAGCTCTGCAAACACAAAATGGACTGGTAGAACAAAGATGACAGGATTCTGTGTCGTTGTAATCAAATATTAACAATACATGGTATTTATTTCAAGTTATCAACACAATTTTATACAAGTAAAAAGGCTCAACAAAACTTTTCCCATCATTCACAACTCATTCATATCTCATATATACCATCTTCATACTCGTAAACATTCTTGATCTGGGTATTTATTGTTCCCATAACATAAAGAAGATCTCAATTCAAATTCAAGACTCGTATATTTTTAGATGTATCTCTCTGTCTATATTGCACGAGTTGTATGTCTGTCGAGACGTGTTTCGGTTGTAGTTCACTGTGGGCGGGTAACACCTTGCCCTGTTATTCTAGCCAACCTTCATCAGGACGGAGTGCAACTGTCCAATATATGTTGCCTCAAATGTGGATGGAGTGAGCCCAAAATCTACAAAATAATAGTGATAATCTAATTACAATTTGTTCCTTTAGAACCTGTCATCTTATACAATTTTCATAATACATTAAATGTGAAACAAAGCAATGTCTCGATCTATTGCTTATATCTAGCTTATCTCTGCTGGATTTCAGGTGACTTAGTAGTGGGATTAGTCCTTGTTGTATGTTCTGTATCGTGGTGCAGTGAAAGACTATATACCTTCCTGCAGAGAACAAAACAAACCAATGGCCTGTTTTAAAACTCCACATAGTCAATCTTTATGACCTAGACTGGTCACCTGAATTATTCTTAGACGAGGAAAAATACTCACTTCTTGTTCCTAGGCTGATGATAAATCTAGCTAATTAGATATTAGTCTGGGAGATTCGCGGTAGCATGAAAAAGGGATCGCTCCCTGGTTCCGTGTTCTATCACATAGTCTAGCAAAATGAATTACAATCCTGCAGAGCAAGGAAATAAACACAAGGGCATGGCTATGAGCTCAAACCAGCCAATGGTAACATCCTAACCTTGATCGCATCATTCAGTTCTACCATACGTGTACTCTCTTGTGCGTAGTTTATCTGGCCGTGAGGATCTAAGTCCCAGAAGGGTACTTAGTCAGAAAAAAAAACAAGTGTCTAGAGCCTTTCCGGTGTTGTTGTCCATTTAATTCAGGACCATCGTCTCACTTTGTGCCGGTCTTGGAATTGCCTACAAAAAACATATAGGGGGATATGTCACAGTGCTGGCTACATAAATACCTTCAGTAATTATGACATTTCCTTTGTTGTTAATTTTAGCCCGTTGTGGTTTGTTAAACCCCAGTATCTCGTATTGATTAGATGCCCAATTGCCTACACGGTATGCTGTGAATTGCTACTTATATTACTGAGACTGTTGATTGCATGTCCATTTCCCAGATACTGATTATGCATATTGCTTGTCGGGCATTCGATTTACCTCGGAGCGCTAATATCCCAATGTTAGTTGATGGTGCTCGTCTTGTTCGAGAGCATCCGTTTAATCCGCTAGCTGCAGTCTCAGTGTGTGCAGCTTGAGCTGCTTCCTGGATCAGAACGAAACCATAGAAGTAGAAAGGGGACTATACATAGTACTCCCCTAGGGTTTGTTGAAAAATATGTGGACGTATAGCCAATCCGTTGTGTTGACACCCACATACAATAATTGACATGTACATTGCTCTGGTGTCCTAGGTCGGCTAGGTATAATGCGTACACAGACTTATGGGAAATGTAGTTCGTCTCGCGCATCGCATCATTTCGATAAATATTGGTGCTGAGACTTATTCACATGTAAGCCTATCATTGGGCATATTCAAACGTTTACTAGATACATCGTAATGGCACCCACAGGACATGATGACATTTCCTTTGATTTGTTATATCACTTTCAAGAGGTGTGCCTATATATGATGTATCATATGTGGGCTGGAGATTTCCTTAATTCCCAAAGGCTGCAGCTATCTATCTATCTATCTATCTATCTATCTATCTATCTATCTATCTATCTATCTATCTATCTATCTATCTATCTATCTTTCTTTATCCTATCTAAGAGTATAGGTGCCGAGACACGAATAAGACATTTCAAAACATCTCAGCCTCTTAATGCTTCTGGATTCCAAAATTGGGAGTGGCAGATGTTTCAGCGCGGGTGCACATGGCGGAGGGCTAATGCTGTGGGCCACTAGTAAATAATCCTATTTTACTTAGTGTTTTGGGCATTCCATTCAACTGAAATGTTCAATCCATGGCGTACTGTGTCTAACAAATAGATCCAGTGCTGCTGAAGCTTGTGGAATACGGTGGCCATATCTCCCCCTCGGTTTTTGGGTCTGATGGTTTGTAACACAAACCATTTTAATCTGTATCCTTATGGTTTTTCTTGGTGAAGTGGTCAACCAAAGGTTTGTCAATCAACTTATTACGTATTCAGGAACGGTGTTCCCCTATTCTTAATCTAATCTCTCTTGTCGTTTTTCCTACATACAATAGGTTGCAGGGACATGAAATAATGTATATAGCATTTTATGTTAAGCAGTTGGTGTGACTTTTGCATTCCTATTTGATATTGCGATGTTGGAACACGTATTTGGTTTCCGTAAGTGAACACACAATGCAGTTACCACATTTATGGTGTCCAATTACCGGTGGGAGTCCTCATTGATTAAGGACCATCTGTTCCTTTGGTCTCTCTCTTTAGGTATGTACCAGTCTTTGGCGCAGATTGCTGTTGCGCTTAAATGTGAACATTGGCTTTTTTGATAGGGTCCTTGGATTTTTAACTAGATTCTAATTACAATTATGATTAATGATTTTTTAAATACCATTGCTGATGGTATTATGATATCTGTCTCTAAGTTGTTCTGAAGCTCATGGATATTGTTATTGGGTGGAGAGACGGGGGAAAATGTATGGTTAGGAGGTAGTCCATGTGTATAGGGAAGGCTCAAGCCAGGTACATTTTTCTTAAGGGGGGCTCGTGTTCAAAAGGTTTGAAGACCACTGGCTTAGAGTGTCAGAAACCAAGCCAGAGTTTGTCATCCTGCCTACAAGGACAGCCTTACTCCGTGAGGTTTAACATGAGGAGGAGAGCTGGTTCAACTACATTTATTCTTTTGAATACTGATTTTTCCTTTGCATACATTTCTCCTTTTTACACTTTTTGTACAAGAGATAGGGCAGGCATTAGGTTTTTGTTAGTATAGGGCATTTTCATTTGACAGACTCCACTAGGACTGCTTTGTTTATCGTTTGATGGTCAAGACTACTCCCATCTTAGTTATAGGGCAAACTAGGAGTTTCTATGACTCCAACATTTTAAATAAGGTTTTACAAATTGTATCCATTGTGTCAGTGTCATACTTGTGATACCATGCCTTCCTTACATAGTCCAAAGTAATGAAGCTGCGGTGGTATATCTGGTTGTCAGTAGATGCAACACTGTAGTAGTCTAAATAAGGTGGAGCCCTGTGAGACAAAGGTGACTGTTCTCATGGTGACACAAGTAGAAGTGAAGTTCTTGAAGTGGAAGCAAGAGCACTGAGAAGTCACCCTGACAAATATATCACTGTGAATTATAAAACTGTAACTGAGGAAATGCTGTTAATCAAGAACTGTTTATCACTGACAGTTGTGGATACTCCATCTTCTTTTGAACTGCAGCAAGTCGTCCTGAAGAGGTGACAAAGCATTGTGGCTGGGATTACCATCTGTGCTATTTGGTGGAAGTGGAAAGTGGATATTTCACCAGGAAGAATAGATTTGCTATCATTCGAACTTTGGTTAACACACTTTAACTTTGATTTTGGAACATCAAGAACTGATCTGAGACATTTCTTCCTTTGGCTGAACAATATCAAATTGACTTTGAATCCTGGGGAAGGGAATTTACCCAGGAAATTAGATGGTCATTCAGAAACTGTGCATGTTGTTCATGTCATGTTGTATTGCCATATATTTTCTTTGTGTATTTGTTGAGTAGTGTGAGGGCCAGTTATCCTGCATTAGAGTGTTTCCCCTTAGCTTTGGTTAGGCAGGGAAATCCTTGGCAGAGTAGGGATAGAGAGGCATTTATGATCGTATTTCTTTGGGGGATAAATTGGCATGTTTTGATGAATCATCAAACAGTTGTCTGCCTCGCATTACTGATCCCTCACAGTCCTTGGAGTTCTGGATCTCCCTCTGTTCCCTGGGAGATGTTTGCCAGATAGGATGGCGTCATAAATGATGCATATCGAGGTATAAAACCTTTGCATAATTAAATTTGGTTGTGAGTGTGTGAACCAGCTTATTCGCCAGATTGCCGTACTTTATTTTATGCTGATAATAAAGTAGTACTTTGCCATATCTTTGAGTCTGTCTGGTTATTTGGGCCAGGTATCGTTACTGGTAATTCCATCTAGCACACAAGATGCTTCAAGGTGCTAGAGCACATTTTGAAAGCACTGCAGATGGTTCTGGTCTAATGGACCACGGACCAGATCTAGACTCTCTGACTCTTGATTGCTTTCGCCATTAGCCAGAAGTCCATGGACCTTCCTGTGGAGATCAATGCACAAAACATACGTGTGATAACAATTGGTTGGCAGGTGCCCCTTTGATGAAATTCCTGTCCGTTCCCCGTAGGTGCCCTGTGGACTGAAGGCAAACTGGTCGATTAGGGAAGAGTCGATGCTGAGGGACTCGAGCTGAGCCACAGATGTAAGTAGAACATTTATAGTAGCAAAAATAGGGGGAGGACTGTATTGTAAATATATGTATATAAGTAACAGGTTTTTTGGTGTTAGAAAGAAGAGAAATAGATACCTCATTTTCTTGGTTCCAAGAGAGGCAGAAAGGTACGCACTAAAATCTCCAGGTGGGGGTATTAAGGGTCTGTGAGTCAAGGCCAAAAAGAAGAGTGCGTATCAAACTCCAACATTGGGTAAAAAGTGAGATGAGATGCATTCAACACTTAAGTACACAGTATATTATTGGTCTTCAAACTATAAGGCCCTTTGTTATATGGCCCTCTACAATTGGTTGGCACACTCGTGACATGTCTGTAACATTCGGTTCACTTAGCAGCATGTAAGCTTATACCCAGGTGCCAGGAGGTGGACTTGACTTTACCTCTCCAACCAATTGGCCCGACATCTCTCATCACCCAAGCCTTCTGCAATGCAGATTGTCTATGAACTTGCCCTTGTAAGGTATCCTTGTCTGTGGGAATATATGGGAGTACAGGCTTTCACTATCGTTCTATTTCCATCCTTGGTTCACGTGACAGGAGACCACAGTTTGGTCCATTTTGCAGCATTTAAATGTCTTAAACGAATAAAACTTGGCATACTTGGTGTTCTTTCTTTGCACCTTACCAAGGGATAATTCGGCTTCACACGTTCTCTGCCTTCAACAATTGATAAGCAAGAATAGATAACCAACCTTGGCTGTTTCAGCTTTGATACCAGGCCAGACAGCCTCTCCATGTGCTTTCACGATCTCTGCTTGTTCTTGCTGCAACATAGTTTACGCCTTTTCTCTCCATGGGTCCTGTCTTACTAAATTCATGACACTGATATCCAGTTTCTATTGAATGGCGACTTTGCCTGCAGTCTATTCACTACCTATAGCCAGCTTCTAAGATCACTTAGTCTACTTGCGTTACAGCATCTGTACAGTCATTGAACGGCTTGCCTTTTCTATAGTGCATCACACACATGCAATCTTCTTTTCGCATTTGAAAGTTTACTCGATTCTTAACTTTGTCATCAGTTTCTGTAAGATCCATGCATTTTCTTCAGCCAGTATTCTCAGGTATCACGCTCGTCTTTCGTGACGTCACCAGCTTCTCTTTTTGCTCCTTTTCATATTCCTTCAGAAAGTTCCTCCCTCAGATTGTTGTCTCTTCTGGGATACATTTGATAGGGTTTTCTCAGAGGATATCATCTCTCAAACACTTGCTGTGGAATTGGCGCAACTGCTGGTGTCAAGCATGGCACAGTCTCAGGGTTCCAACATAGAGAAGGTAGGGGGGTGGGATTTCCTGCAGAGACATGGAACTGCTCCTCTACAATACTAAAAGCAACAGGACAATTGCAACCAAAATATTATAACCATTGGAAATCATTGTGAACCATGTGGAATGTGGTGCAAACAAGCTAGGAATTGTTTTATGTTTTATGCTGCTTAGCTGTGTATATTTGTGCTGTTTGGAGAAAGTGATGCATGTGTTGAGTGGGTGCTTTGGGGAGTAATGTTGTGCAGTAATGAGTATAAGGGTACATGAAGATCGATCTAGTGTATATGAGGCAAGAATATACAAGAACAGGAAGTATAAAAAATGAGTGGCAGTTAAAGGTGCAAGGGACTTTGTGTGATGGTGCAGCTTGTAAAAATCACAAAACTTCAGCCAGGAGAGCATGCACGTGTGTGCAGATATTAAGCGAAATACCGAACATCGCTTTTAACACAAGCACCCCAGATGCTGACGTATGCAACTGCCTGCTGATTTATGAATGAAGCTGTCCAGCATAGTGGATGTGTGATTGTACAAGGGAGTCAACTGTTGCAGTTGTGATTGTACACAGCAGTCAACTGTTGCAGCCAAGAGAGTCACCTGTTGCAGCTGTGATTGTACAAATGAGTCAACGGTTGCAGTCGTGATTGTACAAATGAGTCAACTGTTGCAGTTGTGATTGTACACAGGAGTCAACTGTTGCAGTTGTGATTGTACACGGGAGTCAACTGTTGCAGTTGTGATTGTACATGGCGTCAATTGTTGCAATTGTGATTATACAAGGGAGTCAACTGTTGCAGTTGTGATTGTACAGAGGCGTCAACTGTTGCAGTTGTGTGTTTACAGATGTGCACTCAAGTTTGTTTTTTTGTTTTTTAGTGTTTAAGTATGGTGTATTCTTGCCGGCTTTTGTCACAGTGTCTGTGTGCGCATACGCATCTCTTTGTTGCAAACTTGTACATGTGTGTGCGCGCCTAGAAGTATGCTAGGAAAAGCGATTACAAGGGTAGATGTGCACTCTTGGCCCACCAGTAGCACCAGCCTCTCGGCGTAACCGTCCCCCATCTTGGAGCCCAGAGGGACCCTGACATTGATAGTGATGCAACATCTGGAACCACTTAGGTCACATCTGCTAAAAGCATGAGTTGGGGAGACGAGGGAGGGAATCATAGGCATCCCAGGGCAGCGTCTACAGTCTACTCACTGCAACCCCCTCCTGTGCTGAGGATTCTGCCTTTATCTCTCACTTTGATTGGCCAGATGGCTGCATCCTAACATGTATAAAGTGGCCCATTGAGCTACCTACAATTACAGACCAGGAGACCTGGGAACTACTGATGGCTCTGAAGTGCAGTTTGACTTCTCAAAAGTGAGAGAAGCGGGGTGATCAAGATCAAACAGTGCCACGCATTGCTGGCCACAATTAAGTCCTGCGAGTGAAGGGCCCCTGAGGTGCCTTGGAGGACAGCAGCCACTCGAATCCTTCACCGTATGCAAGAAGACCTCCAGGGCAGCCATCGCGCTTCAATCAGAATAGATTGAGTTTCAGTGTCCTCTGTAGCGCCAAGGTGCTGCCTTTCAGTCTTCACACAGCACTATAAACATCGCACCTGGCATATTTTCCCAATTCTGCATTTGTACAACTGTTGCGTTAGGATGTAAGAGTGTGTAGTGGTGGGCCTGCATCACTGGGGTGCCTACAGGCCACCCCACTTTGAAAGCGAAGGCAGGATTGGGCAACTTGCCCTTTTAAAATTCTTGCCTGCTTTGACCCTTCTAAGCCTTCATCCTTACCCCACCCCCTGTGTCATCCACGGGCTTTTGTTGGGAAACATCTCCAATGCAGGAGATATCCTCTAAATTGCAATTCCGTGCGCTGAAGACATGTGCGTGTGCCAGCACACCCAGGACCAGTGATCACACGCAGTGTCCACTTCTGCAAAATGAGATGGTGTCCATAATGCAGTCTCTTTTAGAAGACATTACCCACATCCTGTTTTATGACCGAGTGATCGCCCACAGTGCCATCCCTAGTAGACATGTCATGCCTCCATTTTCTGTACACAACCATCTACTACCCACAACGCTATACTGTGAAGATTAGCTGTGAAACATATAACCCACTAACCAAAAAGCTCAAATTTTCTGCATACTTAACTCACTAAAAAACTCACGCAACCACCTCTCGCACAGCAAGCCGCATGCACTTCACCACACTGCAACAAAACATAAACCACACCAAAAGCATACGAGGACTGACATCGATCCGATACTCGCACCAAAGCTCAGCCCACAGTGTATATCGAGCTGAAGCTGCCAACAGAACACCACTCCTCTCACTTTCCTACTCCCTCTTCACCTTACTAACCCATCCAGCCTTCTCGCTTGCAGATCCGCCAGAGCGTCAGGGGACCAACTCCATTGGTGACGGTGTGCGGTACAAATACCTTTAACATTTAACATTTACTAGAGATAGTCAAGGAAGGCGTACGCAGAAAATTATGAAGTGCTCATGTGTATGGTGTTATAAATATGTCAGTGTACAACTATATTGTGTCTAGATTGGGAGATATACAATGATAGTAAAAAATTAAGGTGACCATCAGATTTTTAAATTAAGAGATTGATGTCAATCAGGAGGATAAAAATGAAAGAATAAAAAATAAATAAAGGAGAGATTCTTAAAACATCAATAATAAAAAATGAGACGGTTAAAATTGATAGAAAGTGTTAACGAAGGAACAAAAAGAACATAATTGCATAGATTTTTAAAGTGGTTCAAAAAATTGTTTTTTGGTCATAAGCAGCGATTGATGGTGCCTGCTCAAATTAATCAGTGTGCTATACTTTATTAAATAAATAAAAGAATAAAAAATCTGGTAAGTATTGACAGGTGATATCGACTTGTCATCATGGCAGACACTCCTCTTTTATACCTTTGTAGGACACTGCCGAGATATACACCCAAGATAAGGCAGTTATCGCGCAGAGTGAGTAAAAGGCATGACTAATAAAACACTCACCCCATGGCCTCACGAGGGTTTTTTGTCAAAAAAAGTATTGCGACATATGACAACATATTTGCCTGCTACATATAAGGGGAAGAATTTTTGCAGAAAAGGTTGGCCATTTTAGAGTTGTGGAAGATGTATCAGAGTGAGAAAGAAGATCCGCCTGAGAAGACGTGGATGCTAAATTTGCATAAAGAGGAGGATATAACGCCTTTGGCTCCTCTTTCCCTTTCTGAAGACAAGAGAGCAGATACTGAGGGGCAGGAATTTTATCCTTTAAAGGAATTGAAAACAGCATTGGGGCATGGTAATCCGACAGATGAGCCCTGCGCTTATAACAGTGAGGATAATGTGGAGGAAGGCAAAAGTAGAGAACACAAATATATGCCACGCTATTAAAGTAAACAGTGTGATGTGAGAATGGACAGGAATGAGGGGAAGGACAGGCAGGATAGACAGACGGAGATAGAGGAAGAAGCAAGCAGACCATGGGAAGTGAAAGTCAAGGGTAAGGGAGTAACAATAGTACAGAATGAATGGCTGAGAGGACAGATATTACTCAAGTTAGATGATAAGGGCATTGATGGGGTTTAAGAAAGACAAGAAAGAAGAGCAGGAAAGGAAAGAGAAAGAACACACGAGAGCATACAAAGAAGAGAAAGAAAAAGAGAGAAAGCAAAAGGAAGAACGAAGAAGGTACAAGGCAAGGAAAGAAAAGGAGAGACTATAGAGGAGAAGAAACAAGAGGAGATAGAAATACAAAGATTGAAAGTACATAGGTTGTAAAGAACGCAAGTGGAAGAAGAGTTGAGAGAGATGAGGAGAAGGGAAGAAGAGATTAACAGAAGTAGAGGACTAAAAGATGACCAGATAGATTTTTAATAGAAGCATAATGCTGATCGAAGCACGAGAAAAATCTGAGGAAGAGAGAGAGTCACAACAGCCCCACAGGGAGCTGCAAGGATTATCGAGAAAACAAACATGGGCTGATAAGCATGAAGCAGAAGACATAGGGAAGAGAATTGGAGATTTACATAGGGGAAATGGGGGATAAGGATGGGTGAAAAGCCAAGAGAATGTTGAAGGATCTTTATTGAGGGAAATGGGAGGTGGGTCGGATGACATCACAACAGATGAGCACAGAACGCTTTATGTAGAGTAGATCTTGGTGATGTGAAAAGGGACGAAAGCCATACAAGCTGGGGCATAATGATGTTAGACGAAGAAAGGGAAGAAAATGAGAAAGCACAAAGAGAGGGCACATGTGGTTTTTCGAAAGTGTAGAAAAAGGGGTTTAATGGTCAGACGTAGAGGACCCTAAAGAAAAAAAAGCAATATCATACACTGAGCAAGAAAAAAAACAATATCATATACTGAGCAACCACAAGGAGCATGGTCGCACAGTGCAGGGGATGCATCCCTACCTTATGTAAGCAGATTAAGGTCACTACCAGGACAGAGAGAAATAGGGGAGACTAGCTCCACCTGGAAATTAAGAAGAGTAGGTGGGTATGATTATGGATCAGGGTTTTCACAATTCCCATTATTAAAGAAAGGGGGGTGACCACAATACATTCTGCGGCCACAAATGGATAAGGATCATTTGAAATGTAAATTACCTAGTTTAACTTCAGGTGCAGGAAAATGGATTTATGAGTTAGAGAGAATGACATCAGGAATTATGTGAGCCAGAGGTGACATAAAAGGCCTGGTGGCATGCATTCTAGGAGAAAGGATTGACGACATTTGGAAACGAGCAAGCTATGCGGGTGTGAATGCACAAAACATGACACATGATGGAGTACCATTTAATAATTGCAGAGCAGATGTATGGCAGGCACTCAGAGTACAATATTCCATACATCAGATATGGGTGTGATTATGACTAGGAAAATGGGTTAGGATGAAGATCCTGTTGCCTTTATTCAAGATATGCAAGCGAGATGGCGTCTTGAGATTAGAGAACCATGGGATAAAACAATGGCATTATTTTACCACATTTTATGCCATGGACTGCCCAAGCCAGTGCAAAGGCAGATGAAGAAACAGATAGGGATGGAAGCTGAGACATGGGCAGAAATACAATTGACTATTGTGCACCATTACCAATTGTTACAGGAGAAGAATAAGAAGAATAAGAAGAAAGCTGAGATTAGAAAGCAGGAAAATATTGTCAAAACTAGACATAGAGGGAGTGGTATTGACAAATGGTGAAGGTGTGGCGACACAAGAGATGCGACCAGTGCAGCAAAGTAATGTAGTATACCCTATGTATCAGAGTGGGTATCATTTTTGGCCAAGAGGAAGAGGGGATGACTTAGGGGAGGACAGCGTGGATTTCAGAACCCTCAGGGAGGAGGAGGCTTTTATGGCAGACAAAGGCAACAAAGTTGGAACTGTGGGAGGATGGGACATATAGCCAGAACATGTAGATGTAGAGGGGGCCTGCAAAAAAAATGGCAAGCTCCAAGAGGGGGGCTGGGCTATTTTCCAAACTTTAATACAGAACCACAGGAGTATTATGCCCAAGAGCACACATCAAATTACACACGTGCACCACAACCACAGCAAGCTCCATTACAAATGTAACCGCCACAAGGGCAAGCACAGCAAGTGCCTATGCAAAACACAAAAGATACAAACCCAGCAACTGCAGACACAACAGGCCATGGTACCACAATGGAACATGAATGTAGGAGTACCACAAACACCTACACCTAGATTAGGGAGTGTGACCGTGGTTGGAAGAAATCCTTTCACATGTGCTGGAATTAATTTATATCCCTAATAGGACAGCACACAGAGCAACCTGATGTGTTCAATACTATCAGTGACACCAGACCCCAAGAGGAACCAAGGGTCAAGGTAAGGTAATGATAGGAGGCAAGAGATTTTCGCTGCTTGCAGACACTGCATCAACTTGTGCCTGTGTCCGTGAGGGAAAATACCCGCTGTCAGACGTTGCCATGAATTCGCAGGTATTCTCTGGGGCAATGAGCTTAGTTCCTTTTAAAGGCGAATTACCACTCTCTATAGGAGAACGCGACATATCAATGCCATTGTTATATTCTTGGCAGACACCAGTAAATATATTAGGGTTTGATTTAATGACAAAACTTAACATGACAATATCTTTTACTGATGATAGAATAGTGTGCTCTACTCAAGGGATTGTGAGAAACCTGAACGTGTCTCCCTAACTAGTTCCTGTGGATCTGTCGTCCAGGTGGCCAGGACATGGCCATCGCTATTGGATCCAGCTCTTGGGGAGGATCACCTCCTTGGGGAGTGAGAGTGGGACACTGATGGGTGGGACGCAGTGCCTCCCTTCTTTCAACACCTTTTCCACATCCTACCTTTGCACAACACGAAAGACAACGGACTAACACCCAAGCTGTTTACCATGTCCCAATACAAGGGTCAGGCAAAGTCAGGCAATTGACCAGTTCCATACACACCCGACAGCCTTTTTCCCTTCCCCACAGGGATAAAAGGTGGAGCACAAGAGCACAAGACGAGCAAGGCAGTCCGCACAATGTGAGAGCTAACTCAGCATGGCAGTTCAGGAGGAGGTGAAAGACGACACAAGTTAAGAGCACACCAAGGGGAGAAGTAATCTTGCTCTTATAGACAGAGCCCTGTAAAGCCTCAAGAGAAGGAATCGTAAGACCCCATGCAACATATAGCTGGCGTGTGTTGCAGAAGATGTCAACAGTGCCCGGGTGCCTCCTCCACTGACAGCCACCAACCCTGGGAGAGATGCACGGCCCAAATGTACCAGCTTTGGGAAGAGGCAAAGAGAGGTCAAAGTGGTCATACAGGGGCCTTGCCAAATCCTCTGTACCATTGAAAGTCTTTGACCGACAGATAATTGTAAAGAAAGGGAATTAATCCTGCATGGTGAATTCAGTAATGAACTGTGCATCGTACAATTGGCTAGAGTGAACCCAGCGGATGTTAACGAGAAGGGGCAAAGTCTGAAGTTCCATAATGAACTGTTTGGTAAACGTTGGCGAGATCAAACCCGGCAGAGGGAAGCTGACAACCAAGGGCAAAGCCCGATGAACTGTTTAAAAAGACATTGAAACCCGTGAATGCAAGAAAAGCCACAGTGAACCCGAAGGAAGGAGGCAAATGTAAAAAGGGGTCTGAGCCCGAAGGAGGGAGATCCGGAGTGGAAAGTTGTCACCCAAAGTTCATTGAGAGAAGGAACTGTTTAGTTGTTTTGTTGAATATGATTCATGAAGGGTATGCGCCTGGAAGAGGGGGACTCAGGTGAAGTCGTCACTAAAAGTAGAAGTGGAACTGAACTTTGTGTTTGTTTGTAGCATGCATCAGGCCCTCAAAGACAAGAGACTTTTTGTTACAACACTTAACCATCGAAGAACCTGATAGCTGATACAGAGCTGTCAGCCCCATGCTGTGAAATCTCGTGTATGTGCTGTGCTCAGGAGAGCCATCTCTTCCTGTGCTCAAAACATGGGGAAGGGAGACCCCTCTCAATTCCATCCTGACTTATTATTTGTGAATAATACTTTTATATTGAAAACCCTATCCCAAAGTCTTTCTGTAATTAGCTGTGAGGAATTGGCAATCATTTTATTTAGTATAGGCCTTTTTATTTTGACACTACGCCACAAGGACTGCCTTATTTTCATTTGATGGTCAGTGCTTATTTCCATTTTAGATTTTGGTTTATGTTAGGCATTTTTCCACCCTGCATTTATGGTTCAATAGACACCTTTGAACTGTGTTCACTTGTGTCTGTCTTTACTGTTGCCACCATGAGTTCCTTACAGGATACATTACATGAATGTGAAAGAATTCATATTCGCCTTTACGGGCCAGAAGGCATTACGAGGACACCCTTTAGATCCAGAAGTATTTTTGTATGGAGTGACTGTTTTATTATTGTGGTTACCCAAGTTGGTAGATCAGATATTGAGAATAACTGAACAGTTTCTGTTTAGACCAGAAATACCTATGGATGATAGGACAGGTTATCCCCTTAGAGCTAGAAGCAGCAATGTTCAGAGAGGAAAGGGTGGTTGTCCATGGAACAGACGATGAGGGGAGAGGATGAGAGCAGTGATAGCCCTCTGTGAAGGATATAGGTTGACAGACTTGACAGATGAAGAGATTTTTAGGGATGATTATACAGATGATGAATTAGTATTTTTCATAATTCTCACTTATTAGTTAAAGTGGAGAATAGAGAAATACCACAGTGAATGGCAATGGTAACGAAGAAACTGTCATTTTTCCAGGAAGATTTAGAGAAAGTGGCAAATATTTTTTGGACTACCAGGCCATATGACATGGGTCTATTGAAAGGAGTATGAGCAGTTGAAATCAAGCTCAAACCAAGCAATTTTGTCAAGAGCAAAACAATATCCCCATGTCCAGAGAAGCAGATGAAGGTATATTTGAGACTATTTCTGCTTTAATGAAGCAAGGAATATTGGTGCCATCCGAGTCCCCATGTAACATGGATGTGTACCCAGTGAAGAAATCAACTGGGGTGGGGGGGTTGTGGAGATGTATTCAGGATATCCGCCCCCTAAACAATATTGTCCAAGAGCAGAGTTTCCTTTCATTCCAGATCCCGCTACAATATTATGTAATATTCCCATCCAAGACCAAATATTTTACAGTTATGGATTTAAAAAATGCTCTTTTTTCAATTCTCCTCCATAAGGACATACAAGAGTTGACCTCATTTTCATATAGAAATATCTGCCTGTATCATACTCATTTTCCTCAAGGCTACTGCAACTCCCCCTCAAACTTTAACAGGGTCCTTCAGGTGGATTTGGATAATGTTCAGCCCGAAAGTGAAACAATTCAATACATGGATGACATTTTAGTGTGCAATGAGACAAAGAAAGATACAGAGAATACTCAGTTTGACTCATGTCCATACTAGCAGAGAAAGGAAACAAGGTAGACAAGGAGAAACTACAATATTGTCAGGAAGAAGTCCTGTACATAGGACAATTAATCTCTTAAGAAGGTCAAAAAGTGACACCTGAAGGAGCAGAAGCAATTATGTAGACTTCAGAACCTAAAACAGTGAGGGAAATGCAACCATTTTTAGGCCTATGTAACTTTTGCAGGGCCTGGGTTTTCGATTACAGCTTTTAAAAGGACCACTTTTAAAAGGACTTAAAGAAGCACCGGTAGACAAAAGTAAAATAACATGGACAGATGAAATGACTGAAGGATTTGAGGAATTAAAAAAGGCAATCAGTACAGTCCCTGTATTAGGAATTCCAGATTATCATGAAGAATTGTATCTATTTTCTCATTCAAATGGAGATGTCATGACAGCAGTGCTTACACAGAAAACAACAGTAGGGCATAGACATAAACCACTGGCGTATTACAGTGGGATTTTAGATCCAGTTATGAAAGGGCATTAACCTTGCGAACAGGTTTTTGTTGCTGCTGCATTTGCCATTGAAAAGCCTTCAAGTATTACAATGGGCTGTTCAGTAACATTATTTGTTGAGCATGCATTATTTTCTATCCTAGAAAACCCTAAAGTACATTGACCACACAAATAGCATCAGGATACGAGGTAAATAACGCAAACCCTGCGATCAAAATTGTTACATGCAGAATAGTGAACCCACCAACATTCATAACAGAACCAGTAGGGGAGGATGAGTATGTACATGACTGCACAACGTGTACTGAATTTTATGATGATATTCCTTGTGCTAGAGAAAATGCTCTCTGAGGGGGAAGTTCTCTTTATTGACGGTTCTTCATAAATTGAGCAAAACGACGGGCAAAAGGCATACTGAGTCAGCTGTAGTACAGTTGAACCAAGAGGGTGAATTTGAATTAGCTACAAGCGCGTGATTGTCTTTACATTGCTCAGCACAGGCTGCAGAATTAGTGGTGCTTATCGCCGCACTCCAAAGATACGAGGATGAGGAAGTGACAGTGTACTCTGACTATGTGACTTAAACTGTACACACAAGTTTATCACACTGGAAAAAGAGTGGCTTCTTCCATGCAGATGGCACACCAGTGCAATATGTTGCCTTATTGGATAAGCTTATTGTGGCACTAAGGTGCCCATTGACTATCGCAGTTGTTAAATGCTCAGCGTGCACTAAAAGAACGGACATGAATTCTCATGGGAACAAAGCCGCAGACCTAAAAGCCAAAAAGGCAGAACATTTCCCAAATATTTCTGATTTTGAAATAAGGAGTTTTAAATAAATGACATGCCGACGTATGTTGGTAAAGGAGGGCAATAACATGCTGTCTATTGTTCAGTTAATTGAGATACAAGGTCGAGCCTCACAGGAGGAGCAAGATTTATGGATAAAATGGGGGTATTCTGTATCCCCACTGAGGCAATCTGGAGGCAGGATGGCACTGAAAAGCCAGTTATGCCTCTAGCATTATTGAGGGTGGCACTGGAGCAGCTTCACTGTCCCGCAAATACAACTCAAGAGAATCTTGCTGCAACAATTGTAGAAGATTGGTTTTCACCAAATGTATTAGAACATGTGACACAGTTTATTGTACATTGCATTGTGTGCAAGAAATGTACTGCAGGGCACACTTTTCAAACAGTGAGAGGAGGAATCCCTAAACCCAGTGGCCCATTTCAGCATCTACATATAGTTTATGTAGATATGCTGCAGGCATGCAACGGCTATGAGTATATGCTGGTCGTGGTGTGTCCCTTTTCTAGATGGGTTAAGGTAGGTCCATGTACGCACCCTGATGCCACATGCACTGCCAAGTTCCTTGTTCATGAGGTGTCACCAAGATGGGGTTTGTGTGAGGTCTTGCTGTCTGACAATGGACCGCATTTTGTAAATTAACTATTTGAGCAGGTCACTCTTTTATTAGGGATAAAGCACAAGTCCTCTTCTACCTATCACACACAGGCAAATTGGATTTGTAGACATTTAAATGGATTACTTAAAGAGAGGATAGCCAAGATTAAAATGACTTTAAAGAAGAGGTGGCTACACTGCCTGTCCCTCGCACTATATGCGCTGCGAAATCAACCGGGCTCAGATCACCAAATAACTCCCCATGAGTGGTGACTGGACGCCAAATGAGAACAACTTTTGCTCCTCCAACTAGGTTAGAAACTGATGCCCACAGTGCAGCGAAGACATTAGGTGATGAGATACATGATTGTTTGGCAACTTTGACCGCTAGTGTTTCTTTTCTTTCGCAACAGATAAAGAACCGGAGGGAGGGTTCAAAGAGGATTGAAGAGGAAAGCCAAACAATTGAGCCAGAAAGCATATTAAAGCAACCTAGCTTATCTCCAGGGGACCAGGTGCTGGTGCGCAAATTTGTCCACACTTGAAATAAACCCTGTTTCGAGGGACCCTGTTAGGTGGAAGAAGTTACTGCCACAGCTGCCAAGCTACAAGGAAGGCGAGCCTGGCTACATCTGCATGACATCAAACCATACAAGGGAGAAACCTCGACCCCTCCTGAATCTACTGTCAGTGAAGCAAGAGAAGAAGTTCTGCGCATGCAGACAAGATCAGCAACCAAGAGCAAAGAAAAAGAGTTTATGGAATAACAAAATTCCTTTGAAATAAAAATCGACATTTCTTAAATCTGATAAGGAATGAATGGACTTGCAACTATCCTGGAACTTTTGTAGATAGGAATAAGTAACAGTGTGGTGTTGTACTGGAGCCAAAGGAAAAGGAGAACACAACATCATCTATGCTACCCATCATAAAAAGATTTCACACATTCTTTTTTATTTTTATTTATTTTTTAAAACCAATTCCCCCTCCAAAATAACCAACAACCATACAAACATTGTATCCCATCATACATCATGTTGCATTACTACTTCCGTCTGTTTGTTCCCTGATACCCTAACTCCCTGCACCCTTATCCCGGCCGACTAGACACCACATAATTCCTCCACTTTATTATTCCTTCACCACATTACCCATAGTATCTACACTAGACCATGCAGGACTGTGTTCAGGATCGTCCACTGCTAGCGTGGAGCTGACCAAATCCTCAATCAACTGTCTCCAAGCTTCCACTCCTCCCACGCCTTGGTCCGATGACCTACTCACCGCCTCCTGCCATACCACAGTTTCCGCAATTGCCCATTTTAACAAGTCCTTCCACCATACTTGCACTAGAGGCCTTGTCTGATCTTTCCAACCCGTCGCTATTCTACTTTTCGCTAAGATATATGCTAGATCTTTAAGTTTATTCACATGTTCAGCCCTTTGGGGTCTTGCAAATCCTCTGAGTAAACAAAGCAGGGGGGATCCAGTATCCAATGTGATATCTGCTTTCGCTAATGCTGGAGCTACTTCCTCCCAAAATCTGCCAATCTCTATACAGGCCCAGAACATACAAATCAAATCCGCATCCACCGCCCCACATGTCGGGCATGCTTGTATCCCTGCCTGGCTAAACTTTGCTATTCTCTTTGGGGTTATATATTCTCTGTGAGTTATATACAATTGAATCTGCTGAAACCTTGTGTTCCTAGACACATTTTTCTTTAAACTGTTTTTTTATTAACTTTTGCAATACAACCAGTACAAAGAAAAGAAAATAAAAAGACCACATACCCAAATACCAATCCAAGCCCCAACATAAGGCAACAGGCCCCCCCCTACCTTCTTCCAAAATATAAATACAGTGAACTTTGCACATCAATGTACCTTATTCATCTCCATTCCCACGTGACCCATACCATGGGCAAATATTTTCGGACCCAGTGCGTTTTTACAATTAAACAAAATACAAATTCCCTCACCCCAATCTTCACAGTACTCAAGGCCTCACTACAACCACACCTTGACGATGTTCATAGACAGCTCCTGGTGAATTCTAATCCTGTGGGGGTTGTGAGAGTGACCTCCGCTCTGTCCCGTGTCGGGGATACACCCACATGGTCAGACTCATTGTTCATGTCACTTCTGAAAACCACCCAGTAGTCTCTGGGTCTACTACCAGGTGGGAGCGTCTGATTATACTGTGTCTCCCTTCGCTCACAGATCGACATATTATTGAGGCAGAGTTGAACTGTAGGAGCTGCAGCCGCCCCCTAGGTTCGCGCCACCAATGTTCTAGCAACAACAGAAGCCATACCAACCAAGCGCTTTTCGCAACAGGAATCCATTTCAATCAATGTCAGTAACAATGTCTCGGGTGTAAATGGCATCGGGTCCTCCACAATCCTCTCCATGACTTCTGCCACAGCTGACCAGTAAGAATGAATCCGAGGGCAGAGCCATGCCACATGATAAAAGTCAGCCGAGGCCTGGCAGCATCTCTTGCAGGTTGAAGACTTAATTGGGAACAAATTGTGCAAATACAAAGGAGAGTAATATACATGATGTATACAT
This sequence comes from Ambystoma mexicanum, assembly GCF_040938575.1. NCBI lineage: Eukaryota > Metazoa > Chordata > Amphibia > Caudata > Ambystomatidae > Ambystoma > Ambystoma mexicanum. Next base: position 892,181,710 of record NC_090930.1, read on the forward strand.
TTAAAGTGAATCTGGCGAAACCGGTTGTTTATGGAAACCTTTCTGGTCTGGCCGAGGATGGAACACTATTGGGCCTCTGATAATGCCTTTGCCAGTCAACCCTCCCATTTAACCTTGTACTGAGGTGGGGGTTGGGGTCCTATTGACCGTGCCAAACCATAAAAATTCGATATTACCTTTCTAGAGGAATTTGGCGCTATAGCGAATTCCATCACGGGGAACACTTGGGGTGCGTTTGGATCGGAGGCGGAAGTATAACAGCAGGGTGACTGGGGAGTATTCGCCCCCAACCGTAAGCTCATCCCATGCTATAAATTTGCCACCAGGGGCCACGTCTCTCAAAGTGTGGATCTGAAGTCTTTGAAAGTGCTGAATGAAAATATGTTCATGTGTAAGGGGGATGTCATGAACTCTGTATATGGCCATCGAGGGTGAATACCAGGGTCCCAGCCGCACCCACTTTGCCATCTGATCCCATGCCCTAAGGGTTACCTCTAAGGGCTGCACCTCCACTCTCAAATGACACCCGCGGACAGCCCACAGGAGACCTCTAAGGTCATCAGGCTGTGTGACAGAGCGCTCAAGACGTGAGTGAGGGAGGTTACTTGTGGGGGACCACCACCATATGGAATATTGTAACTGAGCTAATAAATAGTATAGGAAAAGGTTGGGAACGTCCAGCCCTCCCTGAGAGCATGGGCTGCACATTGTACTCGGAGAAGTACGGGGTCGTTTCCCGGCTAAATCAGCTTGGTCATCATGGATTTTATGCGATTCCAAAAGGTCGCGGGTGGCCAGATTGGGACGTTAATGAAAATATATAATAATTTTGGTAGGATCATCATTTTGGATAAGGAAATGCGGGCTGCCTGAGATATAGGCAGGCACGTCCACATGTCTACTCTATGTTCCAAGTGCTGTAGGGCAGCAACATAGTTTTCCTTGTATAGCTTAGATGGGGACGTGGACACCCTAACACCCAAATAGCGAATTCCTTATGCGCACCAAGCAAATGCCTCCCCCACATCCTGTGGGGATATCCCCGCCGTGAGCGGAAGCACTTCAGATTTGATCCAATTTATCTGGAGGCCTGATAAGTCACCAAATGAGGTAATCTCTTCCACCATGGGGCACAAATTGATCTGAGGGTTTTTGACATATAACGACATATCATCCGCGTAGAGAGAAACGACGGATGTATGTGACCGTATAGTCGCTCCCCGATGGGAATGGAACTCCCTCAGGGCACATGCCACAGGCTCAATTGCCAAAGCAAACAAGAGAGGGTAGAATGGGCAACCCTGCCTTGTACCACTAGTCAGATACATAGGAGCAGATTGAATCCCGTTGGTGTAGATCAGAGCACGTGGGGCCATGTAGAGAAGACAAATCCAGTATAGGAACTGGTTGCCGAAGCCAGAGCGCCCGAGAACCTCGAATAGAAAAGGTCATTCGACTGAGTTGAACGCCTTTTCCGCGTTCAAGGCCACCACCGCGATAGGGACTTCATGGTTTACATTATGCATCAGGGTGAACAATCTACGCAGATTATTTTGAGTAGAACGACCTGGTATAAACGCTGCGCGGTCAGGGAGGATCAGAGCAGGCATGTGGGGGAGGAGCCGGTTGGCTAGCAATTTTGCCAAAATATTATTGTCAGTGTTCATCAGCGACTGTGGCCGATAGGACGAACACTTCTTAGGGTCTTTATTAGGTTTAAGTAGCACCGTAACAAGGGCCGTCATAACAGATTCCGGGAGAACTCCTGAGGAGGCCGCCTCTTCAAACATACCGCATAGATTAGGAATAAGCAGATCTGGGAAAGTTTTATACAGTTCCGCTGAGATGCCGTCTGTAGCTGGGGCCTTACCGTTTGGGAGCAAATTTATTACCTTGAGGAGTTCCTCCTCCATGGGGGGATTATTGAGAAGCACTAGAAAGCTCTGGATCAAGCCAACCCAGAGCAATCCTATCAAGATATTGGGTGATATCATCATGCCCTGTGGAGCTTTGAGTAGCATACAACCTCTCATAATATTGCCGGAAGACATTGTTAATCCCTCCCGTTTCCCTAATGGGAGCTCCCTCAGGGGATTCAACTTCTATAATGGGTTCCAAATGTCGGCCCTGTCTAATGGCCCAGGCTAGAGTCCTACTCGGACGGTCACCCTCCCCATATCTAGCACCTGCAATGGGGTCAACCAAGAATCTATCCTCGCTCTCCATTAATGAACGGACCTCATGCCTTTTAGCCACCAATTCAGCCTGAAGCGTGGGGGAGTCCAGCCTGGCTTGAAGTAACTCCATACTTTTTATTTCTTTCTCCTTAGATGCAATGGCACTGCGTATACTTTTGAAGACACCACCCTCCTGTGCTATACACCACCCCCGCAAGTACGCCTTAAACATCTCCCATGCAACCCCCTGGCCTGGAACTGAATCCTTATTCAGCTGGAAGAATTCTGATATGGCTTTGCGCAACTCCTCCCGGAACACCACATCTTCAAGTGCCTGTGCCCGAAACCTCCATCTAAGGTGTCCAGGACGGGAAGACGATCCAAAATTGTACTAATACTGGGGAGTGGTCCGACAGGCTACGGGGAAGTATCAACGCCCTGCTGGACTCACAGACCAACCCAGGAGTCATGTGAATATAATCTATCCTGGAAGAACTACCATCTACGCTAGAGTGGAATGTGAATTCCCGGTCATTAGGTTGATGCAATCGCCAAACATCGATCAAGGTATAATTCTCTGCTATAGAATGCCATTTTTGGGCCGCTCGGGTGAGTGGCCTCTGAGCTGATGTGGACCTGTCCGTTTGAGAAGAAAGGGCCAAATTGAAGTCCCCCGCCCGTACCACTTCATACCCCGGCAATGACCGTATTTGCTCACATGTTTGAAAAAAATCGGGGGAATCGTAATTAGGGCCATATAGGTTTGTGAAAAGGACAGACCATGCTGCATTTCTCTCGCCACCAAAACAAACCGGCCTTCATCATCAGAAACCTGTCTATGCAATCTAAATTCCAGCGACCGATGTATGTAAATTGCAACCCCCCCGAGAGTGAGTGGAATGGGAAGACCTGTGGATGCCCCAACCAGCCAAAGGGGGGATTTTATGTTCCTGCCCTAAATTAGTCTCCTGTATGCACAGTACATTTACATGATGATTCTTCACATAGATGGAGATTAGGCGCGTCTTTTTCCCATTAGTGAGACCCCAGATGTTTCATGTGAGCAAATGGATATTGGACTTTACCGATGATGCACGCTCCCGAGGGAGAGTCACGTTATGCTTGGATTGTGGGTACTATCCAAATATAATGCTGCAGGCAATACACCAGGTACATGATAATCAAAGCATTTTGGTAGAGTATGACGTGCACTGTTTTCCACAGTCCTGAAAGAAGGTTCCCTCCCGTCCCACCCCCCCCCAAAGTGAACACAACCAATTGTCTCCAACAAACCCATCCCCACCCACCCTCCACCCATGCCAGAAACACCAACCTACCGGCCATCGTAGAAGTAACAACAAACATAGTATTTTAACCCAATCAGGTGTCCCGCTGGGGATGGGGGGTGCTGGCGTCTGCTGTGCCTCTCGTTGGCAAGAGGCTCAATAACCACATTTCTTGTTTGGCTTAATGTTATCGATCTTAGTTATGATGCTATTCCATATCAACGGAGCTCGGGGAGCACCGTACTTGGGGATCTGGGACCGGACCAAGAGTCTGAACATGACAGAGGTCCGTTAGAGTCAGCTAGGAAGAGTGAGGGGGGAGACTGGGATTTCTGAAGCAAACCGCTCCGCTGACTCAGGTGATGTAAAAAATAAGATTTTACCCTCATACACCACTCTAAGTTTAGCTGGGTAAATCATTGAGTACCGTACATTTTTCTTTTTCAGGGTATTTTTCGCCATTTGGAATGGCTTCCGTAGATCCCGAACCTGCTGGCTGAAATCCGGAGACAGTCTAATTATTGCTGAGCCCCATCGCAGAGTCCCCTCATCCCGTGCAGCCCGAAGCAGTGTGTCCCGGTCCCGATAGTTGAAGATGCGGGCCATTATAGCCCTCTCGGGGAGCCCAGAGGGAGGCTTGACCGTCAGTGATCGGTGGACATGCTCCACCATGAACAGTTCAGTGACTGCTGGATTGTCTAGAACCTCCTTGAGTCATTTTTCTATGAACACCTCCATGTTGTCTATTGGAGTGGATTCAGTGACACCAGTTATCCTTATATTATTCCTTCTCGACCTCCCTTCCAGGTCATCATTCTTGGCAACCACCTTTTTAACCGCTTGTTGCAGGGAAGCCACTTCTCGCAGAAGGTCTGCTATTTTATCTTCGCCATCCCCAATGCGGTGTTCTGCTTCGGTCATCCTGCCGCACAATTTAACAATTTGGATTGCAGAGACATCCACTTTACAAGTTAGTGTGTCAATTCTTGCGCCCAGGTTGTCAGTGCTATTTTTAAGCACCAGCAGTGTTTGATGTCCAGCTGGGAGAGGCCAGAATCATCTCCCTGCTGTGGGGGGGGGGGTCCATCCTAGCATATTGGTCAATTTTTGACTGTTTCTTCTGATTCCCCATTTCTGGGGTATCCCCACAGCCGCTTTGTACATTAAGGGCCAGGGACCCCAAGGGCATCTGAGTTCAGGGGAAGGAGACTGCTGGGGTACACCACTGGGGTCGGGTGAGGACAGTCAATGCTCCCAGTAGGGTGGCCCGTTGATAAGACGACCAAGTCTGACCTTGCTTGCCACGAGACGCAGGTTGGATAAAGGGTTGCAGAAGGGGTTGGAGAAAGGGAGGTCCACACTGCCGGGGCCCTGGATGCGCTAGCCAGGATCAGCAGAGGGGCGGGCAGAGCAGAAGGAGCAAAGATCAAGGGTTGCAATAGCAGTTGTCAACGAGCAACCACCACTGAAGATATCCAAACTGTGGAGTCCAGCGCCTCGCCACTCACACTTCAAGCAAGTTATCAATACCAAGAAGCCACATTGTGCCAGTAAACCAGGTGCAGCCTCTGAGTAGGAAGACAAGAAGAATGGATAAAAGGTCCAGCTCCAAATACCCTTCAAGGTCGTAGGTTGCCCACCCCATGAAGGATGCCAAAGAACGCCATGGTGCACTATATGTCACACAGGGACGGGGCAGTGAGGGAGAAGAAGAGTGAAGCTCCCAGTCCCCCAATCCCACGTCAGGGGGAGGTAAATCATGCAATATCCCCACTCCTGGCCCCCCGACTCACCGCGCCCAGAAGAATGCTGTAGCATCCAACGTCAGAGCTCCGGCCCCAGAGCAGGATTTCGCCAGTGCAGATTTATGTCCCCGCCTCCTCAAGCCCGCAGAGGAACCACGGGCTGCAGGGAAGAGCATCCAATGCCCATAGGGCGCCGCTTCACCCAATGCCCCAGGTAAGAGGTCTGGAGTATAGGGCCTCGGTGTAGTCGGGACGTGCGCCCCAAGCACGGCCCCTGCAGTCCCGAAGTGAGGCACAGTTTCCGGGCACCAATGAGTCGGGAGCCACATACCGAAGAAAGCTGAGCCTCAGGGGCGACAGGGCGTTTGGGACAAAAGAAACCCTCCGGCTCCTCCCCAGACAGAAGCCACAACAGCAGTGTTATGTGCCCGATCACGGTATGGCGGCCCTTATAGGGGGGATGGGCCGGACATCGAGCCGAAAACATGACAGGCTCTAGAATCTCATCCGCCACACGATCCTAGGATCCCAGACCACTATGGAAGTGCGCAGCAGGTGTTCCGGCATATTATTCTCTGCTTTAATGGAGCAGCCACACAGAAAAAACGCTATTTCTTGATCCATATATCCGAGCCTCTGCCAGAGCACTCTCAGGCCGTGACCATGTTGCTAGCCGCAGAACAGCGCCCCCCGTTCCTAGACACCTTTTTGTGGTACATCATAGCTCTCCTCCCCATTGCATCCGACATTGGCGCTCCCAGATCTGCCTCCCACTGTTGTCTCATCTGTCTCAACTCTTTCCCAACCTTATACATTAGCAACTCGTAAATGCTTGAGACTTCATGCCCACCTTCTGACATATCGTAAAACATCTCAATCGTTTCATCTGGTTTCAACAGGGTGTCTGCCTCGGGGCATCTATACAGAAGTATCTGCATCAGACAAGAGTGTGTAATGTGCTGACCCATGTGTACTCCCGCCTCCACCCTCAGGTCCCCAAATTCTTTAGGAAACCCTCCTTAATCAGGTCCCCTACTATAGCTACCCCTTTCAATTTCCCAGTATTTCCGGACATTCAACCACAATTGGTCACTCACTCCCTCTAATGCTAGCAATGCAATCTGAGGGGAATATGGTGTTGCACACTCCATCAGTTGACAGGCCTTGCGCCACAACCCACACCCCAATCTCATCAACCTAGGCAAGCAGACTGTGCGAGAGTGAGCCATCCATATGATTTCTCTCAGGAAAAACTGCGCCCCTGTAATTTGTAACAATCGTGACTCGTGCGTTTGTTCACCCGACAACCACTTGGCCACAAATTGCAACTGGCTGGCAACAAAATATAACTCAAAGTTGGGCAGCTTAATCCCCACTGAGTCATAAGCATTATGAAGTTTCCAAAGTGCCACAGGACATCTGGAATTGCGCCATAGGAAGTCCCTACATATACTATGTAGTCTATTGAAAAACGATCTCGGAATTGCAAAGTGAAGAAGTGGAGTAGTCTCAGGATCACCACCATCTTCAGCAACGCCACCTGTCCCATCATAGATAGTGGCAATCTAGCCAATCCCATTCAGTGCCCTCCCAGTGATCTGAGGATCATGATAAATATTCACCCCCAAATAGCAGAACGTGTCTAGTTCCCATTTAACCAGCAGCACTGGCAGCCTTCGCTCTGGCTTCCCAGGGTATTCTCCTAATGGAAACAGGCTTGACTTTCGTGGGTTTATAGTTATGCCCGACAAGGCAGCATATCGCTCCATCACGTCTACAATATATTGCAAATTAGTCTCTGGGTGCTTTAAGTAGAGTAGCATATCATCTGTGTATAACCATATAAGATGTCTCCCTCCTGGCGTTTCAATCCCTGCCTCCCCGTATTCTTCCTGCAGATAGATTGCCACCGGCTCCAACGCCAGTATAAATAGCATTGAAGACTACGGACATCAATGTCTTGTACCTTTACTTAATTGCCACTGTTCTGAGATTGTTGTGCTCGTTTTCACCCTTGCCACTGGTTCGTTATACAGCAGTCGCACCCAATTAATGTTTGTCGGCCCCATACCAAACCCTTCCAATACCGCCAGCAGCCATGGCCATCTGACCGAATCCAACGCTTTAACTGCATCCAGTGATGCCACCACATATTGTTGGACATCACCTTGGGTGCAATCTATAACATGGTGCAATTTATGCAAATTACTGGTAATAGTCCTATGTGGGACATATCCCGTCTGATCTGGGTGTATCAGCTTGGCTATGATCGGCCTATGTCTGAGTGCCATCACCGCTGTGAGTATCTTCCGGTCCTGATTTAATACCGGCAGGGGTCTATACGAGCCACAATCTTTATCTGGCTTATTTGGTTTCAACAGGGGGACTATCAGCGATTCTCTCAAGGATCCAGACAACCTGCCCGTTTCCAGTGATTCATTAAGAATTTCCAGCAGTGGAGCCAGGGGATCGGACTTATACTCTTTATAGAATTCGCTGGGGAGCCCGTCCACTCCTGAAACATAGCCAGTCGGCAACTCTCTGATCACGTTCTCTAGTTCCTCAATCGTAATGGGGGCTTCTAATCTGTCCTTATCTTCCGTGCTTAGTTTGGGCAACTTAATCTCAGACAGAGCCTCCTATATCTCTGCTACATCACACCCCGAGGTTTCCTCGTATAATCTTTTATAATATTCATAAAGGCATTTATTCATACCCTCTTGTGACTCGTACAATTCTCCATCTAATCCAGCCACTGCCCTAATTGCTTCCCTCTTATTCTCTTGCTTTTGTAGAGCCAGGCTAACAATCTCCCGGGTTTGTCCCCTTCCGCGAGTTGTCTCTCTATATATCTCCTGTAACTTAGATTACCTAACCTGTCCCAGTGTTTCTGGTATTCCTGCTGCAGTCGGCTCACCTCCTGTGCCTCCGCCAAGGACCTCTCCCCCGTTTGCGCTATAGCTTCTAACCTGTCTTCCACCCCTTGCAATTCTCGTAAAATAACATCTTGCATCCCCTTCAACTGTGACATGACAACCCCCCCCTAACAACCACTTTAAACGCTTTCCACAGTGTACCCGCTGATGGCACGCTGCCGGTGTTGTGGTGAAAATATTCTTTCACCTCCTTTCTCAGGCTCTCCCGAAACCAGTAGGAATCCAAGCCTCTACTCTAAGTCTCCAAGTAGGAATCTTAGCTCGTGGGGGTAGAGCCTGCCTTGTGACAACCAAAGGAGCATGATCCGAGAGGACGCAAGCTTTGTATTACGCCCATGTGAACTCACTCAACATCTCCCCCCCACACCAACACATAATCCAATCTTGTGTATAGATTTTTAGGAGCATTATAGTGGGAGTACACATGGTCTTGCTGATAAAGTGTTCTCCACATGTGTTTCAACTTAAATATGTGTAGCTTTGTATTCAGGGCCATCGCCGCTGGGGCTGGGCGAAAAAATGTCCCATCTGACTTGTCTATCATCGGATTCAGGGTACGATTAAAATCCACTCCCCTTACTAGCGCTCCATCTCTATAAGGGCTTATTTTAGCATACAAGGATCTGAAATACGCTGCTGTGTCTTGATTTGGAGCATATGTTTTAATAATGCATATTTCTCTGTTTTCCACCCTCTCCCACAGTATGATCATCCTACCATCTGGGTCTAAGTAGGTCTGAAGAATCTTGAACAGGACAGTTGGCGCCACCCAAATCAGTACTCCCCTGGCGTATGCAGTGTACGTGGAACCCAGGGTCACCCCTCCACACTTCCGTGCCAGGGTGTCTTGTCTGTCTTTTCTCAAATGTGTCTCCTGCAATAGGGCTATATCTATTTTCAGGCGTTTCAAATACACCATTACTCTATTCCTTTTGATGTAGCTGTTCAGCCCTCTAACATTCCAGGTTGCTATCTTGAGTTCACCCATCTTCTTTATATCCCGCCATCATCCCCTCTCATATCCACCTCCTCCCCCTCCCCATCGTGTTTGTCCTTATGCCAGCTTCCCTCTAACTACCCCACCTCTCCCCCCCCACCGCACCCCAACTATTCCCAACTTTTGCTCAGCTTCAAATCTGAAGCTCAGGCCTCCCCGCATCTCACTCCGATTCCGGCTTCCTGCCAGCATTCAGAGTGCAGCAGGAGGATACTAAGCTACCAGTATCCCATATAACCTAATCCAATGGAGTTGATAGTGCGATTCTGGCACCATCTAGATCTGGGCAGCGCCGGTGCTCCTGCATTTAGCAAATCGTAAATTACTATGCCATTTCCTAACTACTATGTTATTAGTCCAAGCGGTACTAAAAAGTCTCTAATTAGTTCACATATACAGCACCTTGGGAGTGCAGTTCACTTATCACCGCTGCTCTGCGTCTGGTCATCCATCTCTGAGGGAAAGTTCAAAATGCCCATCCATGTAGTCACATCTTCCGGAGTCTCGAAGAAAACCACTCGATCTTTATGGAAAACCTTAATCTTCGCCGGGTACAGCAGCATGTATTTCAAGACAGCCGTACATAACCTCCTCTTGACCAACACGTAGCTCAATCTCTACCTCTGCACCAAGAAAGTGTAATCCGGGTACGCTGTGATAGTTGCTGATGGCCTACTTATCGTTCCTCCCTTCTGAAAAAAATGTTTTAGGATCCTCTCTCTGTCTTTATAGTTCAATATCTTGGCGATGATAGGCAGTGGCGGGGCTCTGGCTGGTGGTCTTCTAGCCAGAGCCCCTCTGGGTAAGTGACTCTGCTCATATCTCTTGCAGCAACATGTTTTCAATGAAATTGGTCAGATCCGAGTCTTCCTCTCCTTCTGGGAGCCCAACAATGGTCATGTTGTTTCTGTGTGCCCATCCTTCTGCCCTGTTCTCCAGGTTCTGCACCTGTTGTTGTAGTGCAGAAACGTCCTTGGAATTCGCAGTACAAATGCTCGTGTTGGTTTTCACCTCTTTCTCCATCACTCCTGTACGCTCCGCCAATGCTCGGACATCCTGTCCCAAGAGATTCACATCGATACTCACTGCATCTATTTCATTTCACACATTCTTGTATGCTGTTTTGACCTATATTTTGCAGTCTTACACGTTTCTGATAGGACATGTGGACATTATAACATTTTGTGGCAATCCTAAAAACAATCTATTATTTTCAGAAACATTGTGGCAATTATTCTGCAGTTTTTGATATAAAAGTGGGATTTATAAAAATAATAAATAACATATTGAATAAAAACAAGATGGAAAGGTTACAAATATAAGAGATACATTACCATCAAGACAATCAATTCGTTTTTCTGGATTAGTTATTGTAATTCTATTGTGCATTATGATTTGTCTGTTCTTTCTTGTTATGATGACATTTAGACACAATAATTTAATATACAGATACATTGGGGGACAATGAAACATTCTTTATGATTCATAATAAAAGCATGAGCAGCATCTTCAATGACTTTAGTAAACAAATTGTTCTACTTAAAAGAGATGCTGGGGACGATCATAAAGCTATAAATAAATATCTTGACAATTTGGCTCATTTAAAGAATAACCTGTGGTACCAGCACATGAAGGAGGTGGCTAAGAGAACGTGAGATGAAAGCTGTCATGTATGTACTCTCATCCCCTATGTCAAGAGCGCAGCCAGAACATTTATTACAAAAGAAATGCCTGCACATGATGCGAAGTGCCTTAATTGTCTAGCAGCATGCACAGATGAGACCAATTCGAAGGAAAATGGGCAACCCTACGATGGCGGTCAAGGAAAACATTTCAATACATAGACAAAGGAAGGAAAAAGGGATAGGTTGGACAAGCAAAAAACGTATAAATCCATCCCTGATTGGAGAATGAATAAAGGTTGTCGAAATGAAGAGGATGGAATATTCAGACATAGTGGAAATATCAGGAGTACCAGGATGGTGGGAGAGACCTCAGCTATTGGTGTTTGAACGAGTTGCCACCATTACAGGATGGGAACAAGGAATGGTATCTTGGCCTGCACACTTATTGAAGTAGGAACCAGTAAGCGTAGTACAAATAGAAAATGACATGTCTAGAGTCATGGGCCAAGTACTCTAAGCTACTAACATGGGTTGACATTGAAGCAGGACCAGTATCTATAATACCCATAAAAATGTGACAATATGTTTAAAGAATGAAGGCATGGTTCTGGTTGGAGAAAATAAAGGATGTGAGCAGATACTTGAAGTACCAGGAATGAACGATGGAACTGCCATGCTGATGGATCGATATTGGGCCTGTGGATCCAGAGCTTACATGCAGTTGCCTAAAAATTGGGGAAGAGTATGCTCTATAGTGGTCATACACGTTCCTGCATTAGTGATTCCTCAAAGGGACCTCAATATTGACGAATTTACAAAAATGAATGAATACCAGAGTAAGAGAAGGTCGCTCGACCTCTGCCGTCTGAAGAAGGAGAACTATTTTTCATCAAAGGCAATAGAAGCCTATAATGATATACCAGATGATCATAAATTATTCAGCAAGACGGCAATGATAATGACATCTATATTAATGCCCAGACTTCAGACTGCAGTAAATGACAAGTGGATGCAGATTACCAGATGGGAGCTAGTGAACACGATTCATGCAACACGATTAATGCAACAATAAAAGGATTTTCTGCAATCTGATAGGAAGTGAGGGCCATTAGGCTTATGACCCTCCAGAACAGGCATGTCCTGGACTTAATTACAGCAATGGAAGGAGGTGTGTGTGCCAAGGTCGGGTCATCATGCTGTACCTTCATAACCTGCCATGATGGAAAAAATGGGACCTTGACAGAAGCAATAACTATGCTGACAACTCTGCATACGGAGATGGAGGATGAAGTTGATGAGACAGCAGGTGATGAATGGTTTTCGCCTGTGTTTTCGTTGATTCCAATTTGGCTGGCAAACACTGCCAAAGTACTTGGAGCAGTGTTGGTATAGCTAGGATTCTGTCTTATAAGGATCATTGCGGACAATGCCAAAAGACAGCCAAGAAAGCTATTGGAATGAAGATAATGATTGATATAGATGCTGAAACTGGTGAACACATGCAAAATGAAGACAGTGCCCGTGAGAATATAAAGAAAAGTCCTCTAGCATCCCCATGAACAAAGTTCTACTACCTTAAGGATCACAAGAAATATGTAGGATGTTAGATATTCTGTCCACCATCTGGTGATTGCTGCCATATGCCCTGGAGTGTGGATGAACATATAAAAAGGCTGACTCATGGAATTTGTGCACCAAAAAACAGGGCTTTGTGCGCCATTCTACCCGCAAATCCCCATTTGTTAAACAGGGATTTGCACGCAGAATGGCACACAAATCCCTGTTTTCTGGCGCACAAATTCCATGAATCAGCCTCAAAAAGTGCAGGTCACCTGAGGGGGTTGACAAACATATGGATCCCAAAGAAACCACAGTATGAAGAGAAGATGAAGGAAATAGAAGAGGAGAAGGTGGTTGAGGACTCGACCAGAGGGGGGAGTGTTGAGGGGCAGGTGGACCCGTCATCCCTAGCTCCTGCCCCCTCACCTCCAACATACTGGTATTTATTCTGCCTTTAGAGCTACTTTCAAGTTTGACTAGATTGGTGATGATGCAGAATTGTATTTGTGCTTTTTTGCTGACTGTGACCTGTGAATTTACTTTGTCATTTTCACACCTTGTTGCTGGTGCTTCTGCAGCCTGCTTCCCTCCTGTTGGGAATGTGCAGAGAGAAAAGCACTCTCATTTACAATGAGTTTCCCCTGCTGCTATGGCAGTTCTTGTGAACTACATGCTGGTGTGTGCCGGACATGCTGCTTGCCGTTTCATATCATTTTTATGATGGTGGTTTTTGGGTAATTCTTCATTACTTTTTCTTGCTTCCGTGTGCTGACCTACTTTATTATGGGTCGCCACCCAGAACTTGATCTACGAATTGTTGCACAATATTTATGTCATCGTCACTGTGACAATATGCCGGCTTCTCTAGCCTTGCCAAACATCACAATGAAACTTAGGCTGGATGAGGGTGTTCTATTTAATTTGCCTCCATCTGTCCCTGAAATCATTTTTCTATCACTCAGTTGTTCCAGATAGGCCAAACCCTCCAGAGTCTTCAGACCGGGCATTTCTCTCTATTGTACTCCAAGACACGCAAAAACTATTTGTCAGGACACACTGATTTCATCGATCCCAGTTGATCAGTCTTTTGAGTGTCGTATGACTCTGACACCTCTGACCAATAGCCCATTTAAAATCTACTTGATCAAGACAGGGAATCCCACTTCCTTTATAAAAAAACCCTTGGCATCAAGATGTCACTCCAGAGCACCCGCTCCCCAAGCAGACACGCTATTAGCAGACACGACTACCTTTAGGATGAAGACTTGGACATAATCTGTATCACTGAAACTTGGCTTAAGGACTCCAGTGGTCCAGTGATAATTTTGGCTACTCCTGCAGGCTTTCGTTTTTGTGGAAAAATTGCACCGCATTACAGGGAAATGGAGGTGAGGTCACTCTTCTTGCAAAGACCAACTTGATTTCTGTGAATCTACGATTGAATGTGCTGGCTGTGAGATTATTCACCTAAAGTTCAGTCCCAATGAAAACAGGTGCATAAAGTTATTCTGATCTATCCCCCTGAAAATATGCCTGCTTTTAATGAAGACCTGCCACTTACCATAGCCCCATAAACAAACCTAACTGCTCCACTATTTTACTCATAGACTTAAATCTCTAGCTGGGAATCTCTGTGGATAAGGATGCCTCAGATCTAGAAAGACTTTTGGTTGGAGAAAATAAAGGATGTGAGCAGATACTTGAAGTACCAGGAATGAACGGTGGAACTGCCATGCTGATGGATCGATATTGGGCCTGTGGATCCAGAGCTTACATGCAGTTGCCTAAAAATTGGGGAAGAGTATGCTTTATAGTGGTCATACACGTTCCTGCATTAGTGATTCCTCAAAGGGACCTCAATATTGACGAATTTACAAAAATGAATGAATACCAGAGTAAGAGAAGGTCACTCGACCTCTGCCGTCTGAAGAAGGAGAACTATTTTTCATCAAAGGCAATAGAAGCCTATAATGATATACCAGATGATCATAAATTATTCAGCAAGACGGCAATGATAATGACATCTATATTAATGCCCAGACTTCAGACTGCAGTAAATGACAAGTGGATGCAGATTACCAGATGGGAGCTAGTGAACACGATTCATGCAACACGATTAATGCAACAATAAAAGGATTTTCTGCAATCTGATAGGAACTGAGGGCCATTAGGCTTATGACCCTCCAGAACAGGCATGTCCTGGACTTAATTACAGCAATGGAAGGAGGTGTGTGTGCCAAGGTCGGGTCATCATGCTGTACCTTCATAACCTGCCATGATGGGAAAAATGGGACCTTGACAGAAGCAATAACTATGCTGACAACTCTGCATACGGAGATGGAGGATGAAGTTGATGAGACAGCAGGTGATGAATGGTTTTCGCCTGTGTTTTCGTTGATTCCAATTTGGCTGGCAAACACTGCCAAAGTACTTGGAGCAGTGTTGGTATAGCTAGGATTCTGTCTTATAAGGATCATTGCGGACAATGCCAAAAGACAGCCAAGAAAGCTATTGGAATGAAGATAATGATTGATATAGATGCTGAAACTGGTGAACACATGCAAAATGAAGACAGTGCCCGTGAGAATATAAAGAAAAGTCCTCTAGCATCCCCATGAACAAAGTTCTACTACCTTAAGGATCACAAGAAATATGTAGGATGTTAGATATTCTGTCCACCATCTGGTGATTGCTGCCATATGCCCTGGAGTGTGGATGAACATATAAAAAGGCTGACTCATGGAATTTGTGCACCAAAAAACAGGGCTTTGTGCGCCATTCTACCCGCAAATCCCCATTTGTTAAACAGGGATTTGCACGCAGAATGGCACACAAATCCCTGTTTTCTGGCGCACAAATTCCATGAATCAGCCTCAAAAAGTGCAGGTCACCTGAGGGGGTTGACAAACATATGAATCCCAAAGAAACCACAGTATGAAGAGAAGATGAAGGAAATAGAAGAGGAGAAGGTGGTTGAGGACTCGACCAGAGGGGGGAGTGTTGAGGGGCAGGTGGACCCGTCATCCCTAGCTCCTGCCCCCTCACCTCCAACATACTGGTATTTATTCTGCCTTTAGAGCTACTTTCAAGTTTGACTAGATTGGTGATGATGCAGAATTGTATTTGTGCTTTTTTGCTGACTGTGACCTGTGAATTTACTTTGTCATTTTCACACCTTGTTGCTGGTGCTTCTGCAGCCTGCTTCCCTCCTGTTGGGAATGTGCAGAGAGAAAAGCACTCTCATTTACAATGAGTTTCCCCTGCTGCTATGGCAGTTCTTGTGAACTACATGCTGGTGTGTGCCGGACGTGCTGCTTGCCGTTTCATATCATTTTTATGATGGTGGTTTTTGGGTAAGTCTTCATTACTTTTTCTTGCTTCCGTGTGCTGACCTACTTTATTATGGGTCGCCACCCAGAACTTGATCTACGAATTGTTGCACAATATTTATGTCATCGTCACTGTGACAATATGCCAGCTTCTCTAGCCTTGCCAAACATCACAATGAAACTTAGGCTGGATGAGGGTGTTCTATTTAATTTGCCTCCATCTGTCCCTGAAATCATTTTTCTATCACTCAGTTGTTCCAGATAGGCCAAACCCTCCAGAGTCTTCAGACCGGGCATTTCTCTCTATTGTACTCCAAGACACGCAAAAACTATTTGTCAGGACACACTGATTTCATCGATCCCAGTTGATCAGTCTTTTGAGTGTCGTATGACTCTGACACCTCTGACCAATAGCCCATTTAAAATCTACTTGATCAAGACAGGGAATCCCACTTCCTTTATAAAAAACCCTTGGCATCAAGATGTCACTCCAGAGCACCCGCTCCCCAAGCAGACACGCTATTAGCAGACACGACTACCTTTAGGATGAAGACTTGGACATAATCTGTATCACTGAAACTTGGCTTAAGGACTCCAGTGGTCCAGTGATAATTTTGGCTACTCCTGCAGGCTTTCGTTTTTGTGGAAAAATTGCACCGCATTACAGGGAAATGGAGGTGAGGTCACTCTTCTTGCAAAGACCAACTTGATTTCTGTGAATCTACGATTGAATGTGCTGGCTGTGAGATTATTCACCTAAAGTTCAGTCCCAATGAAAACAGGTGCATAAAGTTATTCTGATCTATCCCCCTGAAAATATGCCTGCTTTTAATGAAGACCTGCCACTTACCATAGCCCCCATAAACAAACCTAACTGCTCCACTATTTTACTCATAGACGTAAATCTCTAGCTGGGAATCTCTGTGGATAAGGATGCCTCAGATCTAGAAAGACTTTTGAAAAGTCTAGATTTTGAAATCCTAAACACTGAGCTGACCCACTCGGGTGGGCGTATCCTAGATTGGACTTCTGCCAGTAACAACTCTATGAGGATTGCTAACACCAGGGCTTGTACCTGGTCTGACCATTCTTTGGTGGAGTGTCTTATTCAGCTCCCTAATAAACCTTGCAAGGTACACAACTCACCCAAAACAATTGTCAGTTCTTGAAAAGGAATAGCTGAGTGGAGTTGGAATTATGTCTTTAGAAAATATCTACAACACCTCTAATATGGATTCTCCTGAGACACTGGTGACTGTCTCTTAGACAGCATGGCTCCTTTTGAAATGAAAGACAGTTCGACATAAGACATGTTAACAGTCCTGGCTTACCCCAGCTTTGGTGCACCTAAAAAAAGAAAAAAAAGACAGGGCAGAACGAGTATGGGTTAAAAATCAAACGGTTGAGAATAAGGCTAATTGGAACTCACCACATAAAGCCTATGAAAAACACATTTACAAGGCAAGAAATAGTTACAATAATTAAATGGAGTTGGCAGGAAATAACACTAAGAGGATTTTCGAGATTTATAGATGCTTTGAGAAACCCATGTCATGGATCCAGTCTTTTACTCCATCTAATGATGATTGCTGTCAGGTGCAATATCCCTTTGCAAATAAAAACATTGCTGACCGCAACACAATCTCCAATTCCCTGACTAATAACATCCAACATGACACCCAGACACTGGGAAATAATGAAGATTAAAGTGTTTTCCTTTAAACCAATAACTGGAGTATATACCCTGATCTTTCTCAGCTCCATGCACCCTACCTCCTGCCCCGGTGAGATCATCCCCACTAAATTCATCTTGCGATACCCTGGGTTGTTCACACCTTTCCTGACAAGCTTCGTTAACGCTTCCTTTAGCCATGATACTGTCCCTGATACCATCAAGCAGGTAGCTGTTACACACTTACCAGAATAACCTGGGATTATTGCAACGCCCTGTTGCTTGGGGAAAATACAAATTCTATAAACAGGCTTTAAAAACTCCAAAACTAATCTGTCGCATTGCCTGCATCGCATCTAGACAGAACTGTGAATGTTAGCATGTGCCACACTTAGATGGAATCCTCAACCTAGCCTGCGTCACACCTAGATAGAACTGTGAATGTTAGCATATGCCACACTTAGATGGAATCCTCAACCTAGCCTGCGTCACACCTAGATAGAACTGTGAATGTTAGCATATGCCACACTTATATGGAATCCTCAACCTAGCCTGCGTCGCATCTAGAAAGAATTGTAAATGTTAGCATGTGCACACATAGAGGGAATTGTTAAGCCTAGCATGCTCTGCATCTAGATGGAATTGTGAATGCTAGCATGTGCATACAGAGTGAATTCCTAAGCTTAACATGTGCCACATCTAGATGGAATTGTATATGTTAGCATGTGCCACACTTAGATGGAATCCTCAACGTAGCCTGCATCGCATCTAGATAGAGATGTTATTCAATGATTGATATACGATTCTCCTGCCAAGCCTGGACCAAGCGTGCCAGCATGAATCAATAACCAACCCACTAACAGTTTCACTCCTCTGCATACACCTCTCAAACTCGAACCAAACACAACCACAAGTCTTAAACGCAGCAAACCGCAAAAACTTCACTACACTGCAACAACAAAACAAAGCACACATAGACTTGCACAACAGTACACGACGACTATCGACCGTAAAACACCCCAAGCCCAGCCAACGAACCCACCGGGATGAGGCTGCCAAAAGCACATCACTGCTACCTTGCACTTTCCCAGCTCATTCCCACTAACTCACCCCACTCTCCCTTTTTCAGAGCCGCCAGAGCGCCAAGGGACCATTCCGGTGGTGATAGTGCGCGGTACAAATATCCTTTAACATTAACATCATTAACATCCTGACGAGGAAGCATATCTCTCATGCTAGAAAAACCTGCGCTGGTTGAGTGTGTTAGTGAGAGTCCACTGTCCTCGCTGCTCAAGATTGGAACAAGTTGCCAATTGACCTGCGTTTGGAATCACATCAACTGGCATTTTGGAAAATGTTTGATAATGCTCCCAGTTGGATAAATCTCCACTGGCTGCACTCCCCATTTAATGAGGCACCATTTCCCGGTTAACTGAACTATGTGTCTGTCTAAGTGTGTCCCATTTTTCTAATTCCAAGTGTCCTGGTGCTTGCAGGCTTTAAATGAGTGTATATACACAGAAACACACGGTAGCCGCGACATATAGAGTCTTGCTGTAGAAGAAAACATAATGTGGTTAGGGAGGTCATGACGGAAAGATGGACGCCGAACTCGTAATGAAACCAATCAAGCTACCTCAGAGATAGACCCGGGCTACAGAGTCAGGATACACTGACACTGGAAAAACAGTGTGAGGGTAAAGAGTCCATTGGCCTAGGATCAAGGATGCTACTTCAAGGAATGATTGTCAGGCACAAGGGGAGTCCAAAGGATAAGCCATGTACGTAAGACATATTTCTCTTAGATTAAGTAAAAAAGAAAACATCTGCAAGAGTCAAGTATTGTACAGTTCAGAAGTCGAAAACAAGGGCTATTCATTAAGCTCCAGACGAAGATAATGGTGTACTTACACTCCTTTAAAAGCCCCAAAACAGAGAACAGGCTGCAATGTCAACTACAAAGGAGAAGTCTTGGTTTAGGGCAGGCCCAATGAGAGATGACGGAATAATTGGGAAAGTGGGGAGCAGTCTGACGTTACTCTCTGCACCTGGGGTCCATTTTGCTTACATGCTGGTAATGAGCTGAAAGTTCAAGGTTGGGAAAGCATGCCAACCAATCAGAGGGTCTATGTAGCAACATGGTATACAATGTTGCAAAGACAAACGCGCTGCCATTATCCTGCTATAATCAGTATTGTACGTATTTAGAGGTGGTTCAAGGCGTTCCTACCAGATGAGGGCATCAAGTAATACTGTTAATACTTACATGGTATATTGGTATATATGTTCCCCAAACCAATCCCTCCCGTCAATATCTTTTACAGTTTGCCACATAAGATGATGTCATAAATGACGTATATCGAGGTATAAAACCTTTGTATAATTACATTTGGTTGTGAGTGTGTGAACTACAGCTTGCTTTTCGCCAGATTGCCCTACTTTATTTTATGCTGATAATAAAGTTTGCCATATTCTTTGAGTCTGTCTGGTTATTCAGGTCTGAGATCATTACTGTTAATTCCATCTAGCACATGAGACACTTCAAGGTGTGAGAGCACAGAGATATGGTCCAACACAAAAGCTTACAGTTCTCACCTTGCATGGCCATTACCCATCGAAAATGACGGTGGTTTGATTGGATAGTAAAGTGTGACCCAAAGATGTAGGGTTTCAGCTTCTTTACTGCCCACATGACTGTGTAAGCCTCTTATTCAGTGCTGGCCCACTTCCTTTCCCTTTTTGTCAATCACCTGCAAATGTAGACGACAGGGTGCTCTACCCCTTGAGAGTTCAGCTGTGCTAACACTATTCCAAACTCATAATCACAGGCGTCTGTCTGGATAATGAACTCCTGACCATAGCCTGGCACTTTCAGAACTGTAGCCATGCACAATCCATCCTTCAAATTCTGAAAGGAGGTTTGAGAGACGGGGGTCCAAGTTACCTTCTGTGGCATTTTCTTGGAAGTTACGTCTTTGGCAATGGTCCAATACCCTTTGTGAGATACCAGTAGTAATCGGTGAGACCTAGAAAGGCTTTCACCTGTGTCTGTGTGGTGAGGATGTTCCAATCCTTCACAGCCTGTACTTTCGCTTCCAGAGGCTGTTTCTTACCTCCACCAGCTACGTAGCCTAGGTAAGTCACTGTGCCCTGCACTGTCTGGCACTTTGTGGCATTGATAGTAAGACCTGCATTCTGGAGTGCCTGAAGCACTTGTTTCAGGTGGGATGAGTGATCGTTCAGGTGTGGCTAAACACTGCAATGTCATCTGAATAGGCGACACTGAAGTTTTCCAGTCCAGACAAAATCTGGTTAACCATGCTCTGAAAAGTGGCAGGGGTATTCCTCAATCCGAAAGGCATCACAATGAACTGATAATGTCCTTCTAGGGTTGAGAATGCTGACCCCTCTCTTGCTCTGTCTGTTAAACTGACCTGCCAGTACCCTGCCTTGAGGTCAAAGGCACTCATGTACTTGGCAGCGGACCGACAAACTGTCCCAGTAAACAGCGATAGTTCAGTTGCTGTTCTGACAGGTCTGTGGCAAGGTTGACACCTTCAACTGATGCATCTGTGGCTTCAGTGTGCAGGAGGTCTGGGAGGGGGTATGTCTCCTCCTCAGTATCTCCATCTGTCACTAACACCATGACCAAGTCACCGCGGCTATAATGGGGTTTTAGCCGGTTGACATAAAAGACCCTGCACATCTGTTTCATGTCAATGAGATAATTCACCTCCCTTACTTTTTCTAGCAAACAGTACGGTCCAGTCCACTTGTCCTGAATGGCACTGGGTTTAACAGGCTCCATAATCCACACCCATTGGCCTGGAGAATAGACTGTCACTGTGGCTTTCTGGTTGTGCCAGTGCGTCATCAGCTCCTGACTGGCCTTTAGGTTTTTTGTCGACTGTTCCATGTACTTTGTCATTATAGAGCGAAAGTGAAGTACATGGTCCACCACATCTCATGTAGGGGATGATGCGTTGCCCTCCCATCCCTCTTTCACTAGACTGTGGGGGACCTCATACAGGGTGTGCAAACAGAAGCTCAAAGGGGCTAAACCCTACTCTGTTCCGTGGCACCTCCCTGTTCGAGAATAGGAGCATGGCAGGAGAATATCTGATTTTCTCCTCCGGTGCACTTCCAAGCCACCTATCATGCCTTTCAGGGTCTTGTTGAACCGCTCAACAAGCCCATTTGTTTATGGATAGAAGGATGTAGAGAACCAGTAGGTGACTCCACGCTCTTACCACAGAGCCTTCATATACACAGATATGAAGTTTGATCCCCTGTCAGAAACAGCTTCATTTGGGAATTCAACACAGGAGAATATCCCACTCAGAGCCTTTGCAACCATGGGGGCTTTGATGTTCCTCAGGGGTACAGCCTCAGGGTACATTGTGGGGTGGTCTACCACCACCAAGATGTATCAGTTCCCTGAGCTGGTTTGGGGATCCAAAGGACCCACAATGTCCATGCCTGTTCTCTCGAAAGGCTGCCCATCCACGAGTAGTGGAATTCAGAGGGCCTTTGTGGCACCACCTGACTTGTCAGAAGCCTGACAAATCGGGCAGGACCAGACAAATTTCTTAACTTTTACACCAAACTGCGGCCAGTAAAAGTGCACAGACAACTGGTCCGATGTCTTGGTCACTCCCAAGTGGCCCGCTAAAGGAATTTGGTATGTCAAATCCAAAAGGAACTTTCGCTGGTATTAGGGAATCGCTACCCTTCTCGTGCCCTCACGTGCAGAGTCTTTTGGCCCACTGTACAGGAGTCCATCCTCCCAGTACACTTTGAACAGTTCAGGGGCCTCGCCCTTAGCCTTCTCCTCTGCCTGTCTCTGCAGGCCCACAAGAGTGGGACACTCTTTCGGGGCTTTAAAGAAGTCAGTCTGATCTGGTCCCCCATCTGATACAAACTCATCCTGCTTGGACAGGCCCTTCAGATCCAAGCACACCTGGTCCTCCACCTCAAGTTCCTGTGCTGCACCAGTAAACTCTGAACTCACTGAGTTCCCTGCTACCAGGGTAGGGTCCTTAGTAGCTACTGTCCCCTCTCCCACAGGGGTAGGTGACTCAGCAGTCTGTGGGACTAAACAGTGGCTACCGGCCACGCCGGCCCCTCCAACAAGCCCTCTGGAAGCACTCCAGGCCCTAAGGCGCAGAGAGCCTTCAATCTGGTGACCTCTTTGGCCCTCAATCTGGTTGCCGCCGTGACTATCTCGGGTCAGGAAGAGCATTACCCAATAGACATGGGGCAGAGCTGGAGTCTTTCACTGCTACACGCCACTGGGTCATTTCACCTTGCCAGCTGAACTTTACTCTTGCTAAGAGGCACTTACTCATTCCGTCAAACCCACTGACGCTGCAATTAGGCCCATCAATATACTGGATCCTGTCAGCAACCACTGCCGGGTGATAGCAGTGATGCTAGTCATGTTGTCTCTGAACGCAGGAGTTTTGTGTCCATTGATATACACATGTTCTAAAAATAGTTGAGTATTATTGGGAACTGGGATCTCTTCTGGGGACCCGCTACCATTCCAACTCAGTGTAACCAATCCACATTCAGCCACTGCTTGGCCTGGTGGGAGGTCCTCCTCTAGGAGGCCCACACTAATGATGGCCTCCTCCATGAGTCCAAGATTCACTATGGCCTGCTTGGGTAAGCCCTTGCAATCAGGATCCCCTTTCCTATGGCCCAGCTCCTTACACATGAGCAACCTTTGGCTGGTGAGAACATAGGTGTCTCAGTGTTAGGGGTGCCTGCGCTCTTCTTTTCGGTGTGTACGGCTGAACTAATGCTTTGGGATTTCCCTTCATTCTTTTGGGGACCTGACTTCGAGGAGGAGTGGGTTGGACCTTTGTCCTTCCCATCCTTGTTAACTTTTTTGTCCAAAGATTTCTCTTTTGGTTTAGGTGTACTCACTGGAGCCTTTTTCTGGACTCAGATACTTACAAACCTGTTGGCAGCCTTTCCAAGTTGCTTAGGGTCTGTAATAGTCTTGACCAGAAGATGCTGGTGGAGGTCAAGCTCATAATTCTTCAATACATGCTCTCACACAATCAAATTGTGCATCCCTTTAAATGTGTCAACTTTGTTGCCAGACACCTACCCGATCAGATATTTCGACAAGTGTGTGAACACTTAAAATGTCTGCCCACTTTTGTTTCTGAGCTCTCTGAAGCTCATGAGATACTGCTCAGGAGTTTTACAGAACTTCATGAGTAGGGCTGCCTTCATGCTCTCATAAACATGCCTTTCCTCAGGAGTTAATTGAAGAATAGCATCAGTCCCTGGTGTTGGTAAGCAACTCATCAGAGCTGCACCCCACAGTGCCTCGTCCACCTCCTGTAGAAAAGCTTGAGTGCTTCAAACCAGTTGAAAATGTCCTTCCCCACTTCATAGTCCTGCACTAAGTCTTTGGGGATGTGGAGCCGGGCTTATCCCTGGGCACCCTGGTTTAAGCCACTACCGCTGCTTTCACTAGAGGTGCATCTGTTTGTCCCCCTTCTTCTCTTCAAGAGCCAGCTTGCACACCTCTATGGTAGCCTTGTCACGCTGTTTTGTTCCTCCAGCGCTAGTCGTCTCGCCTCCAGCAGGAGCTTTCTAGCCGCTGCATTGTTAACAGCCGGAACAATTACTGGGCCACTTAGAGGCCGCGCCGAGGCCTGGGACCTGCGGGATGCCGCACTAGCCCCTGACCTTACTGACAGTCTGCGGTGTTGGGAACCACACTTTCGCCTCCCTGAGGGATGGTTGGTGAGAAACACTACTCGGGAGGTCTTCCTTGCCATCTTTCACTACCCCTTCTGGAAGGACTTCTTCTTTCGGGTACAGATGGCCTAACCTGTCCCCTGGGGTCTTCTCCCCAGTCGCCGTCACTTCTACCCAAGCTTAGAGGCTGTCAGCAACTCAGGCTTATTAACCTTGATGCTGTAGGGAAGTCCCCTCGCTTGACGTAGGGTTTCGCAGGACATCCTTGCTCATGACTTTAACCGTCTCTATGTCAAGATCCATGAGTATTACAAATACCTAGCAGTGTTTTAAATGTTGCCTGCAACAGTACTTTTATCATTGGGTACTAAGCTGTGCCCAAGACTCCAACTAGATTCAACCGTCTGCCACCAATGTGAGGAATCAACTTCCGGGGTACCAGTGTTCCAGGGTTGAATTCGTTTTCTAAACCATCTATCAGCTCCACACCTCTAATAAACCTGAAAGGTTCTAAACAAACTGGAATAACAAGTAAATTATAAATCTCCTTGTCCAATTTTTGTAACGTGGGCAGAACGGCAGGCTTATCTCCGAAAAGTTGTTTATCGTTGGTTAGTTCCAACACAGGGACAATACAATTCTTACCCAATGATAAAAGGGACTGTGTCCAGCCAAGGTTGTATTAAAAATATCTACTTTATTTATATCACAACAGACAGTTCTAGCCACACCACGTAATAGAACCCACCCTGTTTAGGAATGCAGAGGACAGACAGTTTCAAAGAAGGAAAAGGGATGCACACTGGATACTGACAGGACGGTAGTTGGTATGGTTAATAATTGCAACAGTTTAAAGTTATTGGCTTCAGCACAAAGGGAGCAGTGGGTCTTAATATGTCTCTAGGGGCCTTCCGGGAAGGACCAGGGGGACAGAACCATAATGTACATTGTGATGTAGGTGTTCTTGGTGCTCGACAGGGTTGAGTCAGCTTCAGGGTGCTTTGCAGGCTTCTGTAACAGAGTTCAAGATGAGAGTCAGCTGCGGGTATCAGGCGGCAAGATAGTTTGGCGAGCGAAGCTGGACAAATGGCTGTAGGCTGGCCTACACGGCGGCTCAGGGTCAAGAATCGTTGTCTCAGTGCTGATCAGCGGTTCTAAAGCACTGGTCGAGATGTCTCAGATGTCTTTAAGCAACTGTGTTCGACAACAGTCAGCATGGCAGTCGGTTGCAGCTCGAGGAACTCGACTGGCTTAAAAATGACCTTCAAGGCGGATGGCGGTAGATGCTTGTCGAGGAACTTCTCCCAGCTTCTTCAATGGGCTTGTGTTGTTCTTTAAGGCATGCGGCCCACAGCTGTGGAGTGTGTTGCGGGCAGCTGCCTTGTCCTTGGTTGTTGTGTCAGAGACCTTCTGGCACTTCCTACCTAGGAAGCTTGCTGCAGAGCCTAGCAGGGCACGCTGTGTGCTGGCTGGCTACCAGCTCTAGAGCCGCAGGAGGGTCCTCTGAGTTCTGGATCACACTCTGTTCCCTGGGAGATGTTTGGGGAGGGATCTTGCTTCCCTCTCTGGAAATCCTGGCCTTCCTTCACTGGCAGAAGATGTAAGGCAGGCTAGGTTGTACCTTCAGCCAAAGTCCAATGATGAGTTCTTCTTGCTACTCCTTGCAAAGACTTCTGATTATCTGTCCAAAGAGGGGCTCTGCCCTCTTTTAAATCCAAATGGGCCACAGTGATTTGTGTACGTTAAGCCTACCTTAATGAACAATCCTGGGGTCCTCAACAATCTCATGTATGCGCGAGGTCATAACCAGAGTGCTTTGCAACAGAAAAGGTAAAGGGGTGAAAACATCTTCCTGTCTGATGTGGATCAAAGGGTCTCTCTGGTTAAAGGAGCTTTCTTTGGTTCCTGATTAAAGCATCAGGTCTCCCCTGAAGCTGCGGCAAAACCAGACTCTGGCTCCTGCCAACCACATTCTCATACCTTATGAATAGGGTCCCCGTATGGGGTGGAATACTGTAAACACACAGTCCCAGACATGACAGTTCACTGTCATCGATACTGAGGGCGGGAGCTGGCTTCGGGTTCAGACAGTTGCATATGAAAGGTTGTTGGGGTTTCCTGTCTCCTTTGTTAATCTCTGCAGCCAGGTCCCATGTGGGCCTGTTTCAAATTCCCTTTAATTGGTATGCTAATCGCTGCCACCAGCTGAAGGGCGCAACAAAGGAGCAGGGTGGATCCCTAAAGCCTTTGTTAGTTAATCAGACTGGCAATGGCAGGGGGAAAGTTTGGTCCTCCCCCTTCCGGAGATGCATTGTGTACTCCTGCTGTCATATCCCAACTGAATATGACAGGGCGAACTGTGCCTGTAGGCTGTGACCACCAGGAGTACACAGGTCTATGCGTTTGTCATTTATTTAATTTATGTTTTTAATGTGTAAAGCGTACTACAGCCGATGGGCAGCGAGGCGATGTTGCAAGAGGATGTCTTAGTTCATGCTGTGAGCATAGGAAAATGGGTGTGGATTAGCACCACACACTTTCCTGAGGTCGGTCTAGCATCATTCGATTTAATACAACATTTGAAAAAAGCCCAGGCGAGTGCACACCCACCCTGCGGATGGTGGAATTCCTCACAGTAGGGTGTCTCAGTAATGTGTCCGAGAAAACTACGCACAGCGACGACAAACTACACACAGCGACGACCACGAGGCTGATAAGACCCTCTCACAAAAAAGTATAATTCTCGTTTATTAATGTCTGTTTTTTAGGCCCCACAACAGTGTATTGAATAAAATGATCGAACCATTAATCGCTTGTCTGCCACTATAGATAACACTATACTATAATATATAATAGCCGAGACACGACGCATAAACCATGCCAGTCTTCAGACAGGCAGAAGTTCTCATCCATGAATGCCACAGGCCCCGTGCTGCACAAAGTGCGGCACGATGGAGGGCCTGAGGAGTTAGGCGCGGGGTGGGGGGGACAACCGGCGGGAAAACAAAAGGGAGGGGCAGCCAGAGCGGCGCCCCCACCCCCGGCGTTCCCAGGGAAACGCACAACAAATAGGACCAGGTGTGAAAGGAACGGGGGGAGGACAGGAAGGAGCGCCGGCCCCCAATCAGCACAACAAAAGGGAGAAGGGGTATAAGTAACACAAGAAAGCGGGGCCAAGTCACAACCAGGTTAGGAGCTCACCTCACTCGGGTAAGCTCCCAGGGCCTGGAAAAGGGGGACAAGGATACGTTTTGCCTCTGCGGGCTTAGACGTAGTCCGTGTCTTCGGTTCCC